>NW_027096042.1:0-684427 GCF_040115645.1 Euwallacea fornicatus
TGTGACTTTTCAAGCTATGAACCTACGTAACTTCGGCAAATGTGCTTGAAATTCCGTCAAAAATTGATCATAGAATCACCTCGTTGAGCTCTTCATCATGACTCAGAAGGCTTCATTGTATCTTGGTGAGTTTTCCAGAAAACGAGTAATTTATGTGCTCAAACACACATCTTTCGTGACTTTTCAAGCTTTGAACCTCCGTAACTTCGGCAAATGAGCTCCAAGTCGCTTCAAAATTTTACCACAGAATCACCTCAACGAGCTCTTTCACACGACTAAGACGGCTTCATTGTATCTTGGTGAGTTTTCTAGAAAACGAGTGATTTATGTGCACAAACACACTTCGTTCGTGACTTTTCAAGCTTTGAACCTCCGTAACTTCGGCAAATGAGCTCCAAATCGCTTCAAAATTTTACCACAGAATCACCTCGACGAGCTCTTTAACATGACAAATAAGGCTTCATTGTATCTTGGTGAGTTTTCTAGAAAACGAGTAATTTATGTGCTCAAACACACATCTTTCGTGACTTTTCAAGCTTTGAACCTACGTAACTTCGGCAAATGAGCTCCAACTACCTTCAAAATTTGACCACAGAATCACCTCGACGAGCTCTTTAACATGACAAATAAGGCTTCATTGTATCTTGGTGAGTTTTCTAGAAAACGAGTAATTTATGTGCACAAACATACTTGTTTCGTGACTTTTCAAGCTATGAACCTACGTAACTTCGGCAAATGTGCTTGAAATTCCGTCAAAAATTGATCATAGAATCACCTCGTTGAGCTCTTCATCATGACTCAGAAGGCTTCATTGTATCTTGGTGAGTTTTCCAGAAAACGAGTAATTTATGTGCTCAAACACACATCTTTCGTGACTTTTCAAGCTTTGAACCTCCGTAACTTCGGCAAAGGAGCTCCAACTACCTTCAAAATTTGACCACAGAATCATCTCGACGAGCTCTTTAACATGACAAATAAGGCTTCATTGTATCTTGGTGAGTTTTCTAGAAAACGAGTGATTTATGTGCACAAACACACTTCGTTCGTGACTTTTCAAGCTTTGAACCTCCGTAACTTCGGCAAATGAGCTCCAAATCGCTTCAAAATTTTACCACAGAATCACCTCGACGAGCTCTTTAACATGACAAATGAGGCTTCATTGTATCTTGGTGAGTTTTCCAGAAAACGAGTAATTTATGTGCTCAAACACACATCTTTCGTGACTTTTCAAGATTTGAACCTCCGTAACTTCGGCAAATGTGCTTCACATTCCGTCAAAAATTGATCATAGAATCACCTCGTTGAGCTCTTCATCATGACTCAGAAGGCTTCATTGTATCTTGGTGAGTTTTTTAGAAAACGAGTAATTTATGTGCACAAACACACATCTTTCGTGACTTTTCAAGCTTTGAACCTCCGTAACATCGGCAAATGAGCTCCAAATCGCTTCAAAATTTTACCACAGAATCACCTCGACAAGCTCTTTAACATGACAAATAAGGCTTCATTGTATCTTGGTGAGTTTTCCAGAAAACGAGTAATTTATGTGCACAAACACACTTCTTTCGTGACTTTTCAAGCTTTGAACCTCCGTAACTTCGGCAAAGGAGCTCCAACTACCTTCAAAATTTGACCACAGAATCACCTCGACGAGCTTTTTAACATGACAAATAAGGCTTCATTGTATCTTGGTGAGTTTTCCAGAAAACGAGTAATTTATGTGCTCAAATACACATCTTTCGTGACTTTTCAAGATTTGAACCTCCGTAACTTCGGCAAATGTGCTTCACATTCCGTCAAAAATTGATCATAGAATCACCTCGTTGAGCTCTTCATCATGACTCAGAAGGCTTCATTGTATCTTGGTGAGTTTTTTAGAAAACGAGTAATTTATGTGCACAAACACACATCTTTCGTGACTTTTCAAGCTTTGAACCTCCGTAACATCGGCAAATGAGCTCCAAATCACTTCAAAATTTTACCACAGAATCACCTCGACGAGCTCTTTAACATGACAAATAAGGCTTCATTGTATCTTGGTGAGTTTTCCAGAAAACGAGTAATTTATGTGCACAAACACACTTCTTTCGTGACTTTTCAAGCTTTGAACCTCCGTAACTTCGGCAAAGGAGCTCCAACTACCTTCAAAATTTGACCACAGAATCACCTCGACGAGCTCTTTCACACGACTAAGAAGGCTTCATTGTATCTTGGTGAGTTTTCTAGAAAACGAGTGATTTATGTGCACAAACACACTTCTTTCGTGACTTTTCAAGCTTTGGACCTCCGTAACTTCGGCAAATGTGCTTCAAATTGCTTAAAAAATTGATCATAGAATCACCTCGTTGAGCTCTTCATCATGACTCATAAGGCTTCATTGTATCTTGGTGAGTTTTCTAGAAAACGAGTGATTTATGTGCACAAACACACTTCGTTCGTGACTTTTCAAGCTTTGAACCTCCGTAACTTCGGCAAATGAGCTCCAAATCGCTTCAAAATTTTACCACAGAATCACCTCGACAAGCTCTTTAACATGACAAATAAGGCTTCATTGTATCTTGGTGAGTTTTCCAGAAAACGAGTGATTTATGTGCACAAACACACTTCTTTCGTGACTTTTCAAGCTTTGGACCTCCGTAACTTCGGCAAATGTGCTTCAAATTGCTTAAAAAATTGATCATAGAATCACCTCGTTGAGCTCTTCATCATGACTCATAAGGCTTCATTGTATCTTGGTGAGTTTTCTAGAAAACGAGTAATTTATGTGCACAAACATACTTCTTTCGTGACTTTTCAAGCTTTGAACCTACGTAACTTCGGCAAATGAGCTCCAAATACCTTCAAAATTTTACCACAGAATCACCTCGACGAGCTCTTTAACATGACAAATGAGGCTTCATTGTATCTTGGTGAGTTTTCCAGAAAACGAGTAATTTATGTGCTCAAACACACATCTTTCGTGACTTTTCAAGCTTTGAACCTCCGTAACTTCGGCAAAGGAGCTCCAACTACCTTCAAAATTTGACCACAGAATCACCTCGACGAGCTCTTTCACACGACTAAGAAGGCTTCATTGTATCTTGGTGAGTTTTCCAGAAAACGAGTAATTTATGTGCAAAAACATACTTCTTTCGTGACTTTTCAAGTTTTGAACCTCCGTAACTTCGGCAAAGGAGCTCCAACTACCTTCAATATTTGACCACAGAATCACCTCGACGAGCTCTTTAACATGACAAATGAGGCTTCATTGTATCTTGGTGAGTTTTCTAGAAAACGAGTGATTTATGTGCACAAACACACTTCGTTCGTGACTTTTCAAGCTTTGAACCTCCGTAACATCGGCAAATGAGCTCCAACTACCTTCAAAATTTGACCACAGAATCACCTCGACGAGCTCTTTAACATGACAAATAAGGCTTCATTGTATCTTGGTGAGTTTTCTAGAAAACGAGTAATTTATGTGCACAAACATACTTGTTTCGTGACTTTTCAAGCTATGAACCTACGTAACTTCGGCAAATGTGCTTGAAATTCCGTCAAAAATTGATCATAGAATCACCTCGTTGAGCTCTTCATCATGACTCAGAAGGCTTCATTGTATCTTGGTGAGTTTTCCAGAAAACGAGTAATTTATGTGCTCAAACACACATCTTTCGTGACTTTTCAAGCTTTGAACCTCCGTAACGTCGGCAAATGAGCTCCAAGTCGCTTCAAAATTTTACCACAGAATCACCTCAACGAGCTCTTTCACACGACAAATGAGGCTTCATTGTATCTTGGTGAGTTTTCCAGAAAACGAGTAATTTATGTGCACAAACACACTTCTTTCGTGACTTTTCAAGCTTTGAACCTCCGTAACTTCGGCAAAGGAGCTCCAACTACCTTCAAAATTTGACCACAGAATCACGTCGACGAACTCTTTTTAACACAGTTAAGAAGGCTTCATTGTATCTTGGTGAGTTTTCTAGAAAACGAGTGATTTATGTGCACAAACACACTTCTTTCGTGACTTTTCAAGCTTTGGACCTCCGTAACTTCGGCAAATGTGCCTCAAATTGCTTAAAAAATTGATCATAGAATCACCTCGTTGAGCTCTTCATCATGACTCATAAGGCTTCATTGTATCTTGGTGAGTTTTCTAGAAAACGAGTAATTTATGTGCACAAACATACTTCTTTCGTGACTTTTCAAGCTTTGAACCTACGTAACTTCGGCAAATGAGCTCCAAATACCTTCAAAATTTTACCACAGAATCACCTCGACGAGCTCTTTAACATGACAAATGAGGCTTCATTGTATCTTGGTGAGTTTTCCAGAAAACGAGTAATTTATGTGCTCAAACACACATCTTTCGTGACTTTTCAAGCTTTGAACCTACGTAACTTCGGCAAATGAGCTCCAACTACCTTCAAAATTTGACCACAGAATCACCTCGACGAGCTCTTTAACATGACAAATAAGGCTTCATTGTATCTTGGTGAGTTTTCTAGAAAACGAGTAATTTATGTGCACAAACATACTTGTTTCGTGACTTTTCAAGCTATGAACCTACGTAACTTCGGCAAATGTGCTTGAAATTCCGTCAAAAATTGATCATAGAATCACCTCGTTGAGCTCTTCATCATGACTCAGAAGGCTTCATTGTATCTTGGTGAGTTTTCCAGAAAACGAGTAATTTATGTGCTCAAACACACATCTTTCGTGACTTTTCAAGCTTTGAACCTCCGTAACTTCGGCAAATGAGCTCCAAGTCGCTTCAAAATTTTACCACAGAATCACCTCAACGAGCTCTTTCACACGACAAATAAGGCTTCATTGTATCTTGGTGAGTTTTCTAGAAAACGAGTAATTTATGTGCTCAAACACACATCTTTCGTGACTTTTCAAGCTTTGAACCTACGTAACTTCGGCAAATGAGCTCCAACTACCTTCAAAATTTGACCACAGAATCACCTCGACGAGCTCTTTAACATGACAAATAAGGCTTCATTGTATCTTGGTGAGTTTTCTAGAAAACGAGTAATTTATGTGCACAAACATACTTGTTTCGTGACTTTTCAAGCTATGAACCTACGTAACTTCGGCAAATGTGCTTGAAATTCCGTCAAAAATTGATCATAGAATCACCTCGTTGAGCTCTTTCACACGACAAATAAGGCTTCATTGTATCTTGGTGAGTTTTTTAGAAAACGAGTAATTTATGTGCACAAACACACATCTTTCGTGACTTTTCAAGCTTTGAACCTCCGTAACATCGGCAAATGAGCTCCAAATCACTTCAAAATTTTACCACAGAATCACCTCGACGAGCTCTTTAACATGACAAATAAGGCTTCATTGTATCTTGGTGAGTTTTCCAGAAAACGAGTAATTTATGTGCACAAACACACTTCTTTCGTGACTTTTCAAGCTTTGAACCTCCGTAACTTCGGCAAAGGAGCTCCAACTACCTTCAAAATTTGACCACAGAATCACCTCGACGAGCTCTTTCACACGACTAAGAAGGCTTCATTGTATCTTGGTGAGTTTTCTAGAAAACGAGTGATTTATGTGCACAAACACACTTCTTTCGTGACTTTTCAAGCTTTGGACCTCCGTAACTTCGGCAAATGTGCTTCAAATTGCTTAAAAAATTGATCATAGAATCACCTCGTTGAGCTCTTCATCATGACTCATAAGGCTTCATTGTATCTTGGTGAGTTTTCTAGAAAACGAGTAATTTATGTGCACAAACATACTTCTTTCGTGACTTTTCAAGCTTTGAACCTACGTAACATCGGCAAATGAGCTCCAACTACCTTCAAAATTTGACCACAGAATCACCTCGACGAGCTCTTTAACATGACAAATAAGGCTTCATTGTATCTTGGTGAGTTTTCTAGAAAACGAGTGATTTATGTGCACAAACACACTTCGTTTGTGACTTTTCAAGCTTTGAACCTCCGTAACTTCGGCAAACGAGCTCCAACTACCTTCAAAATTTGACCACAGAATCACATCGACGAACTCTTTTTAACACAGTGAAGAAGGCTTCATTGTATCTTGGTGAGTTTTCTAGAAAACGAGTGATTTATGTGCACAAACACACTTCTTTCGTGACTTTTCAAGCTTTGGACCTCCGTAACTTCGGCAAATGTGCTTCAAATTGCTTAAAAAATTGATCATAGAATCACCTCGTTGAGCTCTTCATCATGACTCATAAGGCTTCATTGTATCTTGGTGAGTTTTCTAGAAAACGAGTAATTTATGTGCACAAACATACTTATTTCGTGACTTTTCAAGCTATGAACCTACGTAACTTCGGCAAATGTGCTTGAAATTCCGTCAAAAATTGATCATAGAATCACCTCGTTGAGCTCTTCATCATGACTCAGAAGGCTTCATTGTATCTTGGTGAGTTTTCCAGAAAACGAGTAATTTATGTGCTCAAACACACATCTTTCGTGACTTTTCAAGCTTTGAACCTCCGTAACTTCGGCAAATGAGCTCCAAGTCGCTTCAAAATTTTACCACAGAATCACCTCAACGAGCTCTTTCACACGACTAAGACGGCTTCATTGTATCTTGGTGAGTTTTCTAGAAAACGAGTGATTTATGTGCACAAACACACTTCGTTCGTGACTTTTCAAGCTTTGAACCTCCGTAACTTCGGCAAATGAGCTCCAAATCGCTTCAAAATTTTACCACAGAATCACCTCGACGAGCTCTTTAACATGACAAATAAGGCTTCATTGTATCTTGGTGAGTTTTCTAGAAAACGAGTAATTTATGTGCTCAAACACACATCTTTCGTGACTTTTCAAGTTTTGAACCTACGTAACTTCGGCAAATGAGCTCCAACTACCTTCAAAATTTTACCACAGAATCACCTCGACGAGCTCTTTAACATGACAAATAAGGCTTCATTGTATCTTGGTGAGTTTTCCAGAAAACGAGTGATTTATGTGCACAAACACACTTCGTTCGTGACTTTTCAAGCTTTGAACCTCCGTAACTTCGGCAAATGAGCTTCAAATACCTTCAAAATTTGACCACAGAATCACCTCGACGAGCTCTTTAACATGACAAATAAGGCTTCATTGTATCTTGGTGAGTTTTCTAGAAAACGAGTGATTTATGTGCACAAACACACTTCGTTCGTGACTTTTCAAGCTTTGAACCTCCGTAACTTCGGCAAATGAGCTTCAAATACCTTCAAAATTTGACCACAGAATCACCTCGACGAGCTCTTTAACATGACCAATGAGGCTTCATTGTATCTCGGTGAGTTATCCAGAAAACGAGTAATTTATGTGCTCAAACACACATCTTTCGTGACTTTTCAAGATTTGAACCTCCGTAACTTCGGCAAATGTGCTTCACATTCCGTCAAAAATTGATCATAGAATCACCTCGTTGAGCTCTTCATCATGACTCAGAAGGCTTCATTGTATCTTGGTGAGTTTTTTAGAAAACGAGTAATTTATGTGCACAAACACACATCTTTCGTGACTTTTCAAGCTTTGAACCTCCGTACCATCGGCAAATGAGCTCCAAATCGCTTCAAAATTTTACCACAGAATCACCTCGACGAGCTCTTTAACATGACAAATAAGGCTTCATTGTATCTTGGTGAGTTTTCCAGAAAACGAGTAATTTATGTGCACAAACACACATCTTTCGTGACTTTTCAAGCTTTGAACCTCCGTACCATCGGCAAATGAGCTCCAAATCGCTTCAAAATTTTACCACAGAATCACCTCGACGAGCTCTTTAACATGACAAATAAGGCTTCATTGTATCTTGGTGAGTTTTCTAGAAAACGAGTGATTTATGTGCACAAACACACTTCGTTCGTGACTTTTCAAGCTTTGAACCTCCGTAACTTCGGCAAATGAGCTTCAAATACCTTCAAAATTTGACCACAGAATCACCTCGACGAGCTCTTTAACATGACAAATGAGGCTTCATTGTATCTTGGTGAGTTTTCCAGAAAACGAGTAATTTATGTGCAAAAACATACTTCTTTCGTGACTTTTCAAGTTTTGAACCTCCGTAACTTCGGCAAAGGAGCTCCAACTACCTTCAAAATTTGACCACAGAATCACCTCGACGAGCTTTTTAACATGACAAATAAGGCTTCATTGTATCTTGGTGAGTTATCCAGAAAACGAGTAATTTATGTGCTCAAACACACATCTTTCGTGACTTTTCAAGATTTGAACCTCCGTAACTTCGGCAAATGTGCTTCACATTCCGTCAAAAATTGATCATAGAATCACCTCGTTGAGCTCTTCATCATGACTCAGAAGGCTTCATTGTATCTTGGTGAGTTTTTTAGAAAACGAGTAATTTATGTGCACAAACACACATCTTTCGTGACTTTTCAAGCTTTGAACCTCCGTACCATCGGCAAATGAGCTCCAAATCGCTTCAAAATTTTACCACAGAATCACCTCGACGAGCTCTTTAACATGACAAATAAGGCTTCATTGTATCTTGGTGAGTTTTCCAGAAAACGAGTAATTTATGTGCTCAAACACACATCTTTCGTGACTTTTCAAGCTTTGAACCTCCGTAACTTCGGCAAATGAGCTCCAAATCGCTTCAAAATTTGATCACAGAATCACCTCGACGAGCTCTTTAACATGACAAATAAGGCTTCATTGTATCTTGGTGAGTTATCCAGAAAACGAGTAATTTATGTGCACAAACATACTTCTTTCGTGACTTTTCAAGTTTTGAACCTACGTAACTTCGGCAAATGAGCTCCAACTACCTTCAAAATTTGATCACAGAATCACCTCGACGAGCTCTTTAACATGACAAATAAGGCTTCATTGTATCTTGGTGAGTTTTCTAGAAAACGAGTGATTTATGTGCACAAACACACTTCGTTCGTGACTTTTCAAGCTTTGAACCTCCGTAACTTCGGCAAATGAGCTCCAAGTCGCTTCAAAATTTTACCACAGAATCACCTCAACGAGCTCTTTCACACGACTAAGACGGCTTCATTGTATCTTGGTGAGTTTTCTAGAAAACGAGTAATTTATGTGCACAAACATACTTCTTTCGTGACTTTTCAAGCTTTGAACCTACGTAACATCGGCAAATGAGCTCCAACTACCTTCAAAATTTGACCACAGAATCACCTCGACGAGCTCTTTAACATGACAAATAAGGCTTCATTGTATCTTGGTGAGTTTTCTAGAAAACGAGTGATTTATGTGCACAAACACACTTCGTTCGTGACTTTTCAAGCTTTGAACCTCCGTAACTTCGGCAAACGAGCTCCAACTACCTTCAAAATTTGACCACAGAATCACATCGACGAACTCTTTTTAACACAGTGAAGAAGGCTTCATTGTATCTTGGTGAGTTTTCTAGAAAACGAGTGATTTATGTGCACAAACACACTTCTTTCGTGACTTTTCAAGCTTTGGACCTCCGTAACTTCGGCAAATGTGCTTCAAATTGCTTAAAAAATTGATCATAGAATCACCTCGTTGAGCTCTTCATCATGACTCATAAGGCTTCATTGTATCTTGGTGAGTTTTCTAGAAAACGAGTAATTTATGTGCACAAACATACTTGTTTCGTGACTTTTCAAGCTATGAACCTACGTAACTTCGGCAAATGTGCTTGAAATTCCGTCAAAAATTGATCATAGAATCACCTCGTTGAGCTCTTCATCATGACTCAGAAGGCTTCATTGTATCTTGGTGAGTTTTCCAGAAAACGAGTAATTTATGTGCTCAAACACACATCTTTCGTGACTTTTCAAGCTTTGAACCTCCGTAACTTCGGCAAATGAGCTCCAAGTCGCTTCAAAATTTTAGCACAGAATCACCTCAACGAGCTCTTTCACACGACTAAGACGGCTTCATTGTATCTTGGTGAGTTTTCTAGAAAACGAGTGATTTATGTGCACAAACACACTTCGTTCGTGACTTTTCAAGCTTTGAACCTCCGTAACTTCGGCAAATGAGCTCCAAATCGCTTCAAAATTTTACCACAGAATCACCTCGACGAGCTCTTTAACATGACAAATAAGGCTTCATTGTATCTTGGTGAGTTTTCTAGAAAACGAGTAATTTATGTGCTCAAACACACATCTTTCGTGACTTTTCAAGTTTTGAACCTACGTAACTTCGGCAAATGAGCTCCAACTACCTTCAAAATTTTACCACAGAATCACCTCGACGAGCTCTTTCTCATGACAAATAAGGCTTCATTGTATCTTGGTGAGTTTTCCAGAAAACGAGTGATTTATGTGCACAAACACACTTCGTTCGTGACTTTTCAAGCTTTGAACCTCCGTAACTTCGGCAAATGAGCTTCAAATACCTTCAAAATTTGACCACAGAATCACCTCGACGAGCTCTTTAACATGACAAATAAGGCTTCATTGTATCTTGGTGAGTTTTCTAGAAAACGAGTGATTTATGTGCACAAACACACTTCGTTCGTGACTTTTCAAGTTTTGAACCTCCGTAACTTCGGCAAAGGAGCTCCAACTACCTTCAAAATTTGACCACAGAATCACCTCGACGAGCTTTTTAACATGACAAATAAGGCTTCATTGTATCTTGGTGAGTTATCCAGAAAACGAGTAATTTATGTGCTCAAACACACATCTTTCGTGACTTTTCAAGATTTGAACCTCCGTAACTTCGGCAAATGTGCTTCACATTCCGTCAAAAATTGATCATAGAATCACCTCGTTGAGCTCTTCATCATGACTCAGAAGGCTTCATTGTATCTTGGTGAGTTTTTTAGAAAACGAGTAATTTATGTGCACAAACACACATCTTTCGTGACTTTTCAAGCTTTGAACCTCCGTACCATCGGCAAATGAGCTCCAAATCGCTTCAAAATTTTACCACAGAATCACCTCGACGAGCTCTTTAACATGACAAATAAGGCTTCATTGTATCTTGGTGAGTTTTCCAGAAAACGAGTAATTTATGTGCTCAAACACACATCTTTCGTGACTTTTCAAGTTTTGAACCTCCGTAACTTCGGCAAATGAGCTCCAAATCGCTTCAAAATTTGATCACAGAATCACCTCGACGAGCTCTTTAACATGACAAATAAGGCTTCATTGTATCTTGGTGAGTTATCCAGAAAACGAGTAATTTATGTGCTCAAACACACATCTTTCGTGACTTTTCAAGATTTGAACCTCCGTAACTTCGGCAAATGTGCTTCACATTCCGTCAAAAATTGATCATAGAATCACCTCGTTGAGCTCTTCATCATGACTCAGAAGGCTTCATTGTATCTTGGTGAGTTTTTTAGAAAACGAGTAATTTATGTGCACAAACACACATCTTTCGTGACTTTTCAAGCTTTGAACCTCCGTACCATCGGCAAATGAGCTCCAAATCGCTTCAAAATTTTACCACAGAATCAACTCGACGAGCTCTTTAACATGACAAGTGAGGCTTCATTGTATCTTGGTGAGTTTTCTAGAAAACGAGTAATTTATGTGCACAAACATACTTCTTTCGTGACTTTTCAAGTTTTGAACCTACGTAACTTCGGCAAATGAGCTCCAACTACCTTCAAAATTTGATCACAGAATCACCTCGACGAGCTCTTTAACATGACAAATAAGGCTTCATTGTATCTTGGTGAGTTTTCTAGAAAACGAGTGATTTATGTGCACAAACACACTTCGTTCGTGACTTTTCAAGCTTTGAACCTCCGTAACTTCGGCAAATGAGCTCCAAGTCGCTTCAAAATTTTACCACAGAATCACCTCAACGAGCTCTTTCACACGACTAAGACGGCTTCATTGTATCTTGGTGAGTTTTCTAGAAAACGAGTAATTTATGTGCACAAACATACTTCTTTCGTGACTTTTCAAGCTTTGAACCTACGTAACATCGGCAAATGAGCTCCAACTACCTTCAAAATTTGACCACAGAATCACCTCGACGAGCTCTTTAACATGACAAATAAGGCTTCATTGTATCTTGGTGAGTTTTCTAGAAAACGAGTGATTTATGTGCACAAACACACTTCGTTCGTGACTTTTCAAGCTTTGAACCTCCGTAACTTCGGCAAACGAGCTCCAACTACCTTCAAAATTTGACCACAGAATCACATCGACGAACTCTTTTTAACACAGTGAAGAAGGCTTCATTGTATCTTGGTGAGTTTTCTAGAAAACGAGTGATTTATGTGCACAAACACACTTCTTTCGTGACTTTTCAAGCTTTGGACCTCCGTAACTTCGGCAAATGGCCTTCAAATTGCTTAAAAAATTGATCATAGAATCACCTCGTTGAGCTCTTCATCATGACTCATAAGGCTTCATTGTATCTTGGTGAGTTTTCTAGAAAACGAGTAATTTATGTGCATAAACATACTTGTTTCGTGACTTTTCAAGCTATGAACCTACGTAACTTCGGCAAATGTGCTTGAAATTCCGTCAAAAATTGATCATAGAATCACCTCGTTGAGCTCTTCATCATGACTCAGAAGGCTTCATTGTATCTTGGTGAGTTTTCCAGAAAACGAGTAATTTATGTGCTCAAACACACATCTTTCGTGACTTTTCAAGCTTTGAACCTCCGTAACTTCGGCAAATGAGCTCCAAGTCGCTTCAAAATTTTAGCACAGAATCACCTCAACGAGCTCTTTCACACGACTAAGACGGCTTCATTGTATCTTGGTGAGTTTTCTAGAAAACGAGTGATTTATGTGCACAAACACACTTCGTTCGTGACTTTTCAAGCTTTGAACCTCCGTAACTTCGGCAAATGAGCTCCAAATCGCTTCAAAATTTTACCACAGAATCACCTCGACGAGCTCTTTAACATGACAAATAAGGCTTCATTGTATCTTGGTGAGTTTTCTAGAAAACGAGTAATTTATGTGCTCAAACACACATCTTTCGTGACTTTTCAAGTTTTGAACCTACGTAACTTCGGCAAATGAGCTCCAACTACCTTCAAAATTTTACCACAGAATCACCTCGACGAGCTCTTTAACATGACAAATAAGGCTTCATTGTATCTTGGTGAGTTTTCCAGAAAACGAGTGATTTATGTGCACAAACACACTTCGTTCGTGACTTTTCAAGCTTTGAACCTCCGTAACTTCGGCAAATGAGCTTCAAATACCTTCAAAATTTGACCACAGAATCACCTCGACGAGCTCTTTAACATGACAAATAAGGCTTCATTGTATCTTGGTGAGTTTTCTAGAAAACGAGTAATTTATGTGCACAAACACACTTCTTTCGTGACTTTTCAAGCTTTGAACCTCCGTAACTTCGGCAAATGAGCTCCAAATCGCTTCAAAATTTTACCACTGAATCAACTCGACGAGCTCTTTAACATGACAAATGAGGCTTCATTGTATCTTGGTGAGTTTTCTAGAAAACGAGTAATTTATGTGCACAAACATACTTCTTTCGTGACTTTTCAAGTTTTGAACCTACGTAACTTCGGCAAATGAGCTCCAACTACCTTCAAAATTTGATCACAGAATCACCTCGACGAGCTCTTTAACATGACAAATAAGGCTTCATTGTATCTTGGTGAGTTTTCTAGAAAACGAGTGATTTATGTGCACAAACACACTTCGTTCGTGACTTTTCAAGCTTTGAACCTCCGTAACTTCGGCAAATGAGCTCCAAGTCGCTTCAAAATTTTACCACAGAATCACCTCAACGAGCTCTTTCACACGACTAAGACGGCTTCATTGTATCTTGGTGAGTTTTCTAGAAAACGAGTAATTTATGTGCACAAACATACTTCTTTCGTGACTTTTCAAGCTTTGAACCTACGTAACATCGGCAAATGAGCTCCAACTACCTTCAAAATTTGACCACAGAATCACCTCGACGAGCTCTTTAACATGACAAATGAGGCTTCATTGTATCTTGGTGAGTTTTCTAGAAAACGAGTGATTTATGTGCACAAACACACTACGTTCGTGACTTTTCAAGCTTTGAACCTCCGTAACTTCGGCAAATGAGCTTCAAATACCTTCAAAATTTGACCACAGAATCACCTCGACGAGCTCTTTAACATGACAAATAAGGCTTCATTGTATCTTGGTGAGTTTTCTAGAAAACGAGTAATTTATGTGCACAAACATACTTATTTCGTGACTTTTCAAGCTATGAACCTACGTAACTTCGGCAAATGTGCTTGAAATTCCGTCAAAAATTGATCATAGAATCACCTCGTTGAGCTCTTCATCATGACTCAGAAGGCTTCATTGTATCTTGGTGAGTTTTCCAGAAAACGAGTAATTTATGTGCTCAAACACACATCTTTCGTGACTTTTCAAGCTTTGAACCTCCGTAACTTCGGCAAATGAGCTCCAAGTCGCTTCAAAATTTTACCACAGAATCACCTCAACGAGCTCTTTCACACGACTAAGACGGCTTCATTGTATCTTGGTGAGTTTTCTAGAAAACGAGTGATTTATGTGCACAAACACACTTCGTTCGTGACTTTTCAAGCTTTGAACCTCCGTAACTTCGGCAAATGAGCTCCAAATCGCTTCAAAATTTTACCACAGAATCACCTCGACGAGCTCTTTAACATGACAAATAAGGCTTCATTGTATCTTGGTGAGTTTTCTAGAAAACGAGTAATTTATGTGCTCAAACACACATCTTTCGTGACTTTTCAAGTTTTGAACCTACGTAACTTCGGCAAATGAGCTCCAACTACCTTCAAAATTTTACCACAGAATCACCTCGACGAGCTCTTTAACATGACAAATAAGGCTTCATTGTATCTTGGTGAGTTTTCCAGAAAACGAGTGATTTATGTGCACAAACACACTTCGTTCGTGAGTTTTCAAGCTTTGAACCTCCGTAACTTCGGCAAATGAGCTTCAAATACCTTCAAAATTTGACCACAGAATCACCTCGACGAGCTCTTTAACATGACAAATAAGGCTTCATTGTATCTTGGTGAGTTTTCTAGAAAACGAGTGATTTATGTGCACAAACACACTTCGTTCGTGACTTTTCAAGCTTTGAACCTCCGTAACTTCGGCAAATGAGCTTCAAATACCTTCAAAATTTGACCACAGAATCACCTCGACGAGCTCTTTAACATGACAAATGAGGCTTCATTGTATCTTGGTGAGTTTTCCAGAAAACGAGTAATTTATGTGCAAAAACATACTTCTTTCGTGACTTTTCAAGTTTTGAACCTCCGTAACTTCGGCAAAGGAGCTCCAACTACCTTCAAAATTTGACCACAGAATCACCTCGACGAGCTTTTTAACATGACAAATAAGGCTTCATTGTATCTTGGTGAGTTATCCAGAAAACGAGTAATTTATGTGCTCAAACACACATCTTTCGTGACTTTTCAAGATTTGAACCTCCGTAACTTCGGCAAATGTGCTTCACATTCCGTCAAAAATTGATCATAGAATCACCTCGTTGAGCTCTTCATCATGACTCAGAAGGCTTCATTGTATCTTGGTGAGTTTTTTAGAAAACGAGTAATTTATGTGCACAAACACACATCTTTCGTGACTTTTCAAGCTTTGAACCTCCGTACCATCGGCAAATGAGCTCCAAATCGCTTCAAAATTTTACCACAGAATCACCTCGACGAGCTCTTTAACATGACAAATAAGGCTTCATTGTATCTTGGTGAGTTTTCCAGAAAACGAGTAATTTATGTGCTCAAACACACATCTTTCGTGACTTTTCAAGCTTTGAACCTCCGTAACTTCGGCAAATGAGCTCCAAATCGCTTCAAAATTTTACCACAGAATCAACTCGAGGAGCTCTTTAACATGACAAGTGAGGCTTCATTGTATCTTGGTGAGTTTTCTAGAAAACGAGTAATTTATGTGCACAAACATACTTCTTTCGTGACTTTTCAAGTTTTGAACCTACGTAACTTCGGCAAATGAGCTCCAACTACCTTCAAAATTTGATCACAGAATCACCTCGACGAGCTCTTTAACATGACAAATAAGGCTTCATTGTATCTTGGTGAGTTTTCTAGAAAACGAGTGATTTATGTGCACAAACACACTTCGTTCGTGACTTTTCAAGCTTTGAACCTCCGTAACTTCGGCAAATGAGCTCCAAGTCGCTTCAAAATTTTACCACAGAATCACCTCAACGAGCTCTTTCACACGACTAAGACGGCTTCATTGTATCTTGGTGAGTTTTCTAGAAAACGAGTAATTTATGTGCACAAACATACTTCTTTCGTGACTTTTCAAGCTTTGAACCTACGTAACATCGGCAAATGAGCTCCAACTACCTTCAAAATTTGACCACAGAATCACCTCGACGAGCTCTTTAACATGACAAATAAGGCTTCATTGTATCTTGGTGAGTTTTCTAGAAAACGAGTGATTTATGTGCACAAACACACTTCGTTCGTGACTTTTCAAGCTTTGAACCTCCGTAACTTCGGCAAACGAGCTCCAACTACCTTCAAAATTTGACCACAGAATCACATCGACGAACTCTTTTTAACACAGTGAAGAAGGCTTCATTGTATCTTGGTGAGTTTTCTAGAAAACGAGTGATTTATGTGCACAAACACACTTCTTTCGTGACTTTTCAAGCTTTGGACCTCCGTAACTTCGGCAAATGTGCTTCAAATTGCTTAAAAAATTGATCATAGAATCACCTCGTTGAGCTCTTCATCATGACTCATAAGGCTTCATTGTATCTTGGTGAGTTTTCTAGAAAACGAGTAATTTATGTGCACAAACATACTTGTTTCGTGACTTTTCAAGCTATGAACCTACGTAACTTCGGCAAATGTGCTTGAAATTCCGTCAAAAATTGATCATAGAATCACCTCGTTGAGCTCTTCATCATGACTCAGAAGGCTTCATTGTATCTTGGTGAGTTTTCCAGAAAACGAGTAATTTATGTGCTCAAACACACATCTTTCGTGACTTTTCAAGCTTTGAACCTCCGTAACTTCGGCAAATGAGCTCCAAGTCGCTTCAAAATTTTAGCACAGAATCACCTCAACGAGCTCTTTCACACGACTAAGACGGCTTCATTGTATCTTGGTGAGTTTTCTAGAAAACGAGTGATTTATGTGCACAAACACACTTCGTTCGTGACTTTTCAAGCTTTGAACCTCCGTAACTTCGGCAAATGAGCTCCAAATCGCTTCAAAATTTTACCACAGAATCACCTCGACGAGCTCTTTAACATGACAAATAAGGCTTCATTGTATCTTGGTGAGTTTTCTAGAAAACGAGTAATTTATGTGCTCAAACACACATCTTTCGTGACTTTTCAAGTTTTGAACCTACGTAACTTCGGCAAATGAGCTCCAACTACCTTCAAAATTTTACCACAGAATCACCTCGACGAGCTCTTTAACATGACAAATAAGGCTTCATTGTATCTTGGTGAGTTTTCCAGAAAACGAGTGATTTATGTGCACAAACACACTTCGTTCGTGACTTTTCAAGCTTTGAACCTCCGTAACTTCGGCAAATGAGCTTCAAATACCTTCAAAATTTGACCACAGAATCACCTCGACGAGCTCTTTAACATGACAAATGAGGCTTCATTGTATCTTGGTGAGTTTTCCAGAAAACGAGTAATTTATCTGCAAAAACATACTTCTTTCGTGACTTTTCAAGTTTTGAACCTCCGTAACTTCGGCAAAGGAGCTCCAACTACCTTCAAAATTTGACCACAGAATCACCTCGACGAGCTTTTTAACATGACAAATAAGGCTTCATTGTATCTTGGTGAGTTATCCAGAAAACGAGTAATTTATGTGCTCAAACACACATCTTTCGTGACTTTTCAAGATTTGAACCTCCGTAACTTCGGCAAATGTGCTTCACATTCCGTCAAAAATTGATCATAGAATCACCTCGTTGAGCTCTTCATCATGACTCAGAAGGCTTCATTGTATCTTGGTGAGTTTTTTAGAAAACGAGTAATTTATGTGCACAAACACACATCTTTCGTGACTTTTCAAGCTTTGAACCTCCGTAACATCGGCAAATGAGCTCCAAATCGCTTCAAAATTTTACCACAGAATCACCTCGACGAGCTCTTTAACATGACAAATAAGGCTTCATTGTATCTTGGTGAGTTTTCCAGAAAACGAGTAATTTATGTGCTCAAACACACATCTTTCGTGACTTTTCAAGATTTGAACCTCCGTAACTTCGGCAAATGAGCTCCAAATCGCTTCAAAATTTTACCACAGAATCACCTCAACGAGCTCTTTCACACGACTAAGACGGCTTCATTGTATCTTGGTGAGTTTTCTAGAAAACGAGTGATTTATGTGCACAAACACACATGTTTCGTGACTTTTCAAGCTTTGAACCTCCGTAACTTCGGCAAATGTGCTTCAAATTCCGTCAAAAATTGATCATAGAATCACCTCGTTGAGCTCTTCATCATGACTCAGAAGGCTTCATTGTATCTTGGTGAGTTTTCCAGAAAACGAGTAATTTATGTGCACAAACACACTTCTTTCGTGACTTTTCAAGCTTTGAACCTCCGTAACTTCGGCAAATGAGCTCCAAATCGCTTCAAAATTTTACCACAGAATCAACTCGACGAGCTCTTTAACATGACAAATGAGGCTTCATTGTATCTTGGTGAGTTTTCTAGAAAACGAGTAATTTATGTGCACAAACATACTTCTTTCGTGACTTTTCAAGTTTTGAACCTACGTAACTTCGGCAAATGAGCTCCAACTACCTTCAAAATTTGATCACAGAATCACCTCGACGAGCTCTTTAACATGACAAATAAGGCTTCATTGTATCTTGGTGAGTTTTCTAGAAAACGAGTGATTTATGTGCACAAACACACTTCGTTCGTGACTTTTCAAGCTTTGAACCTCCGTAACTTCGGCAAATGAGCTCCAAGTCGCTTCAAAATTTTACCACAGAATCACCTCAACGAGCTCTTTCACACGACTAAGACGGCTTCATTGTATCTTGGTGAGTTTTCTAGAAAACGAGTAATTTATGTGCACAAACATACTTCTTTCGTGACTTTTCAAGCTTTGAACCTACGTAACATCGGCAAATGAGCTCCAACTACCTTCAAAATTTGACCACAGAATCACCTCGACGAGCTCTTTAACATGACAAATGAGGCTTCATTGTATCTTGGTGAGTTTTCTAGAAAACGAGTAATTTATGTGCACAAACACACATGTTTCGTGACTTTTCAAGCTTTGAACCTCCGTAACTTCGGCAAATGTGCTTCAAATTCCGTCAAAAATTGATCATAGAATCACCTCGTTGAGCTCTTCATCATGACTCAGAAGGCTTCATTGTATCTTGGTGAGTTTTTTAGAAAACGAGTAATTTATGTGCACAAACACACATCTTTCGTGACTTTTCAAGCTTTGAACCTCCGTAACTTCGGCAAATGAGCTCCAAATCGCTTCAAAATTTTACCACAGAATCACCTCGACGAGCTCTTTAACATGACAAATAAGGCTTCATTGTATCTTGGTGAGTTTTCCAGAAAACGAGTAATTTATGTGCACAAACACACTTCTTTCGTGACTTTTCAAGCTTTGAACCTCCGTAACTTCGGCAAATGAGCTCCAAATCGCTTCAAAATTTTACCACAGAATCACCTCGACGAGCTCTTTAACATGACAAATAAGGCTTCATTGTATCTTGGTGAGTTTTCTAGAAAACGAGTGATTTATGTGCACAAACACACTTCGTTCGTGACTTTTCAAGCTTTGAACCTCCGTAACTTCGGCAAATGAGCTCCAAATCGCTTCAAAATTTTACCACAGAATCACCTCGACGAGCTCTTTAACATGATAAATAAGGCTTCATTGTATCTTGGTGAGTTTTCTAGAAAACGAGTGATTTATGTGCACAAACACACTTCGTTCGTGACTTTTCAAGCTTTGAACCTCCGTAACTTCGGCAAATGAGCTTCAAATACCTTCAAAATTTGACCACAGAATCACCTCGACGAGCTCTTTAACATGACAAATGAGGCTTCATTGTATCTTGGTGAGTTTTCTAGAAAACGAGTGATTTATGTGCACAAACACACATGTTTCGTGACTTTTCAAGCTTTGAACCTCCGTAACTTCGGCAAATGAGCTCCAAATCGCTTCAAAATTTTACCACAGAATCACCTCGACGAGCTCTTTAACATGACAAATAAGGCTTCATTGTATCTTGGTGAGTTTTCCAGAAAACGAGTAATTTATGTGCACAAACACACTTCTTTCGTGACTTTTCAAGCTTTGAACCTCCGTAACTTCGGCAAATGAGCTCCAAATCGCTTCAAAATTTTACCACAGAATCACCTCGACGAGCTCTTTAACATGACAAATAAGGCTTCATTGTATCTTGGTGAGTTTTCTAGAAAACGAGTGATTTATGTGCACAAACACACTTCGTTCGTGACTTTTCAAGCTTTGAACCTCCGTAACTTCGGCAAATGAGCTTCAAATACCTTCAAAATTTGACCACAGAATCACCTCGACGAGTTCTTTAACATGACAAATGAGGCTTCATTGTATCTTGGTGAGTTTTCTAGAAAACGAGTGATTTATGTGCACAAACACACATGTTTCGTGACTTTTCAAGCTTTGAACCTCCGTAACTTCGGCAAATGTGCTTCAAATTCCGTCAAAAATTGATCATAGAATCACCTCGTTGAGCTCTTCATCATGACTCAGAAGGCTTCATTGTATCTTGGTGAGTTTTTTAGAAAACGAGTAATTTATGTGCACAAACACACATCTTTCGTGACTTTTCAAGCTTTGAACCTCCGTAACTTCGGCAAATGAGCTCCAAATCGCTTCAAAATTTTACCACAGAATCACCTCGACGAGCTCTTTAACATGACAAATAAGGCTTCATTGTATCTTGGTGAGTTTTTTAGAAAACGAGTAATTTATGTGCACAAACACACATCTTTCGTGACTTTTCAAGCTTTGAACCTCCGTAACTTCGGCAAATGAGCTCCAAATCGCTTCAAAATTTTACCACAGAATCACCTCGACGAGCTCTTTAACATGACAAATAAGGCTTCATTGTATCTTGGTGAGTTTTCTAGAAAACGAGTGATTTATGTGCACAAACACACTTCGTTCGTGACTTTTCAAGCTTTGAACCTCCGTAACTTCGGCAAATGAGCTCCAAATCGCTTCAAAATTTTACCACAGAATCACCTCGACGAGCTCTTTAACATGATAAATAAGGCTTCATTGTATCTTGGTGAGTTTTCTAGAAAACGAGTGATTTATGTGCACAAACACACTTCGTTCGTGACTTTTCAAGCTTTGAACCTCCGTAACTTCGGCAAATGAGCTTCAAATACCTTCAAAATTTGACCACAGAATCACCTCGACGAGCTCTTTAACATGACAAATGAGGCTTCATTGTATCTTGGTGAGTTTTCTAGAAAACGAGTGATTTATGTGCACAAACACACATGTTTCGTGACTTTTCAAGCTTTGAACCTCCGTAACTTCGGCAAATGTGCTTCAAATTCCGTCAAAAATTGATCATAGAATCACCTCGTTGAGCTCTTCATTATGACTCAGAAGGCTTCATTGTATCTTGGTGAGTTTTTTAGAAAACGAGTAATTTATGTGCACAAACACACATCTTTCGTGACTTTTCAAGCTTTGAACCTCCGTAACTTCGGCAAATGTGCTTCAAATTCCGTCAAAAATTGATCATAGAATCACCTCGTTGAGCTCTTCATCATGACTCAGAAGGCTTCATTGTATCTTGGTGAGTTTTTTAGAAAACGAGTGATTTATGTGCACAAACACACTTCGTTCGTGACTTTTCAAGCTTTGAACCTCCGTAACTTCGGCAAATGAGCTTCAAATACCTTCAAAATTTGACCACAGAATCACCTCGACGAGCTCTTTAACATGACAAATGAGGCTTCATTGTATCTTGGTGAGTTTTCTAGAAAACGAGTGATTTATGTGCACAAACACACATGTTTCGTGACTTTTCAAGCTTTGAACCTCCGTAACTTCGGCAAATGAGCTCCAAATCGCTTCAAAATTTTACCACAGAATCACCTCGACGAGCTCTTTAACATGACAAATGAGGCTTCATTGTATCTTGGTGAGTTTTCCAGAAAACGAGTAATTTATGTGCACAAACACACTTCTTTCGTGACTTTTCAAGCTTTGAACCTCCGTAACTTCGGCAAATGAGCTCCAAATCGCTTCAAAATTTTACCACAGAATCACCTCGACGAGCTCTTTAACATGATAAATAAGGCTTCATTGTATCTTGGTGAGTTTTCTAGAAAACGAGTGATTTATGTGCACAAACACACATCTTTCGTGACTTTTCAAGCTTTGAACCTCCGTAACTTCGGCAAATGAGCTTCAAATACCTTCAAAATTTGACCACAGAATCACCTCGACGAGCTCTTTAACATGACAAATAAGGCTTCATTGTATCTTGGTGAGTTTTCTAGAAAACGAGTGATTTATGTGCACAAACACACATCTTTCGTGACTTTTCAAGCTTTGAACCTCCGTAACTTCGGCAAATGAGCTCCAAATCGCTTCAAAATTTTACCACAGAATCACCTCGACGAGCTCTTTAACATGATAAATAAGGCTTCATTGTATCTTGGTGAGTTTTCCAGAAAACGAGTGATTTATGTGCACAAACACACTTCGTTCGTGACTTTTCAAGCTTTGAACCTCCGTAACTTCGGCAAATGAGCTCCAAATCGCTTCAAAATTTTACCACAGAATCACCTCGACGAGCTCTTTAACATGACAAATAAGGCTTCATTGTATCTTGGTGAGTTTTCTAGAAAACGAGTGATTTATGTGCACAAACACACATGTTTCGTGACTTTTCAAGCTTTGAACCTCCGTAACTTCGGCAAATGTGCTTCAAATTCCGTCAAAAATTGATCATAGAATCACCTCGTTGAGCTCTTCATTATGACTCAGAAGGCTTCATTGTATCTTGGTGAGTTTTTTAGAAAACGAGTAATTTATGTGCACAAACACACATCTTTCGTGACTTTTCAAGCTTTGAACCTCCGTAACTTCGGCAAATGAGCTCCAAATCGCTTCAAAATTTTACCACAGAATCACCTCGACGAGCTCTTTAACATGACAAATAAGGCTTCATTGTATCTTGGTGAGTTTTCCAGAAAACGAGTAATTTATGTGCACAAACACACATCTTTCGTGACTTTTCAAGCTTTGAACCTCCGTAACTTCGGCAAATGAGCTCCAAATCGCTTCAAAATTTTACCACAGAATCACCTCGACGAGCTCTTTAACATGATAAATAAGGCTTCATTGTATCTTGGTGAGTTTTCTAGAAAACGAGTGATTTATGTGCACAAACACACATCTTTCGTGACTTTTCAAGCTTTGAACCTCCGTAACTTCGGCAAATGAGCTCCAACTACCTTCAAAATTTGACCACAGAATCACCTCGACGAGCTCTTTAACATGACAAATAAGGCTTCATTGTATCTTGGTGAGTTTTCTAGAAAACGAGTGATTTATGTGCACAAACACACATGTTTCGTGACTTTTCAAGCTTTGAACCTCCGTAACTTCGGCAAATGAGCTCCAAATCGCTTCAAAATTTTACCACAGAATCACCTCGACGAGCTCTTTAACATGACAAATAAGGCTTCATTGTATCTTGGTGAGTTTTCCAGAAAACGAGTAATTTATGTGCACAAACACACTTCTTTCGTGACTTTTCAAGCTTTGAACCTCCGTAACTTCGGCAAATGAGCTCCAAATCGCTTCAAAATTTTACCACAGAATCACCTCGACGAGCTCTTTAACATGACAAATAAGGCTTCATTGTATCTTGGTGAGTTTTCTAGAAAACGAGTGATTTATGTGCACAAACACACTTCGTTCGTGACTTTTCAAGCTTTGAACCTCCGTAACTTCGGCAAATGAGCTTCAAATACCTTCAAAATTTGACCACAGAATCACCTCGACGAGTTCTTTAACATGACAAATGAGGCTTCATTGTATCTTGGTGAGTTTTCTAGAAAACGAGTGATTTATGTGCACAAACACACATGTTTCGTGACTTTTCAAGCTTTGAACCTCCGTAACTTCGGCAAATGTGCTTCAAATTCCGTCAAAAATTGATCATAGAATCACCTCGTTGAGCTCTTCATCATGACTCAGAAGGCTTCATTGTATCTTGGTGAGTTTTTTAGAAAACGAGTAATTTATGTGCACAAACACACATCTTTCGTGACTTTTCAAGCTTTGAACCTCCGTAACTTCGGCAAATGAGCTCCAAATCGCTTCAAAATTTTACCACAGAATCACCTCGACGAGCTCTTTAACATGACAAATAAGGCTTCATTGTATCTTGGTGAGTTTTCCAGAAAACGAGTAATTTATGTGCACAAACACACTTCTTTCGTGACTTTTCAAGCTTTGAACCTCCGTAACTTCGGCAAATGAGCTCCAAATCGCTTCAAAATTTTACCACAGAATCACCTCGACGAGCTCTTTAACATGACAAATAAGGCTTCATTGTATCTTGGTGAGTTTTCTAGAAAACGAGTGATTTATGTGCACAAACACACATGTTTCGTGACTTTTCAAGCTTTGAACCTCCGTAACTTCGGCAAATGTGCTTCAAATTCCGTCAAAAATTGATCATAGAATCACCTCGTTGAGCTCTTCATTATGACTCAGAAGGCTTCATTGTATCTTGGTGAGTTTTTTAGAAAACGAGTAATTTATGTGCACAAACACACATCTTTCGTGACTTTTCAAGCTTTGAACCTCCGTAACTTCGGCAAATGAGCTCCAAATCGCTTCAAAATTTTACCACAGAATCACCTCGACGAGCTCTTTAACATGACAAATAAGGCTTCATTGTATCTTGGTGAGTTTTCCAGAAAACGAGTAATTTATGTGCACAAACACACATCTTTCGTGACTTTTCAAGCTTTGAACCTCCGTAACTTCGGCAAATGAGCTCCAAATCGCTTCAAAATTTTACCACAGAATCACCTCGACGAGCTCTTTAACATGATAAATAAGGCTTCATTGTATCTTGGTGAGTTTTCTAGAAAACGAGTGATTTATGTGCACAAACACACATCTTTCGTGACTTTTCAAGCTTTGAACCTCCGTAACTTCGGCAAATGAGCTTCAAATACCTTCAAAATTTGACCACAGAATCACCTCGACGAGCTCTTTAACATGAAAAATGAGGCTTCATTGTATCTTGGTGAGTTTTCTAGAAAACGAGTGATTTATGTGCACAAACACACATGTTTCGTGACTTTTCAAGCTTTGAACCTCCGTAACTTCGGCAAATGAGCTTCAAATACCTTCAAAATTTGACCACAGAATCACCTCGACGAGCTCTTTAACATGACAAATGAGGCTTCATTGTATCTTGGTGAGTTTTCTAGAAAACGAGTGATTTATGTGCACAAACACACATGTTTCGTGACTTTTCAAGCTTTGAACCTCCGTAACTTCGGCAAATGTGCTTCAAATTCCGTCAAAAATTGATCATAGAATCACCTCGTTGAGCTCTTCATTATGACTCAGAAGGCTTCATTGTATCTTGGTGAGTTTTTTAGAAAACGAGTAATTTATGTGCACAAACACACATCTTTCGTGACTTTTCAAGCTTTGAACCTCCGTAACTTCGGCAAATGTGCTTCAAATTCCGTCAAAAATTGATCATAGAATCACCTCGTTGAGCTCTTCATCATGACTCAGAAGGCTTCATTGTATCTTGGTGAGTTTTTTAGAAAACGAGTGATTTATGTGCACAAACACACTTCGTTCGTGACTTTTCAAGCTTTGAACCTCCGTAACTTCGGCAAATGAGCTCCAAATCGCTTCAAAATTTTACCACAGAATCACCTCGACGAGCTCTTTAACATGATAAATAAGGCTTCATTGTATCTTGGTGAGTTTTCTAGAAAACGAGTGATTTATGTGCACAAACACACTTCGTTCGTGACTTTTCAAGCTTTGAACCTCCGTAACTTCGGCAAATGAGCTTCAAATACCTTCAAAATTTGACCACAGAATCACCTCGACGAGCTCTTTAACATGACAAATAAGGCTTCATTGTATCTTGGTGAGTTTTCTAGAAAACGAGTGATTTATGTGCACAAACACACATGTTTCGTGACTTTTCAAGCTTTGAACCTCCGTAACTTCGGCAAATGAGCTCCAAATCGCTTCAAAATTTTACCACAGAATCACCTCGACGAGCTCTTTAACATGACAAATAAGGCTTCATTGTATCTTGGTGAGTTTTCTAGAAAACGAGTGATTTATGTGCACAAACACACATGTTTCGTGACTTTTCAAGCTTTGAACCTCCGTAACTTCGGCAAATGAGCTCCAAATCGCTTCAAAATTTTACCACAGAATCACCTCGACGAGCTCTTTAACATGACAAATAAGGCTTCATTGTATCTTGGTGAGTTTTCCAGAAAACGAGTAATTTATGTGCACAAACACACTTCTTTCGTGACTTTTCAAGCTTTGAACCTCCGTAACTTCGGCAAATGAGCTCCAAATCGCTTCAAAATTTTACCACAGAATCACCTCGACGAGCTCTTTAACATGACAAATAAGGCTTCATTGTATCTTGGTGAGTTTTCTAGAAAACGAGTGATTTATGTGCACAAACACACTTCGTTCGTGACTTTTCAAGCTTTGAACCTCCGTAACTTCGGCAAATGAGCTTCAAATACCTTCAAAATTTGACCACAGAATCACCTCGACGAGCTCTTTAACATGACAAATAAGGCTTCATTGTATCTTGGTGAGTTTTCTAGAAAACGAGTGATTTATGTGCACAAACACACATGTTTCGTGACTTTTCAAGCTTTGAACCTCCGTAACTTCGGCAAATGAGCTCCAAATCGCTTCAAAATTTTACCACAGAATCACCTCGACGAGCTCTTTAACATGACAAATAAGGCTTCATTGTATCTTGGTGAGTTTTCTAGAAAACGAGTGATTTATGTGCACAAACACACATGTTTCGTGACTTTTCAAGCTTTGAACCTCCGTAACTTCGGCAAATGAGCTCCAAATCGCTTCAAAATTTTACCACAGAATCACCTCGACGAGCTCTTTAACATGACAAATAAGGCTTCATTGTATCTTGGTGAGTTTTCCAGAAAACGAGTAATTTATGTGCACAAACACACTTCTTTCGTGACTTTTCAAGCTTTGAACCTCCGTAACTTCGGCAAATGAGCTCCAAATCGCTTCAAAATTTTACCACAGAATCACCTCGACGAGCTCTTTAACATGACAAATAAGGCTTCATTGTATCTTGGTGAGTTTTCTAGAAAACGAGTGATTTATGTGCACAAACACACTTCGTTCGTGACTTTTCAAGCTTTGAACCTCCGTAACTTCGGCAAATGAGCTTCAAATACCTTCAAAATTTGACCACAGAATCACCTCGACGAGTTCTTTAACATGACAAATGAGGCTTCATTGTATCTTGGTGAGTTTTCTAGAAAACGAGTGATTTATGTGCACAAACACACATGTTTCGTGACTTTTCAAGCTTTGAACCTCCGTAACTTCGGCAAATGTGCTTCAAATTCCGTCAAAAATTGATCATAGAATCACCTCGTTGAGCTCTTCATCATGACTCAGAAGGCTTCATTGTATCTTGGTGAGTTTTTTAGAAAACGAGTAATTTATGTGCACAAACACACATCTTTCGTGACTTTTCAAGCTTTGAACCTCCGTAACTTCGGCAAATGAGCTCCAAATCGCTTCAAAATTTTACCACAGAATCACCTCGACGAGCTCTTTAACATGACAAATAAGGCTTCATTGTATCTTGGTGAGTTTTCCAGAAAACGAGTAATTTATGTGCACAAACACACTTCTTTCGTGACTTTTCAAGCTTTGAACCTCCGTAACTTCGGCAAATGAGCTCCAAATCGCTTCAAAATTTTACCACAGAATCACCTCGACGAGCTCTTTAACATGACAAATAAGGCTTCATTGTATCTTGGTGAGTTTTCTAGAAAACGAGTGATTTATGTGCACAAACACACATGTTTCGTGACTTTTCAAGCTTTGAACCTCCGTAACTTCGGCAAATGTGCTTCAAATTCCGTCAAAAATTGATCATAGAATCACCTCGTTGAGCTCTTCATTATGACTCAGAAGGCTTCATTGTATCTTGGTGAGTTTTTTAGAAAACGAGTAATTTATGTGCACAAACACACATCTTTCGTGACTTTTCAAGCTTTGAACCTCCGTAACTTCGGCAAATGAGCTCCAAATCGCTTCAAAATTTTACCACAGAATCACCTCGACGAGCTCTTTAACATGACAAATAAGGCTTCATTGTATCTTGGTGAGTTTTCCAGAAAACGAGTAATTTATGTGCACAAACACACATCTTTCGTGACTTTTCAAGCTTTGAACCTCCGTAACTTCGGCAAATGAGCTCCAAATCGCTTCAAAATTTTACCACAGAATCACCTCGACGAGCTCTTTAACATGATAAATAAGGCTTCATTGTATCTTGGTGAGTTTTCTAGAAAACGAGTGATTTATGTGCACAAACACACATCTTTCGTGACTTTTCAAGCTTTGAACCTCCGTAACTTCGGCAAATGAGCTTCAAATACCTTCAAAATTTGACCACAGAATCACCTCGACGAGCTCTTTAACATGAAAAATGAGGCTTCATTGTATCTTGGTGAGTTTTCTAGAAAACGAGTGATTTATGTGCACAAACACACATGTTTCGTGACTTTTCAAGCTTTGAACCTCCGTAACTTCGGCAAATGAGCTTCAAATACCTTCAAAATTTGACCACAGAATCACCTCGACGAGCTCTTTAACATGACAAATGAGGCTTCATTGTATCTTGGTGAGTTTTCTAGAAAACGAGTGATTTATGTGCACAAACACACATGTTTCGTGACTTTTCAAGCTTTGAACCTCCGTAACTTCGGCAAATGTGCTTCAAATTCCGTCAAAAATTGATCATAGAATCACCTCGTTGAGCTCTTCATTATGACTCAGAAGGCTTCATTGTATCTTGGTGAGTTTTTTAGAAAACGAGTAATTTATGTGCACAAACACACATCTTTCGTGACTTTTCAAGCTTTGAACCTCCGTAACTTCGGCAAATGTGCTTCAAATTCCGTCAAAAATTGATCATAGAATCACCTCGTTGAGCTCTTCATCATGACTCAGAAGGCTTCATTGTATCTTGGTGAGTTTTTTAGAAAACGAGTGATTTATGTGCACAAACACACTTCGTTCGTGACTTTTCAAGCTTTGAACCTCCGTAACTTCGGCAAATGAGCTCCAAATCGCTTCAAAATTTTACCACAGAATCACCTCGACGAGCTCTTTAACATGATAAATAAGGCTTCATTGTATCTTGGTGAGTTTTCTAGAAAACGAGTGATTTATGTGCACAAACACACTTCGTTCGTGACTTTTCAAGCTTTGAACCTCCGTAACTTCGGCAAATGAGCTTCAAATACCTTCAAAATTTGACCACAGAATCACCTCGACGAGCTCTTTAACATGACAAATAAGGCTTCATTGTATCTTGGTGAGTTTTCTAGAAAACGAGTGATTTATGTGCACAAACACACATGTTTCGTGACTTTTCAAGCTTTGAACCTCCGTAACTTCGGCAAATGAGCTCCAAATCGCTTCAAAATTTTACCACAGAATCACCTCGACGAGCTCTTTAACATGACAAATAAGGCTTCATTGTATCTTGGTGAGTTTTCTAGAAAACGAGTGATTTATGTGCACAAACACACATGTTTCGTGACTTTTCAAGCTTTGAACCTCCGTAACTTCGGCAAATGAGCTCCAAATCGCTTCAAAATTTTACCACAGAATCACCTCGACGAGCTCTTTAACATGACAAATAAGGCTTCATTGTATCTTGGTGAGTTTTCTAGAAAACGAGTGATTTATGTGCACAAACACACTTCGTTCGTGACTTTTCAAGCTTTGAACCTCCGTAACTTCGGCAAATGAGCTTCAAATACCTTCAAAATTTGACCACAGAATCACCTCGACGAGTTCTTTAACATGACAAATGAGGCTTCATTGTATCTTGGTGAGTTTTCTAGAAAACGAGTGATTTATGTGCACAAACACACATGTTTCGTGACTTTTCAAGCTTTGAACCTCCGTAACTTCGGCAAATGTGCTTCAAATTCCGTCAAAAATTGATCATAGAATCACCTCGTTGAGCTCTTCATCATGACTCAGAAGGCTTCATTGTATCTTGGTGAGTTTTTTAGAAAACGAGTAATTTATGTGCACAAACACACATCTTTCGTGACTTTTCAAGCTTTGAACCTCCGTAACTTCGGCAAATGAGCTCCAAATCGCTTCAAAATTTTACCACAGAATCACCTCGACGAGCTCTTTAACATGACAAATAAGGCTTCATTGTATCTTGGTGAGTTTTCCAGAAAACGAGTAATTTATGTGCACAAACACACTTCTTTCGTGACTTTTCAAGCTTTGAACCTCCGTAACTTCGGCAAATGAGCTCCAAATCGCTTCAAAATTTTACCACAGAATCACCTCGACGAGCTCTTTAACATGACAAATAAGGCTTCATTGTATCTTGGTGAGTTTTCTAGAAAACGAGTGATTTATGTGCACAAACACACATGTTTCGTGACTTTTCAAGCTTTGAACCTCCGTAACTTCGGCAAATGTGCTTCAAATTCCGTCAAAAATTGATCATAGAATCACCTCGTTGAGCTCTTCATTATGACTCAGAAGGCTTCATTGTATCTTGGTGAGTTTTTTAGAAAACGAGTAATTTATGTGCACAAACACACATCTTTCGTGACTTTTCAAGCTTTGAACCTCCGTAACTTCGGCAAATGAGCTCCAAATCGCTTCAAAATTTTACCACAGAATCACCTCGACGAGCTCTTTAACATGACAAATAAGGCTTCATTGTATCTTGGTGAGTTTTCCAGAAAACGAGTAATTTATGTGCACAAACACACATCTTTCGTGACTTTTCAAGCTTTGAACCTCCGTAACTTCGGCAAATGAGCTCCAAATCGCTTCAAAATTTTACCACAGAATCACCTCGACGAGCTCTTTGACATGACAAATAAGGCTTCATTGTATCTTGGTGAGTTTTCTAGAAAACGAGTGATTTATGTGCACAAACACACTTCGTTCGTGACTTTTCAAGCTTTGAACCTCCGTAACTTCGGCAAATGAGCTTCAAATACCTTCAAAATTTGACCACAGAATCACCTCGACGAGCTCTTTCACACGACTAAGACGGCTTCATTATATCTAGGTGACTTTTCTAGAAAACGAGTAATTTATGTGCTCAAACACATCTTTCGTGACTTTTCAAGCTTTGCACCTCCGTATCTTCGGCAAATGTGCTTCAAATTCCGTCAAAAATTGATCATAGAATCACCTCGTTGAGCTCTTCATCATGACTCAGAAGGCTTCATTGTATCTGGGTGAGTTTTTTAGAAAACGAGTAATTTATGTGCACAAACACACATCTTTCGTGACTTTTCAAGCTTTGAACCTCCGTAACTTCGGCAAATGTGCTTCAAATTCCGTCAAAAATTGACCATAGAATCACCTCGTTGAGCTCTTCATCATGACTCAGAAGGCTTCATTGTATCTTGGTGAGTTTTTTAGAAAACGAGTAATTTATGTGCACAAACACACATCTTTCGTGACTTTTCAAGCTTTGAACCTCCGTAACTTCGGCAAATGAGCTCCAAATCGCTTCAAAATTTTACCACAGAATCACCTCGACGAGCTCTTTAACATGACAAATAAGGCTTCATTGTATTTTGGTGAGTTTTCTAGAAAACGAGTAATTTATTTGCTCATAAACACATCTTTCGTGACTTTTCAAGCTTTGAACCTCCTTAACTCAGGCAAATGGGCTCCGAATACCTTCAAAATTTTACCACAGAATCACCTCAACGAGCTCTTTCACACGACTAAGACGGCTGTACCTTCAAAATTTTACCACAGAATCACATCGACGAACTCTTTTTAACACAGTTAAGAAGGCTTCATTGTATCTTGGTGAGTTTTCTAGAAAACGAGTGATTTATGTGCACTAACACACTTCTTTCGTGACTTTTCAAGCTTTGGACCTCCGTAACTTCGGCAAATGTGCTTCAAATTCCGTCAAAAATTGATCATAGAATCACCTCGTTGAGCTCTTCATCATGACTCAGAAGGCTTCATTGTATCTTGGTGAGTTTTCTAGAAAACGAGTAATTTATGTGCACAAACATACTTCTTTCGTGACTTTTCAAGTTTTGAACCTACGTAACTTCGGCAAAGGTGTTTCACATTGCTTAAGAAATTGATCATAGAATCATCTCGTTGAGCTCTTCATCATGACTCATAAGGCTTCATTATATCTTGGTGAGTTTTCTAGAAAACGAGTAATTTATGTGCTCAACCAAACATCTTTCGTGACTTTTCAAGCTTTGAACCTCCTTAACTACGGCAAATCGGTTCCAAATACCTTCAAAATTTGGCCAAAGACTCACCTCGATGAGCTCTTTACCATGACTTATAAGGCTTCATTGTAAATTGGTGAGTTTTCTAGAAAACGAGTAATTTATGTGCTCAAACACATACCTTTCGTGACTTTTCAAGCTTTGAACCACCTTAACTCCGGCAAATCGGTTCCAAATACCTTCAAAATTTGGCCAAAGACTCACCTCGATGAGCTCTTTACCATGACTTATAAGGCTTCATTGTAAATTGGTGAGTTTTCTAGAAAACGAGTAATTTATTTGCTCATAAACACATCTTTCGTGACTTTTCAAGCTTTGAACCTCCTTAACTCAGGCAAATGGGCTCCGAATACCTTCAAAATTTTACCACAGAATCACCTCAACGAGCTCTTTCACACGACTAAGACGGCTTCATTGTATCTTGGTGAGTTTTCTAGAAAACGAGTAATTTATGTGCACAAACATACTTCTTTCGTGACTTTTCAACTTTTGAACCTCCGTAACTTCGGCAAATGTGCTTCAAATTCCGTCAAAAATTGATCATAGAATCACCTCGTTGAGCTCTTCATCATGACTCAGAAGGGTTCATTGTATCTTGGTGAGTTTTCTAGAAAACGAGTGATTTATGTGCACAAACACACTTCGTTCGTGACTTTTCAAGCTTTGAACCTCCGTAACTTCGGCAAATGAGCTTCAAATACCTTCAAAATTTGACCACAGAATCACCTCGACGAGCTCTTTCACACGACTAAGACGGCTTCATTATATCTAGGTGACTTTTCTAGAAAACGAGTAATTTATGTGCTCAAACACATCTTTCGTGACTTTTCAAGCTTTGAACCTCCGTAACTTCGGCAAATGTGCTTCAAATTCCGTCAAAAATTGATCATAGAATCACCTCGTTGAGCTCTTCATCATGACTCAGAAGGCTTCATTGTATCTTGGTGAGTTTTTTAGAAAACGAGTAATTTATGTGCACAAACACACATCTTTCGTGACTTTTCAAGCTTTGAACCTCCGTAACTTCGGCAAATGTGCTTCAAATTCCGTCAAAAATTGATCATAGAATCACCTCGTTGAGCTCTTCATCATGACTCAGAAGGCTTCATTGTATCTTGGTGAGTTTTTTAGAAAACGAGTAATTTATGTGCACAAACACACATCTTTCGTGACTTTTCAAGCTTTGAACCTCCGTAACTTCGGCAAATGAGCTCCAAATCGCTTCAAAATTTTACCACAGAATCACCTCGACGAGCTCTTTAACATGACAAATAAGGCTTCATTGTATTTTGGTGAGTTTTCTAGAAAACGAGTAATTTATTTGCTCATAAACACATCTTTCGTGACTTTTCAAGCTTTGAACCTCCTTAACTCAGGCAAATGGGCTCCGAATACCTTCAAAATTTTACCACAGAATCACCTCAACGAGCTCTTTCACACGACTAAGACGGCTTCATTGTATCTTGGTGAGTTTTCTAGAAAACGAGTAATTTATGTGCACAAACATACTTCTTTCGTGACTTTTCAACATTTGAACCTCCGTAACTTCGGCAAATGTGCTTCAAATTCCGTCAAAAATTGATCATAGAATCACCTCGTTGAGCTCTTCATCATGACTCAGAGGGCTTCATTGTATCTTGGTGAGTTTTTTAGAAAACGAGTAATTTATGTGCACAAACACACATCTTTCGTGACTTTTCAAGCTTTGAACCTCCGTAACTTCGGCAAATGAGCTCCAAATCGCTTCAAAATTTTACCACAGAATCACCTCGACGAGCTCTTTAACATGACAAGTAAGGCTTCATTGTATCTTGGTGAGTTTTCTAGAAAACGAGTGATTTATGTGCACAAACACACTTCGTTCGTGACTTTTCAAGCTTTGAACCTCCGTAACTTCGGCAAATGAGCTTCAAATACCTTCAAAATTTTACCACAGAATCACATCGACGAACTCTTTTTAACACAGTTAAGAAGGCTTCATTGTATCTTGGTGAGTTTTCTAGAAAACGAGTGATTTATGTGCACTAACACACTTCTTTCGTGACTTTTCAAGCTTTGGACCTCCGTAACTTCGGCAAATGTGCTTCAAATTGCTTATAAAATTGATCATAGAATCATCTCGTTGAGCTCTTCATCATGACTCATAAGGCTTCATTATATCTTGGTGAGTTTTCTAGAAAACGAGTAATTTATGTGCTCAACCAAACATCTTTCGTGACTTTTCAAGCTTTGAACCTCCTTAACTACGGCAAATCGGTTCCAAATACCTTCAAAATTTGGCCAAAGACTCACCTCGATGAGCTCTTTACCATGACTTATAAGGCTTCATTGTAAATTGGTGAGTTTTCTAGAAAACGAGTAATTTATTTGCTCATAAACACATCTTTCGTGACTTTTCAAGCTTTGAACCTCCTTAACTCAGGCAAATGGGCTCCGAATACCTTCAAAATTTTACCACAGAATCACCTCAACGAGCTCTTTCACACGACTAAGACGGCTTCATTGTATCTTGGTGAGTTTTCTAGAAAACGAGTAATTTATGTGCACAAACATACTTCTTTCGTGACTTTTCAACTTTTGAACCTCCGTAACTTCGGCAAATGTGCTTCAAATTCCGTCAAAAATTGATCATAGAATCACCTCGTTGAGCTCTTCATCATGACTCAGAAGGCTTCATTGTATCTTGGTGAGTTTTCTAGAAAACGAGTGATTTATGTGCACAAACACACTTCGTTCGTGACTTTTCAAGCTTTGAACCTCCGTAACTTCGGCAAATGAGCTTCAAATACCTTCAAAATTTGACCACAGAATCACCTCGACGAGCTCTTTCACACGACTAAGACGGCTTCATTATATCTAGGTGACTTTTCTAGAAAACGAGTAATTTATGTGCTCAAACACATCTTTCGTGACTTTTCAAGCTTTGAACCTCCGTAACTTCGGCAAATGTGCTTCAAATTCCGTCAAAAATTGATCATAGAATCACCTCGTTGAGCTCTTCATCATGACTCAGAAGGCTTCATTGTATCTTGGTGAGTTTTTTAGAAAACGAGTAATTTATGTGCACAAACACACATCTTTCGTGACTTTTCAAGCTTTGAACCTCCGTAACTTCGGCAAATGTGCTTCAAATTCCGTCAAAAATTGATCATGGAATCACCTCGTTGAGCTCTTCATCATGACTCAGAAGGCTTCATTGTATCTTGGTGAGTTTTTTAGAAAACGAGTAATTTATGTGCACAAACACACATCTTTCGTGACTTTTCAAGCTTTGAACCTCCGTAACTTCGGCAAATGAGCTCCAAATCGCTTCAAAATTTTACCACAGAATCACCTCGACGAGCTCTTTAACATGACAAATAAGGCTTCATTGTATCTTGGTGAGTTTTCTAGAAAACGAGTGATTTATGTGCACAAACACACTTCGTTCGTGACTTTTCAAGCTTTGAACCTCCGAAACTTCGGCAAATGAGCTTCAAATACCTTCAAAATTTTACCACAGAATCACATCGACGAACTCTTTTTAACACAGTTAAGAAGGCTTCATTGTATCTTGGTGAGTTTTCTAGAAAACGAGTGATTTATGTGCACTAACACACTTCTTTCGTGACTTTTCAAGCTTTGGACCTCCGTAACTTCGGCAAATGTGCTTCAAATTGCTTATAAAATTGATCATAGAATCATCTCGTTGAGCTCTTCATCATGACTCATAAGGCTTCATTATATCTTGGTGAGTTTTCTAGAAAACGAGTAATTTATGTGCTCAACCAAACATCTTTCGTGACTTTTCAAGCTTTGAACCTCCTTAACTACGGCAAATCGGTTCCAAATACCTTCAAAATTTGGCCAAAGACTCACCTCGATGAGCTCTTTACCATGACTTATAAGGCTTCATTGTAAATTGGTGAGTTTTCTAGAAAACGAGTAATTTATTTGCTCATAAACACATCTTTCGTGACTTTTCAAGCTTTGAACCTCCTTAACTCAGGCAAATGGGCTCCGAATACCTTCAAAATTTTACCACAGAATCACCTCAACGAGCTCTTTCACACGACTAAGACGGCTTCATTGTATCTTGGTGAGTTTTCTAGAAAACGAGTAATTTATGTGCACAAACATACTTCTTTCGTGACTTTTCAACTTTTGAACCTCCGTAACTTCGGCAAATGTGCTTCAAATTCCGTCAAAAATTGATCATAGAATCACCTCGTTGAGCTCTTCATCATGACTCAGAAGGCTTCATTGTATCTTGGTGAGTTTTCTAGAAAACGAGTGATTTATGTGCACAAACACACTTCGTTCGTGACTTTTCAAGCTTTGAACCTCCGTAACTTCGGCAAATGAGCTTCAAATACCTTCAAAATTTGACCACAGAATCACCTCGACGAGCTCTTTCACACGACTAAGACGGCTTCATTATATCTAGGTGACTTTTCTAGAAAACGAGTAATTTATGTGCTCAAACACATCTTTCGTGACTTTTCAAGCTTTGAACCTCCGTAACTTCGGCAAATGTGCTTCAAATTCCGTCAAAAATTGATCATAGAATCACCTCGTTGAGCTCTTCATCATGACTCAGAAGGCTTCATTGTATCTTGGTGAGTTTTTTAGAAAACGAGTAATTTATGTGCACAAACACACATCTTTCGTGACTTTTCAAGCTTTGAACCTCCGTAACTTCGGCAAATGTGCTTCAAATTCCGTCAAAAATTGATCATGGAATCACCTCGTTGAGCTCTTCATCATGACTCAGAAGGCTTCATTGTATCTTGGTGAGTTTTTTAGAAAACGAGTAATTTATGTGCACAAACACACATCTTTCGTGACTTTTCAAGCTTTGAACCTCCGTAACTTCGGCAAATGAGCTCCAAATCGCTTCAAAATTTTACCACAGAATCACCTCGACGAGCTCTTTAACATGACAAATAAGGCTTCATTGTATCTTGGTGAGTTTTCTAGAAAACGAGTGATTTATGTGCACAAACACACTTCGTTCGTGACTTTTCAAGCTTTGAACCTCCGAAACTTCGGCAAATGAGCTTCAAATACCTTCAAAATTTTACCACAGAATCACATCGACGAACTCTTTTTAACACAGTTAAGAAGGCTTCATTGTATCTTGGTGAGTTTTCTAGAAAACGAGTGATTTATGTGCACTAACACACTTCTTTCGTGACTTTTCAAGCTTTGGACCTCCGTAACTTCGGCAAATGTGCTTCAAATTGCTTATAAAATTGATCATAGAATCACCTCGTTGAGCTCTTCATCATGACTCATAAGGCTTCATTGTATCTTGGTGAGTTTTCTAGAAAACGAGTAATTTATGTGCACAAACACACATCTTTCGTGACTTTTCAAGCTTTGAACCTCCGTAACTTCGGCAAATGTGCTTCAAATTCCGTCAAAAATTGATCATAGAATCACCTCGTTGAGCTCTTCATCATGACTCAGAAGGCTTCATTGTATCTTGGTGAGTTTTTTAGAAAACGAGTAATTTATGTGCACAAACACACATCTTTCGTGACTTTTCAAGCTTTGAACCTCCGTAACTTCGGCAAATGAGCTCCAAATCGCTTCAAAATTTTACCACAGAATCACCTCGACGAGCTCTTTAACATGACAAATAAGGCTTCATTGTATTTTGGTGAGTTTTCTAGAAAACGAGTAATTTATTTGCTCATAAACACATCTTTCGTGACTTTTCAAGCTTTGAACCTCCTTAACTCAGGCAAATGGGCTCCGAATACCTTCAAAATTTTACCACAGAATCACCTCAACGAGCTCTTTCACACGACTAAGACGGCTTCATTGTATCTTGGTGAGTTTTCTAGAAAACGAGTAATTTATGTGCACAAACATACTTCTTTCGTGACTTCAACTTTTGAACCTCCGTAACTTCGGCAAATGTGCTTCAAATTCCGTCAAAAATTGATCATAGAATCACCTCGTTGAGCTCTTCATCATGACTCAGAAGGCTTCATTGTATCTTGGTGCGTTTTCTAGAAAACGAGTGATTTATGTGCACAAACACACATGTTTCGTGACTTTTCAAGCTTTGAACCTCCGTAACTTCGGCAAATGAGCTTCAAATACCTTCAAAATTTTACCACAGAATCACATCGACGAACTCTTTTTAACACAGTTAAGAAGGCTTCATTGTATCTTGGTGAGTTTTCTAGAAAACGAGTGATTTATGTGCACTAACACACTTCTTTCGTGACTTTTCAAGCTTTGGACCTCCGTAACTTCGGCAAATGTGCTTCAAATTGCTTATAAAATTGATCATAGAATCATCTCGTTGAGCTCTTCATCATGACTCATAAGGCTTCATTATATCTTGGTGAGTTTTCTAGAAAACGAGTAATTTATGTGCTCAACCAAACATCTTTCGTGACTTTTCAAGCTTTGAACCTCCTTAACTACGGCAAATCGGTTCCAAATACCTTCAAAATTTGGCCAAAGACTCACCTCGATGAGCTCTTTACCATGACTTATAAGGCTTCATTGTAAATTGGTGAGTTTTCTAGAAAACGAGTAATTTATTTGCTCATAAACACATCTTTCGTGACTTTTCAAGCTTTGAACCTCCTTAACTCAGGCAAATGGGCTCCGAATACCTTCAAAATTTTACCACAGAATCACCTCAACGAGCTCTTTCACACGACTAAGACGGCTTCATTGTATCTTGGTGAGTTTTCTAGAAAACGAGTAATTTATGTGCACAAACATACTTCTTTCGTGACTTTTCAACTTTTGAACCTCCGTAACTTCGGCAAATGTGCTTCAAATTCCGTCAAAAATTGATCATAGAATCACCTCGTTGAGCTCTTCATCATGACTCAGAAGGCTTCATTGTATCTTGGTGAGTTTTCTAGAAAACGAGTGATTTATGTGCACAAACACACTTCGTTCGTGACTTTTCAAGCTTTGAACCTCCGTAACTTCGGCAAATGAGCTTCAAATACCTTCAAAATTTGACCACAGAATCACCTCGACGAGCTCTTTCACACGACTAAGACGGCTTCATTATATCTAGGTGACTTTTCTAGAAAACGAGTAATTTATGTGCTCAAACACATCTTTCGTGACTTTTCAAGCTTTGAACCTCCGTAACTTCGGCAAATGTGCTTCAAATTCCGTCAAAAATTGATCATAGAATCACCTCGTTGAGCTCTTCATCATGACTCAGAAGGCTTCATTGTATCTTGGTGAGTTTTTTAGAAAACGAGTAATTTATGTGCACAAACACACATCTTTCGTGACTTTTCAAGCTTTGAACCTCCGTAACTTCGGCAAATGTGCTTCAAATTCCGTCAAAAATTGATCATGGAATCACCTCGTTGAGCTCTTCATCATGACTCAGAAGGCTTCATTGTATCTTGGTGAGTTTTTTAGAAAACGAGTAATTTATGTGCACAAACACACATCTTTCGTGACTTTTCAAGCTTTGAACCTCCGTAACTTCGGCAAATGAGCTCCAAATCGCTTCAAAATTTTACCACAGAATCACCTCGACGAGCTCTTTAACATGACAAATAAGGCTTCATTGTATCTTGGTGAGTTTTCTAGAAAACGAGTGATTTATGTGCACAAACACACTTCGTTCGTGACTTTTCAAGCTTTGAACCTCCGAAACTTCGGCAAATGAGCTTCAAATACCTTCAAAATTTTACCACAGAATCACATCGACGAACTCTTTTTAACACAGTTAAGAAGGCTTCATTGTATCTTGGTGAGTTTTCTAGAAAACGAGTGATTTATGTGCACTAACACACTTCTTTCGTGACTTTTCAAGCTTTGGACCTCCGTAACTTCGGCAAATGTGCTTCAAATTGCTTATAAAATTGATCATAGAATCACCTCGTTGAGCTCTTCATCATGACTCATAAGGCTTCATTGTATCTTGGTGAGTTTTCTAGAAAACGAGTAATTTATGTGCACAAACACACATCTTTCGTGACTTTTCAAGCTTTGAACCTCCGTAACTTCGGCAAATGTGCTTCAAATTCCGTCAAAAATTGATCATAGAATCACCTCGTTGAGCTCTTCATCATGACTCAGAAGTCTTCATTGTATCTTGGTGAGTTTTCTAGAAAACGAGTAATTTATGTGCACAAACACACATCTTTCGTGACTTTTCAAGCTTTGAACCTCCGTAACTTCGGCAAATGAGCTCCAAATCGCTTCAAAATTTTACCACAGAATCACCTCGACGAGCTCTTTAACATGACAAATAAGGCTTCATTGTATTTTGGTGAGTTTTCTAGAAAACGAGTAATTTATTTGCTCATAAACACATCTTTCGTGACTTTTCAAGCTTTGAACCTCCTTAACTCAGGCAAATGGGCTCCGAATACCTTCAAAATTTTACCACAGAATCACCTCAACGAGCTCTTTCACACGACTAAGACGGCTTCATTGTATCTTGGTGAGTTTTCTAGAAAACGAGTAATTTATGTGCACAAACATACTTCTTTCGTGACTTCAACTTTTGAACCTCCGTAACTTCGGCAAATGTGCTTCAAATTCCGTCAAAAATTGATCATAGAATCACCTCGTTGAGCTCTTCATCATGACTCAGAAGGCTTCATTGTATCTTGGTGCGTTTTCTAGAAAACGAGTGATTTATGTGCACAAACACACTTCGTTCGTGACTTTTCAAGCTTTGAACCTCCGTAACTTCGGCAAATGAGCTTCAAATACCTTCAAAATTTGACCACAGAATCACCTCGACGAGCTCTTTAACATGACAAATGAGGCTTCATTGTATCTTGGTGAGTTTTCTAGAAAACGAGTAATTTATGTGCACAAACATACTTCTTTCGTGACTTTTCAAAGTTTGAACCTCCGTAACTTCGGCAAATGTGCTTCAAATTCCGTCAAAAATTGATCATAGAATCACCTCGTTGAGCTCTTCATCATGACTCAGAAGGCTTCATTGTATCTTGGTGAGTTTTCTAGAAAACGAGTGATTTATGTGCACAAACACACTTCGTTCGTGACTTTTCAAGCTTTGAACCTCCGTAACTTCGGCAAATGAGCTCCAAATCGCTTCAAAATTTTACCACAGAATCACCTCAAAGAGCTCTTTCACACGACTAAGACGGCTTCATTATATCTAGGTTACTTTTCTAGAAAACGAGTAATTTATGTGCTCAAACACATCTTTCGTGACTTTTCAAGTTTTGAACCTCCGTAACTTCGGCAAATGAGCTCCAAATACCTTCAAAATGTTACCACAGAATCATCTCAACGAGCTCTTTAACATGACTAAGAAGGCTTCATTGTATCTTGGTGAGTTTTCTAGAAAACGAGTAATTTATGTGCTCAAACACACATCTTTCGTGAATTTTCAAGCTTTGAACCTCCGTAACTTCGGCAAATGTGCTTCAAATTCCGTCAAAAATTGATCATAGAATCACCTCGTTGAGCTCTTCATCATGACTCAGAAGGCTTCATTGTATCTTGGTGAGTTTTTTAGAAAACGAGTAATTTATGTGCACAAACACACATCTTTCGTGACTTTTCAAGCTTTGAACCTCCGTAACTACGGCAAATCGGTTCCAAATACCTTCAAAATTTGGCCAAAGACTCACCTCGATGAGCTCTTTACCATGACTTATAAGGCTTCATTGTAAATTGGTGAGTTTTCTAGAAAACGAGTAATTTATTTGCTCATAGACACATCTTTCGTGACTTTTCAAGCTTTGAACCTCCTTAACTCCGGCAAATGGGCTCCGAATACCTTCAAAATTTTACCACAGAATCACCTGAACGAGCTCTTTCACACGACTAAGACGGCTTCATTATATCTAGGTGACTTTTCTAGAAAACGAGTAATTTATGTGCTCAAACACATCTTTCGTGACTTTTCAAGCTTTGAACCTCCGTAACTTCGGCAAATGAGCTCCAAATCGCTTCAAAATTTTACCACAGAATCACCTCGACGAGCTCTTTAACATGACATATAAGGCTTCATTGTATTTTGGTGAGTTTTCTAGAAAACGAGTAATTTATTTGCTCATAAACACATCTTTCGTGACTTTTCAAGCTTTGAACCTCCTTAACTCAGGCAAATGGGCTCCGAATACCTTCAAAATTTTACCACAGAATCACCTCAACGAGCTCTTTCACACGACTAAGACGGCTTCATTGTATCTTGGTGAGTTTTCTAGAAAACGAGTAATTTATGTGCACAAACATACTTCTTTCGTGACTTTTCAACTTTTGAACCTCCGTAACTTCGGCAAATGTGCTTCAAATTCCGTCAAAAATTGATCATAGAATCACCTCGTTGAGCTCTTCATCATGACTCAGAAGGCTTCATTGTATCTTGGTGAGTTTTTTAGAAAACGAGTAATTTATGTGCACAAACACACATCTTTCGTGACTTTTCAAGCTTTGAACCTCCGTAACGTCGGCAAATGAGCTCCAAATCGCTTCAAAATTTTACCACAGAATCACCTCGACGAGCTCTTTAACATGACAAATAAGGCTTCATTGTATCTTGGTGAGTTTTCTAGAAAACGAGTGATTTATGTGCACAAACACACTTCGTTCGTGACTTTTCAAGCTTTGAACCTCCGTAACTTCGGCAAATGAGCTTCAAATACCTTCAAAATTTTACCACAGAATCACATCGACGAACTCTTTTTAACACAGTTAAGAAGGCTTCATTGTATCTTGGTGAGTTTTCTAGAAAGCGAGTGATTTATGTGCACTAACACACTTCTTTCGTGACTTTTCAAGCTTTGGACCTCCGTAACTTCGGCAAATGTGCTTCAAATTGCTTATAAAATTGATCATAGAATCACCTCGTTGAGCTCTTCATCATGACTCATAAGGCTTCATTGTATCTTGGTGAGTTTTCTAGAAAACGAGTAATTTATGTGCACAAACATACTTCTTTCGTGACTTTTCAAGTTTTGAACCTACGTAACTTCGGCAAAGGTGTTTCACATTGCTTAAGAAATTGATCATAGAATCATCTCGTTGAGCTCTTCATCATGACTCATAAGGCTTCATTATATCTTGGTGAGTTTTCTAGAAAACGAGTAATTTATGTGCTCAACCAAACATCTTTCGTGACTTTTCAAGCTTTGAACCTCCTTAACTACGGCAAATCGGTTCCAAATACCTTCAAAATTTGGCCAAAGACTCACCTCGATGAGCTCTTTACCATGACTTATAAGGCTTCATTGTAAATTGGTGAGTTTTCTAGAAAACGAGTAATTTATTTGCTCATAAACACATCTTTCGTGACTTTTCAAGCTTTGAACCTCCTTAACTCAGGCAAATGGGCTCCGAATACCTTCAAAATTTTACCACAGAATCACCTCAACGAGCTCTTTCACACGACTAAGACGGCTTCATTGTATCTTGGTGAGTTTTTTAGAAAACGAGTAATTTATGTGCACAAACACACTTCGTTCGTGACTTTTCAAGCTTTGAACCTCCGTAACTTCGGCAAATGAGCTTCAAATACCTTCAAAATTTGACCACAGAATCACCTCGACGAGCTCTTTAACATGACAAATGAGGCTTCATTGTATCTTGGTGAGTTTTCTAGAAAACGAGTAATTTATGTGCACAAACATACTTCTTTCGTGACTTTTCAAATTTTGAACCTCCGTAACTTCGGCAAATGTGCTTCAAATTCCGTCAAAAATTGATCATAGAATCACCTCGTTGAGCTCTTCATCATGACTCAGAAGGCTTCATTGTATCTTGGTGAGTTTTCTAGAAAACGAGTGATTTATGTGCACAAACACACTTCGTTCGTGACTTTTCAAGCTTTGAACCTCCGTAACTTCGGCAAATGAGCTCCAAATCGCTTCAAAATTTTACCACAGAATCACCTCAAAGAGCTCTTTCACACGACTAAGACGGCTTCATTATATCTAGGTTACTTTTCTAGAAAACGAGTAATTTATGTGCTCAAACACATCTTTCGTGACTTTTCAAGTTTTGAACCTCCGTAACTTCGGCAAATGAGCTCCAAATACCTTCAAAATGTTACCACAGAATCATCTCAACGAGCTCTTTAACATGACTAAGAAGGCTTCATTGTATCTTGGTGAGTTTTCTAGAAAACGAGTAATTTATGTGCTCAAACACACATCTTTCGTGACTTTTCAAGCTTTGAACCTCCGTAACTTCGGCAAATGTGCTTCAAATTCCGTCAAAAATTGATCATAGAATCACCTCGTTGAGCTCTTCATCATGACTCAGAAGGCTTCATTGTATCTTGGTGAGTTTTTTAGAAAACGAGTAATTTATGTGCACAAACACACATCTTTCGTGACTTTTCATGCTTTGAACCTCCGTAACTTCGGCAAATGTGCTTCAAATTCCGTCAAAAATTGATCATAGAATCACCTCGTTGAGCTCTTCATCATGACTCAGAAGGCTTCATTGTATCTTGGTGAGTTTTCTAGAAAACGAGTGATTTATGTGCACAAACACACTTCGTTCGTGACTTTTCAAGCTTTGAACCTCCGTAACTTCGGCAAATGAGCTCCAAATCGCTTCAAAATTTTACCACAGAATCACCTCAAAGAGCTCTTTCACACGACTAAGATGGCTTCATTATATCTAGGTTACTTTTCTAGAAAACGAGTAATTTATGTGCTCAAACACATCTTTCGTGACTTTTCAAGTTTTGAACCTCCGTAACTTCGGCAAATGAGCTCCAAATACCTTCAAAATGTTACCACAGAATCATCTCAACGAGCTCTTTAACATGACTAAGAAGGCTTCATTGTATCTTGGTGAGTTTTCTAGAAAACGAGTAATTTATGTGCTCAAACACACATCTTTCGTGACTTTTCAAGCTTTGAACCTCCGTAACTTCGGTAAATGTGCTTCAAATTCCGTCAAAAATTGATCATAGAATCACCTCGTTGAGCTCTTCATCATGACTCAGAAGGCTTCATTGTATCTTGGTGAGTTTTTTAGAAAACGAGTAATTTATGTGCACAAACACACATCTTTCGTGACTTTTCAAGCTTTGAACCTCCGTAACTACGGCAAATCGGTTCCAAATACCTTCAAAATTTGGCCAAAGACTCACCTCGATGAGCTCTTTACCATGACTTATAAGGCTTCATTGTAAATTGGTGAGTTTTCTAGAAAACGAGTAATTTATTTGCTCATAGACACATCTTTCGTGACTTTTCAAGCTTTGAACCTCCTTAACTCCGGCAAATGGGCTCCGAATACCTTCAAAATTTTACCACAGAATCACCTCAACGAGCTCTTTCACACGACTAAGACGGCTTCATTGTATCTTGGTGAGTTTTCCAGAAAACGAGTAATTTATGTGCACAAACACACTTCTTTCGTGACTTTTCAAGCTTTGAATCTCCGTAACTTCGGCAAATGTGCTTCAAATTCCGTCAAAAATTGATCATAGAATCACCTCGTTGAGCTCTTCATCATGACTCAGAAGGCTTCATTGTATCTTGGTGAGTTTTTTAGAAAACGAGTAATTTATGTGCACAAACACACATCTTTCGTGACTTTTCAAGCTTTGAACCTCCGTAACTTCGGCAAATGAGCTCCAAATCGCTTCAAAATTTTACCACAGAATCACCTCGACGAGCTCTTTAACATGACAAATAAGGCTTCATTGTATCTTGGTGAGTTTTCTAGAAAACGAGTGATTTATGTGCACAAACACACTTCGTTCGTGACTTTTCAAGTTTTGAACCTCCGTAACTTCGGCAAATGAGCTTCAAATACCTTCAAAATTTTACCACAGAATCACATCGACGAACTCTTTTTAACACAGTTAAGAAGGCTTCATTGTATCTTGGTGAGTTTTCTAGAAAAAGAGTGATTTATGTGCACAAACACACCTCTTTCGTGACTTTTCAAGCTTTGGACCTCCGTAACTTCGGCAAATGTGCTTCAAATTGCTTAAAAAATTGATCATAGAATCACCTCGTTGAGCTCTTCATCATGACTCATAAGGCTTCATTGTATCTTGGTGAGTTTTCTAGAAAACGAGTAATTTATGTGCACAAACATACTTCTTTCGTGACTTTTCAAGTTTTGAACCTACGTAACTTCGGCAAAGGTGTTTCACATTGCTTAAGAAATTGATCATAGAATCATCTCGTTGAGCTCTTCATCATGACTCATAAGGCTTCATTATATCTTGGTGAGTTTTCTAGAAAACGAGTAATTTATGTGCTCAACCAAACATCTTTCGTGACTTTTCAAGCTTTGAACCTCCTTAACTACGGCAAATCGGTTCCAAATACCTTCAAAATTTGGCCAAAGACTCACCTCGATGAGCTCTTTACCATGACTTATAAGGCTTCATTGTAAATTGGTGAGTTTTCTAGAAAACGAGTAATTTATGTGCTCAAACACATACCTTTCGTGACTTTTCAAGCTTTGAACCACCTTAACTCCGGCAAATCGGTTCCAAATACCTTCAAAATTTGGCCAAAGACTCACCTCGATGAGCTCTTTACCATGACTTATAAGGCTTCATTGTAAATTGGTGAGTTTTCTAGAAAACGAGTAATTTATTTGCTCATAAACACATCTTTCGTGACTTTTCAAGCTTTGAACCTCCTTAACTCAGGCAAATGGGCTCCGATTACCTTCAAAATTTTACCACAGAATCACCTCAACGAGCTCTTTAACATGACAAATGAGGCTTCATTGTATCTTGGTGAGTTTTCCAGAAAACGAGTAATTTATGTGCACAAACACACTTCTTTCGTGACTTTTCAAGCTTTGGACCTCCGTAACTTCGGCAAATGTGCTTCAAATTGCTTAAAAAATTGATCATAGAATCACCTCGTTGAGCTCTTCATCATGACTCATAAGGCTTCATTGTATCTTGGTGAGTTTTCTAGAAAACGAGTAATTTATGTGCACAAACAAACTTCTTTCGTGACTTTTCAAGTTTTGAACCTCCGTAACTTCGGCAAATGTGCTTCAAATTCCGTCAAAAATTGATCATAGAATCACCTCGTTGAGCTCTTCATCATGACTCAGAAGGCTTCATTGTATCTTGGTGAGTTTTCTAGAAAACGAGTAATTTATGTGCACAAACATACTTCTTTCGTGACTTTTCAAGTTTTGAACCTACGTAACTTCGGCAAATGAGCTCCAACTACCTTCAAAATTTTACCACAGAATCACCTCGACGAGCTCTTTAACATGACAAATAAGGCTTCATTGTATCTTGGTGAGTTTTCCAGAAAACGAGTAATTTATGTGCTCAAACACACATCTTTCGTGACTTTTCAAGATTTGAACCTCCGTAACTTCGGCAAATGTGCTTCACATTCCGTCAAAAATTGATCATAGAATCACCTCGTTGAGCTCTTCATCATGACTCAGAAGGCTTCATTGTATCTTGGTGAGTTTTTTAGAAAACGAGTAATTTATGTGCACAAACACACATCTTTCGTGACTTTTCAAGCTTTGAACCTCCGTAACATCGGCAAATGAGCTCCAAAACGCTTCAAAATTTTACCACAGAATCACCTCGACGAGCTCTTTAACATGACTCAGAAGGCTTCATTGTATCTTGGTGAGTTTTTTAGAAAACGAGTAATTTATGTGCACAAACACACATCTTTCGTGACTTTTCAAGCTTTGAACCTCCGTAACTTCGGCAAATGTGCTTCAAATTCCGTCAAAAATTGATCATAGAATCACCTCGTTGAGCTCTTCATCATGACTCAGAAGGCTTCATTGTATCTTGGTGAGTTTTCTAGAAAACGAGTGATTTATGTGCACAAACACACTTCGTTCGTGACTTTTCAAGCTTTGAACCTCCGTAACTTCGGCAAATGAGCTCCAAATCGCTTCAAAATTTTACCACAGAATCACCTCAAAGAGCTCTTTCACACGACTAAGATGGCTTCATTATATCTAGGTTACTTTTCTAGAAAACGAGTAATTTATGTGCTCAAACACATCTTTCGTGACTTTTCAAGTTTTGAACCTCCGTAACTTCGGCAAATGAGCTCCAAATACCTTCAAAATGTTACCACAGAATCATCTCAACGAGCTCTTTAACATGACTAAGAAGGCTTCATTGTATCTTGGTGAGTTTTCTAGAAAACGAGTAATTTATGTGCTCAAACACACATCTTTCGTGACTTTTCAAGCTTTGAACCTCCGTAACTTCGGCAAATGTGCTTCAAATTCCGTCAAAAATTGATCATAGAATCACCTCGTTGAGCTCTTCATCATGACTCAGAAGGCTTCATTGTATCTTGGTGAGTTTTTTAGAAAACGAGTAATTTATGTGCACAAACACACATCTTTCGTGACTTTTCAAGTTTTGAACCTCCGTAACTACGGCAAATCGGTTCCAAATACCTTCAAAATTTGGCCAAAGACTCACCTCGATGAGCTCTTTACCATGACTTATAAGGCTTCATTGTCAATTGGTGAGTTTTCTAGAAAACGAGTAATTTATGTGCTCAAACACATCTTTCGTGACTTTTCAAGCTTTGAACCTCCTTAACTCCGGCAAATGGGCTCCGAATACCTTCAAAATTTTACCACAGAATCACCTCAACGAGCTCTTTCACACGACTAAGACGGCTTCATTGTATCTTGGTGAGTTTTCCAGAAAACGAGTAATTTATGTGCACAAACACACTTCTTTCGTGACTTTTCAAGCTTTGAATCTCCGTAACTTCGGCAAATGTGCTTCAAATTCCGTCAAAAATTGATCATAGAATCACCTCGTTGAGCTCTTCATCATGACTCAGAAGGCTTCATTGTATCTTGGTGAGTTTTTTAGAAAACGAGTAATTTATGTGCACAAACACACATCTTTCGTGACTTTTCAAGCTTTGAACCTCCGTAACTTCGGCAAATGAGCTCCAAATCGCTTCAAAATTTTACCACAGAATCACCTCGACGAGCTCTTTAACATGACAAATAAGGCTTCATTGTATCTTGGTGAGTTTTCTAGAAAACGAGTGATTTATGTGCACAAACACACTTCGTTCGTGACTTTTCAAGTTTTGAACCTCCGTAACTTCGGCAAATGAGCTTCAAATACCTTCAAAATTTTACCACAGAATCACATCGACGAACTCTTTTTAACACAGTTAAGAAGGCTTCATTGTATCTTGGTGAGTTTTCTAGAAAAAGAGTGATTTATGTGCACAAACACACCTCTTTCGTGACTTTTCAAGCTTTGGACCTCCGTAACTTCGGCAAATGTGCTTCAAATTGCTTAAAAAATTGACCATAGAATCACCTCGTTGAGCTCTTCATCATGACTCATAAGGCTTCATTGTATCTTGGTGAGTTTTCTAGAAAACGAGTAATTTATGTGCACAAACATACTTCTTTCGTGACTTTTCAAGTTTTGAACCTACGTAACTTCGGCAAAGGTGTTTCACATTGCTTAAGAAATTGATCATAGAATCATCTCGTTGAGCTCTTCATCATGACTCAGAAGGCTTCATTGTATCTTGGTGAGTTTTTTAGAAAACGAGTAATTTATGTGCACAAACACACATCTTTCGTGACTTTTCATGCTTTGAACCTCCGTAACTTCGGCAAATGTGCTTCAAATTGCTTAAAAAATTGACCATAGAATCACCTCGTTGAGCTCTTCATCATGACTCATAAGGCTTCATTGTATCTTGGTGAGTTTTCTAGAAAACGAGTAATTTATGTGCACAAACATACTTCTTTCGTGACTTTTCAAGTTTTGAACCTACGTAACTTCGGCAAAGGTGTTTCACATTGCTTAAGAAATTGATCATAGAATCATCTCGTTGAGCTCTTCATCATGACTCATAAGGCTTCATTATATCTTGGTGAGTTTTCTAGAAAACGAGTAATTTATGTGCTCAACCAAACATCTTTCGTGACTTTTCAAGCTTTGAACCTCCTTAACTACGGCAAATCGGTTCCAAATACCTTCAAAATTTGGCCAAAGACTCACCTCGATGAGCTCTTTACCATGACTTATAAGGCTTCATTGTAAATTGGTGAGTTTTCTAGAAAACGAGTAATTTATGTGCTCAAACACATACCTTTCGTGACTTTTCAAGCTTTGAACCACCTTAACTCCGGCAAATCGGTTCCAAATACCTTCAAAATTTGGCCAAAGACTCACCTCGATGAGCTCTTTACCATGACTTATAAGGCTTCATTGTAAATTGGTGAGTTTTCTAGAAAACGAGTAATTTATTTGCTCATAAACACATCTTTCGTGACTTTTCAAGCTTTGAACCTCCTTAACTCAGGCAAATGGGCTCCGATTACCTTCAAAATTTTACCACAGAATCACCTCAACGAGCTCTTTAACATGACAAATAAGGCTTCATTGTATCTTGGTGAGTTTTCCAGAAAACGAGTAATTTATGTGCAAAAACATACTTCTTTCGTGACTTTTCAAGTTTTGAACCTCCGTAACTTCGGCAAAGGAGCTTCAAATTCCGTCAAAAATTGATCATAGAATCACCTCGTTGAGCTCTTCATCATGACTCAGAAGGCTTCATTGTATCTTGGTGAGTTTTCTAGAAAACGAGTAATTTATGTGCACAAACAAACTTCTTTCGTGACTTTTCAAGTTTTGAACCTCCGTAACTTCGGCAAATGTGCTTCAAATTCCGTCAAAAATTGATCATAGAATCACCTCGTTGAGCTCTTCATCATGACTCAGAAGGCTTCATTGTATCTTGGTGAGTTTTCTAGAAAACGAGTAATTTATGTGCACAAACATACTTCTTTCGTGACTTTTCAAGTTTTGAACCTACGTAACTTCGGCAAATGAGCTCCAACTACCTTCAAAATTTTACCACAGAATCACCTCGACGAGCTCTTTAACATGACAAATAAGGCTTCATTGTATCTTGGTGAGTTTTCCAGAAAACGAGTAATTTATGTGCTCAAACACACATCTTTCGTGACTTTTCAAGATTTGAACCTCCGTAACTTCGGCAAATGTGCTTCACATTCCGTCAAAAATTGATCATAGAATCACCTCGTTGAGCTCTTCATCATGACTCAGAAGGCTTCATTGTATCTTGGTGAGTTTTTTAGAAAACGAGTAATTTATGTGCACAAACACACATCTTTCGTGACTTTTCAAGCTTTGAACCTCCGTAACATCGGCAAATGAGCTCCAAATCGCTTCAAAATTTTACCACAGAATCACCTCGACGAGCTCTTTAACATGACAAATAAGGCTTCATTGTATCTTGGTGAGTTTTCTAGAAAACGAGTAATTTATGTGCTCAAACACACATCTTTCGTGACTTTTCAAGCTTTGAACCTACGTAACTTCGGCAAATGAGCTCCAACTACCTTCAAAATTTTACCACAGAATCACCTCGACGAGCTCTTTAACATGACAAATAAGGCTTTATTGTATCTTGGTGAGTTTTCCAGAAAACGAGTAATTTATGTGCACAAACACACATCTTTCGTGACTTTTCAAGCTTTGAACCTCCGTAACTTCGGCAAATGTGCTTCAAATTCCGTCAAAAATTGATCATAGAATCACCTCGTTGAGCTCTTCATCATGACTCAGAAGGCTTCATTGTATCTTGGTGAGTTTTTTAGAAAACGAGTAATTTATGTGCACAAACACACATCTTTCGTGACTTTTCAAGCTTTGAACCTCCGTAACATCGGCAAATGAGCTCCAAATCGCTTCAAAATTTTACCACAGAATCACCTCGACGAGCTCTTTAACATGACAAATAAGGCTTCATTGTATCTTGGTGAGTTTTCCAGAAAACGAGTAATTTATGTGCAAAAACATACTTCTTTCGTGACTTTTCAAGTTTTGAACCTCCGTAACTTCGGCAAATGAGCTCCAAATCGCTTCAAAATTTTACCACAGAATCACCTCGACGAGCTCTTTAACATGACAAATAAGGCTTCATTGTATCTTGGTGAGTTTTCTAGAAAACGAGTGATTTATGTGCACAAACACACTTCGTTCGTGACTTTTCAAGTTTTGAACCTCCGTAACTTCGGCAAATGAGCTTCAAATACCTTCAAAATTTTACCACAGAATCACATCGACGAACTCTTTTTAACACGGTTAAGAAGGCTTCATTGTATCTTGGTGAGTTTTCTAGAAAAAGAGTGATTTATGTGCACAAACACACCTCTTTCGTGACTTTTCAAGCTTTGGACCTCCGTAACTTCGGCAAATGTGCTTCAAATTGCTTAAAAAATTGATCATAGAATCACCTCGTTGAGCTCTTCATCATGACTCATAAGGCTTCATTGTATCTTGGTGAGTTTTCTAGAAAACGAGTAATTTATGTGCACAAACATACTTCTTTCGTGACTTTTCAAGTTTTGAACCTACGTAACTTCGGCAAAGGTGTTTCACATTGCTTAAGAAATTGATCATAGAATCATCTCGTTGAGCTCTTCATCATGACTCATAAGGCTTCATTATATCTTGGTGAGTTTTCTAGAAAACGAGTAATTTATGTGCTCAACCAAACATCTTTCGTGACTTTTCAAGCTTTGAACCTCCTTAACTACGGCAAATCGGTTCCAAATACCTTCAAAATTTGGCCAAAGACTCACCTCGATGAGCTCTTTACCATGACTTATAAGGCTTCATTGTAAATTGGTGAGTTTTCTAGAAAACGAGTAATTTATGTGCTCAAACACATACCTTTCGTGACTTTTCAAGCTTTGAACCACCTTAACTCCGGCAAATCGGTTCCAAATACCTTCAAAATTTGGCCAAAGACTCACCTCGATGAGCTCTTTACCATGACTTATAAGGCTTCATTGTAAATTGGTGAGTTTTCTAGAAAACGAGTAATTTATTTGCTCATAAACACATCTTTCGTGACTTTTCAAGCTTTGAACCTCCTTAACTCAGGCAAATGGGCTCCGATTACCTTCAAAATTTTACCACAGAATCACCTCAACGAGCTCTTTAACATGACAAATGAGGCTTCATTGTATCTTGGTGAGTTTTCTAGAAAACGAGTAATTTATGTGCTCAAACACACATCTTTCGTGACTTTTCAAGCTTTGAACCTACGTAACTTCGGCAAATGAGCTCCAACTACCTTCAAAATTTTACCACAGAATCACCTCGACGAGCTCTTTAACATGACAAATAAGGCTTTATTGTATCTTGGTGAGTTTTCCAGAAAACGAGTAATTTATGTGCACAAACACACATCTTTCGTGACTTTTCAAGCTTTGAACCTCCGTAACTTCGGCAAATGTGCTTCAAATTCCGTCAAAAATTGATCATAGAATCACCTCGTTGAGCTCTTCATCATGACTCAGAAGGCTTCATTGTATCTTGGTGAGTTTTTTAGAAAACGAGTAATTTATGTGCACAAACACACATCTTTCGTGACTTTTCAAGCTTTGAACCTCCGTAACATCGGCAAATGAGCTCCAAATCGCTTCAAAATTTTACCACAGAATCACCTCGACGAGCTCTTTAACATGACAAATAAGGCTTCATTGTATCTTGGTGAGTTTTCCAGAAAACGAGTAATTTATGTGCAAAAACATACTTCTTTCGTGACTTTTCAAGTTTTGAACCTCCGTAACTTCGGCAAATGAGCTCCAAATCGCTTCAAAATTTTACCACAGAATCACCTCGACGAGCTCTTTAACATGACAAATAAGGCTTCATTGTATCTTGGTGAGTTTTCTAGAAAACGAGTGATTTATGTGCACAAACACACTTCGTTCGTGACTTTTCAAGTTTTGAACCTCCGTAACTTCGGCAAATGAGCTTCAAATACCTTCAAAATTTTACCACAGAATCACATCGACGAACTCTTTTTAACACGGTTAAGAAGGCTTCATTGTATCTTGGTGAGTTTTCTAGAAAAAGAGTGATTTATGTGCACAAACACACCTCTTTCGTGACTTTTCAAGCTTTGGACCTCCGTAACTTCGGCAAATGTGCTTCAAATTGCTTAAAAAATTGATCATAGAATCACCTCGTTGAGCTCTTCATCATGACTCATAAGGCTTCATTGTATCTTGGTGAGTTTTCTAGAAAACGAGTAATTTATGTGCACAAACATACTTCTTTCGTGACTTTTCAAGTTTTGAACCTACGTAACTTCGGCAAAGGTGTTTCACATTGCTTAAGAAATTGATCATAGAATCATCTCGTTGAGCTCTTCATCATGACTCATAAGGCTTCATTATATCTTGGTGAGTTTTCTAGAAAACGAGTAATTTATGTGCTCAACCAAACATCTTTCGTGACTTTTCAAGCTTTGAACCTCCTTAACTACGGCAAATCGGTTCCAAATACCTTCAAAATTTGGCCAAAGACTCACCTCGATGAGCTCTTTACCATGACTTATAAGGCTTCATTGTAAATTGGTGAGTTTTCTAGAAAACGAGTAATTTATGTGCTCAAACACATACCTTTCGTGACTTTTCAAGCTTTGAACCACCTTAACTCCGGCAAATCGGTTCCAAATACCTTCAAAATTTGGCCAAAGACTCACCTCGATGAGCTCTTTACCATGACTTATAAGGCTTCATTGTAAATTGGTGAGTTTTCTAGAAAACGAGTAATTTATTTGCTCATAAACACATCTTTCGTGACTTTTCAAGCTTTGAACCTCCTTAACTCAGGCAAATGGGCTCCGATTACCTTCAAAATTTTACCACAGAATCACCTCAACGAGCTCTTTAACATGACAAATGAGGCTTCATTGTATCTTGGTGAGTTTTCCAGAAAACGAGTAATTTATGTGCACAAACACACTTCTTTCGTGACTTTTCAAGCTTTGGACCTCCGTAACTTCGGCAAATGTGCTTCAAATTGCTTAAAAAATTGATCATAGAATCACCTCGTTGAGCTCTTCATCATGACTCATAAGGCTTCATTGTATCTTGGTGAGTTTTCTAGAAAACGAGTAATTTATGTGCACAAACAAACTTCTTTCGTGACTTTTCAAGTTTTGAACCTCCGTAACTTCGGCAAATGTGCTTCAAATTCCGTCAAAAATTGATCATAGAATCACCTCGTTGAGCTCTTCATCATGACTCAGAAGGCTTCATTGTATCTTGGTGAGTTTTCTAGAAAACGAGTAATTTATGTGCACAAACATACTTCTTTCGTGACTTTTCAAGTTTTGAACCTACGTAACTTCGGCAAATGAGCTCCAACTACCTTCAAAATTTTACCACAGAATCACCTCGACGAGCTCTTTAACATGACAAATAAGGCTTCATTGTATCTTGGTGAGTTTTCCAGAAAACGAGTAATTTATGTGCTCAAACACACATCTTTCGTGACTTTTCAAGATTTGAACCTCCGTAACTTCGGCAAATGTGCTTCACATTCCGTCAAAAATTGATCATAGAATCACCTCGTTGAGCTCTTCATCATGACTCAGAAGGCTTCATTGTATCTTGGTGAGTTTTTTAGAAAACGAGTAATTTATGTGCACAAACACACATCTTTCGTGACTTTTCAAGCTTTGAACCTCCGTAACATCGGCAAATGAGCTCCAAATCGCTTCAAAATTTTACCACAGAATCACCTCGACGAGCTCTTTAACATGACAAATAAGGCTTCATTGTATCTTGGTGAGTTTTCTAGAAAACGAGTAATTTATGTGCTCAAACACACATCTTTCGTGACTTTTCAAGTTTTGAACCTACGTAACTTCGGCAAATGAGCTCCAACTACCTTCAAAATTTTACCACAGAATCACCTCGACGAGCTCTTTAACATGACAAATAAGGCTTTATTGTATCTTAGTGAGTTTTCCAGAAAACGAGTAATTTATGTGCTCAAACACACATCTTTCGTGACTTTTCAAGATTTGAACCTCCGTAACTTCGGCAAATGTGCTTCACATTCCGTCAAAAATTGATCATAGAATCACCTCGTTGAGCTCTTCATCATGACTCAGAAGGCTTCATTGTATCTTGGTGAGTTTTTTAGAAAACGAGTAATTTATGTGCACAAACACACATCTTTCGTGACTTTTCAAGCTTTGAACCTCCGTAACATCGGCAAATGAGCTCCAAATCGCTTCAAAATTTTACCACAGAATCACCTCGACGAGCTCTTTAACATGACAAATAAGGCTTCATTGTATCTTGGTGAGTTTTCCAGAAAACGAGTAATTTATGTGCAAAAACATACTTCTTTCGTGACTTTTCAAGTTTTGAACCTCCGTAACTTCGGCAAAGGAGCTCCAACTACCTTCAAAATTTGACCACAGAATCACCTCGACGAGCTCTTCATCATGACTCAGAAGGCTTCATTGTATCTTGGTGAGTTTTTTAGAAAACGAGTAATTTATGTGCACAAACACACATCTTTCGTGACTTTTCAAGCTTTGAACCTCCGTAACTTCGGCAAATGAGCTTCAAATACCTTCAAAATTTGACCACAGAATCACCTCGACGAGCTCTTTAACATGACAAATGAGGCTTCATTGTATCTTGGTGAGTTTTCCAGAAAACGAGTAATTTATGTGCAAAAACATATTTCTTTCGTGACTTTTCAAGTTTTGAACCTCCGTAACTTCGGCAAAGGAGCTCCAACTACCTTCAAAATTTGATCACAGAATCACCTCGACGAGCTCTTTCACACGACTAAGAAGGCTTCATTGTATCTTGGTGAGTTTTCTAGAAAACGAGTGATTTATGTGCTCAAACACACATCTTTCGTGACTTTTCAAGTTTTGAACCTACGTAACTTCGGCAAATGAGCTCCAACTACCTTCAAAATTTTACCACAGAATCACCTCGACGAGCTCTTTAACATGACAAATAAGGCTTCATTGTATCTTGGTGAGTTTTCTAGAAAACGAGTAATTTATGTGCTCAAACACACATCTTTCGTGACTTTTCAAGTTTTGAACCTACGTAACTTCGGCAAATGAGCTCCAACTACCTTCAAAATTTTACCACAGAATCACCTCGACGAGCTCTTTAACATGACAAATAAGGCTTCATTGTATCTTGGTGAGTTTTCTAGAAAACGAGTGATTTATGTGCACAAACACACTTCGTTCGTGACTTTTCAAGCTTTGAACCTCCGTAACTTCGGCAAATGAGCTCCAAATCGCTACAAAATTTTACCACAGAATCACCTCGACGAGCTCTTTAACATGACAAATAAGGCTTCATTGTATCTTGGTGAGTTTTCTAGAAAACGAGTGATTTATGTGCACAAACACACTTCGTTCGTGACTTTTCAAGCTTTGAACCTCCGTAACTTCGGCAAATGAGCTCCAAATCGCTTCAAAATTTTACCACAGAATCACCTCGACGAGCTCTTGAACATGACAAATAAGGCTTCATTGTATCTTGGTGAGTTTTCTAGAAAACGAGTAATTTATGTGCTCAAACACACATCTTTCGTGACTTTTCAAGTTTTGAACCTACGTAACTTCGGCAAATGAGCTCCAACTACCTTCAAAATTTTACCACAGAATCACCTCGACGAGCTCTTTAACATGACAAATAAGGCTTCATTGTATCTTGGTGAGTTTTCTAGAAAACGAGTGATTTATGTGCACAAACACACTTCGTTCGTGACTTTTCAAGCTTTGAACCTCCGTAACTTCGGCAAATGAGCTTCAAATACCTTCAAAATTTGACCACAGAATCACCTCGACGAGCTCTTTAACATGACAAATGAGGCTTCATTGTATCTTGGTGAGTTTTCCAGAAAACGAGTAATTTATGTGCAAAAACATATTTCTTTCGTGACTTTTCAAGTTTTGAACCTCCGTAACTTCGGCAAATGTGCTTCACATTCCGTCAAAAATTGATCATAGAATCACCTCGTTGAGCTCTTCATCATGACTCAGAAGGCTTCATTGTATCTTGGTGAGTTTTTTAGAAAACGAGTAATTTATGTGCACAAACACACATCTTTCGTGACTTTTCAAGCTTTGAACCTCCGTAACTTCGGCAAATGAGCTCCAAATCGCTTCAAAATTTTACCACAGAATCACCTCGACGAGCTCTTTAACATGACAAATAAGGCTTCATTGTATCTTGGTGAGTTTTCTAGAAAACGAGTGATTTATGTGCACAAACACACTTCGTTCGTGACTTTTCAAGCTTTGAACCTCCGTAACTTCGGCAAATGAGCTTCAAATACCTTCAAAATTTTACCACAGAATCACATCGACGAGCTCTTTCACACGACTAAGAAGGCTTCATTGTATCTTGGTGAGTTTTCTAGAAAACGAGTGATTTATGTGCTCAAACACACATCTTTCGTGACTTTTCAAGTTTTGAACCTACGTAACTTCGGCAAATGAGCTCCAACTACCTTCAAAATTTTACCACAGAATCACCTCGACGAGCTCTTTAACATGACAAATAAGGCTTCATTGTATCTTGGTGAGTTTTCTAGAAAACGAGTAATTTATGTGCTCAAACACACATCTTTCGTGACTTTTCAAGTTTTGAACCTACGTAACTTCGGCAAATGAGCTCCAACTACCTTCAAAATTTTACCACAGAATCACCTCGACGAGCTCTTTAACATGACAAATAAGGCTTCATTGTATCTTGGTGAGTTTTCTAGAAAACGAGTGATTTATGTGCACAAACACACTTCGTTCGTGACTTTTCAAGCTTTGAACCTCCGTAACTTCGGCAAATGAGCTCCAAATCGCTACAAAATTTTACCACAGAATCACCTCGACGAGCTCTTTAACATGACAAATAAGGCTTCATTGTATCTTGGTGAGTTTTCTAGAAAACGAGTGATTTATGTGCACAAACACACTTCGTTCGTGACTTTTCAAGCTTTGAACCTCCGTAACTTCGGCAAATGAGCTCCAAATCGCTTCAAAATTTTACCACAGAATCACCTCGACGAGCTCTTGAACATGACAAATAAGGCTTCATTGTATCTTGGTGAGTTTTCTAGAAAACGAGTAATTTATGTGCTCAAACACACATCTTTCGTGACTTTTCAAGTTTTGAACCTACGTAACTTCGGCAAATGAGCTCCAACTACCTTCAAAATTTTACCACAGAATCACCTCGACGAGCTCTTTAACATGACAAATAAGGCTTCATTGTATCTTGGTGAGTTTTCTAGAAAACGAGTGATTTATGTGCACAAACACACTTCGTTCGTGACTTTTCAAGCTTTGAACCTCCGTAACTTCGGCAAATGAGCTTCAAATACCTTCAAAATTTGACCACAGAATCACCTCGACGAGCTCTTTAACATGACAAATGAGGCTTCATTGTATCTTGGTGAGTTTTCCAGAAAACGAGTAATTTATGTGCAAAAACATATTTCTTTCGTGACTTTTCAAGTTTTGAACCTCCGTAACTTCGGCAAAGGAGCTCCAACTACCTTCAAAATTTGATCACAGAATCACCTCGACGAGCTCTTTCACACGACTAAGAAGGCTTCATTGTATCTTGGTGAGTTTTCTAGAAAACGAGTGATTTATGTGCTCAAACACACATCTTTCGTGACTTTTCAAGTTTTGAACCTACGTAACTTCGGCAAATGAGCTCCAACTACCTTCAAAATTTTACCACAGAATCACCTCGACGAGCTCTTTAACATGACAAATAAGGCTTCATTGTATCTTGGTGAGTTTTCTACAAAACGAGTAATTTATGTGCTCAAACACACATCTTTCGTGACTTTTCAAGTTTTGAACCTACGTAACTTCGGCAAATGAGCTCCAACTACCTTCAAAATTTTACCACAGAATCACCTCGACGAGCTCTTTAACATGACAAATAAGGCTTCATTGTATCTTGGTGAGTTTTCTAGAAAACGAGTGATTTATGTGCACAAACACACTTCGTTCGTGACTTTTCAAGCTTTGAACCTCCGTAACTTCGGCAAATGAGCTCCAAATCGCTTCAAAATTTTACCACAGAATCACCACGACGAGCTCTTTAACATGACAAATAAGGCTTCATTGTATCTTGGTGAGTTTTCTAGAAAACGAGTGATTTATGTGCACAAACACACTTCGTTCGTGACTTTTCAAGCTTTGAACCTCCGTAACTTCGGCAAATGAGCTCCAAATCGCTTCAAAATTTTACCACAGAATCACCTCGACGAGCTCTTGAACATGACAAATAAGGCTTCATTGTATCTTGGTGAGTTTTCTAGAAAACGAGTAATTTATGTGCTCAAACACACATCTTTCGTGACTTTTCAAGTTTTGAACCTACGTAACTTCGGCAAATGAGCTCCAACTACCTTCAAAATTTTACCACAGAATCACCTCGACGAGCTCTTTAACATGACAAATAAGGCTTCATTGTATCTTGGTGAGTTTTCTAGAAAACGAGTGATTTATGTGCACAAACACACTTCGTTCGTGACTTTTCAAGCTTTGAACCTCCGTAACTTCGGCAAATGAGCTCCAAATCGCTTCAAAATTTTACCACAGAATCACCTCGACGAGCTCTTTAACATGACAAATAAGGCTTCATTGTATCTTGGTGAGTTTTCCAGAAAACGAGTAATTTATGTGCTCAAACACACATCTTTCGTGACTTTTCAAGATTTGAACCTCCGTAACTTCGGCAAATGTGCTTCACATTCCGTCAAAAATTGATCATAGAATCACCTCGTTGAGCTCTTCATCATGACTCAGAAGGCTTCATTGTATCTTGGTGAGTTTTTTAGAAAACGAGTAATTTATGTGCACAAACACACATCTTTCGTGACTTTTCAAGCTTTGAACCTCCGTAACTTCGGCAAATGAGCTCCAAATCGCTTCAAAATTTTACCACAGAATCACCTCGACGAGCTCTTTAACATGACAAATAAGGCTTCATTGTATCTTGGTGAGTTTTCTAGAAAACGAGTAATTTATGTGCTCAAACACACATCTTTCGTGACTTTTCAAGTTTTGAACCTACGTAACTTCGGCAAATGAGCTCCAACTACCTTCAAAATTTTACCACAGAATCACCTCGACGAGCTCTTTAACATGACAAATAAGGCTTCATTGTATCTTGGTGAGTTTTCTAGAAAACGAGTGATTTATGTGCACAAACACACTTCGTTCGTGACTTTTCAAGCTTTGAACCTCCGTAACTTCGGCAAATGAGCTTCAAATACCTTCAAAATTTGACCACAGAATCACCTCGACGAGCTCTTTAACATGACAAATGAGGCTTCATTGTATCTTGGTGAGTTTTCCAGAAAACGAGTAATTTATGTGCAAAAACATATTTCTTTCGTGACTTTTCAAGTTTTGAACCTCCGTAACTTCGGCAAAGGAGCTCCAACTACCTTCAAAATTTGATCACAGAATCACCTCGACGAGCTCTTTCACACGACTAAGAAGGCTTCATTGTATCTTGGTGAGTTTTCTAGAAAACGAGTGATTTATGTGCTCAAACACACATCTTTCGTGACTTTTCAAGTTTTGAACCTACGTAACTTCGGCAAATGAGCTCCAACTACCTTCAAAATTTTACCACAGAATCACCTCGACGAGCTCTTTAACATGACAAATAAGGCTTCATTGTATCTTGGTGAGTTTTCTAGAAAACGAGTGATTTATGTGCACAAACACACTTCGTTCGTGACTTTTCAAGCTTTGAACCTCCGTAACTTCGGCAAATGAGCTCCAAATCGCTTCAAAATTTTACCACAGAATCACCACGACGAGCTCTTTAACATGACAAATAAGGCTTCATTGTATCTTGGTGAGTTTTCTAGAAAACGAGTGATTTATGTGCACAAACACACTTCGTTCGTGACTTTTCAAGCTTTGAACCTCCGTAACTTCGGCAAATGAGCTCCAAATCGCTTCAAAATTTTACCACAGAATCACCACGACGAGCTCTTTAACATGACAAATAAGGCTTCATTGTATCTTGGTGAGTTTTCTAGAAAACGAGTGATTTATGTGCACAAACACACTTCGTTCGTGACTTTTCAAGCTTTGAACCTCCGTAACTTCGGCAAATGAGCTCCAAATCGCTTCAAAATTTTACCACAGAATCACCTCGACGAGCTCTTGAACATGACAAATAAGGCTTCATTGTATCTTGGTGAGTTTTCTAGAAAACGAGTAATTTATGTGCTCAAACACACATCTTTCGTGACTTTTCAAGTTTTGAACCTACGTAACTTCGGCAAATGAGCTCCAACTACCTTCAAAATTTTACCACAGAATCACCTCGACGAGCTCTTTAACATGACAAATAAGGCTTCATTGTATCTTGGTGAGTTTTCCAGAAAACGAGTAATTTATGTGCTCAAACACACATCTTTCGTGACTTTTCAAGATTTGAACCTCCGTAACTTCGGCAAATGTGCTTCAAATTCCGTCAAAAATTGATCATAGAATCACCTCGTTGAGCTCTTCATCATGACTCAGAAGGCTTCATTGTATCTTGGTGAGTTTTCTAGAAAACGAGTAATTTATGTGCACAAACATACTTCTTTCGTGACTTTTCAAGTTTTGAACCTACGTAACTTCGGCAAATGAGCTCCAACTACCTTCAAAATTTTACCACAGAATCACCTCGACGAGCTCTTTAACATGACAAATAAGGCTTCATTGTATCTTGGTGAGTTTTCCAGAAAACGAGTAATTTATGTGCTCAAACACACATCTTTCGTGACTTTTCAAGATTTGAACCTCCGTAACTTCGGCAAATGTGCTTCACATTCCGTCAAAAATTGATCATAGAATCACCTCGTTGAGCTCTTCATCATGACTCAGAAGGCTTCATTGTATCTTGGTGAGTTTTTTAGAAAACGAGTAATTTATGTGCACAAACACACATCTTTCGTGACTTTTCAAGCTTTGAACCTCCGTAACATCGGCAAATGAGCTCCAAATCGCTTCAAAATTTTACCACAGAATCACCTCGACGAGCTCTTTAACATGACAAATAAGGCTTCATTGTATCTTGGTGAGTTTTCTAGAAAACGAGTAATTTATGTGCTCAAACACACATCTTTCGTGACTTTTCAAGTTTTGAACCTACGTAACTTCGGCAAATGAGCTCCAACTACCTTCAAAATTTTACCACAGAATCACCTCGACGAGCTCTTTAACATGACAAATAAGGCTTTATTGTATCTTGGTGAGTTTTCCAGAAAACGAGTAATTTATGTGCTCAAACACACATCTTTCGTGACTTTTCAAGATTTGAACCTCCGTAACTTCGGCAAATGTGCTTCACATTCCGTCAAAAATTGATCATAGAATCACCTCGTTGAGCTCTTCATCATGACTCAGAAGGCTTCATTGTATCTTGGTGAGTTTTTTAGAAAACGAGTAATTTATGTGCACAAACACACATCTTTCGTGACTTTTCAAGCTTTGAACCTCCGTAACATCGGCAAATGAGCTCCAAATCGCTTCAAAATTTTACCACAGAATCACCTCGACGAGCTCTTTAACATGACAAATAAGGCTTCATTGTATCTTGGTGAGTTTTCCAGAAAACGAGTAATTTATGTGCAAAAACATACTTCTTTCGTGACTTTTCAAGTTTTGAACCTCCGTAACTTCGGCAAAGGAGCTCCAACTACCTTCAAAATTTGACCACAGAATCACCTCGACGAGCTCTTCATCATGACTCAGAAGGCTTCATTGTATCTTGGTGAGTTTTTTAGAAAACGAGTAATTTATGTGCACAAACACACATCTTTCGTGACTTTTCAAGCTTTGAACCTCCGTAACATCGGCAAATGAGCTCCAAATCGCTTCAAAATTTTACCACAGAATCACCTCGACGAGCTCTTTAACATGACAAATAAGGCTTCATTGTATCTTGGTGAGTTTTCTAGAAAACGAGTGATTTATGTGCACAAACACACTTCGTTCGTGACTTTTCAAGCTTTGAACCTCCGTAACTTCGGCAAATGAGCTTCAAATACCTTCAAAATTTTACCACAGAATCACATCGACGAGCTCTTTCACACGACTAAGAAGGCTTCATTGTATCTTGGTGAGTTTTCTAGAAAACGAGTGATTTATGTGCTCAAACACACATCTTTCGTGACTTTTCAAGTTTTGAACCTACGTAACTTCGGCAAATGAGCTCCAACTACCTTCAAAATTTTACCACAGAATCACCTCGACGAGCTCTTTAACATGACAAATAAGGCTTCATTGTATCTTGGTGAGTTTTCTAGAAAACGAGTAATTTATGTGCTCAAACACACATCTTTCGTGACTTTTCAAGTTTTGAACCTACGTAACTTCGGCAAATGAGCTCCAACTACCTTCAAAATTTTACCACAGAATCACCTCGACGAGCTCTTTAACATGACAAATAAGGCTTCATTGTATCTTGGTGAGTTTTCTAGAAAACGAGTGATTTATGTGCACAAACACACTTCGTTCGTGACTTTTCAAGCTTTGAACCTCCGTAACTTCGGCAAATGAGCTCCAAATCGCTACAAAATTTTACCACAGAATCACCTCGACGAGCTCTTTAACATGACAAATAAGGCTTCATTGTATCTTGGTGAGTTTTCTAGAAAACGAGTGATTTATGTGCACAAACACACTTCGTTCGTGACTTTTCAAGCTTTGAACCTCCGTAACTTCGGCAAATGAGCTCCAAATCGCTTCAAAATTTTACCACAGAATCACCTCGACGAGCTCTTGAACATGACAAATAAGGCTTCATTGTATCTTGGTGAGTTTTCTAGAAAACGAGTAATTTATGTGCTCAAACACACATCTTTCGTGACTTTTCAAGTTTTGAACCTACGTAACTTCGGCAAATGAGCTCCAACTACCTTCAAAATTTTACCACAGAATCACCTCGACGAGCTCTTTAACATGACAAATAAGGCTTCATTGTATCTTGGTGAGTTTTCTAGAAAACGAGTGATTTATGTGCACAAACACACTTCGTTCGTGACTTTTCAAGCTTTGAACCTCCGTAACTTCGGCAAATGAGCTTCAAATACCTTCAAAATTTGACCACAGAATCACCTCGACGAGCTCTTTAACATGACAAATGAGGCTTCATTGTATCTTGGTGAGTTTTCCAGAAAACGAGTAATTTATGTGCAAAAACATATTTCTTTCGTGACTTTTCAAGTTTTGAACCTCCGTAACTTCGGCAAAGGAGCTCCAACTACCTTCAAAATTTGATCACAGAATCACCTCGACGAGCTCTTTCACACGACTAAGAAGGCTTCATTGTATCTTGGTGAGTTTTCTAGAAAACGAGTGATTTATGTGCTCAAACACACATCTTTCGTGACTTTTCAAGTTTTGAACCTACGTAACTTCGGCAAATGAGCTCCAACTACCTTCAAAATTTTACCACAGAATCACCTCGACGAGCTCTTTAACATGACAAATAAGGCTTCATTGTATCTTGGTGAGTTTTCTACAAAACGAGTAATTTATGTGCTCAAACACACATCTTTCGTGACTTTTCAAGTTTTGAACCTACGTAACTTCGGCAAATGAGCTCCAACTACCTTCAAAATTTTACCACAGAATCACCTCGACGAGCTCTTTAACATGACAAATAAGGCTTCATTGTATCTTGGTGAGTTTTCTAGAAAACGAGTGATTTATGTGCACAAACACACTTCGTTCGTGACTTTTCAAGCTTTGAACCTCCGTAACTTCGGCAAATGAGCTCCAAATCGCTTCAAAATTTTACCACAGAATCACCACGACGAGCTCTTTAACATGACAAATAAGGCTTCATTGTATCTTGGTGAGTTTTCTAGAAAACGAGTGATTTATGTGCACAAACACACTTCGTTCGTGACTTTTCAAGCTTTGAACCTCCGTAACTTCGGCAAATGAGCTCCAAATCGCTTCAAAATTTTACCACAGAATCACCTCGACGAGCTCTTGAACATGACAAATAAGGCTTCATTGTATCTTGGTGAGTTTTCTAGAAAACGAGTAATTTATGTGCTCAAACACACATCTTTCGTGACTTTTCAAGTTTTGAACCTACGTAACTTCGGCAAATGAGCTCCAACTACCTTCAAAATTTTACCACAGAATCACCTCGACGAGCTCTTTAACATGACAAATAAGGCTTCATTGTATCTTGGTGAGTTTTCTAGAAAACGAGTGATTTATGTGCACAAACACACTTCGTTCGTGACTTTTCAAGCTTTGAACCTCCGTAACTTCGGCAAATGAGCTCCAAATCGCTTCAAAATTTTACCACAGAATCACCTCGACGAGCTCTTTAACATGACAAATAAGGCTTCATTGTATCTTGGTGAGTTTTCCAGAAAACGAGTAATTTATGTGCTCAAACACACATCTTTCGTGACTTTTCAAGATTTGAACCTCCGTAACTTCGGCAAATGTGCTTCACATTCCGTCAAAAATTGATCATAGAATCACCTCGTTGAGCTCTTCATCATGACTCAGAAGGCTTCATTGTATCTTGGTGAGTTTTTTAGAAAACGAGTAATTTATGTGCACAAACACACATCTTTCGTGACTTTTCAAGCTTTGAACCTCCGTAACTTCGGCAAATGAGCTCCAAATCGCTTCAAAATTTTACCACAGAATCACCTCGACGAGCTCTTTAACATGACAAATAAGGCTTCATTGTATCTTGGTGAGTTTTCTAGAAAACGAGTAATTTATGTGCTCAAACACACATCTTTCGTGACTTTTCAAGTTTTGAACCTACGTAACTTCGGCAAATGAGCTCCAACTACCTTCAAAATTTTACCACAGAATCACCTCGACGAGCTCTTTAACATGACAAATAAGGCTTCATTGTATCTTGGTGAGTTTTCTAGAAAACGAGTGATTTATGTGCACAAACACACTTCGTTCGTGACTTTTCAAGCTTTGAACCTCCGTAACTTCGGCAAATGAGCTTCAAATACCTTCAAAATTTGACCACAGAATCACCTCGACGAGCTCTTTAACATGACAAATGAGGCTTCATTGTATCTTGGTGAGTTTTCCAGAAAACGAGTAATTTATGTGCAAAAACATATTTCTTTCGTGACTTTTCAAGTTTTGAACCTCCGTAACTTCGGCAAAGGAGCTCCAACTACCTTCAAAATTTGATCACAGAATCACCTCGACGAGCTCTTTCACACGACTAAGAAGGCTTCATTGTATCTTGGTGAGTTTTCTAGAAAACGAGTGATTTATGTGCTCAAACACACATCTTTCGTGACTTTTCAAGTTTTGAACCTACGTAACTTCGGCAAATGAGCTCCAACTACCTTCAAAATTTTACCACAGAATCACCTCGACGAGCTCTTTAACATGACAAATAAGGCTTCATTGTATCTTGGTGAGTTTTCTAGAAAACGAGTGATTTATGTGCACAAACACACTTCGTTCGTGACTTTTCAAGCTTTGAACCTCCGTAACTTCGGCAAATGAGCTCCAAATCGCTTCAAAATTTTACCACAGAATCACCACGACGAGCTCTTTAACATGACAAATAAGGCTTCATTGTATCTTGGTGAGTTTTCTAGAAAACGAGTGATTTATGTGCACAAACACACTTCGTTCGTGACTTTTCAAGCTTTGAACCTCCGTAACTTCGGCAAATGAGCTCCAAATCGCTTCAAAATTTTACCACAGAATCACCACGACGAGCTCTTTAACATGACAAATAAGGCTTCATTGTATCTTGGTGAGTTTTCTAGAAAACGAGTGATTTATGTGCACAAACACACTTCGTTCGTGACTTTTCAAGCTTTGAACCTCCGTAACTTCGGCAAATGAGCTCCAAATCGCTTCAAAATTTTACCACAGAATCACCTCGACGAGCTCTTGAACATGACAAATAAGGCTTCATTGTATCTTGGTGAGTTTTCTAGAAAACGAGTAATTTATGTGCTCAAACACACATCTTTCGTGACTTTTCAAGTTTTGAACCTACGTAACTTCGGCAAATGAGCTCCAACTACCTTCAAAATTTTACCACAGAATCACCTCGACGAGCTCTTTAACATGACAAATAAGGCTTCATTGTATCTTGGTGAGTTTTCCAGAAAACGAGTAATTTATGTGCTCAAACACACATCTTTCGTGACTTTTCAAGATTTGAACCTCCGTAACTTCGGCAAATGTGCTTCAAATTCCGTCAAAAATTGATCATAGAATCACCTCGTTGAGCTCTTCATCATGACTCAGAAGGCTTCATTGTATCTTGGTGAGTTTTCTAGAAAACGAGTAATTTATGTGCACAAACATACTTCTTTCGTGACTTTTCAAGTTTTGAACCTACGTAACTTCGGCAAATGAGCTCCAACTACCTTCAAAATTTTACCACAGAATCACCTCGACGAGCTCTTTAACATGACAAATAAGGCTTCATTGTATCTTGGTGAGTTTTCCAGAAAACGAGTAATTTATGTGCTCAAACACACATCTTTCGTGACTTTTCAAGATTTGAACCTCCGTAACTTCGGCAAATGTGCTTCACATTCCGTCAAAAATTGATCATAGAATCACCTCGTTGAGCTCTTCATCATGACTCAGAAGGCTTCATTGTATCTTGGTGAGTTTTTTAGAAAACGAGTAATTTATGTGCACAAACACACATCTTTCGTGACTTTTCAAGCTTTGAACCTCCGTAACATCGGCAAATGAGCTCCAAATCGCTTCAAAATTTTACCACAGAATCACCTCGACGAGCTCTTTAACATGACAAATAAGGCTTCATTGTATCTTGGTGAGTTTTCTAGAAAACGAGTAATTTATGTGCTCAAACACACATCTTTCGTGACTTTTCAAGTTTTGAACCTACGTAACTTCGGCAAATGAGCTCCAACTACCTTCAAAATTTTACCACAGAATCACCTCGACGAGCTCTTTAACATGACAAATAAGGCTTTATTGTATCTTGGTGAGTTTTCCAGAAAACGAGTAATTTATGTGCTCAAACACACATCTTTCGTGACTTTTCAAGATTTGAACCTCCGTAACTTCGGCAAATGTGCTTCACATTCCGTCAAAAATTGATCATAGAATCACCTCGTTGAGCTCTTCATCATGACTCAGAAGGCTTCATTGTATCTTGGTGAGTTTTTTAGAAAACGAGTAATTTATGTGCACAAACACACATCTTTCGTGACTTTTCAAGCTTTGAACCTCCGTAACATCGGCAAATGAGCTCCAAATCGCTTCAAAATTTTACCACAGAATCACCTCGACGAGCTCTTTAACATGACAAATAAGGCTTCATTGTATCTTGGTGAGTTTTCCAGAAAACGAGTAATTTATGTGCAAAAACATACTTCTTTCGTGACTTTTCAAGTTTTGAACCTCCGTAACTTCGGCAAAGGAGCTCCAACTACCTTCAAAATTTGACCACAGAATCACCTCGACGAGCTCTTCATCATGACTCAGAAGGCTTCATTGTATCTTGGTGAGTTTTTTAGAAAACGAGTAATTTATGTGCACAAACACACATCTTTCGTGACTTTTCAAGCTTTGAACCTCCGTAACATCGGCAAATGAGCTCCAAATCGCTTCAAAATTTTACCACAGAATCACCTCGACGAGCTCTTTAACATGACAAATAAGGCTTCATTGTATCTTGGTGAGTTTTCTAGAAAACGAGTGATTTATGTGCACAAACACACTTCGTTCGTGACTTTTCAAGCTTTGAACCTCCGTAACTTCGGCAAATGAGCTTCAAATACCTTCAAAATTTTACCACAGAATCACATCGACGAACTCTTTTTAACACAGTTAAGAAGGCTTCATTGTATCTTGGTGAGTTTTCTAGAAAACGAGTGATTTATGTGCACTAACACACTTCTTTCGTGACTTTTCAAGCTTTGGACCTCCGTAACTTCGGCAAATGTGCTTCAAATTGCTTATAAAATTGATCATAGAATCACCTCGTTGAGCTCTTCATCATGACTCAGAAGGCTTCATTGTATCTTGGTGAGTTTTTTAGAAAACGAGTAATTTATGTGCACAAACACACATCTTTCGTGACTTTTCAAGCTTTGAACCTCCGTAACTACGGCAAATCGGTTCCAAATACCTTCAAAATTTGGCCAAAGACTCACCTCGATGAGCTCTTTACCATGACTTATAAGGCTTCATTGTAAATTGGTGAGTTTTCTAGAAAACGAGTAATTTATGTGCTCAAACACATACCTTTCGTGACTTTTCAAGCTTTGAACCACCTTAACTCCGGCAAATGAGCTCCAAATCGCTTCAAAATTTTACCACAGAATCACCTCGACGAGCTCTTTAACATGACAAATAAGGCTTCATTGTATCTTCGTGAGTTTTCTAGAAAACGAGTGATTTATGTGCACAAACACACTTCGTTCGTGACTTTTCAAGTTTTGAACCTCCGTAACTTCGGCAAATGAGCTTCAAATACCTTCAAAATTTTACCACAGAATCACATCGACGAACTCTTTTTAACACAGTTAAGAAGGCTTCATTGTATCTTGGTGAGTTTTCTAGAAAACGAGTGATTTATGTGCACAAACACACTTCGTTCGTGACTTTTCAAGTTTTGAACCTCCGTAACTTCGGCAAATGAGCTTCAAATACCTTCAAAATTTTACCACAGAATCACATCGACGAACTCTTTTTAACACAGTTAAGAAGGCTTCATTGTATCGTGGTGAGTTTTCTAGAAAACGAGTGATTTATGTGCACAAACACACCTCTTTCGTGACTTTTCAAGCTTTGGACCTCCGTAACTTCGGCAAATGTGCTTCAAATTGCTTAAAAAATTGATCATAGAATCACCTCGTTGAGCTCTTCATCATGACTCATAAGGCTTCATTGTATCTTGGTGAGTTTTCTAGAAAACGAGTAATTTATGTGCACAAACATACTTCTTTCGTGACTTTTCAAGTTTTGAACCTACGTAACTTCGGCAAAGGTGTTTCACATTGCTTAAGAAATTGATCATAGAATCATCTCGTTGAGCTCTTCATCATGACTCATAAGGCTTCATTATATCTTGGTGAGTTTTCTAGAAAACGAGTAATTTATGTGCTCAAACACATACCTTTCGTGACTTTTCAAGCTTTGAACCACCTTAACTCCGGCAAATCGGTTCCAAATACCTTCAAAATTTGGCCAAAGACTCACCTCGATGAGCTCTTTACCATGACTTATAAGGCTTCATTGTAAATTGGTGAGTTTTCTAGAAAACGAGTAATTTATTTGCTCATAAACACATCTTTCGTGACTTTTCAAGCTTTGAACCTCCTTAACTCAGGCAAATGGGCTCCGATTACCTTCAAAATTTTACCACAGAATCACCTCAACGAGCTCTTTAACATGACAAATGAGGCTTCATTGTATCTTGGTGAGTTTTCCAGAAAACGAGTAATTTATGTGCACAAACACACTTCTTTCGTGACTTTTCAAGCTTTGGACCTCCGTAACTTCGGCAAATGTGCTTCAAATTGCTTAAAAAATTGATCATAGAATCACCTCGTTGAGCTCTTCATCATGACTCAGAAGGCTTCATTGTATCTTGGTGAGTTTTTTAGAAAACGAGTAATTTATGTGCACAAACACACATCTTTCGTGACTTTTCAAGCTTTGAACCTCCGTAACATCGGCAAATGAGCTCCAAATCGCTTCAAAATTTTACCACAGAATCACCTCGACGAGCTCTTTAACATGACAAATAAGGCTTCATTGTATCTTGGTGAGTTTTCCAGAAAACGAGTAATTTATGTGCAAAAACATACTTCTTTCGTGACTTTTCAAGTTTTGAACCTCCGTAACTTCGGCAAAGGAGCTCCAACTACCTTCAAAATTTGACCACAGAATCACCTCGACGAGCTCTTCATCATGACTCAGAAGGCTTCATTGTATCTTGGTGAGTTTTTTAGAAAACGAGTAATTTATGTGCACAAACACACATCTTTCGTGACTTTTCAAGCTTTGAACCTCCGTAACATCGGCAAATGAGCTCCAAATCGCTTCAAAATTTTACCACAGAATCACCTCGACGAGCTCTTTAACATGACAAATAAGGCTTCATTGTATCTTGGTGAGTTTTCTAGAAAACGAGTGATTTATGTGCACAAACACACTTCGTTCGTGACTTTTCAAGCTTTGAACCTCCGTAACTTCGGCAAATGAGCTTCAAATACCTTCAAAATTTTACCACAGAATCACATCGACGAACTCTTTTTAACACAGTTAAGAAGGCTTCATTGTATCTTGGTGAGTTTTCTAGAAAACGAGTGATTTATGTGCACTAACACACTTCTTTCGTGACTTTTCAAGCTTTGGACCTCCGTAACTTCGGCAAATGTGCTTCAAATTGCTTATAAAATTGATCATAGAATCACCTCGTTGAGCTCTTCATCATGACTCAGAAGGCTTCATTGTATCTTGGTGAGTTTTTTAGAAAACGAGTAATTTATGTGCACAAACACACATCTTTCGTGACTTTTCAAGCTTTGAACCTCCGTAACTACGGCAAATCGGTTCCAAATACCTTCAAAATTTGGCCAAAGACTCACCTCGATGAGCTCTTTACCATGACTTATAAGGCTTCATTGTAAATTGGTGAGTTTTCTAGAAAACGAGTAATTTATGTGCTCAAACACATACCTTTCGTGACTTTTCAAGCTTTGAACCACCTTAACTCCGGCAAATGAGCTCCAAATCGCTTCAAAATTTTACCACAGAATCACCTCGACGAGCTCTTTAACATGACAAATAAGGCTTCATTGTATCTTCGTGAGTTTTCTAGAAAACGAGTGATTTATGTGCACAAACACACTTCGTTCGTGACTTTTCAAGTTTTGAACCTCCGTAACTTCGGCAAATGAGCTTCAAATACCTTCAAAATTTTACCACAGAATCACATCGACGAACTCTTTTTAACACAGTTAAGAAGGCTTCATTGTATCTTGGTGAGTTTTCTAGAAAACGAGTGATTTATGTGCACAAACACACTTCGTTCGTGACTTTTCAAGTTTTGAACCTCCGTAACTTCGGCAAATGAGCTTCAAATACCTTCAAAATTTTACCACAGAATCACATCGACGAACTCTTTTTAACACAGTTAAGAAGGCTTCATTGTATCGTGGTGAGTTTTCTAGAAAACGAGTGATTTATGTGCACAAACACACCTCTTTCGTGACTTTTCAAGCTTTGGACCTCCGTAACTTCGGCAAATGTGCTTCAAATTGCTTAAAAAATTGATCATAGAATCACCTCGTTGAGCTCTTCATCATGACTCATAAGGCTTCATTGTATCTTGGTGAGTTTTCTAGAAAACGAGTAATTTATGTGCACAAACATACTTCTTTCGTGACTTTTCAAGTTTTGAACCTACGTAACTTCGGCAAAGGTGTTTCACATTGCTTAAGAAATTGATCATAGAATCATCTCGTTGAGCTCTTCATCATGACTCATAAGGCTTCATTATATCTTGGTGAGTTTTCTAGAAAACGAGTAATTTATGTGCTCAAACACATACCTTTCGTGACTTTTCAAGCTTTGAACCACCTTAACTCCGGCAAATCGGTTCCAAATACCTTCAAAATTTGGCCAAAGACTCACCTCGATGAGCTCTTTACCATGACTTATAAGGCTTCATTGTAAATTGGTGAGTTTTCTAGAAAACGAGTAATTTATTTGCTCATAAACACATCTTTCGTGACTTTTCAAGCTTTGAACCTCCTTAACTCAGGCAAATGGGCTCCGATTACCTTCAAAATTTTACCACAGAATCACCTCAACGAGCTCTTTAACATGACAAATGAGGCTTCATTGTATCTTGGTGAGTTTTCCAGAAAACGAGTAATTTATGTGCACAAACACACTTCTTTCGTGACTTTTCAAGCTTTGGACCTCCGTAACTTCGGCAAATGTGCTTCAAATTCCGTCAAAAATTGATCATAGAATCACCTCGTTGAGCTCTTCATCATGACTCAGAAGGCTTCATTGTATCTTGGTGAGTTTTTTAGAAAACGAGTAATTTATGTGCTCAAACACATCTTTCGTGACTTTTCAAGCTTTGAACCTCCGTAACTTCGGCAAATGTGCTTCAAATTCCGTCAAAAATTGATCATAGAATCACCTCGTTGAGCTCTTCATCATGACTCAGAAGGCTTCATTGTATCTTGGTGAGTTTTTTAGAAAACGAGTAATTTATGTGCACAAACACACATCTTTCGTGACTTTTCAAGCTTTGAACCTCCGTAACTTCGGCAAATGTGCTTCAAATTGCTTAAAAAATTGATCATAGAATCACCTCGTTGAGCTCTTCATCATGACTCATAAGGCTTCATTGTATCTTGGTGAGTTTTCTAGAAAACGAGTAATTTATGTGCACAAACAAACTTCTTTCGTGACTTTTCAAGTTTTGAACCTCCGTAACTTCGGCAAATGTGCTTCAAATTCCGTCAAAAATTGATCATAGAATCACCTCGTTGAGCTCTTCATCATGACTCAGAAGGCTTCATTGTATCTTGGTGAGTTTTTTAGAAAACGAGTAATTTATGTGCTCAAACACATCTTTCGTGACTTTTCAAGCTTTGAACCTCCGTAACTTCGGCAAATGTGCTTCAAATTCCGTCAAAAATTGATCATAGAATCACCTCGTTGAGCTCTTCATCATGACTCAGAAGGCTTCATTGTATCTTGGTGAGTTTTTTAGAAAACGAGTAATTTATGTGCACAAACACACATCTTTCGTGACTTTTCAAGCTTTGAACCTCCGTAACTTCGGCAAATGAGCTCCAAATCGCTTCAAAATTTTACCACAGAATCACCTCGACGAGCTCTTTAACATGACTCATAAGGCTTCATTGTATCTTGGTGAGTTTTCTAGAAAACGAGTGATTTATGTGCACAAACACACTTCGTTCGTGACTTTTCAAGCTTTGAACCTCCGTAACTTCGGCAAATGAGCTTCAAATACCTTCAAAATTTTACCACAGAATCACATCGACGAACTCTTTTTAACACAGTTAAGAAGGCTTCATTGTATCTTGGTGAGTTTTCTAGAAAACGAGTGATTTATGTGCACTAACACACTTCTTTCGTGACTTTTCAAGCTTTGGACCTCCGTAACTTCGGCAAATGTGCTTCAAATTGCTTATAAAATTGATCATAGAATCACCTCGTTGAGCTCTTCATCATGACTCAGAAGGCTTCATTGTATCTTGGTGAGTTTTTTAGAAAACGAGTAATTTATGTGCACAAACACACATCTTTCGTGACTTTTCAAGCTTTGAACCTCCGTAACTACGGCAAATCGGTTCCAAATACCTTCAAAATTTGGCCAAAGACTCACCTCGATGAGCTCTTTACCATGACTTATAAGGCTTCATTGTAAATTGGTGAGTTTTCTAGAAAACGAGTAATTTATGTGCTCAAACACATACCTTTCGTGACTTTTCAAGCTTTGAACCACCTTAACTCCGGCAAATGAGCTCCAAATCGCTTCAAAATTTTACCACAGAATCACCTCGACGAGCTCTTTAACATGACAAATAAGGCTTCATTGTATCTTCGTGAGTTTTCTAGAAAACGAGTGATTTATGTGCACAAACACACTTCGTTCGTGACTTTTCAAGTTTTGAACCTCCGTAACTTCGGCAAATGAGCTTCAAATACCTTCAAAATTTTACCACAGAATCACATCGACGAACTCTTTTTAACACAGTTAAGAAGGCTTCATTGTATCTTGGTGAGTTTTCTAGAAAACGAGTGATTTATGTGCACAAACACACTTCGTTCGTGACTTTTCAAGTTTTGAACCTCCGTAACTTCGGCAAATGAGCTTCAAATACCTTCAAAATTTTACCACAGAATCACATCGACGAACTCTTTTTAACACAGTTAAGAAGGCTTCATTGTATCGTGGTGAGTTTTCTAGAAAACGAGTGATTTATGTGCACAAACACACCTCTTTCGTGACTTTTCAAGCTTTGGACCTCCGTAACTTCGGCAAATGTGCTTCAAATTGCTTAAAAAATTGATCATAGAATCACCTCGTTGAGCTCTTCATCATGACTCATAAGGCTTCATTGTATCTTGGTGAGTTTTCTAGAAAACGAGTAATTTATGTGCACAAACATACTTCTTTCGTGACTTTTCAAGTTTTGAACCTACGTAACTTCGGCAAAGGTGTTTCACATTGCTTAAGAAATTGATCATAGAATCATCTCGTTGAGCTCTTCATCATGACTCATAAGGCTTCATTATATCTTGGTGAGTTTTCTAGAAAACGAGTAATTTATGTGCTCAAACACATACCTTTCGTGACTTTTCAAGCTTTGAACCACCTTAACTCCGGCAAATCGGTTCCAAATACCTTCAAAATTTGGCCAAAGACTCACCTCGATGAGCTCTTTACCATGACTTATAAGGCTTCATTGTAAATTGGTGAGTTTTCTAGAAAACGAGTAATTTATTTGCTCATAAACACATCTTTCGTGACTTTTCAAGCTTTGAACCTCCTTAACTCAGGCAAATGGGCTCCGATTACCTTCAAAATTTTACCACAGAATCACCTCAACGAGCTCTTTAACATGACAAATGAGGCTTCATTGTATCTTGGTGAGTTTTCCAGAAAACGAGTAATTTATGTGCACGAACACACTTCTTTCGTGACTTTTCAAGCTTTGGACCTCCGTAACTTCGGCAAATGTGCTTCAAATTGCTTAAAAAATTGATCATAGAATCACCTCGTTGAGCTCTTCATCATGACTCATAAGGCTTCATTGTATCTTGGTGAGTTTTCTAGAAAACGAGTAATTTATGTGCACAAACAAACTTCTTTCGTGACTTTTCAAGTTTTGAACCTCCGTAACTTCGGCAAATGTGCTTCAAATTCCGTCAAAAATTGATCATAGAATCACCTCGTTGAGCTCTTCATCATGACTCAGAAGGCTTCATTGTATCTTGGTGAGTTTTTTAGAAAACGAGTAATTTATGTGCTCAAACACATCTTTCGTGACTTTTCAAGCTTTGAACCTCCGTAACTTCGGCAAATGTGCTTCAAATTCCGTCAAAAATTGATCATAGAATCACCTCGTTGAGCTCTTCATCATGACTCAGAAGGCTTCATTGTATCTTGGTGAGTTTTTTAGAAAACGAGTAATTTATGTGCACAAACACACATCTTTCGTGACTTTTCAAGCTTTGAACCTCCGTAACTTCGGCAAATGAGCTCCAAATCGCTTCAAAATTTTACCACAGAATCACCTCGACGAGCTCTTTAACATGACAAATAAGGCTTCATTGTATCTTGGTGAGTTTTCCAGAAAACGAGTAATTTATGTGCAAAAACATACTTCTTTCGTGACTTTTCAAGTTTTGAACCTCCGTAACTTCGGCAAAGGAGCTCCAACTACCTTCAAAATTTGACCACAGAATCACCTCGACGAGCTCTTCATCATGACTCAGAAGGCTTCATTGTATCTTGGTGAGTTTTTTAGAAAACGAGTAATTTATGTGCACAAACACACATCTTTCGTGACTTTTCAAGCTTTGAACCTCCGTAACATCGGCAAATGAGCTCCAAATCGCTTCAAAATTTTACCACAGAATCACCTCGACGAGCTCTTTAACATGACAAATAAGGCTTCATTGTATCTTGGTGAGTTTTCTAGAAAACGAGTGATTTATGTGCACAAACACACTTCGTTCGTGACTTTTCAAGCTTTGAACCTCCGTAACTTCGGCAAATGAGCTTCAAATACCTTCAAAATTTTACCACAGAATCACATCGACGAACTCTTTTTAACACAGTTAAGAAGGCTTCATTGTATCTTGGTGAGTTTTCTAGAAAACGAGTGATTTATGTGCACTAACACACTTCTTTCGTGACTTTTCAAGCTTTGGACCTCCGTAACTTCGGCAAATGTGCTTCAAATTGCTTATAAAATTGATCATAGAATCACCTCGTTGAGCTCTTCATCATGACTCAGAAGGCTTCATTGTATCTTGGTGAGTTTTTTAGAAAACGAGTAATTTATGTGCACAAACACACATCTTTCGTGACTTTTCAAGCTTTGAACCTCCGTAACTACGGCAAATCGGTTCCAAATACCTTCAAAATTTGGCCAAAGACTCACCTCGATGAGCTCTTTACCATGACTTATAAGGCTTCATTGTAAATTGGTGAGTTTTCTAGAAAACGAGTAATTTATGTGCTCAAACACATACCTTTCGTGACTTTTCAAGCTTTGAACCACCTTAACTCCGGCAAATGAGCTCCAAATCGCTTCAAAATTTTACCACAGAATCACCTCGACGAGCTCTTTAACATGACAAATAAGGCTTCATTGTATCTTCGTGAGTTTTCTAGAAAACGAGTGATTTATGTGCACAAACACACTTCGTTCGTGACTTTTCAAGTTTTGAACCTCCGTAACTTCGGCAAATGAGCTTCAAATACCTTCAAAATTTTACCACAGAATCACATCGACGAACTCTTTTTAACACAGTTAAGAAGGCTTCATTGTATCTTGGTGAGTTTTCTAGAAAACGAGTGATTTATGTGCACAAACACACTTCGTTCGTGACTTTTCAAGTTTTGAACCTCCGTAACTTCGGCAAATGAGCTTCAAATACCTTCAAAATTTTACCACAGAATCACATCGACGAACTCTTTTTAACACAGTTAAGAAGGCTTCATTGTATCGTGGTGAGTTTTCTAGAAAACGAGTGATTTATGTGCACAAACACACCTCTTTCGTGACTTTTCAAGCTTTGGACCTCCGTAACTTCGGCAAATGTGCTTCAAATTGCTTAAAAAATTGATCATAGAATCACCTCGTTGAGCTCTTCATCATGACTCATAAGGCTTCATTGTATCTTGGTGAGTTTTCTAGAAAACGAGTAATTTATGTGCACAAACATACTTCTTTCGTGACTTTTCAAGTTTTGAACCTACGTAACTTCGGCAAAGGTGTTTCACATTGCTTAAGAAATTGATCATAGAATCATCTCGTTGAGCTCTTCATCATGACTCATAAGGCTTCATTATATCTTGGTGAGTTTTCTAGAAAACGAGTAATTTATGTGCTCAACCAAACATCTTTCGTGACTTTTCAAGCTTTGAACCTCCTTAACTACGGCAAATCGGTTCCAAATACCTTCAAAATTTGGCCAAAGACTCACCTCGATGAGCTCTTTACCATGACTTATAAGGCTTCATTGTAAATTGGTGAGTTTTCTAGAAAACGAGTAATTTATGTGCTCAAACACATACCTTTCGTGACTTTTCAAGCTTTGAACCACCTTAACTCCGGCAAATTGGTTCCAAATACCTTCAAAATTTGGCCAAAGACTCACCTCGATGAGCTCTTTACCATGACTTATAAGGCTTCATTGTAAATTGGTGAGTTTTCTAGAAAACGAGTAATTTATTTGCTCATAAACACATCTTTCGTGACTTTTCAAGCTTTGAACCTCCTTAACTCAGGCAAATGGGCTCCGATTACCTTCAAAATTTTACCACAGAATCACCTCAACGAGCTCTTTAACATGACAAATGAGGCTTCATTGTATCTTGGTGAGTTTTCCAGAAAACGAGTAATTTATGTGCACAAACACACTTCTTTCGTGACTTTTCAAGCTTTGGACCTCCGTAACTTCGGCAAATGTGCTTCAAATTGCTTAAAAAATTGATCATAGAATCACCTCGTTGAGCTCTTCATCATGACTCATAAGGCTTCATTGTATCTTGGTGAGTTTTCTAGAAAACGAGTAATTTATGTGCACAAACAAACTTCTTTCGTGACTTTTCAAGTTTTGAACCTCCGTAACTTCGGCAAATGTGCTTCAAATTCCGTCAAAAATTGATCATAGAATCACCTCGTTGAGCTCTTCATCATGACTCAGAAGGCTTCATTGTATCTTGGTGAGTTTTTTAGAAAACGAGTAATTTATGTGCTCAAACACATCTTTCGTGACTTTTCAAGCTTTGAACCTCCGTAACTTCGGCAAATGTGCTTCAAATTCCGTCAAAAATTGATCATAGAATCACCTCGTTGAGCTCTTCATCATGACTCAGAAGGCTTCATTGTATCTTGGTGAGTTTTTTAGAAAACGAGTAATTTATGTGCACAAACACACATCTTTCGTGACTTTTCAAGCTTTGAACCTCCGTAACTTCGGCAAATGAGCTCCAAATCGCTTCAAAATTTTACCACAGAATCACCTCGACGAGCTCTTTAACATGACAAATAAGGCTTCATTGTATTTTGGTGAGTTTTCTAGAAAACGAGTAATTTATTTGCTCATAAACACATCTTTCGTGACTTTTCAAGCTTTGAACCTCCTTAACTCAGGCAAATGGGCTCCGAATACCTTCAAAATTTTACCACAGAATCACCTCAACGAGCTCTTTCACACGACTAAGACGGCTTCATTGTATCTTGGTGAGTTTTCTAGAAAACGAGTAATTTATGTGCACAAACATACTTCTTTCGTGACTTTTCAACTTTTGAACCTCCGTAACTTCGGCAAATGTGCTTCAAATTCCGTCAAAAATTGATCATAGAATCACCTCGTTGAGCTCTTCATCATGACTCAGAAGGCTTCATTGTATCTTGGTGCGTTTTCTAGAAAACGAGTGATTTATGTGCACAAACACACTTCGTTCGTGACTTTTCAAGCTTTGAACCTCCGTAACTTCGGCAAATGAGCTTCAAATACCTTCAAAATTTGACCACAGAATCACCTCGACGAGCTCTTTAACATGACAAATGAGGCTTCATTGTATCTTGGTGAGTTTTCTAGAAAACGAGTAATTTATGTGCACAAACATACTTCTTTCGTGACTTTTCAAATTTTGAACCTCCGTAACTTCGGCAAATGTGCTTCAAATTCCGTCAAAAATTGATCATAGAATCACCTCGTTGAGCTCTTCATCATGACTCAGAAGGCTTCATTGTATCTTGGTGAGTTTTCTAGAAAACGAGTGATTTATGTGCACAAACACACTTCGTTCGTGACTTTTCAAGCTTTGAACCTCCGTAACTTCGGCAAATGAGCTCCAAATCGCTTCAAAATTTTACCACAGAATCACCTCAAAGAGCTCTTTCACACGACTAAGATGGCTTCATTATATCTAGGTTACTTTTCTAGAAAACGAGTAATTTATGTGCTCAAACACATCTTTCGTGACTTTTCAAGTTTTGAACCTCCGTAACTTCGGCAAATGAGCTCCAAATACCTTCAAAATGTTACCACAGAATCATCTCAACGAGCTCTTTAACATGACTAAGAAGGCTTCATTGTATCTTGGTGAGTTTTCTAGAAAACGAGTAATTTATGTGCTCAAACACACATCTTTCGTGACTTTTCAAGCTTTGAACCTCCGTAACTTCGGCAAATGTGCTTCAAATTCCGTCAAAAATTGATCATAGAATCACCTCGTTGAGCTCTTCATCATGACTCAGAAGGCTTCATTGTATCTTGGTGAGTTTTTTAGAAAACGAGTAATTTATGAGCACAAACACACATCTTTCGTGACTTTTCAAGCTTTGAACCTCCGTAACTACGGCAAATCGGTTCCAAATACCTTCAAAATTTGGCCAAAGACTCACCTCGATGAGCTCTTTACCATGACTTATAAGGCTTCATTGTAAATTGTTGAGTTTTCTAGAAAACGAGTAATTTATTTGCTCATAGACACATCTTTCGTGACTTTTCAAGCTTTGAACCTCCTTAACTCCGGCAAATGGGCTCCGAATACCTTCAAAATTTTACCACAGAATCACCTGAACGAGCTCTTTCACACGACTAAGACGGCTTCATTGTATCTTGGTGAGTTTTCCAGAAAACGAGTGATTTATGTGCACAAACACACTTCGTTCGTGACTTTTCAAGCTTTGAACCTCCGTAACTTCGGCAAATGAGCTCCAAATCGCTTCAAAATTTTACCACAGAATCACCTCAAAGAGCTCTTTCACACGACTAAGACGGCTTCATTATATCTAGGTTACTTTTCTAGAAAACGAGTAATTTATGTGCTCAAACACATCTTTCGTGACTTTTCAAGTTTTGAACCTCCGTAACTTCGGCAAATGTGCTTCAAATTCCGTCAAAAATTGATCATAGAATCACCTCGTTGAGCTCTTCATCATGACTCAGAAGGCTTCATTATATCTAGGTGACTTTTCTAGAAAACGAGTAATTTATGTGCTCAAACACATCTTTCGTGACTTTTCAAGCTTTGAACCTCCGTAACTTCGGCAAATGTGCTTCAAATTCCGTCAAAAATTGATCATAGAATCACCTCGTTGAGCTCTTCATCATGACTCAGAAGGCTTCATTGTATCTTGGTGAGTTTTCTAGAAAACGAGTGATTTATGTGCACAAACACACATCTTTCGTGACTTTTCAAGCTTTGAACCTCCGTAACTTCGGCAAATGAGCTTCAAATACCTTCAAAATTTGACCACAGAATCACCTCGACGAGCTCTTTAACATGACAAATGAGGCTTCATTGTATCTTGGTGAGTTTTCCAGAAAACGAGTAATTTATGTGCACAAACACACATCTTTCGTGACTTTTCAAGCTTTGAACCTCCGTAACTTCGGCAAATGAGCTCCAAATCGCTTCAAAATTTTACCACAGAATCACCTCGACGAGCTCTTTAACATGACAAATAAGGCTTCATTGTATCTTGGTGAGTTTTCCAGAAAACGAGTAATTTATGTGCAAAAACATACTTCTTTCGTGACTTTTCAAGTTTTGAACCTCCGTAACTTCGGCAAAGGAGCTCCAACTACCTTCAAAATTTGACCACAGAATCACCTCGACGAGCTCTTCATCATGACTCAGAAGGCTTCATTGTATCTTGGTGAGTTTTTTAGAAAACGAGTAATTTATGTGCACAAACACACATCTTTCGTGACTTTTCAAGCTTTGAACCTCCGTAACATCGGCAAATGAGCTCCAAATCGCTTCAAAATTTTACCACAGAATCACCTCGACGAGCTCTTTAACATGACAAATAAGGCTTCATTGTATCTTGGTGAGTTTTCTAGAAAACGAGTGATTTATGTGCACAAACACACTTCGTTCGTGACTTTTCAAGCTTTGAACCTCCGTAACTTCGGCAAATGAGCTTCAAATACCTTCAAAATTTTACCACAGAATCACATCGACGAACTCTTTTTAACACAGTTAAGAAGGCTTCATTGTATCTTGGTGAGTTTTCTAGAAAACGAGTGATTTATGTGCACTAACACACTTCTTTCGTGACTTTTCAAGCTTTGGACCTCCGTAACTTCGGCAAATGTGCTTCAAATTGCTTATAAAATTGATCATAGAATCACCTCGTTGAGCTCTTCATCATGACTCAGAAGGCTTCATTGTATCTTGGTGAGTTTTTTAGAAAACGAGTAATTTATGTGCACAAACACACATCTTTCGTGACTTTTCAAGCTTTGAACCTCCGTAACTACGGCAAATCGGTTCCAAATACCTTCAAAATTTGGCCAAAGACTCACCTCGATGAGCTCTTTACCATGACTTATAAGGCTTCATTGTAAATTGGTGAGTTTTCTAGAAAACGAGTAATTTATGTGCTCAAACACATACCTTTCGTGACTTTTCAAGCTTTGAACCACCTTAACTCCGGCAAATGAGCTCCAAATCGCTTCAAAATTTTACCACAGAATCACCTCGACGAGCTCTTTAACATGACAAATAAGGCTTCATTGTATCTTCGTGAGTTTTCTAGAAAACGAGTGATTTATGTGCACAAACACACTTCGTTCGTGACTTTTCAAGTTTTGAACCTCCGTAACTTCGGCAAATGAGCTTCAAATACCTTCAAAATTTTACCACAGAATCACATCGACGAACTCTTTTTAACACAGTTAAGAAGGCTTCATTGTATCTTGGTGAGTTTTCTAGAAAACGAGTGATTTATGTGCACAAACACACTTCGTTCGTGACTTTTCAAGTTTTGAACCTCCGTAACTTCGGCAAATGAGCTTCAAATACCTTCAAAATTTTACCACAGAATCACATCGACGAACTCTTTTTAACACAGTTAAGAAGGCTTCATTGTATCGTGGTGAGTTTTCTAGAAAACGAGTGATTTATGTGCACAAACACACCTCTTTCGTGACTTTTCAAGCTTTGGACCTCCGTAACTTCGGCAAATGTGCTTCAAATTGCTTAAAAAATTGATCATAGAATCACCTCGTTGAGCTCTTCATCATGACTCATAAGGCTTCATTGTATCTTGGTGAGTTTTCTAGAAAACGAGTAATTTATGTGCACAAACATACTTCTTTCGTGACTTTTCAAGTTTTGAACCTACGTAACTTCGGCAAAGGTGTTTCACATTGCTTAAGAAATTGATCATAGAATCATCTCGTTGAGCTCTTCATCATGACTCATAAGGCTTCATTATATCTTGGTGAGTTTTCTAGAAAACGAGTAATTTATGTGCTCAACCAAACATCTTTCGTGACTTTTCAAGCTTTGAACCTCCTTAACTACGGCAAATCGGTTCCAAATACCTTCAAAATTTGGCCAAAGACTCACCTCGATGAGCTCTTTACCATGACTTATAAGGCTTCATTGTAAATTGGTGAGTTTTCTAGAAAACGAGTAATTTATGTGCTCAAACACATACCTTTCGTGACTTTTCAAGCTTTGAACCACCTTAACTCCGGCAAATTGGTTCCAAATACCTTCAAAATTTGGCCAAAGACTCACCTCGATGAGCTCTTTACCATGACTTATAAGGCTTCATTGTAAATTGGTGAGTTTTCTAGAAAACGAGTAATTTATTTGCTCATAAACACATCTTTCGTGACTTTTCAAGCTTTGAACCTCCTTAACTCAGGCAAATGGGCTCCGATTACCTTCAAAATTTTACCACAGAATCACCTCAACGAGCTCTTTAACATGACAAATGAGGCTTCATTGTATCTTGGTGAGTTTTCCAGAAAACGAGTAATTTATGTGCACAAACACACTTCTTTCGTGACTTTTCAAGCTTTGGACCTCCGTAACTTCGGCAAATGTGCTTCAAATTGCTTAAAAAATTGATCATAGAATCACCTCGTTGAGCTCTTCATCATGACTCATAAGGCTTCATTGTATCTTGGTGAGTTTTCTAGAAAACGAGTAATTTATGTGCTCAAACACATCTTTCGTGACTTTTCAAGCTTTGAACCTCCGTAACTTCGGCAAATGTGCTTCAAATTCCGTCAAAAATTGATCATAGAATCACCTCGTTGAGCTCTTCATCATGACTCAGAAGGCTTCATTGTATCTTGGTGAGTTTTCTAGAAAACGAGTGATTTATGTGCACAAACACACATCTTTCGTGACTTTTCAAGCTTTGAACCTCCGTAACTTCGGCAAATGAGCTTCAAATACCTTCAAAATTTGACCACAGAATCACCTCGACGAGCTCTTTAACATGACAAATGAGGCTTCATTGTATCTTGGTGAGTTTTCTAGAAAACGAGTAATTTATGTGCACAAACATACTTCTTTCGTGACTTTTCAAATTTTGAACCTCCGTAACTTCGGCAAATGTGCTTCAAATTCCGTCAAAAATTGATCATAGAATCACCTCGTTGAGCTCTTCATCATGACTCAGAAGGCTTCATTGTATCTTGGTGAGTTTTTTAGAAAACGAGTAATTTATGTGCACAAACACACATCTTTCGTGACTTTTCAAGCTTTGAACCTCCGTAACTTCGGCAAATGTGCTCCAAATCGCTTCAAAATTTTACCACAGAATCACCTCAACGAGCTCTTTCACACGACTAAGACGGCTTCATTATATCTAGGTGACTTTTCTAGAAAACGAGTAATTTATGTGCTCAAACACATCTTTCGTGACTTTTCAAGCTTTGAACCACCTTAACTCCGGCAAATCGGTTCCAAATACCTTCAAAATTTGGCCAAAGACTCACCTCGATGAGCTCTTTACCATGACTTATAAGGCTTCATTGTAAATTGGTGAGTTTTCTAGAAAACGAGTAATTTATGTGCTCAAACACACATCTTTCGTGACTTTTCAAGCTTTGAACCTCCGTAACTTCGGCAAATGAGCTCCAAATACCTTCAAAATGTTACCACAGAATCATCTCAACGAGCTCTTTAACATGACTAAGAAGGCTTCATTGTATCTTGGTGAGTTTTCTAGAAAACGAGTAATTTATGTGCTCAAACACACATCTTTCGTGACTTTTCAAGCTTTGAACCTCCGTAACTTCGGCAAATGTGCTTCAAATTCCGTCAAAAATTGATCATAGAATCACCTCGTTGAGCTCTTCATCATGACTCAGAAGGCTTCATTGTATCTTGGTGAGTTTTTTAGAAAACGAGTAATTTATGTGCACAAACACACATCTTTCGTGACTTTTCAAGCTTTGAACCTCCGTAACTTCGGCAAATGTGCTTCAAATTCCGTCAAAAATTGATCATAGAATCACCTCGTTGAGCTCTTCATCATGACTCAGAAGGCTTCATTGTATCTTGGTGAGTTTTCTAGAAAACGAGTGATTTATGTGCTCAAACACACATCTTTCGTGACTTTTCAAGCTTTGAACCTCCGTAACTTCGGCAAATGAGCTCCAAATACCTTCAAAATGTTACCACAGAATCATCTCAACGAGCTCTTTAACATGACTAAGAAGGCTTCATTGTATCTTGGTGAGTTTTCTAGAAAACGAGTAATTTATGTGCTCAAACACACATCTTTCGTGACTTTTCAAGCTTTGAACCTCCGTAACTTCGGCAAATGTGCTTCAAATTCCGTCAAAAATTGATCATAGAATCACCTCGTTGAGCTCTTTAACATGACAAATGAGGCTTCATTGTATCTTGGTGAGTTTTCCAGAAAACGAGTAATTTATGTGCAAAAACATATTTCTTTCGTGACTTTTCAAGTTTTGAACCTCCGTAACTTCGGCAAAGGAGCTCCAACTACCTTCAAAATTTGATCACAGAATCACCTCGACGAGCTCTTTCACACAACTAAGAAGGCTTCATTGTATCTTGGTGAGTTTTCTAGAAAACGAGTGATTTATGTGCTCAAACACACATCTTTCGTGACTTTTCAAGTTTTGAACCTACGTAACTTCGGCAAATGAGCTCCAACTACCTTCAAAATTTTACCACAGAATCACCTCGACGAGCTCTTTAACATGACAAATAAGGCTTCATTGTATCTTGGTGAGTTTTCTAGAAAACGAGTAATTTATGTGCTCAAACACACATCTTTCGTGACTTTTCAAGTTTTGAACCTACGTAACTTCGGCAAATGAGCTCCAACTACCTTCAAAATTTTACCACAGAATCACCTCGACGAGCTCTTTAACATGACAAATAAGGCTTCATTGTATCTTGGTGAGTTTTCTAGAAAACGAGTAATTTATGTGCTCAAACACACATCTTTCCTGACTTTTCAAGCTTTGAACCTCCGTAACTTCGGCAAATGAGCTTCAAATACCTTCAAAATTTTACCACAGAATCACCTCGACGAGCTCTTTAACATGACAAATGAGGCTTAATTGTATCTTGGTGAGTTTTCTAGAAAACGAGTAATTTATGTGCTCAAACACACATCTTTCGTGACTTTTCAAGTTTTGAACCTACGTAACTTCGGCAAATGAGCTCCAACTACCTTCAAAATTTTACCACAGAATCACCTCGACGAGCTCTTTAACATGACAAATAAGGCTTCATTGTATCTTGGTGAGTTTTCTAGAAAACGAGTGATTTATGTGCACAAACACACTTCGTTCGTGACTTTTCAAGCTTTGAACCTCCGTAACTTCGGCAAATGAGCTTCAAATACCTTCAAAATTTGACCACAGAATCACCTCGACGAGCTCTTTAACATGACAAATGAGGCTTCATTGTATCTTGGTGAGTTTTCCAGAAAACGAGTAATTTATGTGCAAAAACATATTTCTTTCGTGACTTTTCAAGTTTTGAACCTCCGTAACTTCGGCAAAGGAGCTCCAACTACCTTCAAAATTTGATCACAGAATCACCTCGACGAGCTCTTTCACACGACTAAGAAGGCTTCATTGTATCTTGGTGAGTTTTCTAGAAAACGAGTGATTTATGTGCTCAAACACACATCTTTCGTGACTTTTCAAGTTTTGAACCTACGTAACTTCGGCAAATGAGCTCCAACTACCTTCAAAATTTTACCACAGAATCACCTCGACGAGCTCTTTAACATGACAAATAAGGCTTCATTGTATCTTGGTGAGTTTTCTAGAAAACGAGTAATTTATGTGCTCAAACACACATCTTTCCTGACTTTTCAAGTTTTGAACCTACGTAACTTCGGCAAATGAGCTCCAACTACCTTCAAAATTTTACCACAGAATCACCTCGACGAGCTCTTTAACATGACAAATAAGGCTTCATTGTATCTTGGTGAGTTTTCTAGAAAACGAGTGATTTATGTGCACAAACACACTTCGTTCGTGACTTTTCAAGCTTTGAACCTCCGTAACTTCGGCAAATGAGCTCCAAATCGCTTCAAAATTTTACCACAGAATCACCTCGACGAGCTCTTTAACATGACAAATAAGGCTTCATTGTATCTTGGTGAGTTTTCTAGAAAACGAGTGATTTATGTGCTCAAACACACATCTTTCGTGACTTTTCAAGATTTGAACCTCCGTAACTTCGGCAAATGTGCTTCACATTCCGTCAAAAATTGATCATAGAATCACCTCGTTGAGCTCTTCATCATGACTCAGAAGGCTTCATTGTATCTTGGTGAGTTTTTTAGAAAACGAGTAATTTATGTGCACAAACACACATCTTTCGTGACTTTTCAAGCTTTGAACCTCCGTAACATCGGCAAATGAGCTCCAAATCGCTTCAAAATTTTACCACAGAATCACCTCGACGAGCTCTTTAACATGACAAATAAGGCTTCATTGTATCTTGGTGAGTTTTCCAGAAAACGAGTAATTTATGTGCTCAAACACACATCTTTCGTGACTTTTCAAGATTTGAACCTCCGTAACTTCGGCAAATGTGCTTCACATTCCGTCAAAAATTGATCATAGAATCACCTCGTTGAGCTCTTCATCATGACTCAGAAGGCTTCATTGTATCTTGGTGAGTTTTCCAGAAAACGAGTAATTTATGTGCAAAAACATACTTCTTTCGTGACTTTTCAAGCTTTGAACCTCCGTAACTTCGGCAAAGGAGCTCCAACTACCTTCAAAATTTGACCACAGAATCACCTCGACGAGCTTTTTAACATGACAAATAAGGCTTCATTGTATCTTGGTGAGTTTTCCAGAAAACGAGTAATTTATGTGCTCAAACACACATCTTTCGTGACTTTTCAAGATTTGAACCTCCGTAACTTCGGCAAATGTGCTTCACATTCCGTCAAAAATTCATCATAGAATCACCTCGTTGAGCTCTTCATCATGACTCAGAAGGCCTCATTCTATCTTGGTGAGTTTTCCAGAAAACGAGTAATTTATGTGCAAAAACATATTTCTTTCGTGACTTTTCAAGTTTTGAACCTCCGTAACTTCGGCAAAGGAGCTCCAACTACCTTCAAAATTTGATCACAGAATCAGCTCGACGAGCTTTTTAACATGACAAATAAGGCTTCATTGTATCTTGGTGAGTTTTTTAGAAAACGAGTAATTTATGTGCACAAACACACTTCTTTCGTGACTTTTCAAGCTTTGAACCTCCGTAACTTCGGCAAAGGAGCTCCAACTACCTTCAAAATTTGACCACAGAATCACGTCGATGAACTCTTTTTAACACAGTTAAGAAGGCTTCATTGTATCTTGGTGAGTTTTCTAGAAAACGAGTGATTTATGTGCACAAACACACTTCTTTCGTGACTTTTCAAGCTTTGGACCTCCGTAACTTCGGCAAATGTGCTTCAAATTGCTTAAAAAATTGATCATAGAATCACCTCGTTGAGCTCTTCATCATGACTCATAAGGCTTCATTGTATCTTGGTGAGTTTTCTAGAAAAGGAGTAATTTATGTGCACAAACATACTTCTTTCGTGACTTTTCAAGCTTTGAACCTACGTAACTTCGGCAAATGAGCTCCAACTACGTTCAAAATTTGACCACAGAATCACCTCGACGAGCTCTTTTACATGACAAATAAGGCTTCATTGTATCTTGGTGAGTTTTCTAGAAAACGAGTGATTTATGTGCACAAACACACTTCGTTCGTGACTTTTCAAGCTTTGAGCCTCCGTAACTTCGGCAAATGAGCTCCAACTACCTTCAAAATTTGACCACAGAATCACCTCGACGAGCTTTTTAACATGACAAATAAGGCTTCATTGTATCTTGGTGAGTTTTCCAGAAAACGAGTAATTTATGTGCTCAAACACACATCTTTCGTGACTTTTCAAGATTTGAACCTCCGTAACTTCGGCAAATGTGCTTCACATTCCGTCAAAAATTGATCATAGAATCACCTCGTTGAGCTCTTCATCATGACTCAGAAGGCTTCATTGTATCTTGGTGAGTTTTCCAGAAAACGAGTAATTTATGTGCAAAAACATATTTCTTTCGTGACTTTTCAAGTTTTGAACCTCCGTAACTTCGGCAAAGGAGCTCCAACTACCTTCAAAATTTGATCACAGAATCAGCTCGACGAGCTTTTTAACATGACAAATAAGGCTTCATTGTATCTTGGTGAGTTTTCCAGAAAACGAGTAATTTATGTGCAAAAACATACTTCTTTCGTGACTTTTCAAGTTTTGAACCTCCGTAACTTCGGCAAAGGAGCTCCAACTACCTTCAAAATTTGACCACAGAATCACCTCGACGAGCTTTTTAACATGACAAATAAGGCTTCATTGTATCTTGGTGAGTTTTCCAGAAAACGAGTAATTTATGTGCTCAAACACACATCTTTCGTGACTTTTCAAGATTTGAACCTCCGTAACTTCGGCAAATGTGCTTCACATTCCGTCAAAAATTCATCATAGAATCACCTCGTTGAGCTCTTCATCATGACTCAGAAGGCTTCATTGTATCTTGGTGAGTTTTCCAGAAAACGAGTAATTTATGTGCAAAAACATACTTCTTTCGTGACTTTTCAAGCTTTGAACCTCCGTAACTTCGGCAAAGGAGCTCCAACTACCTTCAAAATTTGACCACAGAATCACCTCGACGAGCTTTTTAACATGACAAATAAGGCTTCATTGTATCTTGGTGAGTTTTCCAGAAAACGAGTAATTTATGTGCTCAAACACACATCTTTCGTGACTTTTCAAGATTTGAACCTCCGTAACTTCGGCAAATGTGCTTCACATTCCGTCAAAAATTCATCATAGAATCACCTCGTTGAGCTCTTCATCATGACTCAGAAGGCTTCATTGTATCTTGGTGAGTTTTCCAGAAAACGAGTAATTTATGTGCAAAAACATATTTCTTTCGTGACTTTTCAAGTTTTGAACCTCCGTAACTTCGGCAAAGGAGCTCCAACTACCTTCAAAATTTGATCACAGAATCAGCTCGACGAGCTTTTTAACATGACAAATAAGGCTTCATTGTATCTTGGTGAGTTTTTTAGAAAACGAGTAATTTATGTGCACAAACACACTTCTTTCGTGACTTTTCAAGCTTTGAACCTCCGTAACTTCGGCAAAGGAGCTCCAACTACCTTCAAAATTTGACCACAGAATCACGTCGATGAACTCTTTTTAACACAGTTAAGAAGGCTTCATTGTATCTTGGTGAGTTTTCTAGAAAACGAGTGATTTATGTGCACAAACACACTTCTTTCGTGACTTTTCAAGCTTTGGACCTCCGTAACTTCGGCAAATGTGCTTCAAATTGCTTAAAAAATTGATCATAGAATCACCTCGTTGAGCTCTTCATCATGACTCATAAGGCTTCATTGTATCTTGGTGAGTTTTCTAGAAAAGGAGTAATTTATGTGCACAAACATACTTCTTTCGTGACTTTTCAAGCTTTGAACCTACGTAACTTCGGCAAATGAGCTCCAACTACGTTCAAAATTTGACCACAGAATCACCTCGACGAGCTCTTTTACATGACAAATAAGGCTTCATTGTATCTTGGTGAGTTTTCTAGAAAACGAGTGATTTATGTGCACAAACACACTTCGTTCGTGACTTTTCAAGCTTTGAACCTCCGTAACTTCGGCAAATGAGCTCCAACTACCTTCAAAATTTGACCACAGAATCACCTCGACGAGCTTTTTAACATGACAAATAAGGCTTCATTGTATCTTGGTGAGTTTTCCAGAAAACGAGTAATTTATGTGCTCAAACACACATCTTTCGTGACTTTTCAAGATTTGAACCTCCGTAACTTCGGCAAATGTGCTTCACATTCCGTCAAAAATTGATCATAGAATCACCTCGTTGAGCTCTTCATCATGACTCAGAAGGCTTCATTGTATCTTGGTGAGTTTTCCAGAAAACGAGTAATTTATGTGCAAAAACATATTTCTTTCGTGACTTTTCAAGTTTTGAACCTCCGTAACTTCGGCAAAGGAGCTCCAACTACCTTCAAAATTTGATCACAGAATCAGCTCGACGAGCTTTTTAACATGACAAATAAGGCTTCATTGTATCTTGGTGAGTTTTCCAGAAAACGAGTAATTTATGTGCAAAAACATACTTCTTTCGTGACTTTTCAAGTTTTGAACCTCCGTAACTTCGGCAAAGGAGCTCCAACTACCTTCAAAATTTGACCACAGAATCACCTCGACGAGCTTTTTAACATGACAAATAAGGCTTCATTGTATCTTGGTGAGTTTTCCAGAAAACGAGTAATTTATGTGCTCAAACACACATCTTTCGTGACTTTTCAAGATTTGAACCTCCGTAACTTCGGCAAAGGAGCTCCAACTACCTTCAAAATTTGATCACAGAATCACCTCGACGAGCTCTTTCACACGACTAAGAAGGCTTCATTGTATCTTGGTGAGTTTTCTAGAAAACGAGTGATTTATGTGCTCAAACACACATCTTTCGTGACTTTTCAAGTTTTGAACCTACGTAACTTCGGCAAATGAGCTCCAACTACCTTCAAAATTTTACCACAGAATCACCTCGACGAGCTCTTTAACATGACAAATAAGGCTTCATTGTATCTTGGTGAGTTTTCTAGAAAACGAGTAATTTATGTGCTCAAACACACATCTTTCGTGACTTTTCAAGTTTTGAACCTACGTAACTTCGGCAAATGAGCTCCCACTACCTTCAAAATTTTACCACAGAATCACCTCGACGAGCTCTTTAACATGACAAATAAGGCTTCATTGTATCTTGGTGAGTTTTCTAGAAAACGAGTGATTTATGTGCACAAACACACTTCGTTCGTGACTTTTCAAGCTTTGAACCTCCGTAACTTCGGCAAATGAGCTCCAACTACCTTCAAAATTTGACCACAGAATCACGTCGATGAACTCTTTTTAACACAGTTAAGAAGGCTTCATTGTATCTTGGTGAGTTTTCTAGAAAACGAGTGATTTATGTGCACAAACACACTTCTTTCGTGACTTTTCAAGCTTTGGACCTCCGTAACTTCGGCAAATGTGCTTCAAATTGCTTAAAAAATTGATCATAGAATCACCTCGTTGAGCTCTTCATCATGACTCATAAGGCTTCATTGTATCTTGGTGAGTTTTCTAGAAAAGGAGTAATTTATGTGCACAAACATACTTCTTTCGTGACTTTTCAAGCTTTGAACCTACGTAACTTCGGCAAATGAGCTCCAACTACGTTCAAAATTTGACCACAGAATCACCTCGACGAGCTCTTTTACATGACAAATAAGGCTTCATTGTATCTTGGTGAGTTTTCTAGAAAACGAGTGATTTATGTGCACAAACACACTTCGTTCGTGACTTTTCAAGCTTTGAACCTCCGTAACTTCGGCAAATGAGCTCCAACTACCTTCAAAATTTGACCACAGAATCACCTCGACGAGCTTTTTAACATGACAAATAAGGCTTCATTGTATCTTGGTGAGTTTTCCAGAAAACGAGTAATTTATGTGCTCAAACACACATCTTTCGTGACTTTTCAAGATTTGAACCTCCGTAACTTCGGCAAATGTGCTTCACATTCCGTCAAAAATTGATCATAGAATCACCTCGTTGAGCTCTTCATCATGACTCAGAAGGCTTCATTGTATCTTGGTGAGTTTTTTAGAAAACGAGTAATTTATGTGCACAAACACACATCTTTCGTGACTTTTCAAGCTTTGAACTTCCGTAACATCGGCAAATGATCTCCAAATCGCTTCAAAATTTTACCACAGAATCACCTCGACGAGCTCTTTAACATGACAAATAAGGCTTCATTGTATCTTGGTGAGTTTTCCAGAAAACGAGTAATTTATGTGCAAAAACATACTTCTTTCGTGACTTTTCAAGCTTTGAACCTCCGTAACTTCGGCAAATGAGCTTCAAATACCTTCAAAATTTGACCACAGAATCACCTCGACGAGCTCTTTAACATGACAAATGAGGCTTCATTGTATCTTGGTGAGTTTTCCAGAAAACGAGTAATTTATGTGCAAAAACATATTTCTTTCGTGACTTTTCAAGTTTTGAACCTCCGTAACTTCGGCAAAGGAGCTCCAACTACCTTCAAAATTTGATCACAGAATCACCTCGACGAGCTCTTTCACACAACTAAGAAGGCTTCATTGTATCTTGGTGAGTTTTCTAGAAAACGAGTGATTTATGTGCTCAAACACACATCTTTCGTGACTTTTCAAGTTTTGAACCTACGTAACTTCGGCAAATGAGCTCCAACTACCTTCAAAATTTTACCACAGAATCACCTCGACGAGCTCTTTAACATGACAAATAAGGCTTCATTGTATCTTGGTGAGTTTTCTAGAAAACGAGTAATTTATGTGCTCAAACACACATCTTTCGTGACTTTTCAAGATTTGAACCTACGTAACTTCGGCAAATGAGCTCCAACTACCTTCAAAATTTTACCACAGAATCACCTCGACGAGCTCTTTAACATGACAAATAAGGCTTCATTGTATCTTGGTGAGTTTTCTAGAAAACGAGTAATTTATGTGCTCAAACACACATCTTTCCTGACTTTTCAAGCTTTGAACCTCCGTAACTTCGGCAAATGAGCTTCAAATACCTTCAAAATTTTACCACAGAATCACCTCGACGAGCTCTTTAACATGACAAATGAGGCTTAATTGTATCTTGGTGAGTTTTCTAGAAAACGAGTAATTTATGTGCTCAAACACACATCTTTCGTGACTTTTCAAGTTTTGAACCTACGTAACTTCGGCAAATGAGCTCCCACTACCTTCAAAATTTTACCACAGAATCACCTCGACGAGCTCTTTAACATGACAAATAAGGCTTCATTGTATCTTGGTGAGTTTTCTAGAAAACGAGTGATTTATGTGCACAAACACACTTCGTTCGTGACTTTTCAAGCTTTGAACCTCCGTAACTTCGGCAAATGAGCTCCAAATCGCTACAAAATTTTACCACAGAATCACCTCGACGAGCTCTTTAACATGACAAATAAGGCTTCATTGTATCTTGGTGAGTTTTCTAGAAAACGAGTAATTTATGTGCTCAAACACACATCTTTCGTGACTTTTCAAGTTTTGAACCTACGTAACTTCGGCAAATGAGCTCCAACTACCTTCAAAATTTTACCACAGAATCACCTCGACGAGCTCTTTAACATGACAAATAAGGCTTCATTGTATCTTGGTGAGTTTTCTAGAAAACGAGTGATTTATGTGCACAAACACACTTCGTTCGTGACTTTTCAAGCTTTGAACCTCCGTAACTTCGGCAAATGAGCTTCAAATACCTTCAAAATTTGACCACAGAATCACCTCGACGAGCTCTTTAACATGACAAATGAGGCTTCATTGTATCTTGGTGAGTTTTCCAGAAAACGAGTAATTTATGTGCAAAAACATATTTCTTTCGTGACTTTTCAAGTTTTGAACCTCCGTAACTTCGGCAAAGGAGCTCCAACTACCTTCAAAATTTGATCACAGAATCACCTCGACGAGCTCTTTCACACGACTAAGAAGGCTTCATTGTATCTTGGTGAGTTTTCTAGAAAACGAGTGATTTATGTGCTCAAACACACATCTTTCGTGACTTTTCAAGTTTTGAACCTACGTAACTTCGGCAAATGAGCTCCAACTACCTTCAAAATTTTACCACAGAATCACCTCGACGAGCTCTTTAACATGACAAATAAGGCTTCATTGTATCTTGGTGAGTTTTCTAGAAAACGAGTAATTTATGTGCTCAAACACACATCTTTCCTGACTTTTCAAGTTTTGAACCTACGTAACTTCGGCAAATGAGCTCCAACTACCTTCAAAATTTTACCACAGAATCACCTCGACGAGCTCTTTAACATGACAAATAAGGCTTCATTGTATCTTGGTGAGTTTTCTAGAAAACGAGTGATTTATGTGCACAAACACACTTCGTTCGTGACTTTTCAAGCTTTGAACCTCCGTAACTTCGGCAAATGAGCTCCAAATCGCTTCAAAATTTTACCACAGAATCACCTCGACGAGCTCTTTAACATGACAAATAAGGCTTCATTGTATCTTGGTGAGTTTTCTAGAAAACGAGTGATTTATGTGCTCAAACACACATCTTTCGTGACTTTTCAAGATTTGAACCTCCGTAACTTCGGCAAATGTGCTTCACATTCCGTCAAAAATTGATCATAGAATCACCTCGTTGAGCTCTTCATCATGACTCAGAAGGCTTCATTGTATCTTGGTGAGTTTTTTAGAAAACGAGTAATTTATGTGCACAAACACACATCTTTCGTGACTTTTCAAGCTTTGAACCTCCGTAACATCGGCAAATGAGCTCCAAATCGCTTCAAAATTTTACCACAGAATCACCTCGACGAGCTCTTTAACATGACAAATAAGGCTTCATTGTATCTTGGTGAGTTTTCCAGAAAACGAGTAATTTATGTGCTCAAACACACATCTTTCGTGACTTTTCAAGATTTGAACCTCCGTAACTTCGGCAAATGTGCTTCACATTCCGTCAAAAATTGATCATAGAATCACCTCGTTGAGCTCTTCATCATGACTCAGAAGGCTTCATTGTATCTTGGTGAGTTTTCCAGAAAACGAGTAATTTATGTGCAAAAACATACTTCTTTCGTGACTTTTCAAGCTTTGAACCTCCGTAACTTCGGCAAAGGAGCTCCAACTACCTTCAAAATTTGACCACAGAATCACCTCGACGAGCTTTTTAACATGACAAATAAGGCTTCATTGTATCTTGGTGAGTTTTCCAGAAAACGAGTAATTTATGTGCTCAAACACACATCTTTCGTGACTTTTCAAGATTTGAACCTCCGTAACTTCGGCAAATGTGCTTCACATTCCGTCAAAAATTCATCATAGAATCACCTCGTTGAGCTCTTCATCATGACTCAGAAGGCTTCATTGTATCTTGGTGAGTTTTCCAGAAAACGAGTAATTTATGTGCAAAAACATATTTCTTTCGTGACTTTTCAAGTTTTGAACCTCCGTAACTTCGGCAAAGGAGCTCCAACTACCTTCAAAATTTGATCACAGAATCAGCTCGACGAGCTTTTTAACATGACAAATAAGGCTTCATTGTATCTTGGTGAGTTTTTTAGAAAACGAGTAATTTATGTGCACAAACACACTTCTTTCGTGACTTTTCAAGCTTTGAACCTCCGTAACTTCGGCAAAGGAGCTCCAACTACCTTCAAAATTTGACCACAGAATCACGTCGATGAACTCTTTTTAACACAGTTAAGAAGGCTTCATTGTATCTTGGTGAGTTTTCTAGAAAACGAGTGATTTATGTGCACAAACACACTTCTTTCGTGACTTTTCAAGCTTTGGACCTCCGTAACTTCGGCAAATGTGCTTCAAATTGCTTAAAAAATTGATCATAGAATCACCTCGTTGAGCTCTTCATCATGACTCATAAGGCTTCATTGTATCTTGGTGAGTTTTCTAGAAAAGGAGTAATTTATGTGCACAAACATACTTCTTTCGTGACTTTTCAAGCTTTGAACCTACGTAACTTCGGCAAATGAGCTCCAACTACGTTCAAAATTTGACCACAGAATCACCTCGACGAGCTCTTTTACATGACAAATAAGGCTTCATTGTATCTTGGTGAGTTTTCTAGAAAACGAGTGATTTATGTGCACAAACACACTTCGTTCGTGACTTTTCAAGCTTTGAACCTCCGTAACTTCGGCAAATGAGCTCCAACTACCTTCAAAATTTGACCACAGAATCACCTCGACGAGCTTTTTAACATGACAAATAAGGCTTCATTGTATCTTGGTGAGTTTTCCAGAAAACGAGTAATTTATGTGCTCAAACACACATCTTTCGTGACTTTTCAAGATTTGAACCTCCGTAACTTCGGCAAATGTGCTTCACATTCCGTCAAAAATTGATCATAGAATCACCTCGTTGAGCTCTTCATCATGACTCAGAAGGCTTCATTGTATCTTGGTGAGTTTTCCAGAAAACGAGTAATTTATGTGCAAAAACATATTTCTTTCGTGACTTTTCAAGTTTTGAACCTCCGTAACTTCGGCAAAGGAGCTCCAACTACCTTCAAAATTTGATCACAGAATCAGCTCGACGAGCTTTTTAACATGACAAATAAGGCTTCATTGTATCTTGGTGAGTTTTCCAGAAAACGAGTAATTTATGTGCAAAAACATACTTCTTTCGTGACTTTTCAAGTTTTGAACCTCCGTAACTTCGGCAAAGGAGCTCCAACTACCTTCAAAATTTGACCACAGAATCACCTCGACGAGCTTTTTAACATGACAAATAAGGCTTCATTGTATCTTGGTGAGTTTTCCAGAAAACGAGTAATTTATGTGCTCAAACACACATCTTTCGTGACTTTTCAAGATTTGAACCTCCGTAACTTCGGCAAAGGAGCTCCAACTACCTTCAAAATTTGATCACAGAATCACCTCGACGAGCTCTTTCACACGACTAAGAAGGCTTCATTGTATCTTGGTGAGTTTTCTAGAAAACGAGTGATTTATGTGCTCAAACACACATCTTTCGTGACTTTTCAAGTTTTGAACCTACGTAACTTCGGCAAATGAGCTCCAACTACCTTCAAAATTTTACCACAGAATCACCTCGACGAGCTCTTTAACATGACAAATAAGGCTTCATTGTATCTTGGTGAGTTTTCTAGAAAACGAGTAATTTATGTGCTCAAACACACATCTTTCGTGACTTTTCAAGTTTTGAACCTACGTAACTTCGGCAAATGAGCTCCCACTACCTTCAAAATTTTACCACAGAATCACCTCGACGAGCTCTTTAACATGACAAATAAGGCTTCATTGTATCTTGGTGAGTTTTCTAGAAAACGAGTGATTTATGTGCACAAACACACTTCGTTCGTGACTTTTCAAGCTTTGAACCTCCGTAACTTCGGCAAATGAGCTCCAACTACCTTCAAAATTTTACCACAGAATCACCTCGACGAGCTCTTTAACATGACAAATAAGGCTTTATTGTATCTTGGTGAGTTTTCCAGAAAACGAGTAATTTATGTGCTCAAACACACATCTTTCGTGACTTTTCAAGATTTGAACCTCCGTAACTTCGGCAAATGTGCTTCACATTCCGTCAAAAATTGATCATAGAATCACCTCGTTGAGCTCTTCATCATGACTCAGAAGGCTTCATTGTATCTTGGTGAGTTTTTTAGAAAACGAGTAATTTATGTGCACAAACACACATCTTTCGTGACTTTTCAAGCTTTGAACTTCCGTAACATCGGCAAATGATCTCCAAATCGCTTCAAAATTTTACCACAGAATCACCTCGACGAGCTCTTTAACATGACAAATAAGGCTTCATTGTATCTTGGTGAGTTTTCTAGAAAACGAGTGATTTATGTGCACAAACACACTTCGTTCGTGACTTTTCAAGCTTTGAACCTCCGTAACTTCGGCAAATGAGCTCCAACTACCTTCAAAATTTGACCACAGAATCACGTCGATGAACTCTTTTTAACACAGTTAAGAAGGCTTCATTGTATCTTGGTGAGTTTTCTAGAAAACGAGTGATTTATGTGCACAAACACACTTCTTTCGTGACTTTTCAAGCTTTGGACCTCCGTAACTTCGGCAAATGTGCTTCAAATTGCTTAAAAAATTGATCATAGAATCACCTCGTTGAGCTCTTCATCATGACTCATAAGGCTTCATTGTATCTTGGTGAGTTTTCTAGAAAAGGAGTAATTTATGTGCACAAACATACTTCTTTCGTGACTTTTCAAGCTTTGAACCTACGTAACTTCGGCAAATGAGCTCCAACTACGTTCAAAATTTGACCACAGAATCACCTCGACGAGCTCTTTTACATGACAAATAAGGCTTCATTGTATCTTGGTGAGTTTTCTAGAAAACGAGTGATTTATGTGCACAAACACACTTCGTTCGTGACTTTTCAAGCTTTGAACCTCCGTAACTTCGGCAAATGAGCTCCAACTACCTTCAAAATTTGACCACAGAATCACCTCGACGAGCTTTTTAACATGACAAATAAGGCTTCATTGTATCTTGGTGAGTTTTCCAGAAAACGAGTAATTTATGTGCTCAAACACACATCTTTCGTGACTTTTCAAGATTTGAACCTCCGTAACTTCGGCAAATGTGCTTCACATTCCGTCAAAAATTGATCATAGAATCACCTCGTTGAGCTCTTCATCATGACTCAGAAGGCTTCATTGTATCTTGGTGAGTTTTTTAGAAAACGAGTAATTTATGTGCACAAACACACATCTTTCGTGACTTTTCAAGCTTTGAACTTCCGTAACATCGGCAAATGATCTCCAAATCGCTTCAAAATTTTACCACAGAATCACCTCGACGAGCTCTTTAACATGACAAATAAGGCTTCATTGTATCTTGGTGAGTTTTCCAGAAAACGAGTAATTTATGTGCAAAAACATACTTCTTTCGTGACTTTTCAAGCTTTGAACCTCCGTAACTTCGGCAAATGAGCTTCAAATACCTTCAAAATTTGACCACAGAATCACCTCGACGAGCTCTTTAACATGACAAATGAGGCTTCATTGTATCTTGGTGAGTTTTCCAGAAAACGAGTAATTTATGTGCAAAAACATATTTCTTTCGTGACTTTTCAAGTTTTGAACCTCCGTAACTTCGGCAAAGGAGCTCCAACTACCTTCAAAATTTGATCACAGAATCACCTCGACGAGCTCTTTCACACAACTAAGAAGGCTTCATTGTATCTTGGTGAGTTTTCTAGAAAACGAGTGATTTATGTGCTCAAACACACATCTTTCGTGACTTTTCAAGTTTTGAACCTACGTAACTTCGGCAAATGAGCTCCAACTACCTTCAAAATTTTACCACAGAATCACCTCGACGAGCTCTTTAACATGACAAATAAGGCTTCATTGTATCTTGGTGAGTTTTCTAGAAAACGAGTAATTTATGTGCTCAAACACACATCTTTCGTGACTTTTCAAGTTTTGAACCTACGTAACTTCGGCAAATGAGCTCCAACTACCTTCAAAATTTTACCACAGAATCACCTCGACGAGCTCTTTAACATGACAAATAAGGCTTCATTGTATCTTGGTGAGTTTTCTAGAAAACGAGTAATTTATGTGCTCAAACACACATCTTTCCTGACTTTTCAAGCTTTGAACCTCCGTAACTTCGGCAAATGAGCTTCAAATACCTTCAAAATTTTACCACAGAATCACCTCGACGAGCTCTTTAACATGACAAATGAGGCTTAATTGTATCTTGGTGAGTTTTCTAGAAAACGAGTAATTTATGTGCTCAAACACACATCTTTCGTGACTTTTCAAGTTTTGAACCTACGTAACTTCGGCAAATGAGCTCCCACTACCTTCAAAATTTTACCACAGAATCACCTCGACGAGCTCTTTAACATGACAAATAAGGCTTCATTGTATCTTGGTGAGTTTTCTAGAAAACGAGTGATTTATGTGCACAAACACACTTCGTTCGTGACTTTTCAAGCTTTGAACCTCCGTAACTTCGGCAAATGAGCTCCAAATCGCTACAAAATTTTACCACAGAATCACCTCGACGAGCTCTTTAACATGACAAATAAGGCTTCATTGTATCTTGGTGAGTTTTCTAGAAAACGAGTAATTTATGTGCTCAAACACACATCTTTCGTGACTTTTCAAGTTTTGAACCTACGTAACTTCGGCAAATGAGCTCCAACTACCTTCAAAATTTTACCACAGAATCACCTCGACGAGCTCTTTAACATGACAAATAAGGCTTCATTGTATCTTGGTGAGTTTTCTAGAAAACGAGTGATTTATGTGCACAAACACACTTCGTTCGTGACTTTTCAAGCTTTGAACCTCCGTAACTTCGGCAAATGAGCTTCAAATACCTTCAAAATTTGACCACAGAATCACCTCGACGAGCTCTTTAACATGACAAATGAGGCTTCATTGTATCTTGGTGAGTTTTCCAGAAAACGAGTAATTTATGTGCAAAAACATATTTCTTTCGTGACTTTTCAAGTTTTGAACCTCCGTAACTTCGGCAAAGGAGCTCCAACTACCTTCAAAATTTGATCACAGAATCACCTCGACGAGCTCTTTCACACGACTAAGAAGGCTTCATTGTATCTTGGTGAGTTTTCTAGAAAACGAGTGATTTATGTGCTCAAACACACATCTTTCGTGACTTTTCAAGTTTTGAACCTACGTAACTTCGGCAAATGAGCTCCAACTACCTTCAAAATTTTACCACAGAATCACCTCGACGAGCTCTTTAACATGACAAATAAGGCTTCATTGTATCTTGGTGAGTTTTCTAGAAAACGAGTAATTTATGTGCTCAAACACACATCTTTCCTGACTTTTCAAGTTTTGAACCTACGTAACTTCGGCAAATGAGCTCCAACTACCTTCAAAATTTTACCACAGAATCACCTCGACGAGCTCTTTAACATGACAAATAAGGCTTCATTGTATCTTGGTGAGTTTTCTAGAAAACGAGTGATTTATGTGCACAAACACACTTCGTTCGTGACTTTTCAAGCTTTGAACCTCCGTAACTTCGGCAAATGAGCTCCAAATCGCTTCAAAATTTTACCACAGAATCACCTCGACGAGCTCTTTAACATGACAAATAAGGCTTCATTGTATCTTGGTGAGTTTTCTAGAAAACGAGTGATTTATGTGCTCAAACACACATCTTTCGTGACTTTTCAAGATTTGAACCTCCGTAACTTCGGCAAATGTGCTTCACATTCCGTCAAAAATTGATCATAGAATCACCTCGTTGAGCTCTTCATCATGACTCAGAAGGCTTCATTGTATCTTGGTGAGTTTTTTAGAAAACGAGTAATTTATGTGCACAAACACACATCTTTCGTGACTTTTCAAGCTTTGAACCTCCGTAACATCGGCAAATGAGCTCCAAATCGCTTCAAAATTTTACCACAGAATCACCTCGACGAGCTCTTTAACATGACAAATAAGGCTTCATTGTATCTTGGTGAGTTTTCCAGAAAACGAGTAATTTATGTGCTCAAACACACATCTTTCGTGACTTTTCAAGATTTGAACCTCCGTAACTTCGGCAAATGTGCTTCACATTCCGTCAAAAATTGATCATAGAATCACCTCGTTGAGCTCTTCATCATGACTCAGAAGGCTTCATTGTATCTTGGTGAGTTTTCCAGAAAACGAGTAATTTATGTGCAAAAACATACTTCTTTCGTGACTTTTCAAGCTTTGAACCTCCGTAACTTCGGCAAAGGAGCTCCAACTACCTTCAAAATTTGACCACAGAATCACCTCGACGAGCTTTTTAACATGACAAATAAGGCTTCATTGTATCTTGGTGAGTTTTCCAGAAAACGAGTAATTTATGTGCTCAAACACACATCTTTCGTGACTTTTCAAGATTTGAACCTCCGTAACTTCGGCAAATGTGCTTCACATTCCGTCAAAAATTCATCATAGAATCACCTCGTTGAGCTCTTCATCATGACTCAGAAGGCTTCATTGTATCTTGGTGAGTTTTCCAGAAAACGAGTAATTTATGTGCAAAAACATATTTCTTTCGTGACTTTTCAAGTTTTGAACCTCCGTAACTTCGGCAAAGGAGCTCCAACTACCTTCAAAATTTGATCACAGAATCAGCTCGACGAGCTTTTTAACATGACAAATAAGGCTTCATTGTATCTTGGTGAGTTTTTTAGAAAACGAGTAATTTATGTGCACAAACACACTTCTTTCGTGACTTTTCAAGCTTTGAACCTCCGTAACTTCGGCAAAGGAGCTCCAACTACCTTCAAAATTTGACCACAGAATCACGTCGATGAACTCTTTTTAACACAGTTAAGAAGGCTTCATTGTATCTTGGTGAGTTTTCTAGAAAACGAGTGATTTATGTGCACAAACACACTTCTTTCGTGACTTTTCAAGCTTTGGACCTCCGTAACTTCGGCAAATGTGCTTCAAATTGCTTAAAAAATTGATCATAGAATCACCTCGTTGAGCTCTTCATCATGACTCATAAGGCTTCATTGTATCTTGGTGAGTTTTCTAGAAAAGGAGTAATTTATGTGCACAAACATACTTCTTTCGTGACTTTTCAAGCTTTGAACCTACGTAACTTCGGCAAATGAGCTCCAACTACGTTCAAAATTTGACCACAGAATCACCTCGACGAGCTCTTTTACATGACAAATAAGGCTTCATTGTATCTTGGTGAGTTTTCTAGAAAACGAGTGATTTATGTGCACAAACACACTTCGTTCGTGACTTTTCAAGCTTTGAACCTCCGTAACTTCGGCAAATGAGCTCCAACTACCTTCAAAATTTGACCACAGAATCACCTCGACGAGCTTTTTAACATGACAAATAAGGCTTCATTGTATCTTGGTGAGTTTTCCAGAAAACGAGTAATTTATGTGCTCAAACACACATCTTTCGTGACTTTTCAAGATTTGAACCTCCGTAACTTCGGCAAATGTGCTTCACATTCCGTCAAAAATTGATCATAGAATCACCTCGTTGAGCTCTTCATCATGACTCAGAAGGCTTCATTGTATCTTGGTGAGTTTTCCAGAAAACGAGTAATTTATGTGCAAAAACATATTTCTTTCGTGACTTTTCAAGTTTTGAACCTCCGTAACTTCGGCAAAGGAGCTCCAACTACCTTCAAAATTTGATCACAGAATCAGCTCGACGAGCTTTTTAACATGACAAATAAGGCTTCATTGTATCTTGGTGAGTTTTCCAGAAAACGAGTAATTTATGTGCAAAAACATACTTCTTTCGTGACTTTTCAAGTTTTGAACCTCCGTAACTTCGGCAAAGGAGCTCCAACTACCTTCAAAATTTGACCACAGAATCACCTCGACGAGCTTTTTAACATGACAAATAAGGCTTCATTGTATCTTGGTGAGTTTTCCAGAAAACGAGTAATTTATGTGCTCAAACACACATCTTTCGTGACTTTTCAAGATTTGAACCTCCGTAACTTCGGCAAAGGAGCTCCAACTACCTTCAAAATTTGATCACAGAATCACCTCGACGAGCTCTTTCACACGACTAAGAAGGCTTCATTGTATCTTGGTGAGTTTTCTAGAAAACGAGTGATTTATGTGCTCAAACACACATCTTTCGTGACTTTTCAAGTTTTGAACCTACGTAACTTCGGCAAATGAGCTCCAACTACCTTCAAAATTTTACCACAGAATCACCTCGACGAGCTCTTTAACATGACAAATAAGGCTTCATTGTATCTTGGTGAGTTTTCTAGAAAACGAGTAATTTATGTGCTCAAACACACATCTTTCGTGACTTTTCAAGTTTTGAACCTACGTAACTTCGGCAAATGAGCTCCCACTACCTTCAAAATTTTACCACAGAATCACCTCGACGAGCTCTTTAACATGACAAATAAGGCTTCATTGTATCTTGGTGAGTTTTCTAGAAAACGAGTGATTTATGTGCACAAACACACTTCGTTCGTGACTTTTCAAGCTTTGAACCTCCGTAACTTCGGCAAATGAGCTCCAACTACCTTCAAAATTTTACCACAGAATCACCTCGACGAGCTCTTTAACATGACAAATAAGGCTTTATTGTATCTTGGTGAGTTTTCCAGAAAACGAGTAATTTATGTGCTCAAACACACATCTTTCGTGACTTTTCAAGATTTGAACCTCCGTAACTTCGGCAAATGTGCTTCACATTCCGTCAAAAATTGATCATAGAATCACCTCGTTGAGCTCTTCATCATGACTCAGAAGGCTTCATTGTATCTTGGTGAGTTTTTTAGAAAACGAGTAATTTATGTGCACAAACACACATCTTTCGTGACTTTTCAAGCTTTGAACTTCCGTAACATCGGCAAATGATCTCCAAATCGCTTCAAAATTTTACCACAGAATCACCTCGACGAGCTCTTTAACATGACAAATAAGGCTTCATTGTATCTTGGTGAGTTTTCCAGAAAACGAGTAATTTATGTGCAAAAACATACTTCTTTCGTGACTTTTCAAGCTTTGAACCTCCGTAACTTCGGCAAATGAGCTTCAAATACCTTCAAAATTTGACCACAGAATCACCTCGACGAGCTCTTTAACATGACAAATGAGGCTTCATTGTATCTTGGTGAGTTTTCCAGAAAACGAGTAATTTATGTGCAAAAACATATTTCTTTCGTGACTTTTCAAGTTTTGAACCTCCGTAACTTCGGCAAAGGAGCTCCAACTACCTTCAAAATTTGATCACAGAATCACCTCGACGAGCTCTTTCACACAACTAAGAAGGCTTCATTGTATCTTGGTGAGTTTTCTAGAAAACGAGTGATTTATGTGCTCAAACACACATCTTTCGTGACTTTTCAAGTTTTAAACCTACGTAACTTCGGCAAATGAGCTCCAACTACCTTCAAAATTTTACCACAGAATCACCTCGACGAGCTCTTTAACATGACAAATAAGGCTTCATTGTATCTTGGTGAGTTTTCTAGAAAACGAGTAATTTATGTGCTCAAACACACATCTTTCGTGACTTTTCAAGTTTTGAACCTACGTAACTTCGGCAAATGAGCTCCAACTACCTTCAAAATTTTACCACAGAATCACCTCGACGAGCTCTTTAACATGACAAATAAGGCTTCATTGTATCTTGGTGAGTTTTCTAGAAAACGAGTAATTTATGTGCTCAAACACACATCTTTCCTGACTTTTCAAGCTTTGAACCTCCGTAACTTCGGCAAATGAGCTTCAAATACCTTCAAAATTTTACCACAGAATCACCTCGACGAGCTCTTTAACATGACAAATGAGGCTTAATTGTATCTTGGTGAGTTTTCTAGAAAACGAGTAATTTATGTGCTCAAACACACATCTTTCGTGACTTTTCAAGTTTTGAACCTACGTAACTTCGGCAAATGAGCTCCCACTACCTTCAAAATTTTACCACAGAATCACCTCGACGAGCTCTTTAACATGACAAATAAGGCTTCATTGTATCTTGGTGAGTTTTCTAGAAAACGAGTGATTTATGTGCACAAACACACTTCGTTCGTGACTTTTCAAGCTTTGAACCTCCGTAACTTCGGCAAATGAGCTCCAAATCGCTACAAAATTTTACCACAGAATCACCTCGACGAGCTCTTTAACATGACAAATAAGGCTTCATTGTATCTTGGTGAGTTTTCTAGAAAACGAGTAATTTATGTGCTCAAACACACATCTTTCGTGACTTTTCAAGTTTTGAACCTACGTAACTTCGGCAAATGAGCTCCAACTACCTTCAAAATTTTACCACAGAATCACCTCGACGAGCTCTTTAACATGACAAATAAGGCTTCATTGTATCTTGGTGAGTTTTCTAGAAAACGAGTGATTTATGTGCACAAACACACTTCGTTCGTGACTTTTCAAGCTTTGAACCTCCGTAACTTCGGCAAATGAGCTTCAAATACCTTCAAAATTTGACCACAGAATCACCTCGACGAGCTCTTTAACATGACAAATGAGGCTTCATTGTATCTTGGTGAGTTTTCCAGAAAACGAGTAATTTATGTGCAAAAACATATTTCTTTCGTGACTTTTCAAGTTTTGAACCTCCGTAACTTCGGCAAAGGAGCTCCAACTACCTTCAAAATTTGATCACAGAATCACCTCGACGAGCTCTTTCACACGACTAAGAAGGCTTCATTGTATCTTGGTGAGTTTTCTAGAAAACGAGTGATTTATGTGCTCAAACACACATCTTTCGTGACTTTTCAAGTTTTGAACCTACGTAACTTCGGCAAATGAGCTCCAACTACCTTCAAAATTTTACCACAGAATCACCTCGACGAGCTCTTTAACATGACAAATAAGGCTTCATTGTATCTTGGTGAGTTTTCTAGAAAACGAGTAATTTATGTGCTCAAACACACATCTTTCCTGACTTTTCAAGTTTTGAACCTACGTAACTTCGGCAAATGAGCTCCAACTACCTTCAAAATTTTACCACAGAATCACCTCGACGAGCTCTTTAACATGACAAATAAGGCTTCATTGTATCTTGGTGAGTTTTCTAGAAAACGAGTGATTTATGTGCACAAACACACTTCGTTCGTGACTTTTCAAGCTTTGAACCTCCGTAACTTCGGCAAATGAGCTCCAAATCGCTTCAAAATTTTACCACAGAATCACCTCGACGAGCTCTTTAACATGACAAATAAGGCTTCATTGTATCTTGGTGAGTTTTCTAGAAAACGAGTGATTTATGTGCTCAAACACACATCTTTCGTGACTTTTCAAGATTTGAACCTCCGTAACTTCGGCAAATGTGCTTCACATTCCGTCAAAAATTGATCATAGAATCACCTCGTTGAGCTCTTCATCATGACTCAGAAGGCTTCATTGTATCTTGGTGAGTTTTTTAGAAAACGAGTAATTTATGTGCACAAACACACATCTTTCGTGACTTTTCAAGCTTTGAACCTCCGTAACATCGGCAAATGAGCTCCAAATCGCTTCAAAATTTTACCACAGAATCACCTCGACGAGCTCTTTAACATGACAAATAAGGCTTCATTGTATCTTGGTGAGTTTTCCAGAAAACGAGTAATTTATGTGCTCAAACACACATCTTTCGTGACTTTTCAAGATTTGAACCTCCGTAACTTCGGCAAATGTGCTTCACATTCCGTCAAAAATTGATCATAGAATCACCTCGTTGAGCTCTTCATCATGACTCAGAAGGCTTCATTGTATCTTGGTGAGTTTTCCAGAAAACGAGTAATTTATGTGCAAAAACATACTTCTTTCGTGACTTTTCAAGCTTTGAACCTCCGTAACTTCGGCAAAGGAGCTCCAACTACCTTCAAAATTTGACCACAGAATCACCTCGACGAGCTTTTTAACATGACAAATAAGGCTTCATTGTATCTTGGTGAGTTTTCCAGAAAACGAGTAATTTATGTGCTCAAACACACATCTTTCGTGACTTTTCAAGATTTGAACCTCCGTAACTTCGGCAAATGTGCTTCACATTCCGTCAAAAATTCATCATAGAATCACCTCGTTGAGCTCTTCATCATGACTCAGAAGGCTGCATTGTATCTTGGTGAGTTTTTTAGAAAACGAGTAATTTATGTGCACAAACACACATCTTTCGTGACTTTTCAAGCTTTGAACCTCCGTAACATCGGCAAATGAGCTCCAAATCGCTTCAAAATTTTACCACAGAATCACCTCGACGAGCTCTTTAACATGACTCATAAGGCTTCATTGTATCTTGGTGAGTTTTCCAGAAAACGAGTAATTTATGTGCACAAACACACTTCTTTCGTGACTTTTCAAGCTTTGAACCTCCGTAACTTCGGCAAAGGAGCTCCAACTACCTTCAAAATTTGACCACAGAATCACGTCGATGAACTCTTTTTAACACAGTTAAGAAGGCTTCATTGTATCTTGGTGAGTTTTCCAGAAAACGAGTAATTTATGTGCTCAAACACACATCTTTCGTGACTTTTCAAGATTTGAACCTCCGTAACTTCGGCAAAGGAGCTCCAACTACCTTCAAAATTTGACCACAGAATCACGTCGATGAACTCTTTTTAACACAGTTAAGAAGGCTTCATTGTATCTTGGTGAGTTTTCTAGAAAACGAGTGATTTATGTGCACAAACACACTTCTTTCGTGACTTTTCAAGCTTTGAACCTCCGTAACTTCGGCAAAGGAGCTCCAACTACCTTCAAAATTTGACCACAGAATCACGTCGATGAACTCTTTTTAACACAGTTAAGAAGGCTTCATTGTATCTTGGTGAGTTTTCCAGAAAACGAGTAATTTATGTGCTCAAACACACATCTTTCGTGACTTTTCAAGATTTGAACCTCCGTAACTTCGGCAAAGGAGCTCCAACTACCTTCAAAATTTGACCACAGAATCACGTCGATGAACTCTTTTTAACACAGTTAAGAAGGCTTCATTGTATCTTGGTGAGTTTTCTAGAAAACGAGTGATTTATGTGCACAAACACACTTCTTTCGTGACTTTTCAAGCTTTGGACCTCCGTAACTTCGGCAAATGTGCTTCAAATTGCTTAAAAAATTGATCATAGAATCACCTCGTTGAGCTCTTCATCATGACTCATAAGGCTTCATTGTATCTTGGTGAGTTTTCTAGAAAAGGAGTAATTTATGTGCACAAACATACTTCTTTCGTGACTTTTCAAGCTTTGAACCTACGTAACTTCGGCAAATGAGCTCCAACTACGTTCAAAATTTGACCACAGAATCACCTCGACGAGCTCTTTTACATGACAAATAAGGCTTCATTGTATCTTGGTGAGTTTTCTAGAAAACGAGTGATTTATGTGCACAAACACACTTCGTTCGTGACTTTTCAAGCTTTGAACCTCCGTAACTTCGGCAAATGAGCTTCAAATACCTTCAAAATTTGACCACAGAATCACCTCGACGAGCTCTTTAACATGACAAATGAGGCTTCATTGTATCTTGGTGAGTTTTCCAGAAAACGAGTAATTTATGTGCAAAAACATATTTCTTTCGTGACTTTTCAAGTTTTGAACCTCCGTAACTTCGGCAAAGGAGCTCCAACTACCTTCAAAATTTGATCACAGAATCAGCTCGACGAGCTTTTTAACATGACAAATAAGGCTTCATTGTATCTTGGTGAGTTTTCCAGAAAACGAGTAATTTATGTGCAAAAACATACTTCTTTCGTGACTTTTCAAGTTTTGAACCTCCGTAACTTCGGCAAAGGAGCTCCAACTACCTTCAAAATTTGACCACAGAATCACCTCGACGAGCTTTTTAACATGACAAATAAGGCTTCATTGTATCTTGGTGAGTTTTCCAGAAAACGAGTAATTTATGTGCTCAAACACACATCTTTCGTGACTTTTCAAGATTTGAACCTCCGTAACTTCGGCAAATGTGCTTCACATTCCGTCAAAAATTGATCATAGAATCACCTCGTTGAGCTCTTCATCATGACTCAGAAGGCTGCATTGTATCTTGGTGAGTTTTTTAGAAAACGAGTAATTTATGTGCACAAACACACATCTTTCGTGACTTTTCAAGCTTTGAACCTCCGTAACATCGGCAAATGAGCTCCAAATCGCTTCAAAATTTTACCACAGAATCACCTCGACGAGCTCTTTAACATGACTCATAAGGCTTCATTGTATCTTGGTGAGTTTTCCAGAAAACGAGTAATTTATGTGCACAAACACACTTCTTTCGTGACTTTTCAAGCTTTGAACCTCCGTAACTTCGGCAAAGGAGCTCCAACTACCTTCAAAATTTGACCACAGAATCACGTCGATGAACTCTTTTTAACACAGTTAAGAAGGCTTCATTGTATCTTGGTGAGTTTTCCAGAAAACGAGTAATTTATGTGCTCAAACACACATCTTTCGTGACTTTTCAAGATTTGAACCTCCGTAACTTCGGCAAAGGAGCTCCAACTACCTTCAAAATTTGACCACAGAATCACGTCGATGAACTCTTTTTAACACAGTTAAGAAGGCTTCATTGTATCTTGGTGAGTTTTCTAGAAAACGAGTGATTTATGTGCACAAACACACTTCTTTCGTGACTTTTCAAGCTTTGAACCTCCGTAACTTCGGCAAAGGAGCTCCAACTACCTTCAAAATTTGACCACAGAATCACGTCGATGAACTCTTTTTAACACAGTTAAGAAGGCTTCATTGTATCTTGGTGAGTTTTCCAGAAAACGAGTAATTTATGTGCTCAAACACACATCTTTCGTGACTTTTCAAGATTTGAACCTCCGTAACTTCGGCAAAGGAGCTCCAACTACCTTCAAAATTTGACCACAGAATCACGTCGATGAACTCTTTTTAACACAGTTAAGAAGGCTTCATTGTATCTTGGTGAGTTTTCTAGAAAACGAGTGATTTATGTGCACAAACACACTTCTTTCGTGACTTTTCAAGCTTTGGACCTCCGTAACTTCGGCAAATGTGCTTCAAATTGCTTAAAAAATTGATCATAGAATCACCTCGTTGAGCTCTTCATCATGACTCATAAGGCTTCATTGTATCTTGGTGAGTTTTCTAGAAAAGGAGTAATTTATGTGCACAAACATACTTCTTTCGTGACTTTTCAAGCTTTGAACCTACGTAACTTCGGCAAATGAGCTCCAACTACGTTCAAAATTTGACCACAGAATCACCTCGACGAGCTCTTTTACATGACAAATAAGGCTTCATTGTATCTTGGTGAGTTTTCTAGAAAACGAGTGATTTATGTGCACAAACACACTTCGTTCGTGACTTTTCAAGCTTTGAACCTCCGTAACTTCGGCAAATGAGCTTCAAATACCTTCAAAATTTGACCACAGAATCACCTCGACGAGCTCTTTAACATGACAAATGAGGCTTCATTGTATCTTGGTGAGTTTTCCAGAAAACGAGTAATTTATGTGCAAAAACATATTTCTTTCGTGACTTTTCAAGTTTTGAACCTCCGTAACTTCGGCAAAGGAGCTCCAACTACCTTCAAAATTTGATCACAGAATCAGCTCGACGAGCTTTTTAACATGACAAATAAGGCTTCATTGTATCTTGGTGAGTTTTCCAGAAAACGAGTAATTTATGTGCAAAAACATACTTCTTTCGTGACTTTTCAAGTTTTGAACCTCCGTAACTTCGGCAAAGGAGCTCCAACTACCTTCAAAATTTGACCACAGAATCACCTCGACGAGCTTTTTAACATGACAAATAAGGCTTCATTGTATCTTGGTGAGTTTTCCAGAAAACGAGTAATTTATGTGCTCAAACACACATCTTTCGTGACTTTTCAAGATTTGAACCTCCGTAACTTCGGCAAATGTGCTTCACATTCCGTCAAAAATTGATCATAGAATCACCTCGTTGAGCTCTTCATCATGACTCAGAAGGCTGCATTGTATCTTGGTGAGTTTTTTAGAAAACGAGTAATTTATGTGCACAAACACACATCTTTCGTGACTTTTCAAGCTTTGAACCTCCGTAACATCGGCAAATGAGCTCCAAATCGCTTCAAAATTTTACCACAGAATCACCTCGACGAGCTCTTTAACATGACAAATAAGGCTTCATTGTATCTTGGTGAGTTTTCCAGAAAACGAGTAATTTATGTGCACAAACACACTTCTTTCGTGACTTTTCAAGCTTTGAACCTCCGTAACTTCGGCAAAGGAGCTCCAACTACCTTCAAAATTTGACCACAGAATAACCTCGACGAGCTCTTTCACACGACTAAGAAGGCTTCATTGTATCTTGGTGAGTTTTCTAGAAAACGAGTGATTTATGTGCTCAAACACACATCTTTCGTGACTTTTCAAGATTTGAACCTCCGTAACTTCGGCAAATGTGCTTCACATTCCGTCAAAAATTGATCATAGAATCACCTCGTTGAGCTCTTCATCATGACTCAGAAGGCTTCATTGTATCTTGGTGAGTTTTTTAGAAAACGAGTAATTTATGTGCACAAACACACATTTTTCGTGACTTTTCAAGCTTTGAACCTCCGTAACATCGGCAAATGAGCTCCAAATCGCTTCAAAATTTTACCACAGAATCACCTCGACGAGCTCTTTAACATGACAAATAAGGCTTCATTGTATCTTGGTGAGTTTTCTAGAAAACGAGTGATTTATGTGCTCAAACACACATCTTTCGTGACTTTTCAAGATTTGAACCTCCGTAACTTCGGCAAATGTGCTTCAAATTGCTTAAAAAATTGATCATAGAATCACCTCGTTGAGCTCTTCATCATGACTCAGAAGGCTTCATTGTATCTTGGTGAGTTTTTTAGAAAACGAGTAATTTATGTGCACAAACACACATTTTTCGTGACTTTTCAAGCTTTGAACCTCCGTAACATCGGCAAATGAGCTCCAAATCGCTTCAAAATTTTACCACAGAATCACCTCGACGAGCTCTTTAACATGACAAATAAGGCTTCATTGTATCTTGGTGAGTTTTCCAGAAAACGAGTAATTTATGTGCTCAAACACACATCTTTCGTGACTTTTCAAGATTTGAACCTCCGTAACTTCGGCAAATGTGCTTCACATTCCGTCAAAAATTGATCATAGAATCACCTCGTTGAGCTCTTCATCATGACTCAGAAGGCTTCATTGTATCTTGGTGAGTTTTCCAGAAAACGAGTAATTTATGTGCAAAAACATACTTCTTTCGTGACTTTTCAAGCTTTGAACCTCCGTAACTTCGGCAAAGGAGCTCCAACTACCTTCAAAATTTGACCACAGAATCACCTCGACGAGCTTTTTAACATGACAAATAAGGCTTCATTGTATCTTGGTGAGTTTTCCAGAAAACGAGTAATTTATGTGCTCAAACACACATCTTTCGTGACTTTTCAAGATTTGAACCTCCGTAACTTCGGCAAATGTGCTTCACATTCCGTCAAAAATTCATCATAGAATCACCTCGTTGAGCTCTTCATCATGACTCAGAAGGCTTCATTGTATCTTGGTGAGTTTTTTAGAAAACGAGTAATTTATGTGCACAAACACACTTCTTTCGTGACTTTTCAAGCTTTGAACCTCCGTAACTTCGGCAAAGGAGCTCCAACTACCTTCAAAATTTGACCACAGAATCACGTCGATGAACTCTTTTTAACACAGTTAAGAAGGCTTCATTGTATCTTGGTGAGTTTTCTAGAAAACGAGTGATTTATGTGCACAAACACACTTCTTTCGTGACTTTTCAAGCTTTGGACCTCCGTAACTTCGGCAAATGTGCTTCAAATTGCTTAAAAAATTGATCATAGAATCACCTCGTTGAGCTCTTCATCATGACTCATAAGGCTTCATTGTATCTTGGTGAGTTTTCTAGAAAAGGAGTAATTTATGTGCACAAACATACTTCTTTCGTGACTTTTCAAGCTTTGAACCTACGTAACTTCGGCAAATGAGCTCCAACTACGTTCAAAATTTGACCACAGAATCACCTCGACGAGCTCTTTTACATGACAAATAAGGCTTCATTGTATCTTGGTGAGTTTTCTAGAAAACGAGTGATTTATGTGCACAAACACACTTCGTTCGTGACTTTTCAAGCTTTGAACCTCCGTAACTTCGGCAAATGAGCTTCAAATACCTTCAAAATTTGACCACAGAATCACCTCGACGAGCTCTTTAACATGACAAATGAGGCTTCATTGTATCTTGGTGAGTTTTCCAGAAAACGAGTAATTTATGTGCAAAAACATATTTCTTTCGTGACTTTTCAAGTTTTGAACCTCCGTAACTTCGGCAAAGGAGCTCCAACTACCTTCAAAATTTGATCACAGAATCAGCTCGACGAGCTTTTTAACATGACAAATAAGGCTTCATTGTATCTTGGTGAGTTTTCCAGAAAACGAGTAATTTATGTGCAAAAACATACTTCTTTCGTGACTTTTCAAGTTTTGAACCTCCGTAACTTCGGCAAAGGAGCTCCAACTACCTTCAAAATTTGACCACAGAATCACCTCGACGAGCTTTTTAACATGACAAATAAGGCTTCATTGTATCTTGGTGAGTTTTCCAGAAAACGAGTAATTTATGTGCTCAAACACACATCTTTCGTGACTTTTCAAGATTTGAACCTCCGTAACTTCGGCAAAGGAGCTCCAACTACCTTCAAAATTTGACCACAGAATAACCTCGACGAGCTCTTTCACACGACTAAGAAGGCTTCATTGTATCTTGGTGAGTTTTCTAGAAAACGAGTGATTTATGTGCTCAAACACACATCTTTCGTGACTTTTCAAGATTTGAACCTCCGTAACTTCGGCAAATGTGCTTCACATTCCGTCAAAAATTGATCATAGAATCACCTCGTTGAGCTCTTCATCATGACTCAGAAGGCTTCATTGTATCTTGGTGAGTTTTTTAGAAAACGAGTAATTTATGTGCACAAACACACATTTTTCGTGACTTTTCAAGCTTTGAACCTCCGTAACATCGGCAAATGAGCTCCAAATCGCTTCAAAATTTTACCACAGAATCACCTCGACGAGCTCTTTAACATGACAAATAAGGCTTCATTGTATCTTGGTGAGTTTTCTAGAAAACGAGTGATTTATGTGCTCAAACACACATCTTTCGTGACTTTTCAAGATTTGAACCTCCGTAACTTCGGCAAATGTGCTTCACATTCCGTCAAAAATTGATCATAGAATCACCTCGTTGAGCTCTTCATCATGACTCAGAAGGCTTCATTGTATCTTGGTGAGTTTTTTAGAAAACGAGTAATTTATGTGCACAAACACACATCTTTCGTGACTTTTCAAGCTTTGAACCTCCGTAACATCGGCAAATGAGCTCCAAATCGCTTCAAAATTTTACCACAGAATCACCTCGACGAGCTCTTTAACATGACAAATAAGGCTTCATTGTATCTTGGTGAGTTTTCCAGAAAACGAGTAATTTATGTGCTCAAACACACATCTTTCGTGACTTTTCAAGATTTGAACCTCCGTAACTTCGGCAAATTTGCTTCACATTCCGTCAAAAATTGATCATAGAATCACCTCGTTGAGCTCTTCATCATGACTCAGAAGGCTTCATTGTATCTTGGTGAGTTTTCCAGAAAACGAGTAATTTATGTGCAAAAACATACTTCTTTCGTGACTTTTCAAGCTTTGAACCTCCGTAACTTCGGCAAAGGAGCTCCAACTACCTTCAAAATTTGACCACAGAATCACCTCGACGAGCTTTTTAACATGACAAATAAGGCTTCATTGTATCTTGGTGAGTTTTCCAGAAAACGAGTAATTTATGTGCTCAAACACACATCTTTCGTGACTTTTCAAGATTTGAACCTCCGTAACTTCGGCAAATGTGCTTCACATTCCGTCAAAAATTCATCATAGAATCACCTCGTTGAGCTCTTCATCATGACTCAGAAGGCTTCATTGTATCTTGGTGAGTTTTTTAGAAAACGAGTAATTTATGTGCACAAACACACTTCTTTCGTGACTTTTCAAGCTTTGAACCTCCGTAACTTCGGCAAAGGAGCTCCAACTACCTTCAAAATTTGACCACAGAATCACGTCGATGAACTCTTTTTAACACAGTTAAGAAGGCTTCATTGTATCTTGGTGAGTTTTCTAGAAAACGAGTGATTTATGTGCACAAACACACTTCTTTCGTGACTTTTCAAGCTTTGGACCTCCGTAACTTCGGCAAATGTGCTTCAAATTGCTTAAAAAATTGATCATAGAATCACCTCGTTGAGCTCTTCATCATGACTCATAAGGCTTCATTGTATCTTGGTGAGTTTTCTAGAAAAGGAGTAATTTATGTGCACAAACATACTTCTATCGTGACTTTTCAAGCTTTGAACCTACGTAACTTCGGCAAATGAGCTCCAACTACGTTCAAAATTTGACCACAGAATCACCTCGACGAGCTCTTTTACATGACAAATAAGGCTTCATTGTATCTTGGTGAGTTTTCTAGAAAACGAGTGATTTATGTGCACAAACACACTTCGTTCGTGACTTTTCAAGCTTTGAACCTCCGTAACTTCGGCAAATGAGCTTCAAATACCTTCAAAATTTGACCACAGAATCACCTCGACGAGCTCTTTAACATGACAAATGAGGCTTCATTGTATCTTGGTGAGTTTTCCAGAAAACGAGTAATTTATGTGCAAAAACATATTTCTTTCGTGACTTTTCAAGTTTTGAACCTCCGTAACTTCGGCAAAGGAGCTCCAACTACCTTCAAAATTTGATCACAGAATCAGCTCGACGAGCTTTTTAACATGACAAATAAGGCTTCATTGTATCTTGGTGAGTTTTCCAGAAAACGAGTAATTTATGTGCAAAAACATACTTCTTTCGTGACTTTTCAAGTTTTGAACCTCCGTAACTTCGGCAAAGGAGCTCCAACTACCTTCAAAATTTGACCACAGAATCACCTCGACGAGCTTTTTAACATGACAAATAAGGCTTCATTGTATCTTGGTGAGTTTTCCAGAAAACGAGTAATTTATGTGCTCAAACACACATCTTTCGTGACTTTTCAAGATTTGAACCTCCGTAACTTCGGCAAATGTGCTTCACATTCCGTCAAAAATTGATCATAGAATCACCTCGTTGAGCTCTTCATCATGACTCAGAAGGCTGCATTGTATCTTGGTGAGTTTTTTAGAAAACGAGTAATTTATGTGCACAAACACACATCTTTCGTGACTTTTCAAGCTTTGAACCTCCGTAACATCGGCAAATGAGCTCCAAATCGCTTCAAAATTTTACCACAGAATCACCTCGACGAGCTCTTTAACATGACAAATAAGGCTTCATTGTATCTTGGTGAGTTTTCTAGAAAACGAGTGATTTATGTGCTCAAACACACATCTTTCGTGACTTTTCAAGTTTTGAACCTACGTAACTTCGGCAAATGAGCTCCAACTACCTTCAAAATTTTACCACAGAATCACCTCGACGAGCTCTTTCACACGACTAAGAAGGCTTCATTGTATCTTGGTGAGTTTTCTAGAAAACGAGTGATGTATGTGCACAAACACACTTCTTTCGTGACTTTTCAAGCTTTGGACCTCCGTAACTTCGGCAAATGTGCTTCAAATTGCTTAAAAAATTGATCATAGAATCACCTCGTTGAGCTCTTCATCATGACTCATAAGGCTTCATTGTATCTTGGTGAGTTTTCTAGAAAACGAGTAATTTATGTGCACAAACATACTTCTTTTGTGACTTTTGAAGCTTTGAACCTACGTAACATCGGCAAATGAGCTCCAACTACCTTCAAAATTTGACCACAGAATCACCTCGACGAGCTCTTTAACATGACAAATAAGGCTTCATTGTATCTTGGTGAGTTTTCTAGAAAACGAGTGATTTATGTGCACAAACACACTTCGTTCGTGACTTTTCAAGCTTTGAACCTTCGTAACTTCGGCAAATGAGCTTCAAATACCTTCAAAATTTGATCACAGAATCACCTCGACGAGCTCTTTAACATGACAAATGAGGCTTCATTGTATCTTGGTGAGTTTTCCAGAAAACGAGTAATTTATGTGCACAAACACACTTCTTTCGTGACTTTTCAAGCTTTGAACCTCCGTAACTTCGGCAAATGTGCTTCAAATTGCTTAAAAAATTGATCATAGAATCACCTCGTTGAGCTCTTCATCATGACTCATAAGGCTTCATTGTATCTTGGTGAGTTTTCTAGAAAACGAGTAATTTATGTGCACAAACATACTTCTTTCGTGACTTTTCAAGCTTTGAACCTACGTAACTTCGGCAAATGAGCTCCAACTACCTTCAAAATTTTACCACAGAATCACCTCGACGAGCTCTTTAACATGACAAATAAGGCTTCATTGTATCTTGGTGAGTTTTCTAGAAAACGAGTAATTTATGTGCTCAAACACACATCTTTCGTGACTTTTCAAGTTTTGAACCTACGTAACTTCGGCAAATGAGCTCCAACTACCTTCAAAATTTTACCACAGAATCACCTCGACGAGCTCTTTAACATGACAAATAAGGCTTCATTGTATCTTGGTGAGTTTTCCAGAAAACGAGTAATTTATGTGCTCAAACACACATCTTTCGTGACTTTTCAAGATTTGAACCTCCGTAACTTCGGCAAATGTGCTTCACATTCCGTCAAAAATTGATCATAGAATCACCTCGTTGAGCTCTTCATCATGACTCAGAAGGCTTCATTGTATCTTGGTGAGTTTTTTAGAAAACGAGTAATTTATGTGCACAAACACACATCTTTCGTGACTTTTCAAGATTTGAACCTCCGTAACTTCGGCAAATGAGCTCCAAATCGCTTCAAAATTTGACCACAGAATCACCTCGACGAGCTCTTTAACATGGCAAATAAGGCTTCATTGTATCTTGATGAGTTTTCTAGAAAACGAGTGATTTATGTGCACAAACACACTTCGTTCGTGACTTTTCAAGCTTTGAACCTCCGTAACTTCGGCAAAGGAGCTCCAACTACCTTCAAAATTTGACCACAGAATCACATCGACGAACTCTTTTTAACACAGTGAAGAAGGCTTCATTGTATCTTGGTGAGTTTTCTAGAAAACGAGTGATTTATGTGCACAAACATACTTGTTTCGTGACTTTTCAAGCTTTGAACCTACGTAACTTCGGCAAATGTGCTTCAAATTCCGTCAAAAATTGATCATAGAATCACCTCGTTGAGCTCTTCATCATGACTCAGAAGGCTTCATTGTATCTTGGTGAGTTTTTTAGAAAACGAGTAATTTATGTGCACAAACACACTTCTTTCGTGACTTTTCAAGCTTTGAACCTCCGTAACTTCGGCAAATGAGCTCCAAATCGCTTCAAAATTTTACCACAGAATCACCTCGACGAGCTCTTTAACATGACAAATAAGGCTTCATTGTATCTTGGTGAGTTTTCCAGAAAACGAGTAATTTATGTGCAAAAACATATTTCTTTCGTGACTTTTCAAGTTTTGAACCTCCGTAACTTCGGCAAAGGAGCTCCAACTACCTTCAAAATTTGATCACAGAATCAGCTCGACGAGCTTTTTAACATGACAAATAAGGCTTCATTGTATCTTGGTGAGTTTTCCAGAAAACGAGTAATTTATGTGCAAAAACATACTTCTTTCGTGACTTTTCAAGTTTTGAACCTCCGTAACTTCGGCAAAGGAGCTCCAACTACCTTCAAAATTTGACCACAGAATCACCTCGACGAGCTTTTTAACATGACAAATAAGGCTTCATTGTATCTTGGTGAGTTTTCCAGAAAACGAGTAATTTATGTGCTCAAACACACATCTTTCGTGACTTTTCAAGATTTGAACCTCCGTAACTTCGGCAAATGTGCTTCACATTCCGTCAAAAATTGATCATAGAATCACCTCGTTGAGCTCTTCATCATGACTCAGAAGGCTGCATTGTATCTTGGTGAGTTTTTTAGAAAACGAGTAATTTATGTGCACAAACACACATCTTTCGTGACTTTTCAAGCTTTGAACCTCCGTAACATCGGCAAATGAGCTCCAAATCGCTTCAAAATTTTACCACAGAATCACCTCGACGAGCTCTTTAACATGACAAATAAGGCTTCATTGTATCTTGGTGAGTTTTCTAGAAAACGAGTGATTTATGTGCTCAAACACACATCTTTCGTGACTTTTCAAGTTTTGAACCTACGTAACTTCGGCAAATGAGCTCCAACTACCTTCAAAATTTTACCACAGAATCACCTCGACGAGCTCTTTCACACGACTAAGAAGGCTTCATTGTATCTTGGTGAGTTTTCTAGAAAACGAGTGATGTATGTGCACAAACACACTTCTTTCGTGACTTTTCAAGCTTTGGACCTCCGTAACTTCGGCAAATGTGCTTCAAATTGCTTAAAAAATTGATCATAGAATCACCTCGTTGAGCTCTTCATCATGACTCATAAGGCTTCATTGTATCTTGGTGAGTTTTCTAGAAAACGAGTAATTTATGTGCACAAACATACTTCTTTTGTGACTTTTGAAGCTTTGAACCTACGTAACATCGGCAAATGAGCTCCAACTACCTTCAAAATTTGACCACAGAATCACCTCGACGAGCTCTTTAACATGACAAATAAGGCTTCATTGTATCTTGGTGAGTTTTCTAGAAAACGAGTAATTTATGTGCTCAAACACACATCTTTCGTGACTTTTCAAGTTTTGAACCTACGTAACTTCGGCAAATGAGCTCCAACTACCTTCAAAATTTTACCACAGAATCACCTCGACGAGCTCTTTAACATGACAAATAAGGCTTCATTGTATCTTGGTGAGTTTTCCAGAAAACGAGTAATTTATGTGCTCAAACACACATCTTTCGTGACTTTTCAAGATTTGAACCTCCGTAACTTCGGCAAATGTGCTTCACATTCCGTCAAAAATTGATCATAGAATCACCTCGTTGAGCTCTTCATCATGACTCAGAAGGCTGCATTGTATCTTGGTGAGTTTTTTAGAAAACGAGTAATTTATGTGCACAAACACACATCTTTCGTGACTTTTCAAGCTTTGAACCTCCGTAACATCGGCAAATGAGCTCCAAATCGCTTCAAAATTTTACCACAGAATCACCTCGACGAGCTCTTTAACATGACAAATAAGGCTTCATTGTATCTTGGTGAGTTTTCTAGAAAACGAGTGATTTATGTGCTCAAACACACATCTTTCGTGACTTTTCAAGTTTTGAACCTACGTAACTTCGGCAAATGAGCTCCAACTACCTTCAAAATTTTACCACAGAATCACCTCGACGAGCTCTTTCACACGACTAAGAAGGCTTCATTGTATCTTGGTGAGTTTTCTAGAAAACGAGTGATGTATGTGCACAAACACACTTCTTTCGTGACTTTTCAAGCTTTGGACCTCCGTAACTTCGGCAAATGTGCTTCAAATTGCTTAAAAAATTGATCATAGAATCACCTCGTTGAGCTCTTCATCATGACTCATAAGGCTTCATTGTATCTTGGTGAGTTTTCTAGAAAACGAGTAATTTATGTGCACAAACATACTTCTTTTGTGACTTTTGAAGCTTTGAACCTACGTAACATCGGCAAATGAGCTCCAACTACCTTCAAAATTTGACCACAGAATCACCTCGACGAGCTCTTTAACATGACAAATAAGGCTTCATTGTATCTTGGTGAGTTTTCTAGAAAACGAGTGATTTATGTGCACAAACACACTTCGTTCGTGACTTTTCAAGCTTTGAACCTTCGTAACTTCGGCAAATGAGCTTCAAATACCTTCAAAATTTGATCACAGAATCACCTCGACGAGCTCTTTAACATGACAAATGAGGCTTCATTGTATCTTGGTGAGTTTTCCAGAAAACGAGTAATTTATGTGCACAAACACACTTCTTTCGTGACTTTTCAAGCTTTGAACCTCCGTAACTTCGGCAAATGTGCTTCAAATTGCTTAAAAAATTGATCATAGAATCACCTCGTTGAGCTCTTCATCATGACTCATAAGGCTTCATTGTATCTTGGTGAGTTTTCTAGAAAACGAGTAATTTATGTGCACAAACATACTTCTTTCGTGACTTTTCAAGCTTTGAACCTACGTAACTTCGGCAAATGAGCTCCAACTACCTTCAAAATTTTACCACAGAATCACCTCGACGAGCTCTTTAACATGACAAATAAGGCTTCATTGTATCTTGGTGAGTTTTCTAGAAAACGAGTAATTTATGTGCTCAAACACACATCTTTCGTGACTTTTCAAGTTTTGAACCTACGTAACTTCGGCAAATGAGCTCCAACTACCTTCAAAATTTTACCACAGAATCACCTCGACGAGCTCTTTAACATGACAAATAAGGCTTCATTGTATCTTGGTGAGTTTTCCAGAAAACGAGTAATTTATGTGCTCAAACACACATCTTTCGTGACTTTTCAAGATTTGAACCTCCGTAACTTCGGCAAATGTGCTTCACATTCCGTCAAAAATTGATCATAGAATCACCTCGTTGAGCTCTTCATCATGACTCAGAAGGCTTCATTGTATCTTGGTGAGTTTTTTAGAAAACGAGTAATTTATGTGCACAAACACACATCTTTCGTGACTTTTCAAGATTTGAACCTCCGTAACTTCGGCAAATGAGCTCCAAATCGCTTCAAAATTTGACCACAGAATCACCTCGACGAGCTCTTTAACATGGCAAATAAGGCTTCATTGTATCTTGATGAGTTTTCTAGAAAACGAGTGATTTATGTGCACAAACACACTTCGTTCGTGACTTTTCAAGCTTTGAACCTCCGTAACTTCGGCAAAGGAGCTCCAACTACCTTCAAAATTTGACCACAGAATCACATCGACGAACTCTTTTTAACACAGTGAAGAAGGCTTCATTGTATCTTGGTGAGTTTTCTAGAAAACGAGTGATTTATGTGCACAAACATACTTGTTTCGTGACTTTTCAAGCTTTGAACCTACGTAACTTCGGCAAATGTGCTTCAAATTCCGTCAAAAATTGATCATAGAATCACCTCGTTGAGCTCTTCATCATGACTCAGAAGGCTTCATTGTATCTTGGTGAGTTTTTTAGAAAACGAGTAATTTATGTGCACAAACACACTTCTTTCGTGACTTTTCAAGCTTTGAACCTCCGTAACTTCGGCAAATGAGCTCCAAATCGCTTCAAAATTTTACCACAGAATCACCTCGACGAGCTCTTTAACATGACAAATAAGGCTTCATTGTATCTTGGTGAGTTTTCCAGAAAACGAGTAATTTATGTGCAAAAACATATTTCTTTCGTGACTTTTCAAGTTTTGAACCTCCGTAACTTCGGCAAAGGAGCTCCAACTACCTTCAAAATTTGATCACAGAATCAGCTCGACGAGCTTTTTAACATGACAAATTAGGCTTCATTGTATCTTGGTGAGTTTTCCAGAAAACGAGTAATTTATGTGCAAAAACATACTTCTTTCGTGACTTTTCAAGTTTTGAACCTCCGTAACTTCGGCAAAGGAGCTCCAACTACCTTCAAAATTTGACCACAGAATCACCTCGACGAGCTTTTTAACATGACAAATAAGGCTTCATTGTATCTTGGTGAGTTTTCCAGAAAACGAGTAATTTATGTGCTCAAACACACATCTTTCGTGACTTTTCAAGATTTGAACCTCCGTAACTTCGGCAAATGTGCTTCACATTCCGTCAAAAATTGATCATAGAATCACCTCGTTGAGCTCTTCATCATGACTCAGAAGGCTGCATTGTATCTTGGTGAGTTTTTTAGAAAACGAGTAATTTATGTGCACAAACACACATCTTTCGTGACTTTTCAAGCTTTGAACCTTCGTAACATCGGCAAATGAGCTCCAAATCGCTTCAAAATTTTACCACAGAATCACCTCGACGAGCTCTTTAACATGACAAATGAGGCTTCATTGTATCTTGGTGAGTTTTCCAGAAAACGAGTAATTTATGTGCACAAACACACTTCTTTCGTGACTTTTCAAGCTTTGAACCTCCGTAACTTCGGCAAATGTGCTTCAAATTGCTTAAAAAATTGATCATAGAATCACCTCGTTGAGCTCTTCATCATGACTCATAAGGCTTCATTGTATCTTGGTGAGTTTTCTAGAAAACGAGTAATTTATGTGCACAAACATACTTCTTTCGTGACTTTTCAAGCTTTGAACCTACGTAACTTCGGCAAATGAGCTCCAACTACCTTCAAAATTTTACCACAGAATCACCTCGACGAGCTCTTTAACATGACAAATAAGGCTTCATTGTATCTTGGTGAGTTTTCTAGAAAACGAGTAATTTATGTGCTCAAACACACATCTTTCGTGACTTTTCAAGTTTTGAACCTACGTAACTTCGGCAAATGAGCTCCAACTACCTTCAAAATTTGACCACAGAATCACCTCGACGAGCTCTTTAACATGACAAATAAGGCTTCATTGTATCTTGGTGAGTTTTCCAGAAAACGAGTAATTTATGTGCTCAAACACACATCTTTCGTGACTTTTCAAGATTTGAACCTCCGTAACTTCGGCAAATGTGCTTCACATTCCGTCAAAAATTGATCATAGAATCACCTCGTTGAGCTCTTCATCATGACTCAGAAGGCTGCATTGTATCTTGGTGAGTTTTTTAGAAAACGAGTAATTTATGTGCACAAACACACATCTTTCGTGACTTTTCAAGCTTTGAACCTCCGTAACATCGGCAAATGAGCTCCAAATCGCTTCAAAATTTTACCACAGAATCACCTCGACGAGCTCTTTAACATGACAAATAAGGCTTCATTGTATCTTGGTGAGTTTTCTAGAAAACGAGTGATTTATGTGCTCAAACACACATCTTTCGTGACTTTTCAAGCTTTGAACCTCCGTAACTTCGGCAAATGAGCTCCAAATCGCTTCAAAATTTTACCACAGAATCACCTCGACGAGCTCTTTAACATGACAAATAAGGCTTCATTGTATCTTGGTGAGTTTTCCAGAAAACGAGTAATTTATGTGCAAAAACATATTTCTTTCGTGACTTTTCAAGTTTTGAACCTCCGTAACTTCGGCAAAGGAGCTCCAACTACCTTCAAAATTTGATCACAGAATCAGCTCGACGAGCTTTTTAACATGACAAATAAGGCTTCATTGTATCTTGGTGAGTTTTCCAGAAAACGAGTAATTTATGTGCAAAAACATACTTCTTTCGTGACTTTTCAAGTTTTGAACCTCCGTAACTTCGGCAAAGGAGCTCCAACTACCTTCAAAATTTGACCACAGAATCACCTCGACGAGCTTTTTAACATGACAAATAAGGCTTCATTGTATCTTGGTGAGTTTTCCAGAAAACGAGTAATTTATGTGCTCAAACACACATCTTTCGTGACTTTTCAAGATTTGAACCTCCGTAACTTCGGCAAATGTGCTTCACATTCCGTCAAAAATTGATCATAGAATCACCTCGTTGAGCTCTTCATCATGACTCAGAAGGCTGCATTGTATCTTGGTGAGTTTTTTAGAAAACGAGTAATTTATGTGCACAAACACACATCTTTCGTGACTTTTCAAGCTTTGAACCTCCGTAACATCGGCAAATGAGCTCCAAATCGCTTCAAAATTTTACCACAGAATCACCTCGACGAGCTCTTTAACATGACAAATAAGGCTTCATTGTATCTTGGTGAGTTTTCTAGAAAACGAGTGATTTATGTGCTCAAACACACATCTTTCGTGACTTTTCAAGTTTTGAACCTACGTAACTTCGGCAAATGAGCTCCAACTACCTTCAAAATTTTACCACAGAATCACCTCGACGAGCTCTTTCACACGACTAAGAAGGCTTCATTGTATCTTGGTGAGTTTTCTAGAAAACGAGTGATGTATGTGCACAAACACACTTCTTTCGTGACTTTTCAAGCTTTGGACCTCCGTAACTTCGGCAAATGTGCTTCAAATTGCTTAAAAAATTGATCATAGAATCACCTCGTTGAGCTCTTCATCATGACTCATAAGGCTTCATTGTATCTTGGTGAGTTTTCTAGAAAACGAGTAATTTATGTGCACAAACATACTTCTTTTGTGACTTTTGAAGCTTTGAACCTACGTAACATCGGCAAATGAGCTCCAACTACCTTCAAAATTTGACCACAGAATCACCTCGACGAGCTCTTTAACATGACAAATAAGGCTTCATTGTATCTTGGTGAGTTTTCTAGAAAACGAGTGATTTATGTGCACAAACACACTTCGTTCGTGACTTTTCAAGCTTTGAACCTTCGTAACTTCGGCAAATGAGCTTCAAATACCTTCAAAATTTGATCACAGAATCACCTCGACGAGCTCTTTAACATGACAAATGAGGCTTCATTGTATCTTGGTGAGTTTTCCAGAAAACGAGTAATTTATGTGCACAAACACACTTCTTTCGTGACTTTTCAAGCTTTGAACCTCCGTAACTTCGGCAAATGTGCTTCAAATTGCTTAAAAAATTGATCATAGAATCACCTCGTTGAGCTCTTCATCATGACTCATAAGGCTTCATTGTATCTTGGTGAGTTTTCTAGAAAACGAGTAATTTATGTGCACAAACATACTTCTTTCGTGACTTTTCAAGCTTTGAACCTACGTAACTTCGGCAAATGAGCTCCAACTACCTTCAAAATTTTACCACAGAATCACCTCGACGAGCTCTTTAACATGACAAATAAGGCTTCATTGTATCTTGGTGAGTTTTCTAGAAAACGAGTAATTTATGTGCTCAAACACACATCTTTCGTGACTTTTCAAGTTTTGAACCTACGTAACTTCGGCAAATGAGCTCCAACTACCTTCAAAATTTTACCACAGAATCACCTCGACGAGCTCTTTAACATGACAAATAAGGCTTCATTGTATCTTGGTGAGTTTTCCAGAAAACGAGTAATTTATGTGCTCAAACACACATCTTTCGTGACTTTTCAAGATTTGAACCTCCGTAACTTCGGCAAATGTGCTTCACATTCCGTCAAAAATTGATCATAGAATCACCTCGTTGAGCTCTTCATCATGACTCAGAAGGCTTCATTGTATCTTGGTGAGTTTTTTAGAAAACGAGTAATTTATGTGCACAAACACACATCTTTCGTGACTTTTCAAGATTTGAACCTCCGTAACTTCGGCAAATGAGCTCCAAATCGCTTCAAAATTTGACCACAGAATCACCTCGACGAGCTCTTTAACATGGCAAATAAGGCTTCATTGTATCTTGATGAGTTTTCTAGAAAACGAGTGATTTATGTGCACAAACACACTTCGTTCGTGACTTTTCAAGCTTTGAACCTCCGTAACTTCGGCAAAGGAGCTCCAACTACCTTCAAAATTTGACCACAGAATCACATCGACGAACTCTTTTTAACACAGTGAAGAAGGCTTCATTGTATCTTGGTGAGTTTTCTAGAAAACGAGTGATTTATGTGCACAAACATACTTGTTTCGTGACTTTTCAAGCTTTGAACCTACGTAACTTCGGCAAATGTGCTTCAAATTCCGTCAAAAATTGATCATAGAATCACCTCGTTGAGCTCTTCATCATGACTCAGAAGGCTTCATTGTATCTTGGTGAGTTTTTTAGAAAACGAGTAATTTATGTGCACAAACACACTTCTTTCGTGACTTTTCAAGCTTTGAACCTCCGTAACTTCGGCAAATGAGCTCCAAATCGCTTCAAAATTTTACCACAGAATCACCTCGACGAGCTCTTTAACATGACAAATAAGGCTTCATTGTATCTTGGTGAGTTTTCCAGAAAACGAGTAATTTATGTGCAAAAACATATTTCTTTCGTGACTTTTCAAGTTTTGAACCTCCGTAACTTCGGCAAAGGAGCTCCAACTACCTTCAAAATTTGATCACAGAATCAGCTCGACGAGCTTTTTAACATGACAAATTAGGCTTCATTGTATCTTGGTGAGTTTTCCAGAAAACGAGTAATTTATGTGCAAAAACATACTTCTTTCGTGACTTTTCAAGTTTTGAACCTCCGTAACTTCGGCAAAGGAGCTCCAACTACCTTCAAAATTTGACCACAGAATCACCTCGACGAGCTTTTTAACATGACAAATAAGGCTTCATTGTATCTTGGTGAGTTTTCCAGAAAACGAGTAATTTATGTGCTCAAACACACATCTTTCGTGACTTTTCAAGATTTGAACCTCCGTAACTTCGGCAAATGTGCTTCACATTCCGTCAAAAATTGATCATAGAATCACCTCGTTGAGCTCTTCATCATGACTCAGAAGGCTGCATTGTATCTTGGTGAGTTTTTTAGAAAACGAGTAATTTATGTGCACAAACACACATCTTTCGTGACTTTTCAAGCTTTGAACCTTCGTAACATCGGCAAATGAGCTCCAAATCGCTTCAAAATTTTACCACAGAATCACCTCGACGAGCTCTTTAACATGACAAATGAGGCTTCATTGTATCTTGGTGAGTTTTCCAGAAAACGAGTAATTTATGTGCACAAACACACTTCTTTCGTGACTTTTCAAGCTTTGAACCTCCGTAACTTCGGCAAATGTGCTTCAAATTGCTTAAAAAATTGATCATAGAATCACCTCGTTGAGCTCTTCATCATGACTCATAAGGCTTCATTGTATCTTGGTGAGTTTTCTAGAAAACGAGTAATTTATGTGCACAAACATACTTCTTTCGTGACTTTTCAAGCTTTGAACCTACGTAACTTCGGCAAATGAGCTCCAACTACCTTCAAAATTTTACCACAGAATCACCTCGACGAGCTCTTTAACATGACAAATAAGGCTTCATTGTATCTTGGTGAGTTTTCTAGAAAACGAGTAATTTATGTGCTCAAACACACATCTTTCGTGACTTTTCAAGTTTTGAACCTACGTAACTTCGGCAAATGAGCTCCAACTACCTTCAAAATTTTACCACAGAATCACCTCGACGAGCTCTTTAACATGACAAATAAGGCTTCATTGTATCTTGGTGAGTTTTCCAGAAAACGAGTAATTTATGTGCTCAAACACACATCTTTCGTGACTTTTCAAGATTTGAACCTCCGTAACTTCGGCAAATGTGCTTCACATTCCGTCAAAAATTGATCATAGAATCACCTCGTTGAGCTCTTCATCATGACTCAGAAGGCTTCATTGTATCTTGGTGAGTTTTTTAGAAAACGAGTAATTTATGTGCACAAACACACATCTTTCGTGACTTTTCAAGATTTGAACCTCCGTAACTTCGGCAAATGAGCTCCAAATCGCTTCAAAATTTGACCACAGAATCACCTCGACGAGCTCTTTAACATGACAAATAAGGCTTCATTGTATCTTGATGAGTTTTCTAGAAAACGAGTGATTTATGTGCACAAACACACTTCGTTCGTGACTTTTCAAGCTTTGAACCTCCGTAACTTCGGCAAAGGAGCTCCAACTACCTTCAAAATTTGACCACAGAATCACATCGACGAACTCTTTTTAACACAGTGAAGAAGGCTTCATTGTATCTTGGTGAGTTTTCTAGAAAACGAGTGATTTATGTGCACAAACATACTTGTTTCGTGACTTTTCAAGCTTTGAACCTACGTAACTTCGGCAAATGTGCTTCAAATTCCGTCAAAAATTGATCATAGAATCACCTCGTTGAGCTCTTCATCATGACTCAGAAGGCTTCATTGTATCTTGGTGAGTTTTTTAGAAAACGAGTAATTTATGTGCACAAACACACTTCTTTCGTGACTTTTCAAGCTTTGAACCTCCGTAACTTCGGCAAATGAGCTCCAAATCGCTTCAAAATTTTACCACAGAATCACCTCGACGAGCTCTTTAACATGACAAATAAGGCTTCATTGTATCTTGGTGAGTTTTCCAGAAAACGAGTAATTTATGTGCAAAAACATATTTCTTTCGTGACTTTTCAAGTTTTGAACCTCCGTAACTTCGGCAAAGGAGCTCCAACTACCTTCAAAATTTGATCACAGAATCAGCTCGACGAGCTTTTTAACATGACAAATTAGGCTTCATTGTATCTTGGTGAGTTTTCCAGAAAACGAGTAATTTATGTGCAAAAACATACTTCTTTCGTGACTTTTCAAGTTTTGAACCTCCGTAACTTCGGCAAAGGAGCTCCAACTACCTTCAAAATTTGACCACAGAATCACCTCGACGAGCTTTTTAACATGACAAATAAGGCTTCATTGTATCTTGGTGAGTTTTCCAGAAAACGAGTAATTTATGTGCTCAAACACACATCTTTCGTGACTTTTCAAGATTTGAACCTCCGTAACTTCGGCAAATGTGCTTCACATTCCGTCAAAAATTGATCATAGAATCACCTCGTTGAGCTCTTCATCATGACTCAGAAGGCTGCATTGTATCTTGGTGAGTTTTTTAGAAAACGAGTAATTTATGTGCACAAACACACATCTTTCGTGACTTTTCAAGCTTTGAACCTTCGTAACATCGGCAAATGAGCTCCAAATCGCTTCAAAATTTTACCACAGAATCACCTCGACGAGCTCTTTAACATGACTCATAAGGCTTCATTGTATCTTGGTGAGTTTTCCAGAAAACGAGTAATTTATGTGCACAAACACACTTCTTTCGTGACTTTTCAAGCTTTGAACCTCCGTAACTTCGGCAAAGGAGCTCCAACTACCTTCAAAATTTGACCACAGAATAACCTCGACGAGCTCTTTCACACGACTAAGAAGGCTTCATTGTATCTTGGTGAGTTTTCTAGAAAACGAGTGATTTATGTGCTCAAACACACATCTTTCGTGACTTTTCAAGATTTGAACCTCCGTAACTTCGGCAAATGTGCTTCACATTCCGTCAAAAATTGATCATAGAATCACCTCGTTGAGCTCTTCATCATGACTCAGAAGGCTTCATTGTATCTTGGTGAGTTTTTTAGAAAACGAGTAATTTATGTGCACAAACACACATTTTTCGTGACTTTTCAAGCTTTGAACCTCCGTAACATCGGCAAATGAGCTCCAAATCGCTTCAAAATTTTACCACAGAATCACCTCGACGAGCTCTTTAACATGACAAATAAGGCTTCATTGTTTCTTGGTGAGTTTTCTAGAAAACGAGTGATTTATGTGCTCAAACACACATCTTTCGTGACTTTTCAAGATTTGAACCTCCGTAACTTCGGCAAATGTGCTTCACATTCCGTCAAAAATTGATCATAGAATCACCTCGTTGAGCTCTTCATCATGACTCAGAAGGCTTCATTGTATCTTGGTGAGTTTTTTAGAAAACGAGTAATTTATGTGCACAAACACACATCTTTCGTGACTTTTCAAGCTTTGAACCTCCGTAACATCGGCAAATGAGCTCCAAATCGCTTCAAAATTTTACCACAGAATCACCTCGACGAGCTCTTTAACATGACAAATAAGGCTTCATTGTATCTTGGTGAGTTTTCCAGAAAACGAGTAATTTATGTGCTCAAACACACATCTTTCGTGACTTTTCAAGATTTGAACCTCCGTAACTTCGGCAAATGTGCTTCACATTCCGTCAAAAATTGATCATAGAATCACCTCGTTGAGCTCTTCATCATGACTCAGAAGGCTTCATTGTATCTTGGTGAGTTTTCCAGAAAACGAGTAATTTATGTGCAAAAACATACTTCTTTCGTGACTTTTCAAGCTTTGAACCTCCGTAACTTCGGCAAAGGAGCTCCAACTACCTTCAAAATTTGACCACAGAATCACCTCGACGAGCTTTTTAACATGACAAATAAGGCTTCATTGTATCTTGGTGAGTTTTCCAGAAAACGAGTAATTTATGTGCTCAAACACACATCTTTCGTGACTTTTCAAGATTTGAACCTCCGTAACTTCGGCAAATGTGCTTCACATTCCGTCAAAAATTCATCATAGAATCACCTCGTTGAGCTCTTCATCATGACTCAGAAGGCTTCATTGTATCTTGGTGAGTTTTTTAGAAAACGAGTAATTTATGTGCACAAACACACTTCTTTCGTGACTTTTCAAGCTTTGAACCTCCGTAACTTCGGCAAAGGAGCTCCAACTACCTTCAAAATTTGACCACAGAATCACGTCGATGAACTCTTTTTAACACAGTTAAGAAGGCTTCATTGTATCTTGGTGAGTTTTCTAGAAAACGAGTGATTTATGTGCACAAACACACTTCTTTCGTGACTTTTCAAGCTTTGGACCTCCGTAACTTCGGCAAATGTGCTTCAAATTGCTTAAAAAATTGATCATAGAATCACCTCGTTGAGCTCTTCATCATGACTCATAAGGCTTCATTGTATCTTGGTGAGTTTTCTAGAAAAGGAGTAATTTATGTGCACAAACATACTTCTATCGTGACTTTTCAAGCTTTGAACCTACGTAACTTCGGCAAATGAGCTCCAACTACGTTCAAAATTTGACCACAGAATCACCTCGACGAGCTCTTTTACATGACAAATAAGGCTTCATTGTATCTTGGTGAGTTTTCTAGAAAACGAGTGATTTATGTGCACAAACACACTTCGTTCGTGACTTTTCAAGCTTTGAACCTCCGTAACTTCGGCAAATGAGCTTCAAATACCTTCAAAATTTGACCACAGAATCACCTCGACGAGCTCTTTAACATGACAAATGAGGCTTCATTGTATCTTGGTGAGTTTTCCAGAAAACGAGTAATTTATGTGCAAAAACATATTTCTTTCGTGACTTTTCAAGTTTTGAACCTCCGTAACTTCGGCAAAGGAGCTCCAACTACCTTCAAAATTTGATCACAGAATCAGCTCGACGAGCTTTTTAACATGACAAATAAGGCTTCATTGTATCTTGGTGAGTTTTCCAGAAAACGAGTAATTTATGTGCAAAAACATACTTCTTTCGTGACTTTTCAAGTTTTGAACCTCCGTAACTTCGGCAAAGGAGCTCCAACTACCTTCAAAATTTGACCACAGAATCACCTCGACGAGCTTTTTAACATGACAAATAAGGCTTCATTGTATCTTGGTGAGTTTTCCAGAAAACGAGTAATTTATGTGCTCAAACACACATCTTTCGTGACTTTTCAAGATTTGAACCTCCGTAACTTCGGCAAATGTGCTTCACATTCCGTCAAAAATTGATCATAGAATCACCTCGTTGAGCTCTTCATCATGACTCAGAAGGCTGCATTGTATCTTGGTGAGTTTTTTAGAAAACGAGTAATTTATGTGCACAAACACACATCTTTCGTGACTTTTCAAGCTTTGAACCTCCGTAACATCGGCAAATGAGCTCCAAATCGCTTCAAAATTTTACCACAGAATCACCTCGACGAGCTCTTTAACATGACAAATAAGGCTTCATTGTATCTTGGTGAGTTTTCTAGAAAACGAGTGATTTATGTGCTCAAACACACATCTTTCGTGACTTTTCAAGTTTTGAACCTACGTAACTTCGGCAAATGAGCTCCAACTACCTTCAAAATTTTACCACAGAATCACCTCGACGAGCTCTTTAACATGACAAATAAGGCTTCATTGTATCTTGGTGAGTTTTCCAGAAAACGAGTAATTTATGTGCACAAACACACTTCTTTCGTGACTTTTCAAGCTTTGAACCTCCGTAACTTCGGCAAAGGAGCTTCAACTACCTTCAAAATTTGACCACAGAATCACCTCGACGAGCTCTTTCACACGACTAAGAAGGCTTCATTGTATCTTGGTGAGTTTTCTAGAAAACGAGTGATGTATGTGCACAAACACACTTCTTTCGTGACTTTTCAAGCTTTGGACCTCCGTAACTTCGGCAAATGTGCTTCAAATTGCTTAAAAAATTGATCATAGAATCACCTCGTTGAGCTCTTCATCATGACTCATAAGGCTTCATTGTATCTTGGTGAGTTTTCTAGAAAACGAGTAATTTATGTGCACAAACATACTTCTTTTGTGACTTTTGAAGCTTTGAACCTACGTAACATCGGCAAATGAGCTCCAACTACCTTCAAAATTTGACCACAGAATCACCTCGACGAGCTCTTTAACATGACAAATAAGGCTTCATTGTATCTTGGTGAGTTTTCTAGAAAACGAGTGATTTATGTGCACAAACACACTTCGTTCGTGACTTTTCAAGCTTTGAACCTTCGTAACTTCGGCAAATGAGCTTCAAATACCTTCAAAATTTGATCACAGAATCACCTCGACGAGCTCTTTAACATGACAAATGAGGCTTCATTGTATCTTGGTGAGTTTTCCAGAAAACGAGTAATTTATGTGCACAAACACACTTCTTTCGTGACTTTTCAAGCTTTGAACCTCCGTAACTTCGGCAAATGTGCTTCAAATTGCTTAAAAAATTGATCATAGAATCACCTCGTTGAGCTCTTCATCATGACTCATAAGGCTTCATTGTATCTTGGTGAGTTTTCTAGAAAACGAGTAATTTATGTGCACAAACATACTTCTTTCGTGACTTTTCAAGCTTTGAACCTACGTAACTTCGGCAAATGAGCTCCAACTACCTTCAAAATTTTACCACAGAATCACCTCGACGAGCTCTTTAACATGACAAATAAGGCTTCATTGTATCTTGGTGAGTTTTCTAGAAAACGAGTAATTTATGTGCTCAAACACACATCTTTCGTGACTTTTCAAGTTTTGAACCTACGTAACTTCGGCAAATGAGCTCCAACTACCTTCAAAATTTTACCACAGAATCACCTCGACGAGCTCTTTAACATGACAAATAAGGCTTCATTGTATCTTGGTGAGTTTTCCAGAAAACGAGTAATTTATGTGCACAAACACACTTCTTTCGTGACTTTTCAAGCTTTGAACCTCCGTAACTTCGGCAAAGAAGCTTCAACTACCTTCAAAATTTGACCACAGAATCACCTCGACGAGCTCTTTCACACGACTAAGAAGGCTTCATTGTATCTTGGTGAGTTTTCTAGAAAACGAGTGATTTATGTGCACAAACACACTTCTTTCGTGACTTTTCAAGCTTTGGACCTCCGTAACTTCGGCAAATGTGCTTCAAATTGCTTAAAAAATTGATCATAGAATCACCTCGTTGAGCTCTTCATCATGACTCATAAGGCTTCATTGTATCTTGGTGAGTTTTCTAGAAAACGAGTAATTTATGTGCACAAACATACTTCTTTTGTGACTTTTGAAGCTTTGAACCTACGTAACATCGGCAAATGAGCTCCAACTACCTTTAAAATTTGACCACAGAATCACCTCGACGAGCTCTTTAACATGACAAATAAGGCTTCATTGTATCTTGGTGAGTTTTCTAGAAAACGAGTGATTTATGTGCACAAACACACTTCGTTCGTGACTTTTCAAGCTTTGAACCTTCGTAACTTCGGCAAATGAGCTTCAAATACCTTCAAAATTTGATCACAGAATCACCTCGACGAGCTCTTTAACATGACAAATGAGGCTTCATTGTATCTTGGTGAGTTTTCCAGAAAACGAGTAATTTATGTGCACAAACACACTTCTTTCGTGACTTTTCAAGCTTTGAACCTCCGTAACTTCGGCAAATGTGCTTCAAATTGCTTAAAAAATTGATCATAGAATCACCTCGTTGAGCTCTTCATCATGACTCATAAGGCTTCATTGTATCTTGGTGAGTTTTCTAGAAAACGAGTAATTTATGTGCACAAACATACTTCTTTCGTGACTTTTCAAGCTTTGAACCTACGTAACTTCGGCAAATGAGCTCCAACTACCTTCAAAATTTGACCACAGAATCACCTCGACGAGCTCTTTAACATGACAAATGAGGCTTCATTGTATCTTGGTGAGTTTTCCAGAAAACGAGTAATTTATGTGCAAAAACATACTTCTTTCGTGACTTTTCAAGTTTTGAACCTCCGTAACTTCGGCAAATGAGCTTCAAATACCTTCAAAATTTGACCACAGAATCACCTCGACGAGCTCTTTAACATGACAAATGAGGCTTCATTGTATCTTGGTGAGTTTTCCAGAAAACGAGTAATTTATGTGCAAAAACATACTTCTTTCGTGACTTTTCAAGTTTTGAACCTCCGTAACTTCGGCAAAGGAGCTCCAACTACCTTCAAAATTTGACCACAGAATCACCTCGACGAGCTTTTTAACATGACAAATAAGGCTTCATTGTATCTTGGTGAGTTTTCCAGAAAACGAGTAATTTATGTGCTCAAACACACATCTTTCGTGACTTTTCAAGATTTGAACCTCCGTAACTTCGGCAAATGTGCTTCACATTCCGTCAAAAATTGATCATAGAATCACCTCGTTGAGCTCTTCATCATGACTCAGAAGGCTTCATTGTATCTTGGTGAGTTTTTTAGAAAACGAGTAATTTATGTGCACAAACACACATCTTTCGTGACTTTTCAAGATTTGAACCTCCGTAACTTCGGCAAATGAGCTCCAAATCGCTTCAAAATTTGACCACAGAATCACCTCGACGAGCTCTTTAACATGGCAAATAAGGCTTCATTGTATCTTGATGAGTTTTCTAGAAAACGAGTGATTTATGTGCACAAACACACTTCGTTCGTGACTTTTCAAGCTTTGAACCTCCGTAACTTCGGCAAAGGAGCTCCAACTACCTTCAAAATTTGACCACAGAATCACATCGACGAACTCTTTTTAACACAGTGAAGAAGGCTTCATTGTATCTTGGTGAGTTTTCTAGAAAACGAGTGATTTATGTGCACAAACATACTTGTTTCGTGACTTTTCAAGCTTTGAACCTACGTAACTTCGGCAAATGTGCTTCAAATTCCGTCAAAAATTGATCATAGAATCACCTCGTTGAGCTCTTCATCATGACTCAGAAGGCTTCATTGTATCTTGGTGAGTTTTTTAGAAAACGAGTAATTTATGTGCACAAACACACTTCTTTCGTGACTTTTCAAGCTTTGAACCTCCGTAACTTCGGCAAATGAGCTCCAAATCGCTTCAAAATTTTACCACAGAATCACCTCGACGAGCTCTTTAACATGACAAATAAGGCTTCATTGTATCTTGGTGAGTTTTCCAGAAAACGAGTGATTTATGTGCACAAACACACTTCGTTCGTGACTTTTCAAGCTTTGAACCTCCGTAACTTCGGCAAATGAGCTTCAAATACCTTCAAAATTTGACCACAGAATCACCTCGACGAGCTCTTTAACATGACAAATGAGGCTTCATTGTATCTTGGTGAGTTTTCCAGAAAACGAGTAATTTATGTGCTGAAACACACATCTTTCGTGACTTTTCAAGATTTGAACCTCCGTAACTTCGGCAAATGTGCTTCACATTCCGTCAAAAATTGATCATAGAATCACCTCGTTGAGCTCTTCATCATGACTCAGAAGGCTTCATTGTATCTTGGTGAGTTTTTTAGAAAACGAGTAATTTATGTGCACAAACACACATTTTTCGTGACTTTTCAAGCTTTGAACCTCCGTAACATCGGCAAATGAGCTCCAAATCGCTTCAAAATTTTACCACAGAATCACCTCGACGAGCTCTTTAACATGACAAATAAGGCTTCATTGTATCTTGGTGAGTTTTCTAGAAAACGAGTAATTTATGTGCTGAAACACACATCTTTCGTGACTTTTCAAGATTTGAACCTCCGTAACTTCGGCAAATGTGCTTCACATTCCGTCAAAAATTGATCATAGAATCACCTCGTTGAGCTCTTCATCATGACTCAGAAGGCTTCATTGTATCTTGGTGAGTTTTTTAGAAAACGAGTAATTTATGTGCACAAACACACATTTTTCGTGACTTTTCAAGCTTTGAACCTCCGTAACATCGGCAAATGAGCTCCAAATCGCTTCAAAATTTTACCACAGAATCACCTCGACGAGCTCTTTAACATGACAAATAAGGCTTCATTGTATCTTGGTGAGTTTTCCAGAAAACGACTAATTTATGTGCACAAACACACTTCTTTCGTGACTTTTCAAGATTTGAACCTCCGTAACTTCGGCAAAGGAGCTCCAACTACCTTCAAAATTTGACCACAGAATCACGTCGACGAACTCTTTTTAACACAGTTAAGAAGGCTTCATTGTATCTTGGTGAGTTTTCCAGAAAACGAGTAATTTATGTGCACAAACACACTTCTTTCGTGACTTTTCAAGCTTTGGACCTCCGTAACTTCGGCAAATGTGCTTCAAATTGCTTAAAAAATTGATCATAGAATCACCTCGTTGAGCTCTTCATCATGACTCAGAAGGCTTCATTGTATCTTGGTGAGTTTTTTAGAAAACGAGTAATTTATGTGCACAAACACACATTTTTCGTGACTTTTCAAGCTTTGAACCTCCGTAACATCGGCAAATGAGCTCCAAATCGCTTCAAAATTTTACCACAGAATCACCTCGATGAGCTCTTTAACATGACAAATAAGGCTTCATTGTATCTTGGTGAGTTTTCCAGAAAACGACTAATTTATGTGCACAAACACACTTCTTTCGTGACTTTTCAAGATTTGAACCTCCGTAACTTCGGCAAATGTGCTTCACATTCCGTCAAAAATTGATCATAGAATCACCTCGTTGAGCTCTTCATCATGACTCAGAAGGCTTCATTGTATCTTGGTGAGTTTTTTAGAAAACGAGTAATTTATGTGCACAAACACACATCTTTCGTGACTTTTCAAGATTTGAACCTCCGTAACTTCGGCAAATGAGCTCCAAATCGCTTCAAAATTTGACCACAGAATCACCTCGACGAGCTCTTTAACATGGCAAATAAGGCTTCATTGTATCTTGATGAGTTTTCTAGAAAACGAGTGATTTATGTGCACAAACACACTTCGTTCGTGACTTTTCAAGCTTTGAACCTCCGTAACTTCGGCAAAGGAGCTCCAACTACCTTCAAAATTTGACCACAGAATCACATCGACGAACTCTTTTTAACACAGTGAAGAAGGCTTCATTGTATCTTGGTGAGTTTTCTAGAAAACGAGTGATTTATGTGCACAAACATACTTGTTTCGTGACTTTTCAAGCTTTGAACCTACGTAACTTCGGCAAATGTGCTTCAAATTCCGTCAAAAATTGATCATAGAATCACCTCGTTGAGCTCTTCATCATGACTCAGAAGGCTTCATTGTATCTTGGTGAGTTTTTTAGAAAACGAGTAATTTATGTGCACAAACACACATTTTTCGTGACTTTTCAAGCTTTGAACCTCCGTAACATCGGCAAATGAGCTCCAAATCGCTTCAAAATTTTACCACAGAATCACCTCGACGAGCTCTTTAACATGACAAATAAGGCTTCATTGTATCTTGGTGAGTTTTCCAGAAAACGACTAATTTATGTGCACAAACACACTTCTTTCGTGACTTTTCAAGATTTGAACCTCCGTAACTTCGGCAAAGGAGCTCCAACTACCTTCAAAATTTGACCACAGAATCACGTCGACGAACTCTTTTTAACACAGTTAAGAAGGCTTCATTGTATCTTGGTGAGTTTTCCAGAAAACGAGTAATTTATGTGCACAAACACACTTCTTTCGTGACTTTTCAAGCTTTGGACCTCCGTAACTTCGGCAAATGTGCTTCAAATTGCTTAAAAAATTGATCATAGAATCACCTCGTTGAGCTCTTCATCATGACTCAGAAGGCTTCATTGTATCTTGGTGAGTTTTTTAGAAAACGAGTAATTTATGTGCACAAACACACTTCGTTCGTGACTTTTCAAGCTTTGAACCTCCGTAACTTCGGCAAATGAGCTTCAAATACCTTCAAAATTTGACCACAGAATCACCTCGACGAGCTCTTTAACATGACAAATGAGGCTTCATTGTATCTTGGTGAGTTTTCCAGAAAACGAGTAATTTATGTGCAAAAACATACTTCTTTCGTGACTTTTCAAGTTTTGAACCTCCGTAACTTCGGCAAAGGACCTCCAACTACCTTCAAAATTTGACCACAGAATCACCTCGACGAGCTCTTTCACACGACTAAGAAGGCTTCATTGTATCTTGGTGAGTTTTCTAGAAAACGAGTAATTTATGTGCACAAACACACTTCTTTCGTGACTTTTCAAGCTTTGAACCTCCGTAACTTCGGCAAATGTGCTTCAAATTGCTTAAAAAATTGATCATAGAATCACCTCGTTGAGCTCTTCATCATGACTCATAAGGCTTCATTGTATCTTGGTGAGTTTTCTAGAAAACGAGTAATTTATGTGCACAAACATACTTCTTTCGTGACTTTTCAAGCTTTGAACCTACGTAACTTCGGCAAATGAGCTCCAACTACCTTCAAAATTTGACCACAGAATCACCTCGACGAGCTCTTTAACATGACAAATGAGGCTTCATTGTATCTTGGTGAGTTTTCCAGAAAACGAGTAATTTATGTGCAAAAACATACTTCTTTCGTGACTTTTCAAGTTTTGAACCTCCGTAACTTCGGCAAATGAGCTTCAAATACCTTCAAAATTTGACCACAGAATCACCTCGACGAGCTCTTTAACATGACAAATGAGGCTTCATTGTATCTTGGTGAGTTTTCCAGAAAACGAGTAATTTATGTGCAAAAACATACTTCTTTCGTGACTTTTCAAGTTTTGAACCTCCGTAACTTCGGCAAAGGAGCTCCAACTACCTTCAAAATTTGACCACAGAATCACCTCGACGAGCTTTTTAACATGACAAATAAGGCTTCATTGTATCTTGGTGAGTTTTCCAGAAAACGAGTAATTTATGTGCTCAAACACACATCTTTCGTGACTTTTCAAGATTTGAACCTCCGTAACTTCGGCAAATGTGCTTCACATTCCGTCAAAAATTGATCATAGAATCACCTCGTTGAGCTCTTCATCATGACTCAGAAGGCTTCATTGTATCTTGGTGAGTTTTTTAGAAAACGAGTAATTTATGTGCACAAACACACATCTTTCGTGACTTTTCAAGATTTGAACCTCCGTAACTTCGGCAAATGAGCTCCAAATCGCTTCAAAATTTGACCACAGAATCACCTCGACGAGCTCTTTAACATGGCAAATAAGGCTTCATTGTATCTTGATGAGTTTTCTAGAAAACGAGTGATTTATGTGCACAAACACACTTCGTTCGTGACTTTTCAAGCTTTGAACCTCCGTAACTTCGGCAAAGGAGCTCCAACTACCTTCAAAATTTGACCACAGAATCACATCGACGAACTCTTTTTAACACAGTGAAGAAGGCTTCATTGTATCTTGGTGAGTTTTCTAGAAAACGAGTGATTTATGTGCACAAACATACTTGTTTCGTGACTTTTCAAGCTTTGAACCTACGTAACTTCGGCAAATGTGCTTCAAATTCCGTCAAAAATTGATCATAGAATCACCTCGTTGAGCTCTTCATCATGACTCAGAAGGCTTCATTGTATCTTGGTGAGTTTTTTAGAAAACGAGTAATTTATGTGCACAAACACACTTCTTTCGTGACTTTTCAAGCTTTGAACCTCCGTAACTTCGGCAAATGAGCTCCAAATCGCTTCAAAATTTTACCACAGAATCACCTCGACGAGCTCTTTAACATGACAAATAAGGCTTCATTGTATCTTGGTGAGTTTTCCAGAAAACGAGTGATTTATGTGCACAAACACACTTCGTTCGTGACTTTTCAAGCTTTGAACCTCCGTAACTTCGGCAAATGAGCTTCAAATACCTTCAAAATTTGACCACAGAATCACCTCGACGAGCTCTTTAACATGACAAATGAGGCTTCATTGTATCTTGGTGAGTTTTCCAGAAAACGAGTAATTTATGTGCTGAAACACACATCTTTCGTGACTTTTCAAGATTTGAACCTCCGTAACTTCGGCAAATGTGCTTCACATTCCGTCAAAAATTGATCATAGAATCACCTCGTTGAGCTCTTCATCATGACTCAGAAGGCTTCATTGTATCTTGGTGAGTTTTTTAGAAAACGAGTAATTTATGTGCACAAACACACATTTTTCGTGACTTTTCAAGCTTTGAACCTCCGTAACATCGGCAAATGAGCTCCAAATCGCTTCAAAATTTTACCACAGAATCACCTCGACGAGCTCTTTAACATGACAAATAAGGCTTCATTGTATCTTGGTGAGTTTTCTAGAAAACGAGTAATTTATGTGCTGAAACACACATCTTTCGTGACTTTTCAAGATTTGAACCTCCGTAACTTCGGCAAATGTGCTTCACATTCCGTCAAAAATTGATCATAGAATCACCTCGTTGAGCTCTTCATCATGACTCAGAAGGCTTCATTGTATCTTGGTGAGTTTTTTAGAAAACGAGTAATTTATGTGCACAAACACACATTTTTCGTGACTTTTCAAGCTTTGAACCTCCGTAACATCGGCAAATGAGCTCCAAATCGCTTCAAAATTTTACCACAGAATCACCTCGACGAGCTCTTTAACATGACAAATAAGGCTTCATTGTATCTTGGTGAGTTTTCCAGAAAACGACTAATTTATGTGCACAAACACACTTCTTTCGTGACTTTTCAAGATTTGAACCTCCGTAACTTCGGCAAAGGAGCTCCAACTACCTTCAAAATTTGACCACAGAATCACGTCGACGAACTCTTTTTAACACAGTTAAGAAGGCTTCATTGTATCTTGGTGAGTTTTCCAGAAAACGAGTAATTTATGTGCACAAACACACTTCTTTCGTGACTTTTCAAGCTTTGGACCTCCGTAACTTCGGCAAATGTGCTTCAAATTGCTTAAAAAATTGATCATAGAATCACCTCGTTGAGCTCTTCATCATGACTCAGAAGGCTTCATTGTATCTTGGTGAGTTTTTTAGAAAACGAGTAATTTATGTGCACAAACACACATTTTTCGTGACTTTTCAAGCTTTGAACCTCCGTAACATCGGCAAATGAGCTCCAAATCGCTTCAAAATTTTACCACAGAATCACCTCGATGAGCTCTTTAACATGACAAATAAGGCTTCATTGTATCTTGGTGAGTTTTCCAGAAAACGACTAATTTATGTGCACAAACACACTTCTTTCGTGACTTTTCAAGATTTGAACCTCCGTAACTTCGGCAAATGTGCTTCACATTCCGTCAAAAATTGATCATAGAATCACCTCGTTGAGCTCTTCATCATGACTCAGAAGGCTTCATTGTATCTTGGTGAGTTTTTTAGAAAACGAGTAATTTATGTGCACAAACACACATCTTTCGTGACTTTTCAAGATTTGAACCTCCGTAACTTCGGCAAATGAGCTCCAAATCGCTTCAAAATTTGACCACAGAATCACCTCGACGAGCTCTTTAACATGGCAAATAAGGCTTCATTGTATCTTGATGAGTTTTCTAGAAAACGAGTGATTTATGTGCACAAACACACTTCGTTCGTGACTTTTCAAGCTTTGAACCTCCGTAACTTCGGCAAAGGAGCTCCAACTACCTTCAAAATTTGACCACAGAATCACATCGACGAACTCTTTTTAACACAGTGAAGAAGGCTTCATTGTATCTTGGTGAGTTTTCTAGAAAACGAGTGATTTATGTGCACAAACATACTTGTTTCGTGACTTTTCAAGCTTTGAACCTACGTAACTTCGGCAAATGTGCTTCAAATTCCGTCAAAAATTGATCATAGAATCACCTCGTTGAGCTCTTCATCATGACTCAGAAGGCTTCATTGTATCTTGGTGAGTTTTTTAGAAAACGAGTAATTTATGTGCACAAACACACATTTTTCGTGACTTTTCAAGCTTTGAACCTCCGTAACATCGGCAAATGAGCTCCAAATCGCTTCAAAATTTTACCACAGAATCACCTCGACGAGCTCTTTAACATGACAAATAAGGCTTCATTGTATCTTGGTGAGTTTTCCAGAAAACGACTAATTTATGTGCACAAACACACTTCTTTCGTGACTTTTCAAGATTTGAACCTCCGTAACTTCGGCAAAGGAGCTCCAACTACCTTCAAAATTTGACCACAGAATCACGTCGACGAACTCTTTTTAACACAGTTAAGAAGGCTTCATTGTATCTTGGTGAGTTTTCCAGAAAACGAGTAATTTATGTGCACAAACACACTTCTTTCGTGACTTTTCAAGCTTTGGACCTCCGTAACTTCGGCAAATGTGCTTCAAATTGCTTAAAAAATTGATCATAGAATCACCTCGTTGAGCTCTTCATCATGACTCAGAAGGCTTCATTGTATCTTGGTGAGTTTTTTAGAAAACGAGTAATTTATGTGCACAAACACACTTCGTTCGTGACTTTTCAAGCTTTGAACCTCCGTAACTTCGGCAAATGAGCTTCAAATACCTTCAAAATTTGACCACAGAATCACCTCGACGAGCTCTTTAACATGACAAATGAGGCTTCATTGTATCTTGGTGAGTTTTCCAGAAAACGAGTAATTTATGTGCAAAAACATACTTCTTTCGTGACTTTTCAAGTTTTGAACCTCCGTAACTTCGGCAAAGGACCTCCAACTACCTTCAAAATTTGACCACAGAATCACCTCGACGAGCTCTTTCACACGACTAAGAAGGCTTCATTGTATCTTGGTGAGTTTTCTAGAAAACGAGTGATTTATGTGCACAAACACACTTCTTTCGTGACTTTTCAAGCTTTGGACCTCCGTAACTTCGGCAAATGTGCTTCAAATTGCTTAAAAAATTGATCATAGAATCACCTCGTTGAGCTCTTCATCATGACTCATAAGGCTTCATTGTATCTTGGTGAGTTTTCTAGAAAACGAGTAATTTATGTGCACAAACATACTTCTTTTGTGACTTTTCAAGCTTTGAACCTACGTAACATCGGCAAATGAGCTCCAACTACCTTCAAAATTTGACCACAGAATCACCTCGACGAGCTCTTTAACATGACAAATAAGGCTTCATTGTATCTTGGTGAGTTTTCTAGAAAACGAGTGATTTATGTGCACAAACACACTTCGTTCGTGACTTTTCAAGCTTTGAACCTTCGTAACTTCGGCAAATGAGCTTCAAATACCTTCAAAATTTGATCACAGAATCACCTCGACGAGCTCTTTAACATGACAAATGAGGCTTCATTGTATCTTGGTGAGTTTTCCAGAAAACGAGTAATTTATGTGCACAAACACACTTCTTTCGTGACTTTTCAAGCTTTGAACCTCCGTAACTTCGGCAAATGTGCTTCAAATTGCTTAAAAAATTGATCATAGAATCACCTCGTTGAGCTCTTCATCATGACTCATAAGGCTTCATTGTATCTTGGTGAGTTTTCTAGAAAACGAGTAATTTATGTGCACAAACATACTTCGTTCGTGACTTTTCAAGCTTTGAACCTACGTAACTTCGGCAAATGAGCTCCAACTACCTTCAAAATTTGACCACAGAATCACCTCGACGAGCTCTTTAACATGACAAATAAGGCTTCATTATATCTTGGTGAGTTTTCTAGAAAACGAGTGATTTATGTGCACAAACACACTTCGTTCGTGACTTTTCAAGCTTTGAACCTCCGTAACTTCGGCAAATGAGCTTCAAATACCTTCAAAATTTGACCACAGAATCACCTCGACGAGCTCTTTAACATGACGAATGAGGCTTCATTGTATCTTGGTGAGTTTTCCAGAAAACGAGTAATTTATGTGCAAAAACATACTTCTTTCGTGACTTTTCAAGTTTTGAACCTCCGTAACTTCGGCAAAGGAGCTCCAACTACCTTCAAAATTTGACCACAGAATCACCTCGACGAGCTTTTTAACATGACAAATAAGGCTTCATTGTATCTTGGTGAGTTTTCCAGAAAACGAGTAATTTATGTGCTCAAACACACATCTTTCGTGACTTTTCAAGATTTGAACCTCCGTAACTTCGGCAAATGTGCTTCACATTCCGTCAAAAATTGATCATAGTATCACCTCGTTGAGCTCTTCATCATGACTCAGAAGGCTTCATTGTATCTTGGTGAGTTTTTTAGAAAACGAGTAATTTATGTGCACAAACACACATCTTTCGTGACTTTTCAAGATTTGAACCTCCGTAACTTCGGCAAATGAGCTCCAAATCGCTTCAAAATTTTACCACAGAATCACCTCGACGAGCTCTTTAACACGACAAATAAGGCTTCATTGTATCTTGGTGAGTTTTCCAGAAAACGAGTAATTTATGTGCACAAACACACTTCTTTCGTGACTTTTCAAGCTTTGAACCTCCGTAACTTCGGCAAAGGAGCTCCAACTACCTTCAAAATTTGACCACAGAATCACCTCGACGAGCTCTTTCACACGACTAAGAAGGCTTCATTGTATCTTGGTGAGTTTTCTAGAAAACGAGTGATTTATGTGCACAAACACACTTCGTTCGTGACTTTTCAAGCTTTGAACCTCCGTAACTTCGGCAAATGACCTTCAAATACCTTCAAAATTTGACCACAGAATCACCTCGACGAGCTCTTTAACATGACAAATGAGGCTTCATTGTATCTTGGTGAGTTTTCCAGAAAACGAGTAATTTATGTGCAAAAACATACTTCTTTCGTGACTTTTCAAGTTTTGAACCTCCGTAACTTCGGCAAAGGAGCTCCAACTACCTTCAAAATTTGACCACAGAATCACATCGACGAACTCTTTTTAACACAGTGAAGAAGGCTTCATTGTATCTTGGTGAGTTTTCTAGAAAACGAGTGATTTATGTGCACAAACATACTTGTTTCGTGACTTTTCAAGCTTTGAACCTACGTAACTTCGGCAAATGTGCTTCAAATTCCGTCAAAAATTGATCATAGAATCACCTCGTTGAGCTCTTCATCATGACTCAGAAGGCTTCATTGTATCTTGGTGAGTTTTTTAGAAAACGAGTAATTTATGTGCACAAACACACTTCTTTCGTGACTTTTCAAGCTATGAACCTCCGTAACTTCGGCAAATGAGCTCCAAATCGCTTCAAAATTTTACCACAGAATCACCTCGACGAGCTCTTTAACATGACAAATAAGGCTTCATTGTATCTTGGTGAGTTTTCCAGAAAACGAGTGATTTATGTGCACAAACACACTTCGTTCGTGACTTTTCAAGCTTTGAACCTCCGTAACTTCGGCAAATGAGCTTCAAATACCTTCAAAATTTGACCACAGAATCACCTCGACGAGCTCTTTAACATGACAAATGAGGCTTCATTGTATCTTGGTGAGTTTTCCAGAAAACGAGTAATTTATGTGCAAAAACATACTTCTTTCGTGACTTTTCAAGTTTTGAACCTCCGTAACTTCGGCAAAGGAGCTCCAACTACCTTCAAAATTTGACCACAGAATCACCTCGACGAGCTCTTTCACACGACTAAGAAGGCTTCATTGTATCTTGGTGAGTTTTCTAGAAAACGAGTGATTTATGTGCACAAACACACTTCTTTCGTGACTTTTCAAGCTTTGGACCTCCGTAACTTCGGCAAATGTGCTTCAAATTGCTTAAAAAATTGATCATAGAATCACCTCGTTGAGCTCTTCATCATGACTCATAAGGCTTCATTGTATCTTGGTGAGTTTTCTAGAAAACGAGTAATTTATGTGCACAAACATACTTCTTTTGTGACTTTTCAAGCTTTGAACCTACGTAACATCGGCAAATGAGCTCCAACTACCTTCAAAATTTGACCACAGAATCACCTCGACGAGCTCTTTAACATGACAAATAAGGCTTCATTGTATCTTGGTGAGTTTTCTAGAAAACGAGTGATTTATGTGCACAAACACACTTCGTTCGTGACTTTTCAAGCTTTGAACCTCCGTAACTTCGGCAAATGAGCTTCAAATACCTTCAAAATTTGACCACAGAATCACCTCGACGAGCTCTTTAACATGACAAATGAGGCTTCATTGTATCTTGGTGAGTTTTCCAGAAAACGAGTAATTTATGTGCACAAACACACTTCTTTCGTGACTTTTCAAGCTTTGAACCTCCGTAACTTCGGCAAATGTGCTTCAAATTGCTTAAAAAATTGATCATAGAATCACCTCGTTGAGCTCTTCATCATGACTCAGAAGGCTTCATTGTATCTTGGTGAGTTTTCTAGAAAACGAGTGATTTATGTGCACAAACACACTTCTTTCGTGACTTTTCAAGCTTTGAACCTCCGTAACTTCGGCAAAGGAGCTCCAACTACCTTCAAAATTTGACCACAGAATCACCTCGACGAGCTCTTTCACACGACTAAGAAGGCTTCATTGTATCTTGGTGAGTTTTCTAGAAAACGAGTGATTTATGTGCACAAACACACTTCTTTCGTGACTTTTCAAGCTTTGAACCTCCGTAACTTCGGCAAAGGAGCTCCAACTACCTTCAAAATTTGACCACAGAATCACCTCGACGAGCTCTTTCACACGACTAAGAAGGCTTCATTGTATCTTGGTGAGTTTTCTAGAAAACGAGTGATTTATGTGCACAAACACACTTCTTTCGTGACTTTTCAAGCTTTGAACCTCCGTAACTTCGGCAAATGTGCTTCAAATTGCTTAAAAAATTGATCATAGAATCACCTCGTTGAGCTCTTCATCATGACTCATAAGGCTTCATTGTATCTTGGTGAGTTTTCCAGAAAACGAGTGATTTATGTGCACAAACACACTTCGTTCGTGACTTTTCAAGCTTTGAACCTCCGTAACTTCGGCAAATGAGCTTCAAATACCTTCAAAATTTGACCACAGAATCACCTCGACGAGCTCTTTAACATGACGAATGAGGCTTCATTGTATCTTGGTGAGTTTTCCAGAAAACGAGTAATTTATGTGCAAAAACATACTTCTTTCGTGACTTTTCAAGTTTTGAACCTCCGTAACTTCGGCAAAGGAGCTCCAACTACCTTCAAAATTTGACCACAGAATCACCTCGACGAGCTTTTTAACATGACAAATAAGGCTTCATTGTATCTTGGTGAGTTTTCCAGAAAACGAGTAATTTATGTGCTCAAACACACATCTTTCGTGACTTTTCAAGATTTGAACCTCCGTAACTTCGGCAAATGTGCTTCACATTCCGTCAAAAATTGATCATAGTATCACCTCGTTGAGCTCTTCATCATGACTCAGAAGGCTTCATTGTATCTTGGTGAGTTTTTTAGAAAACGAGTAATTTATGTGCACAAACACACATCTTTCGTGACTTTTCAAGATTTGAACCTCCGTAACTTCGGCAAATGAGCTCCAAATCGCTTCAAAATTTTACCACAGAATCACCTCGACGAGCTCTTTAACATGACAAATAAGGCTTCATTGTATCTTGGTGAGTTTTCCAGAAAACGAGTAATTTATGTGCAAAAACATACTTCTTTCGTGACTTTTCAAGTTTTGAACCTCCGTAACTTCGGCAAAGGAGCTCCAACTACCTTCAAAATTTGACCACAGAATCACCTCGACATGCTTTTTAACATGACAAATAAGGCTTCATTGTATCTTGGTGAGTTTTCCAGAAAACGAGTAATTTATGTGCTCAAACACACATCTTTCGTGACTTTTCAAGATTTGAACCTCCGTAACTTCGGCAAATGAGCTTCACATTCCGTCAAAAATTGATCATAGAATCACCTCGTTGAGCTCTTTAACATGACAAATAAGGCTTCATTGTATCTTGGTGAGTTTTCTAGAAAACGAGTAATTTATGTGCACAAACACACTTCTTTCGTGACTTTTCAAGCTTTGAACCTCCGTAACTTCGGCAAAGGAGCTCCAACTACCTTCAAAATTTGACCACAGAATCACCTCGACGAGCTCTTTCACACGACTAAGAAGGCTTCATTGTATCTTGGTGAGTTTTCTAGAAAACGAGTAATTTATGTGCTCAAACACACATCTTTCGTGACTTTTCAAGTTTTGAACCTACGTAACTTCGGCAAATGAGCTCCAACTACCTTCAAAATTTTACCACAGAATCACCTCGACGAGCTCTTTAACATGACAAATAAGGCTTCATTGTATCTTGGTGAGTTTTCTAGAAAACGAGTAATTTATGTGCACAAACACACTTCTTTCGTGACTTTTCAAGCTTTGAACCTCCGTATCTTCGGCAAAGGAGCTCCAACTACCTTCAAAATTTGACCACAGAATCACCTCGACGAGCTCTTTAACATGACAAATAAGGCTTCATTGTATCTTGGTGAGTTTTCTAGAAAACGAGTAATTTATGTGCTCAAACACACATCTTTCGTGACTTTTCAAGTTTTGAACCTACGTAACTTCGGCAAATGAGCTCCAACTACCTTCAAAATTTTACCACAGAATCACCTCGACGAGCTCTTTAACATGACAAATAAGGCTTCATTGTATCTTGGTGAGTTTTCCAGAAAACGAGTGATTTATGTGCACAAACACACTTCGTTCGTGACTTTTCAAGCTTTGAACCTCCGTAACTTCGGCAAATGAGCTTCAAATACCTTCAAAATTTGACCACAGAATCACCTCGACGAGCTCTTTAACATGACAAATGAGGCTTCATTGTATCTTGGTGAGTTTTCCAGAAAACGAGTAATTTATGTGCAAAAACATACTTCTTTCGTGACTTTTCAAGTTTTGAACCTCCGTAACTTCGGCAAAGGAGCTCCAACTACCTTCAAAATTTGACCACAGAATCACCTCGACGAGCTCTTTCACACGACTAAGAAGGCTTCATTGTATCTTGGTGAGTTTTCTAGAAAACGAGTGATTTATGTGCACAAACACACTTCTTTCGTGACTTTTCAAGCTTTGGACCTCCGTAACTTCGGCAAATGTGCTTCAAATTGCTTAAAAAATTGATCATAGAATCACCTCGTTGAGCTCTTCATCATGACTCATAAGGCTTCATTGTATCTTGGTGAGTTTTCTAGAAAACGAGTAATTTATGTGCACAAACATACTTCTTTTGTGACTTTTCAAGCTTTGAACCTACGTAACATCGGCAAATGAGCTCCAACTACCTTCAAAATTTGACCACAGAATCACCTCGACGAGCTCTTTAACATGACAAATAAGGCTTCATTGTATCTTGGTGAGTTTTCTAGAAAACGAGTGATTTATGTGCACAAACACACTTCGTTCGTGACTTTTCAAGCTTTGAACCTCCGTAACTTCGGCAAATGAGCTTCAAATACCTTCAAAATTTGACCACAGAATCACCTCGACGAGCTCTTTAACATGACAAATGAGGCTTCATTGTATCTTGGTGAGTTTTCCAGAAAACGAGTAATTTATGTGCACAAACACACTTCTTTCGTGACTTTTCAAGCTTTGAACCTCCGTAACTTCGGCAAATGTGCTTCAAATTGCTTAAAAAATTGATCATAGAATCACCTCGTTGAGCTCTTCATCATGACTCAGAAGGCTTCATTGTATCTTGGTGAGTTTTCTAGAAAACGAGTGATTTATGTGCACAAACACACTTCTTTCGTGACTTTTCAAGCTTTGAACCTCCGTAACTTCGGCAAAGGAGCTCCAACTACCTTCAAAATTTGACCACAGAATCACCTCGACGAGCTCTTTCACACGACTAAGAAGGCTTCATTGTATCTTGGTGAGTTTTCTAGAAAACGAGTGATTTATGTGCACAAACACACTTCTTTCGTGACTTTTCAAGCTTTGAACCTCCGTAACTTCGGCAAAGGAGCTCCAACTACCTTCAAAATTTGACCACAGAATCACCTCGACGAGCTCTTTCACACGACTAAGAAGGCTTCATTGTATCTTGGTGAGTTTTCTAGAAAACGAGTGATTTATGTGCACAAACACACTTCTTTCGTGACTTTTCAAGCTTTGAACCTCCGTAACTTCGGCAAATGTGCTTCAAATTGCTTAAAAAATTGATCATAGAATCACCTCGTTGAGCTCTTCATCATGACTCATAAGGCTTCATTGTATCTTGGTGAGTTTTCCAGAAAACGAGTGATTTATGTGCACAAACACACTTCGTTCGTGACTTTTCAAGCTTTGAACCTCCGTAACTTCGGCAAATGAGCTTCAAATACCTTCAAAATTTGACCACAGAATCACCTCGACGAGCTCTTTAACATGACGAATGAGGCTTCATTGTATCTTGGTGAGTTTTCCAGAAAACGAGTAATTTATGTGCAAAAACATACTTCTTTCGTGACTTTTCAAGTTTTGAACCTCCGTAACTTCGGCAAAGGAGCTCCAACTACCTTCAAAATTTGACCACAGAATCACCTCGACGAGCTTTTTAACATGACAAATAAGGCTTCATTGTATCTTGGTGAGTTTTCCAGAAAACGAGTAATTTATGTGCTCAAACACACATCTTTCGTGACTTTTCAAGATTTGAACCTCCGTAACTTCGGCAAATGTGCTTCACATTCCGTCAAAAATTGATCATAGTATCACCTCGTTGAGCTCTTCATCATGACTCAGAAGGCTTCATTGTATCTTGGTGAGTTTTTTAGAAAACGAGTAATTTATGTGCACAAACACACATCTTTCGTGACTTTTCAAGATTTGAACCTCCGTAACTTCGGCAAATGAGCTCCAAATCGCTTCAAAATTTTACCACAGAATCACCTCGACGAGCTCTTTAACATGACAAATAAGGCTTCATTGTATCTTGGTGAGTTTTCCAGAAAACGAGTAATTTATGTGCAAAAACATACTTCTTTCGTGACTTTTCAAGTTTTGAACCTCCGTAACTTCGGCAAAGGAGCTCCAACTACCTTCAAAATTTGACCACAGAATCACCTCGACATGCTTTTTAACATGACAAATAAGGCTTCATTGTATCTTGGTGAGTTTTCCAGAAAACGAGTAATTTATGTGCTCAAACACACATCTTTCGTGACTTTTCAAGATTTGAACCTCCGTAACTTCGGCAAATGAGCTTCACATTCCGTCAAAAATTGATCATAGAATCACCTCGTTGAGCTCTTTAACATGACAAATAAGGCTTCATTGTATCTTGGTGAGTTTTCTAGAAAACGAGTAATTTATGTGCACAAACACACTTCTTTCGTGACTTTTCAAGCTTTGAACCTCCGTAACTTCGGCAAAGGAGCTCCAACTACCTTCAAAATTTGACCACAGAATCACCTCGACGAGCTCTTTCACACGACTAAGAAGGCTTCATTGTATCTTGGTGAGTTTTCTAGAAAACGAGTAATTTATGTGCTCAAACACACATCTTTCGTGACTTTTCAAGTTTTGAACCTACGTAACTTCGGCAAATGAGCTCCAACTACCTTCAAAATTTTACCACAGAATCACCTCGACGAGCTCTTTAACATGACAAATAAGGCTTCATTGTATCTTGGTGAGTTTTCTAGAAAACGAGTAATTTATGTGCACAAACACACTTCTTTCGTGACTTTTCAAGCTTTGAACCTCCGTATCTTCGGCAAAGGAGCTCCAACTACCTTCAAAATTTGACCACAGAATCACCTCGACGAGCTCTTTAACATGACAAATAAGGCTTCATTGTATCTTGGTGAGTTTTCTAGAAAACGAGTAATTTATGTGCTCAAACACATACCTTTCGTGACTTTTCAAGTTTTGAACCTACGTAACTTCGGCAAATGAGCTCCAACTACCTTCAAAATTTTACCACAGAATCACCTCGACGAGCTCTTTAACATGACAAATAAGGCTTCATTGTATCTTGGTGAGTTTTCCAGAAAACGAGTGATTTATGTGCACAAACACACTTCGTTCGTGACTTTTCAAGCTTTGAACCTCCGTAACTTCGGCAAATGAGCTTCAAATACCTTCAAAATTTGACCACAGAATCACCTCGACGAGCTCTTTAACATGACAAATAAGGCTTCATTGTATCTTGGTGAGTTTTCTAGAAAACGAGTGATTTATGTGCACAAACACACTTCTTTCGTGACTTTTCAAGCTTTGGACCTCCGTAACTTCGGCAAATGTGCTTCAAATTGCTTAAAAAATTGATCATAGAATCACCTCGTTGAGCTCTTCATCATGACTCATAAGGCTTCATTGTATCTTGGTGAGTTTTCTAGAAAACGAGTAATTTATGTGCACAAACATACTTCTTTCGTGACTTTTCAAGCTTTGAACCTACGTAACTTCGGCAAATGAGCTCCAACTACCTTCAAAATTTGACCACAGAATCACCTCGACGAGCTCTTTAACATGACAAATAAGGCTTCATTGTATCTTGGTGAGTTTTCTAGAAAACGAGTGATTTATGTGCACAAACACACTTCGTTCGTGACTTTTCAAGCTTTGAACCTCCGTAACTTCGGCAAATGAGCTTCAAATACCTTCAAAATTTGACCACAGAATCACCTCGACGAGCTCTTTAACATGACAAATGAGGCTTCATTGTATCTTGGTGAGTTTTCCAGAAAACGAGTAATTTATGTGCAAAAACATATTTCTTTCGTGACTTTTCAAGTTTTGAACCTCCGTAACTTCGGCAAAGGAGCTCCAACTACCTTCAAAATTTGATCACAGAATCAGCTCGACGAGCTTTTTAACATGACAAATAAGGCTTCATTGTATCTTGGTGAGTTTTCCAGAAAACGAGTAATTTATGTGCTCAAACACACATCTTTCGTGACTTTTCAAGATTTGAACCTCCGTAACTTCGGCAAATGTGCTTCACATTCCGTCAAAAATTGATCATAGAATCACCTCGTTGAGCTCTTCATCATGACTCGGAAGGCTTCATTGTATCTTGGTGAGTTTTTTAGAAAACGAGTAATTTATGTGCACAAACACACATCTTTCGTGACTTTTCAAGCTTTGAACCTCCGTAACATCGGCAAATGAGCTTCAAATACCTTCAAAATTTGACCACAGAATCACCTCGACGAGCTCTTTAACATGACGAATGAGGCTTCATTGTATCTTGGTGAGTTTTCCAGAAAACGAGTAATTTATGTGCACAAACACACTTCTTTCGTGACTTTTCAAGCTTTGAACCTCCGTAACTTCGGCAAAGGAGCTCCAACTACCTTCAAAATTTGACCACAGAATCACGTCGACGAACTCTTTTTAACACAGTTAAGAAGGCTTCATTGTATCTTGGTGAGTTTTCTAGAAAACGAGTGATTTATGTGCACAAACACACTTCTTTCGTGACTTTTCAAGCTTTGGACCTCCGTAACTTCGGCAAATGTGCTTCAAATTGCTTAAAAAATTGATCATAGAATCACCTCGTTGAGCTCTTCATCATGACTCATAAGGCTTCATTGTATCTTGGTGAGTTTTCCAGAAAACGAGTAATTTATGTGCAAAAACATATTTCTTTCGTGACTTTTCAAGTTTTGAACCTCCGTAACTTCGGCAAAGGAGCTCCAACTACCTTCAAAATTTGATCACAGAATCAGCTCGACGAGCTTTTTAACATGACAAATAAGGCTTCATTGTATCTTGGTGAGTTTTCCAGAAAACGAGTAATTTATGTGCTCAAACACACATCTTTCGTGACTTTTCAAGATTTGAACCTCCGTAACTTCGGCAAATGTGCTTCACATTCCGTCAAAAATTGATCATAGAATCACCTCGTTGAGCTCTTCATCATGACTCGGAAGGCTTCATTGTATCTTGGTGAGTTTTTTAGAAAACGAGTAATTTATGTGCACAAACACACATCTTTCGTGACTTTTCAAGCTTTGAACCTCCGTAACATCGGCAAATGAGCTTCAAATACCTTCAAAATTTGACCACAGAATCACCTCGACGAGCTCTTTAACATGACGAATGAGGCTTCATTGTATCTTGGTGAGTTTTCCAGAAAACGAGTAATTTATGTGCACAAACACACTTCTTTCGTGACTTTTCAAGCTTTGAACCTCCGTAACTTCGGCAAAGGAGCTCCAACTACCTTCAAAATTTGACCACAGAATCACGTCGACGAACTCTTTTTAACACAGTTAAGAAGGCTTCATTGTATCTTGGTGAGTTTTCTAGAAAACGAGTGATTTATGTGCACAAACACACTTCTTTCGTGACTTTTCAAGCTTTGGACCTCCGTAACTTCGGCAAATGTGCTTCAAATTGCTTAAAAAATTGATCATAGAATCACCTCGTTGAGCTCTTCATCATGACTCATAAGGCTTCATTGTATCTTGGTGAGTTTTCTAGAAAACGAGTGTTTTATGTGCACAAACACACTTCGTTCGTGACTTTTCAAGCTTTGAACCTCCGTAACTTCGGCAAATGAGCTTCAAATACCTTCAAAATTTGACCACAGAATCACCTCGACGAGCTCTTTAACATGACAAATGAGGCTTCATTGTATCTTGGTGAGTTTTCCAGAAAACGAGTAATTTATGTGCAAAAACATACTTCTTTCGTGACTTTTCAAGTTTTGAACCTCCGTAACTTCGGCAAAGGAGCTCCAACTACCTTCAAAATTTGACCACAGAATCACCTCGACGAGCTTTTTAACATGACAAATAAGGCTTCATTGTATCTTGGTGAGTTTTCCAGAAAACGAGTAATTTATGTGCTCAAACACACATCTTTCGTGACTTTTCAAGATTTGAACCTCCGTAACTTCGGCAAATGTGCTTCACATTCCGTCAAAAATTGATCATAGAATCACCTCGTTGAGCTCTTCATCATGACTCAGAAGGCTTCATTGTATCTTGGTGAGTTTTTTAGAAAACGAGTAATTTATGTGCACAAACACACATCTTTCGTGACTTTTCAAGCTTTGAACCTCCGTAACATCGGCAAATGAGCTCCAAATCACTTCAAAATTTTACCACAGAATCACCTCGACGAGCTCTTTAACATGACAAATAAGGCTTCATTGTATCTTGGTGAGTTTTCCAGAAAACGAGTAATTTATGTGCACAAACACACTTCTTTCGTGACTTTTCAAGCTTTGAACCTCCGTAACTTCGGCAAAGGAGCTCCAACTACCTTCAAAATTTGACCACAGAATCACGTCGACGAACTCTTTTTAACACAGTTAAGAAGGCTTCATTGTATCTTGGTGAGTTTTCTAGAAAACGAGTGATTTATGTGCACAAACACACTTCTTTCGTGACTTTTCAAGCTTTGGACCTCCGTAACTTCGGCAAATGTGCTTCAAATTGCTTAAAAAATTGATCATAGAATCACCTCGTTGAGCTCTTCATCATGACTCATAAGGCTTCATTGTATCTTGGTGAGTTTTCCAGAAAACGAGTGATTTATGTGCACAAACACACTTCGTTCGTGACTTTTCAAGCTTTGAACCTCCGTAACTTCGGCAAATGAGCTTCAAATACCTTCAAAATTTGACCACAGAATCACCTCGACGAGCTCTTTAACATGACAAATGAGGCTTCATTGTATCTTGGTGAGTTTTCCAGAAAACGAGTAATTTATGTGCAAAAACATACTTCTTTCGTGACTTTTCAAGTTTTGAACCTCCGTAACTTCGGCAAAGGAGCTCCAACTACCTTCAAAATTTGACCACAGAATCACCTCGACGAGCTCTTTCACACGACTAAGAAGGCTTCATTGTATCTTGGTGAGTTTTCTAGAAAACGAGTGATTTATGTGCACAAACACACTTCTTTCGTGACTTTTCAAGCTTTGGACCTCCGTAACTTCGGCAAATGTGCTTCAAATTGCTTAAAAAATTGATCATAGAATCACCTCGTTGAGCTCTTCATCATGACTCATAAGGCTTCATTGTATCTTGGTGAGTTTTCTAGAAAACGAGTAATTTATGTGCACAAACATACTTCTTTTGTGACTTTTCAAGCTTTGAACCTACGTAACATCGGCAAATGAGCTCCAACTACCTTCAAAATTTGACCACAGAATCACCTCGACGAGCTCTTTAACATGACAAATAAGGCTTCATTGTATCTTGGTGAGTTTTCTAGAAAACGAGTGATTTATGTGCACAAACACACTTCGTTCGTGACTTTTCAAGCTTTGAACCTCCGTAACTTCGGCAAATGAGCTTCAAATACCTTCAAAATTTGACCACAGAATCACCTCGACGAGCTCTTTAACATGACAAATGAGGCTTCATTGTATCTTGGTGAGTTTTCCAGAAAACGAGTAATTTATGTGCACAAACACACTTCTTTCGTGACTTTTCAAGCTTTGAACCTCCGTAACTTCGGCAAATGTGCTTCAAATTGCTTAAAAAATTGATCATAGAATCACCTCGTTGAGCTCTTCATCATGACTCAGAAGGCTTCATTGTATCTTGGTGAGTTTTCTAGAAAACGAGTGATTTATGTGCACAAACACACTTCTTTCGTGACTTTTCAAGCTTTGAACCTCCGTAACTTCGGCAAAGGAGCTCCAACTACCTTCAAAATTTGACCACAGAATCACCTCGACGAGCTCTTTCACACGACTAAGAAGGCTTCATTGTATCTTGGTGAGTTTTCTAGAAAACGAGTGATTTATGTGCACAAACACACTTCTTTCGTGACTTTTCAAGCTTTGAACCTCCGTAACTTCGGCAAAGGAGCTCCAACTACCTTCAAAATTTGACCACAGAATCACCTCGACGAGCTCTTTCACACGACTAAGAAGGCTTCATTGTATCTTGGTGAGTTTTCTAGAAAACGAGTGATTTATGTGCACAAACACACTTCTTTCGTGACTTTTCAAGCTTTGAACCTCCGTAACTTCGGCAAATGTGCTTCAAATTGCTTAAAAAATTGATCATAGAATCACCTCGTTGAGCTCTTCATCATGACTCATAAGGCTTCATTGTATCTTGGTGAGTTTTCCAGAAAACGAGTGATTTATGTGCACAAACACACTTCGTTCGTGACTTTTCAAGCTTTGAACCTCCGTAACTTCGGCAAATGAGCTTCAAATACCTTCAAAATTTGACCACAGAATCACCTCGACGAGCTCTTTAACATGACGAATGAGGCTTCATTGTATCTTGGTGAGTTTTCCAGAAAACGAGTAATTTATGTGCAAAAACATACTTCTTTCGTGACTTTTCAAGTTTTGAACCTCCGTAACTTCGGCAAAGGAGCTCCAACTACCTTCAAAATTTGACCACAGAATCACCTCGACGAGCTTTTTAACATGACAAATAAGGCTTCATTGTATCTTGGTGAGTTTTCCAGAAAACGAGTAATTTATGTGCTCAAACACACATCTTTCGTGACTTTTCAAGATTTGAACCTCCGTAACTTCGGCAAATGTGCTTCACATTCCGTCAAAAATTGATCATAGTATCACCTCGTTGAGCTCTTCATCATGACTCAGAAGGCTTCATTGTATCTTGGTGAGTTTTTTAGAAAACGAGTAATTTATGTGCACAAACACACATCTTTCGTGACTTTTCAAGATTTGAACCTCCGTAACTTCGGCAAATGAGCTCCAAATCGCTTCAAAATTTTACCACAGAATCACCTCGACGAGCTCTTTAACATGACAAATAAGGCTTCATTGTATCTTGGTGAGTTTTCCAGAAAACGAGTAATTTATGTGCAAAAACATACTTCTTTCGTGACTTTTCAAGTTTTGAACCTCCGTAACTTCGGCAAAGGAGCTCCAACTACCTTCAAAATTTGACCACAGAATCACCTCGACATGCTTTTTAACATGACAAATAAGGCTTCATTGTATCTTGGTGAGTTTTCCAGAAAACGAGTAATTTATGTGCTCAAACACACATCTTTCGTGACTTTTCAAGATTTGAACCTCCGTAACTTCGGCAAATGAGCTTCACATTCCGTCAAAAATTGATCATAGAATCACCTCGTTGAGCTCTTTAACATGACAAATAAGGCTTCATTGTATCTTGGTGAGTTTTCTAGAAAACGAGTAATTTATGTGCACAAACACACTTCTTTCGTGACTTTTCAAGCTTTGAACCTCCGTAACTTCGGCAAAGGAGCTCCAACTACCTTCAAAATTTGACCACAGAATCACCTCGACGAGCTCTTTCACACGACTAAGAAGGCTTCATTGTATCTTGGTGAGTTTTCTAGAAAACGAGTAATTTATGTGCTCAAACACACATCTTTCGTGACTTTTCAAGTTTTGAACCTACGTAACTTCGGCAAATGAGCTCCAACTACCTTCAAAATTTTACCACAGAATCACCTCGACGAGCTCTTTAACATGACAAATAAGGCTTCATTGTATCTTGGTGAGTTTTCTAGAAAACGAGTAATTTATGTGCACAAACACACTTCTTTCGTGACTTTTCAAGCTTTGAACCTCCGTATCTTCGGCAAAGGAGCTCCAACTACCTTCAAAATTTGACCACAGAATCACCTCGACGAGCTCTTTAACATGACAAATAAGGCTTCATTGTATCTTGGTGAGTTTTCTAGAAAACGAGTAATTTATGTGCTCAAACACACATCTTTCGTGACTTTTCAAGTTTTGAACCTACGTAACTTCGGCAAATGAGCTCCAACTACCTTCAAAATTTTACCACAGAATCACCTCGACGAGCTCTTTAACATGACAAATAAGGCTTCATTGTATCTTGGTGAGTTTTCCAGAAAACGAGTGATTTATGTGCACAAACACACTTCGTTCGTGACTTTTCAAGCTTTGAACCTCCGTAACTTCGGCAAATGAGCTTCAAATACCTTCAAAATTTGACCACAGAATCACCTCGACGAGCTCTTTAACATGACAAATGAGGCTTCATTGTATCTTGGTGAGTTTTCCAGAAAACGAGTAATTTATGTGCAAAAACATACTTCTTTCGTGACTTTTCAAGTTTTGAACCTCCGTAACTTCGGCAAAGGAGCTCCAACTACCTTCAAAATTTGACCACAGAATCACCTCGACGAGCTCTTTCACACGACTAAGAAGGCTTCATTGTATCTTGGTGAGTTTTCTAGAAAACGAGTGATTTATGTGCACAAACACACTTCTTTCGTGACTTTTCAAGCTTTGGACCTCCGTAACTTCGGCAAATGTGCTTCAAATTGCTTAAAAAATTGATCATAGAATCACCTCGTTGAGCTCTTCATCATGACTCATAAGGCTTCATTGTATCTTGGTGAGTTTTCTAGAAAACGAGTAATTTATGTGCACAAACATACTTCTTTTGTGACTTTTCAAGCTTTGAACCTACGTAACATCGGCAAATGAGCTCCAACTACCTTCAAAATTTGACCACAGAATCACCTCGACGAGCTCTTTAACATGACAAATAAGGCTTCATTGTATCTTGGTGAGTTTTCTAGAAAACGAGTGATTTATGTGCACAAACACACTTCGTTCGTGACTTTTCAAGCTTTGAACCTCCGTAACTTCGGCAAATGAGCTTCAAATACCTTCAAAATTTGACCACAGAATCACCTCGACGAGCTCTTTAACATGACAAATGAGGCTTCATTGTATCTTGGTGAGTTTTCCAGAAAACGAGTAATTTATGTGCACAAACACACTTCTTTCGTGACTTTTCAAGCTTTGAACCTCCGTAACTTCGGCAAATGTGCTTCAAATTGCTTAAAAAATTGATCATAGAATCACCTCGTTGAGCTCTTCATCATGACTCAGAAGGCTTCATTGTATCTTGGTGAGTTTTCTAGAAAACGAGTGATTTATGTGCACAAACACACTTCTTTCGTGACTTTTCAAGCTTTGAACCTCCGTAACTTCGGCAAAGGAGCTCCAACTACCTTCAAAATTTGACCACAGAATCACCTCGACGAGCTCTTTCACACGACTAAGAAGGCTTCATTGTATCTTGGTGAGTTTTCTAGAAAACGAGTGATTTATGTGCACAAACACACTTCTTTCGTGACTTTTCAAGCTTTGAACCTCCGTAACTTCGGCAAAGGAGCTCCAACTACCTTCAAAATTTGACCACAGAATCACCTCGACGAGCTCTTTCACACGACTAAGAAGGCTTCATTGTATCTTGGTGAGTTTTCTAGAAAACGAGTGATTTATGTGCACAAACACACTTCTTTCGTGACTTTTCAAGCTTTGAACCTCCGTAACTTCGGCAAATGTGCTTCAAATTGCTTAAAAAATTGATCATAGAATCACCTCGTTGAGCTCTTCATCATGACTCATAAGGCTTCATTGTATCTTGGTGAGTTTTCCAGAAAACGAGTGATTTATGTGCACAAACACACTTCGTTCGTGACTTTTCAAGCTTTGAACCTCCGTAACTTCGGCAAATGAGCTTCAAATACCTTCAAAATTTGACCACAGAATCACCTCGACGAGCTCTTTAACATGACGAATGAGGCTTCATTGTATCTTGGTGAGTTTTCCAGAAAACGAGTAATTTATGTGCAAAAACATACTTCTTTCGTGACTTTTCAAGTTTTGAACCTCCGTAACTTCGGCAAAGGAGCTCCAACTACCTTCAAAATTTGACCACAGAATCACCTCGACGAGCTTTTTAACATGACAAATAAGGCTTCATTGTATCTTGGTGAGTTTTCCAGAAAACGAGTAATTTATGTGCTCAAACACACATCTTTCGTGACTTTTCAAGATTTGAACCTCCGTAACTTCGGCAAATGTGCTTCACATTCCGTCAAAAATTGATCATAGTATCACCTCGTTGAGCTCTTCATCATGACTCAGAAGGCTTCATTGTATCTTGGTGAGTTTTTTAGAAAACGAGTAATTTATGTGCACAAACACACATCTTTCGTGACTTTTCAAGATTTGAACCTCCGTAACTTCGGCAAATGAGCTCCAAATCGCTTCAAAATTTTACCACAGAATCACCTCGACGAGCTCTTTAACATGACAAATAAGGCTTCATTGTATCTTGGTGAGTTTTCCAGAAAACGAGTAATTTATGTGCAAAAACATACTTCTTTCGTGACTTTTCAAGTTTTGAACCTCCGTAACTTCGGCAAAGGAGCTCCAACTACCTTCAAAATTTGACCACAGAATCACCTCGACATGCTTTTTAACATGACAAATAAGGCTTCATTGTATCTTGGTGAGTTTTCCAGAAAACGAGTAATTTATGTGCTCAAACACACATCTTTCGTGACTTTTCAAGATTTGAACCTCCGTAACTTCGGCAAATGAGCTTCACATTCCGTCAAAAATTGATCATAGAATCACCTCGTTGAGCTCTTTAACATGACAAATAAGGCTTCATTGTATCTTGGTGAGTTTTCTAGAAAACGAGTAATTTATGTGCACAAACACACTTCTTTCGTGACTTTTCAAGCTTTGAACCTCCGTAACTTCGGCAAAGGAGCTCCAACTACCTTCAAAATTTGACCACAGAATCACCTCGACGAGCTCTTTCACACGACTAAGAAGGCTTCATTGTATCTTGGTGAGTTTTCTAGAAAACGAGTAATTTATGTGCTCAAACACACATCTTTCGTGACTTTTCAAGTTTTGAACCTACGTAACTTCGGCAAATGAGCTCCAACTACCTTCAAAATTTTACCACAGAATCACCTCGACGAGCTCTTTAACATGACAAATAAGGCTTCATTGTATCTTGGTGAGTTTTCTAGAAAACGAGTAATTTATGTGCACAAACACACTTCTTTCGTGACTTTTCAAGCTTTGAACCTCCGTATCTTCGGCAAAGGAGCTCCAACTACCTTCAAAATTTGACCACAGAATCACCTCGACGAGCTCTTTAACATGACAAATAAGGCTTCATTGTATCTTGGTGAGTTTTCTAGAAAACGAGTAATTTATGTGCTCAAACACATACCTTTCGTGACTTTTCAAGTTTTGAACCTACGTAACTTCGGCAAATGAGCTCCAACTACCTTCAAAATTTTACCACAGAATCACCTCGACGAGCTCTTTAACATGACAAATAAGGCTTCATTGTATCTTGGTGAGTTTTCCAGAAAACGAGTGATTTATGTGCACAAACACACTTCGTTCGTGACTTTTCAAGCTTTGAACCTCCGTAACTTCGGCAAATGAGCTTCAAATACCTTCAAAATTTGACCACAGAATCACCTCGACGAGCTCTTTAACATGACAAATAAGGCTTCATTGTATCTTGGTGAGTTTTCTAGAAAACGAGTGATTTATGTGCACAAACACACTTCTTTCGTGACTTTTCAAGCTTTGGACCTCCGTAACTTCGGCAAATGTGCTTCAAATTGCTTAAAAAATTGATCATAGAATCACCTCGTTGAGCTCTTCATCATGACTCATAAGGCTTCATTGTATCTTGGTGAGTTTTCTAGAAAACGAGTAATTTATGTGCACAAACATACTTCTTTCGTGACTTTTCAAGCTTTGAACCTACGTAACTTCGGCAAATGAGCTCCAACTACCTTCAAAATTTGACCACAGAATCACCTCGACGAGCTCTTTAACATGACAAATAAGGCTTCATTGTATCTTGGTGAGTTTTCTAGAAAACGAGTGATTTATGTGCACAAACACACTTCGTTCGTGACTTTTCAAGCTTTGAACCTCCGTAACTTCGGCAAATGAGCTTCAAATACCTTCAAAATTTGACCACAGAATCACCTCGACGAGCTCTTTAACATGACAAATGAGGCTTCATTGTATCTTGGTGAGTTTTCCAGAAAACGAGTAATTTATGTGCAAAAACATATTTCTTTCGTGACTTTTCAAGTTTTGAACCTCCGTAACTTCGGCAAAGGAGCTCCAACTACCTTCAAAATTTGATCACAGAATCAGCTCGACGAGCTTTTTAACATGACAAATAAGGCTTCATTGTATCTTGGTGAGTTTTCCAGAAAACGAGTAATTTATGTGCTCAAACACACATCTTTCGTGACTTTTCAAGATTTGAACCTCCGTAACTTCGGCAAATGTGCTTCACATTCCGTCAAAAATTGATCATAGAATCACCTCGTTGAGCTCTTCATCATGACTCGGAAGGCTTCATTGTATCTTGGTGAGTTTTTTAGAAAACGAGTAATTTATGTGCACAAACACACATCTTTCGTGACTTTTCAAGCTTTGAACCTCCGTAACATCGGCAAATGAGCTTCAAATACCTTCAAAATTTGACCACAGAATCACCTCGACGAGCTCTTTAACATGACGAATGAGGCTTCATTGTATCTTGGTGAGTTTTCCAGAAAACGAGTAATTTATGTGCACAAACACACTTCTTTCGTGACTTTTCAAGCTTTGAACCTCCGTAACTTCGGCAAAGGAGCTCCAACTACCTTCAAAATTTGACCACAGAATCACGTCGACGAACTCTTTTTAACACAGTTAAGAAGGCTTCATTGTATCTTGGTGAGTTTTCTAGAAAACGAGTGATTTATGTGCACAAACACACTTCTTTCGTGACTTTTCAAGCTTTGGACCTCCGTAACTTCGGCAAATGTGCTTCAAATTGCTTAAAAAATTGATCATAGAATCACCTCGTTGAGCTCTTCATCATGACTCATAAGGCTTCATTGTATCTTGGTGAGTTTTCTAGAAAACGAGTGTTTTATGTGCACAAACACACTTCGTTCGTGACTTTTCAAGCTTTGAACCTCCGTAACTTCGGCAAATGAGCTTCAAATACCTTCAAAATTTGACCACAGAATCACCTCGACGAGCTCTTTAACATGACAAATGAGGCTTCATTGTATCTTGGTGAGTTTTCCAGAAAACGAGTAATTTATGTGCAAAAACATACTTCTTTCGTGACTTTTCAAGTTTTGAACCTCCGTAACTTCGGCAAAGGAGCTCCAACTACCTTCAAAATTTGACCACAGAATCACCTCGACGAGCTTTTTAACATGACAAATAAGGCTTCATTGTATCTTGGTGAGTTTTCCAGAAAACGAGTAATTTATGTGCTCAAACACACATCTTTCGTGACTTTTCAAGATTTGAACCTCCGTAACTTCGGCAAATGTGCTTCACATTCCGTCAAAAATTGATCATAGAATCACCTCGTTGAGCTCTTCATCATGACTCAGAAGGCTTCATTGTATCTTGGTGAGTTTTTTAGAAAACGAGTAATTTATGTGCACAAACACACATCTTTCGTGACTTTTCAAGCTTTGAACCTCCGTAACATCGGCAAATGAGCTCCAAATCACTTCAAAATTTTACCACAGAATCACCTCGACGAGCTCTTTAACATGACAAATAAGGCTTCATTGTATCTTGGTGAGTTTTCCAGAAAACGAGTAATTTATGTGCACAAACACACTTCTTTCGTGACTTTTCAAGCTTTGAACCTCCGTAACTTCGGCAAAGGAGCTCCAACTACCTTCAAAATTTGACCACAGAATCACGTCGACGAACTCTTTTTAACACAGTTAAGAAGGCTTCATTGTATCTTGGTGAGTTTTCTAGAAAACGAGTGATTTATGTGCACAAACACACTTCTTTCGTGACTTTTCAAGCTTTGGACCTCCGTAACTTCGGCAAATGTGCTTCAAATTGCTTAAAAAATTGATCATAGAATCACCTCGTTGAGCTCTTCATCATGACTCATAAGGCTTCATTGTATCTTGGTGAGTTTTCTAGAAAACGAGTGTTTTATGTGCACAAACACACTTCGTTCGTGACTTTTCAAGCTTTGAACCTCCGTAACTTCGGCAAATGAGCTTCAAATACCTTCAAAATTTTACCACAGAATCACCTCGACGAGCTCTTTAACATGACAAATGAGGCTTCATTGTATCTTGGTGAGTTTTCCAGAAAACGAGTAATTTATGTGCAAAAACATACTTCTTTCGTGACTTTTCAAGTTTTGAACCTCCGTAACTTCGGCAAAGGAGCTCCAACTACCTTCAAAATTTGACCACAGAATCACCTCGACGAGCTTTTTAACATGACAAATAAGGCTTCATTGTATCTTGGTGAGTTTTCTAGAAAACGAGTAATTTATGTGCTCAAACACACATCTTTCGTGACTTTTCAAGTTTTGAACCTACGTAACTTCGGCAAATGAGCTCCAACTACCTTCAAAATTTTACCACAGAATCACCTCGACGAGCTCTTTAACATGACAAATAAGGCTTCATTGTATCTTGGTGAGTTTTCCAGAAAACGAGTGATTTATGTGCACAAACACACTTCGTTCGTGACTTTTCAAGCTTTGAACCTCCGTAACTTCGGCAAATGAGCTTCAAATACCTTCAAAATTTGACCACAGAATCACCTCGACGAGCTCTTTAACATGACAAATAAGGCTTCATTGTATCTTGGTGAGTTTTCTAGAAAACGAGTGATTTATGTGCACAAACACACTTCGTTCGTGACTTTTCAAGCTTTGAACCTCCGTAACTTCGGCAAATGAGCTTCACATACCTTCAAAATTTGACCACAGAATCACCTCGACGAGCTCTTTAACATGACAAATAAGACTTCATTGTATCTTGGTGAGTTTTCTAGAAAACGAGTGATTTATGTGCACAAACACACTTCTTTCGTGACTTTTCAAGCTTTGGACCTCCGTAACTTCGGCACATGTGCTTCAAATTGCTTAAAAAATTGATCATAGAATCACCTCGTTGAGCTCTTCATCATGACTCATAAGGCTTCATTGTATCTTGGTGAGTTTTCTAGAAAACGAGTAATTTATGTGCACAAACATACTTCTTTCGTGACTTTTCAAGCTTTGAACCTACGTAACTTCGGCAAATGAGCTCCAACTACCTTCAAAATTTGACCACAGAATCACCTCGACGAGCTCTTTAACATGACAAATGAGGCTTCATTGTATCTTGGTGAGTTTTCTAGAAAACGAGTGATTTATGTGCACAAACACACTTCGTTCGTGACTTTTCAAGCTTTGAACCTCCGTAACTTCGGCAAATGAGCTTCACATACCTTCAAAATTTGACCACAGAATCACCTCGACGAGCTCTTTAACATGACAAATAAGACTTCATTGTATCTTGGTGAGTTTTCTAGAAAACGAGTGATTTATGTGCACAAACACACTTCTTTCGTGACTTTTCAAGCTTTGGACCTCCGTAACTTCGGCACATGTGCTTCAAATTGCTTAAAAAATTGATCATAGAATCACCTCGTTGAGCTCTTCATCATGACTCATAAGGCTTCATTGTATCTTGGTGAGTTTTCTAGAAAACGAGTAATTTATGTGCACAAACATACTTCTTTCGTGACTTTTCAAGCTTTGAACCTACGTAACTTCGGCAAATGAGCTCCAACTACCTTCAAAATTTGACCACAGAATCACCTCGACGAGCTCTTTAACATGACAAATAAGACTTCATTGTATCTTGGTGAGTTTTCTAGAAAACGAGTGATTTATGTGCACAAACACACTTCTTTCGTGACTTTTCAAGCTTTGGACCTCCGTAACTTCGGCAAATGTGCTTCAAATTGCTTAAAAAATTGATCATAGAATCACCTCGTTGAGCTCTTCATCATGACTCATAAGGCTTCATTGTATCTTGGTGAGTTTTTTAGAAAACGAGTAATTTATGTGCACAAACACATATCTTTCGTGACTTTTCAAGCTTTGAACCTCCGTAACATCGGCAAATGAGCTCCAAATCGCTTCAAAATTTTACCACAGAATCACCTCGACGAGCTCTTTAACATGACAAATAAGGCTTCATTGTATCTTGGTGAGTTTTCCAGAAAACGAGTAATTTATGTGCACAAACACACTTCTTTCGTGACTTTTCAAGCTTTGAACCTCCGTAACTTCGGCAAAGGAGCTCCAACTACCTTCAAAATTTGACCACAGAATCACGTCGACGAACTCTTTTTAACACAGTTAAGAAGGCTTCATTGTATCTTGGTGAGTTTTCTAGAAAACGAGTGATTTATGTGCACAAACACACTTCTTTCGTGACTTTTCAAGCTTTGGACCTCCGTAACTTCGGCAAATGTGCTTCAAATTGCTTAAAAAATTGATCATAGAATCACCTCGTTGAGCTCTTCATCATGACTCATAAGGCTTCATTGTATCTTGGTGAGTTTTCTAGAAAACGAGTAATTTATGTGCACAAACATACTTCTTTCGTGACTTTTCAAGCTTTGAACCTACGTAACTTCGGCAAATGAGCTCCAAATACCTTCAAAATTTTACCACAGAATCACCTCGACGAGCTCTTTAACATGACAAATGAGGCTTCATTGTATCTTGGTGAGTTTTCCAGAAAACGAGTAATTTATGTGCTCAAACACACATCTTTCGTGACTTTTCAAGCTTTGAACCTACGTAACTTCGGCAAATGAGCTCCAACTACCTTCAAAATTTGACCACAGAATCACCTCGACGAGCTCTTTAACATGACAAATAAGGCTTCATTGTATCTTGGTGAGTTTTCTAGAAAACGAGTAATTTATGTGCACAAACATACTTGTTTCGTGACTTTTCAAGCTATGAACCTACGTAACTTCGGCAAATGTGCTTGAAATTCCGTCAAAAATTGATCATAGAATCACCTCGTTGAGCTCTTCATCATGACTCAGAAGGCTTCATTGTATCTTGGTGAGTTTTCCAGAAAACGAGTAATTTATGTGCTCAAACACACATCTTTCGTGACTTTTCAAGCTTTGAACCTCCGTAACTTCGGCAAATGAGCTCCAAGTCGCTTCAAAATTTTACCACAGAATCACCTCAACGAGCTCTTTCACACGACTAAGACGGCTTCATTGTATCTTGGTGAGTTTTCTAGAAAACGAGTGATTTATGTGCACAAACACACTTCGTTCGTGACTTTTCAAGCTTTGAACCTCCGTAACTTCGGCAAATGAGCTCCAAATCGCTTCAAAATTTTACCACAGAATCACCTCGACGAGCTCTTTAACATGACAAATAAGGCTTCATTGTATCTTGGTGAGTTTTCTAGAAAACGAGTAATTTATGTGCTCTAACACACATCTTTCGTGACTTTTCAAGCTTTGAACCTACGTAACTTCGGCAAATGAGCTCCAACTACCTTCAAAATTTGACCACAGAATCACCTCGACGAGCTCTTTAACATGACAAATAAGGCTTCATTGTATCTTGGTGAGTTTTCTAGAAAACGAGTAATTTATGTGCACAAACATACTTGTTTCGTGACTTTTCAAGCTATGAACCTACGTAACTTCGGCAAATGTGCTTGAAATTCCGTCAAAAATTGATCATAGAATCACCTCGTTGAGCTCTTCATCATGACTCAGAAGGCTTCATTGTATCTTGGTGAGTTTTCCAGAAAACGAGTAATTTATGTGCTCAAACACACATCTTTCGTGACTTTTCAAGCTTTGAACCTCCGTAACTTCGGCAAAGGAGCTCCAACTACCTTCAAAATTTGACCACAGAATCATCTCGACGAGCTCTTTAACATGACAAATAAGGCTTCATTGTATCTTGGTGAGTTTTCTAGAAAACGAGTGATTTATGTGCACAAACACACTTCGTTCGTGACTTTTCAAGCTTTGAACCTCCGTAACTTCGGCAAATGAGCTCCAAATCGCTTCAAAATTTTACCACAGAATCACCTCGACGAGCTCTTTAACATGACAAATGAGGCTTCATTGTATCTTGGTGAGTTTTCCAGAAAACGAGTAATTTATGTGCTCAAACACACATCTTTCGTGACTTTTCAAGATTTGAACCTCCGTAACTTCGGCAAATGTGCTTCACATTCCGTCAAAAATTGATCATAGAATCACCTCGTTGAGCTCTTCATCATGACTCAGAAGGCTTCATTGTATCTTGGTGAGTTTTTTAGAAAACGAGTAATTTATGTGCACAAACACACATCTTTCGTGACTTTTCAAGCTTTGAACCTCCGTAACATCGGCAAATGAGCTCCAAATCGCTTCAAAATTTTACCACAGAATCACCTCGACAAGCTCTTTAACATGACAAATAAGGCTTCATTGTATCTTGGTGAGTTTTCCAGAAAACGAGTAATTTATGTGCACAAACACAATTCTTTCGTGACTTTTCAAGGTTTGAACCTCCGTAACTTCGGCAAAGGAGCTCCAACTACCTTCAAAATTTGACCACAGAATCACCTCGACGAGCTTTTTAACATGACAAATAAGGCTTCATTGTATCTTGGTGAGTTTTCCAGAAAACGAGTAATTTATGTGCTCAAATACACATCTTTCGTGACTTTTCAAGATTTGAACCTCCGTAACTTCGGCAAATGTGCTTCACATTCCGTCAAAAATTGATCATAGAATCACCTCGTTGAGCTCTTCATCATGACTCAGAAGGCTTCATTGTATCTTGGTGAGTTTTTTAGAAAACGAGTAATTTATGTGCACAAACACACATCTTTCGTGACTTTTCAAGCTTTGAACCTCCGTAACATCGGCAAATGAGCTCCAAATCACTTCAAAATTTTACCACAGAATCACCTCGACGAGCTCTTTAACATGACAAATAAGGCTTCATTGTATCTTGGTGAGTTTTCCAGAAAACGAGTAATTTATGTGCACAAACACACTTCTTTCGTGACTTTTCAAGCTTTGAACCTCCGTAACTTCGGCAAAGGAGCTCCAACTACCTTCAAAATTTGACCACAGAATCACCTCGACGAGCTCTTTCACACGACTAAGAAGGCTTCATTGTATCTTGGTGAGTTTTCTAGAAAACGAGTGATTTATGTGCACAAACACACTTCTTTCGTGACTTTTCAAGCTTTGGACCTCCGTAACTTCGGCAAATGTGCTTCAAATTGCTTAAAAAATTGATCATAGAATCACCTCGTTGAGCTCTTCATCATGACTCATAAGGCTTCATTGTATCTTGGTGAGTTTTCCAGAAAACGAGTAATTTATGTGCACAAACACACTTCTTTCGTGACTTTTCAAGCTTTGAACCTCCGTAACTTCGGCAAAGGAGCTCCAACTACCTTCAAAATTTGACCACAGAATCACGTCGACGAACTCTTTTTAACACAGTTAAGAAGGCTTCATTGTATCTTGGTGAGTTTTCTAGAAAACGAGTGATTTATGTGCACAAACACACTTCTTTCGTGACTTTTCAAGCTTTGGACCTCCGTAACTTCGGCAAATGTGCTTCAAATTGCTTAAAAAATTGATCATAGAATCACCTCGTTGAGCTCTTCATCATGACTCATAAGGCTTCATTGTATCTTGGTGAGTTTTCTAGAAAACGAGTAATTTATGTGCACAAACATACTTCTTTCGTGACTTTTCAAGCTTTGAACCTACGTAACTTCGGCAAATGAGCTCCAAATACCTTCAAAATTTTACCACAGAATCACCTCGACGAGCTCTTTAACATGACAAATGAGGCTTCATTGTATCTTGGTGAGTTTTCCAGAAAACGAGTAATTTATGTGCTCAAACACACATCTTTCGTGACTTTTCAAGCTTTGAACCTACGTAACTTCGGCAAATGAGCTCCAACTACCTTCAAAATTTGACCACAGAATCACCTCGACGAGCTCTTTAACATGACAAATAAGGCTTCATTGTATCTTGGTCAGTTTTCTAGAAAACGAGTAATTTATGTGCACAAACATACTTGTTTCGTGACTTTTCAAGCTATGAACCTACGTAACTTCGGCAAATGTGCTTGAAATTCCGTCAAAAATTGATCATAGAATCACCTCGTTGAGCTCTTCATCATGACTCAGAAGGCTTCATTGTATCTTGGTGAGTTTTCCAGAAAACGAGTAATTTATGTGCTCAAACACACATCTTTCGTGACTTTTCAAGCTTTGAACCTCCGTAACGTCGGCAAATGAGCTCCAAGTCGCTTCAAAATTTTACCACAGAATCACCTCAACGAGCTCTTTCACACGACTAAGACGGCTTCATTGTATCTTGGTGAGTTTTCTAGAAAACGAGTGATTTATGTGCACAAACACACTTCGTTCGTGACTTTTCAAGCTTTGAACCTCCGTAACTTCGGCAAATGAGCTCCAAATCGCTTCAAAATTTTACCACAGAATCACCTCGACGAGCTCTTTAACATGACAAATAAGGCTTCATTGTATCTTGGTGAGTTTTCTAGAAAACGAGTAATTTATGTGCTCAAACACACATCTTTCGTGACTTTTCAAGCTTTGAACCTACGTAACTTCGGCAAATGAGCTCCAACTACCTTCAAAATTTGACCACAGAATCACCTCGACGAGCTCTTTAACATGACAAATAAGGCTTCATTGTATCTTGGTGAGTTTTCCAGAAAACGAGTAATTTATGTGCACAAACACACTTCTTTCGTGACTTTTCAAGCTTTGAACCTCCGTAACTTCGGCAAAGGAGCTCCAACTACCTTCAAAATTTGACCACAGAATCACGTCGACGAACTCTTTTTAACACAGTTAAGAAGGCTTCATTGTATCTTGGTGAGTTTTCTAGAAAACGAGTGATTTATGTGCACAAACACACTTCTTTCGTGACTTTTCAAGCTTTGGACCTCCGTAACTTCGGCAAATGTGCCTCAAATTGCTTAAAAAATTGATCATAGAATCACCTCGTTGAGCTCTTCATCATGACTCATAAGGCTTCATTGTATCTTGGTGAGTTTTCTAGAAAACGAGTAATTTATGTGCACAAACATACTTCTTTCGTGACTTTTCAAGCTTTGAACCTACGTAACTTCGGCAAATGAGCTCCAAATACCTTCAAAATTTTACCACAGAATCACCTCGACGAGCTCTTTAACATGACAAATGAGGCTTCATTGTATCTTGGTGAGTTTTCCAGAAAACGAGTAATTTATGTGCTCAAACACACATCTTTCGTGACTTTTCAAGCTTTGAACCTACGTAACTTCGGCAAATGAGCTCCAACTACCTTCAAAATTTGACCACAGAATCACCTCGACGAGCTCTTTAACATGACAAATAAGGCTTCATTGTATCTTGGTGAGTTTTCTAGAAAACGAGTAATTTATGTGCACAAACATACTTGTTTCGTGACTTTTCAAGCTATGAACCTACGTAACTTCGGCAAATGTGCTTGAAATTCCGTCAAAAATTGATCATAGAATCACCTCGTTGAGCTCTTCATCATGACTCAGAAGGCTTCATTGTATCTTGGTGAGTTTTCCAGAAAACGAGTAATTTATGTGCTCAAACACACATCTTTCGTGACTTTTCAAGCTTTGAACCTCCGTAACTTCGGCAAATGAGCTCCAAGTCGCTTCAAAATTTTACCACAGAATCACCTCAACGAGCTCTTTCACACGACTAAGACGGCTTCATTGTATCTTGGTGAGTTTTCTAGAAAACGAGTGATTTATGTGCACAAACACACTTCGTTCGTGACTTTTCAAGCTTTGAACCTCCGTAACTTCGGCAAATGAGCTCCAAATCGCTTCAAAATTTTACCACAGAATCACCTCGACGAGCTCTTTAACATGACAAATAAGGCTTCATTGTATCTTGGTGAGTTTTCTAGAAAACGAGTAATTTATGTGCTCAAACACACATCTTTCGTGACTTTTCAAGCTTTGAACCTACGTAACTTCGGCAAATGAGCTCCAACTACCTTCAAAATTTGACCACAGAATCACCTCGACGAGCTCTTTAACATGACAAATAAGGCTTCATTGTATCTTGGTGAGTTTTCTAGAAAACGAGTAATTTATGTGCACAAACATACTTGTTTCGTGACTTTTCAAGCTATGAACCTACGTAACTTCGGCAAATGTGCTTGAAATTCCGTCAAAAATTGATCATAGAATCACCTCGTTGAGCTCTTCATCATGACTCAGAAGGCTTCATTGTATCTTGGTGAGTTTTCCAGAAAACGAGTAATTTATGTGCTCAAACACACATCTTTCGTGACTTTTCAAGCTTTGAACCTCCGTAACTTCGGCAAAGGAGCTCCAACTACCTTCAAAATTTGACCACAGAATCATCTCGACGAGCTCTTTAACATGACAAATAAGGCTTCATTGTATCTTGGTGAGTTTTCTAGAAAACGAGTGATTTATGTGCACAAACACACTTCGTTCGTGACTTTTCAAGCTTTGAACCTCCGTAACTTCGGCAAATGAGCTCCAAATCGCTTCAAAATTTTACCACAGAATCACCTCGACGAGCTCTTTAACATGACAAATGAGGCTTCATTGTATCTTGGTGAGTTTTCCAGAAAACGAGTAATTTATGTGCTCAAACACACATCTTTCGTGACTTTTCAAGATTTGAACCTCCGTAACTTCGGCAAATGTGCTTCACATTCCGTCAAAAATTGATCATAGAATCACCTCGTTGAGCTCTTCATCATGACTCAGAAGGCTTCATTGTATCTTGGTGAGTTTTTTAGAAAACGAGTAATTTATGTGCACAAACACACATCTTTCGTGACTTTTCAAGCTTTGAACCTCCGTAACATCGGCAAATGAGCTCCAAATCGCTTCAAAATTTTACCACAGAATCACCTCGACAAGCTCTTTAACATGACAAATAAGGCTTCATTGTATCTTGGTGAGTTTTCCAGAAAACGAGTAATTTATGTGCACAAACACACATCTTTCGTGACTTTTCAAGCTTTGAACCTCCGTAACATCGGCAAATGAGCTCCAAATCACTTCAAAATTTTACCACAGAATCACCTCGACGAGCTCTTTAACATGACAAATAAGGCTTCATTGTATCTTGGTGAGTTTTCCAGAAAACGAGTAATTTATGTGCACAAACACACTTCTTTCGTGACTTTTCAAGCTTTGAACCTCCGTAACTTCGGCAAAGGAGCTCCAACTACCTTCAAAATTTTACCACAGAATCACCTCGACGAGCTCTTTAACATGACAAATAAGGCTTCATTGTATCTTGGTGAGTTTTCCAGAAAACGAGTAATTTATGTGCACAAACACACTTCTTTCGTGACTTTTCAAGCTTTGAACCTCCGTAACTTCGGCAAAGGAGCTCCAACTACCTTCAAAATTTGACCACAGAATCACCTCGACGAGCTCTTTCACACGACTAAGAAGGCTTCATTGTATCTTGGTGAGTTTTCTAGAAAACGAGTGATTTATGTGCACAAACACACTTCGTTCGTGACTTTTCAAGCTTTGAACCTCCGTAACTTCGGCAAATGAGCTTCAAATACCTTCAAAATTTTACCACAGAATCACATCGACGAACTCTTTTTAACACAGTTAAGAAGGCTTCATTGTATCTTGGTGAGTTTTCTAGAAAACGAGTGATTTATGTGCACAAACACACCTCTTTCGTGACTTTTCAAGCTTTGGACCTCCGTAACTTCGGCAAATGTGCTTCAAATTGCTTAAAAAATTGATCATAGAATCACCTCGTTGAGCTCTTCATCATGACTCATAAGGCTTCATTGTATCGTGGTGAGTTTTCTAGAAAACGAGTGATTTATGTGCACAAACACACCTCTTTCGTGACTTTTCAAGCTTTGGACCTCCGTAACTTCGGCAAATGTGCTTCAAATTGCTTAAAAAATTGATCATAGAATCACCTCGTTGAGCTCTTCATCATGACTCATAAGGCTTCATTGTATCTTGGTGAGTTTTCTAGAAAACGAGTAATTTATGTGCACAAACATACTTCTTTCGTGACTTTTCAAGTTTTGAACCTACGTAACTTCGGCAAAGGTGTTTCACATTGCTTAAGAAATTGATCATAGAATCATCTCGTTGAGCTCTTCATCATGACTCATAAGGCTTCATTATATCTTGGTGAGTTTTCTAGAAAACGAGTAATTTATGTGCTCAACCAAACATCTTTCGTGACTTTTCAAGCTTTGAACCTCCTTAACTACGGCAAATCGGTTCCAAATACCTTCAAAATTTGGCCAAAGACTCACCTCGATGAGCTCTTTACCATGACTTATAAGGCTTCATTGTAAATTGGTGAGTTTTCTAGAAAACGAGTAATTTATGTGCAAAAACATATTTCTTTCGTGACTTTTCAAGTTTTGAACCTCCGTAACTTCGGCAAAGGAGCTCCAACTACCTTCAAAACTTGATCACAGAATCACCTCGACGAGCTCTTTCACACGACTAAGAAGGCTTCATTGTATCTTGGTGAGTTTTCTAGAAAACGAGTGATTTATGTGCTCAAACACACATCTTTCGTGACTTTTCAAGTTTTGAACCTACGTAACTTCGGCAAATGAGCTCCAACTACCTTCAAAATTTTACCACAGAATCACCTCGACGAGCTCTTTAACATGACAAATAAGGCTTCATTGTATCTTGGTGAGTTTTCTACAAAACGAGTAATTTATGTGCTCAAACACACATCTTTCGTGACTTTTCAAGTTTTGAACCTACGTAACTTCGGCAAATGAGCTCCAACTACCTTCAAAATTTTACCACAGAATCACCTCGACGAGCTCTTTAACATGACAAATAAGGCTTCATTGTATCTTGGTGAGTTTTCTAGAAAACGAGTGATTTATGTGCACAAACACACTTCGTTCGTGACTTTTCAAGCTTTGAACCTCCGTAACTTCGGCAAATGAGCTCCAAATCGCTTCAAAATTTTACCACAGAATCACCACGACGAGCTCTTTAACATGACAAATAAGGCTTCATTGTATCTTGGTGAGTTTTCTAGAAAACGAGTGATTTATGTGCACAAACACACTTCGTTCGTGACTTTTCAAGCTTTGAACCTCCGTAACTTCGGCAAATGAGCTCCAAATCGCTTCAAAATTTTACCACAGAATCACCTCGACGAGCTCTTGAACATGACAAATAAGGCTTCATTGTATCTTGGTGAGTTTTCCAGAAAACGAGTAATTTATGTGCTCAAACACACATCTTTCGTGACTTTTCAAGATTTGAACCTCCGTAACTTCGGCAAATGTGCTTCACATTCCGTCAAAAATTGATCATAGAATCACCTCGTTGAGCTCTTCATCATGACTCAGAAGGCTTCATTGTATCTTGGTGAGTTTTTTAGAAAACGAGTAATTTATGTGCACAAACACACATCTTTCGTGACTTTTCAAGCTTTGAACCTCCGTAACTTCGGCAAATGAGCTTCAAATACCTTCAAAATTTTACCACAGAATCACATCGACGAACTCTTTTTAACACAGTTAAGAAGGCTTCATTGTATCTTGGTGAGTTTTCTAGAAAACGAGTGATTTATGTGCACTAACACACTTCTTTCGTGACTTTTCAAGCTTTGGACCTCCGTAACTTCGGCAAATGTGCTTCAAATTGCTTATAAAATTGATCATAGAATCACCTCGTTGAGCTCTTCATCATGACTCAGAAGGCTTCATTGTATCTTGGTGAGTTTTTTAGAAAACGAGTAATTTATGTGCACAAACACACATCTTTCGTGACTTTTCAAGCTTTGAACCTCCGTAACTACGGCAAATCGGTTCCAAATACCTTCAAAATTTGGCCAAAGACTCACCTCGATGAGCTCTTTACCATGACTTATAAGGCTTCATTGTAAATTGGTGAGTTTTCTAGAAAACGAGTAATTTATGTGCTCAAACACATACCTTTCGTGACTTTTCAAGCTTTGAACCACCTTAACTCCGGCAAATGAGCTCCAAATCGCTTCAAAATTTTACCACAGAATCACCTCGACGAGCTCTTTAACATGACAAATAAGGCTTCATTGTATCTTGGTGAGTTTTCTAGAAAACGAGTGATTTATGTGCTCAAACACACTTCGTTCGTGACTTTTCAAGTTTTGAACCTCCGTAACTTCGGCAAATGAGCTTCAAATACCTTCAAAATTTTACCACAGAATCACATCGACGAACTCTTTTTAACACAGTTAAGAAGGCTTCATTGTATCTTGGTGAGTTTTCTAGAAAACGAGTGATTTATGTGCACAAACACACCTCTTTCGTGACTTTTCAAGCTTTGGACCTCCGTAACTTCGGCAAATGTGCTTCAAATTGCTTAAAAAATTGATCATAGAATCACCTCGTTGAGCTCTTCATCATGACTCATAAGGCTTCATTGTATCGTGGTGAGTTTTCTAGAAAACGAGTGATTTATGTGCACAAACACACCTCTTTCGTGACTTTTCAAGCTTTGGACCTCCGTAACTTCGGCAAATGTGCTTCAAATTGCTTAAAAAATTGATCATAGAATCACCTCGTTGAGCTCTTCATCATGACTCATAAGGCTTCATTGTATCTTGGTGAGTTTTCTAGAAAACGAGTAATTTATGTGCACAAACATACTTCTTTCGTGACTTTTCAAGTTTTGAACCTACGTAACTTCGGCAAAGGTGTTTCACATTGCTTAAGAAATTGATCATAGAATCATCTCGTTGAGCTCTTCATCATGACTCATAAGGCTTCATTATATCTTGGTGAGTTTTCTAGAAAACGAGTAATTTATGTGCTCAACCAAACATCTTTCGTGACTTTTCAAGCTTTGAACCTCCTTAACTACGGCAAATCGGTTCCAAATACCTTCAAAATTTGGCCAAAGACTCACCTCGATGAGCTCTTTACCATGACTTATAAGGCTTCATTGTAAATTGGTGAGTTTTCTAGAAAACGAGTAATTTATGTGCAAAAACATATTTCTTTCGTGACTTTTCAAGTTTTGAACCTCCGTAACTTCGGCAAAGGAGCTCCAACTACCTTCAAAACTTGATCACAGAATCACCTCGACGAGCTCTTTCACACGACTAAGAAGGCTTCATTGTATCTTGGTGAGTTTTCTAGAAAACGAGTGATTTATGTGCTCAAACACACATCTTTCGTGACTTTTCAAGTTTTGAACCTACGTAACTTCGGCAAATGAGCTCCAACTACCTTCAAAATTTTACCACAGAATCACCTCGACGAGCTCTTTAACATGACAAATAAGGCTTCATTGTATCTTGGTGAGTTTTCTACAAAACGAGTAATTTATGTGCTCAAACACACATCTTTCGTGACTTTTCAAGTTTTGAACCTACGTAACTTCGGCAAATGAGCTCCAACTACCTTCAAAATTTTACCACAGAATCACCTCGACGAGCTCTTTAACATGACAAATAAGGCTTCATTGTATCTTGGTGAGTTTTCTAGAAAACGAGTGATTTATGTGCACAAACACACTTCGTTCGTGACTTTTCAAGCTTTGAACCTCCGTAACTTCGGCAAATGAGCTCCAAATCGCTTCAAAATTTTACCACAGAATCACCACGACGAGCTCTTTAACATGACAAATAAGGCTTCATTGTATCTTGGTGAGTTTTCTAGAAAACGAGTGATTTATGTGCACAAACACACTTCGTTCGTGACTTTTCAAGCTTTGAACCTCCGTAACTTCGGCAAATGAGCTCCAAATCGCTTCAAAATTTTACCACAGAATCACCTCGACGAGCTCTTGAACATGACAAATAAGGCTTCATTGTATCTTGGTGAGTTTTCTAGAAAACGAGTAATTTATGTGCTCAAACACACATCTTTCGTGACTTTTCAAGTTTTGAACCTACGTAACTTCGGCAAATGAGCTCCAACTACCTTCAAAATTTTACCACAGAATCACCTCGACGAGCTCTTTAACATGACAAATAAGGCTTCATTGTATCTTGGTGAGTTTTCCAGAAAACGAGTAATTTATGTGCTCAAACACACATCTTTCGTGACTTTTCAAGATTTGAACCTCCGTAACTTCGGCAAATGTGCTTCAAATTCCGTCAAAAATTGATCATAGAATCACCTCGTTGAGCTCTTCATCATGACTCAGAAGGCTTCATTGTATCTTGGTGAGTTTTCTAGAAAACGAGTAATTTATGTGCACAAACATACTTCTTTCGTGACTTTTCAAGTTTTGAACCTACGTAACTTCGGCAAATGAGCTCCAACTACCTTCAAAATTTTACCACAGAATCACCTCGACGAGCTCTTTAACATGACAAATAAGGCTTCATTGTATCTTGGTGAGTTTTCCAGAAAACGAGTAATTTATGTGCTCAAACACACATCTTTCGTGACTTTTCAAGATTTGAACCTCCGTAACTTCGGCAAATGTGCTTCACATTCCGTCAAAAATTGATCATAGAATCACCTCGTTGAGCTCTTCATCATGACTCAGAAGGCTTCATTGTATCTTGGTGAGTTTTTTAGAAAACGAGTAATTTATGTGCACAAACACACATCTTTCGTGACTTTTCAAGCTTTGAACCTCCGTAACATCGGCAAATGAGCTCCAAATCGCTTCAAAATTTTACCACAGAATCACCTCGACGAGCTCTTTAACATGACAAATAAGGCTTCATTGTATCTTGGTGAGTTTTCTAGAAAACGAGTAATTTATGTGCTCAAACACACATCTTTCGTGACTTTTCAAGTTTTGAACCTACGTAATTTCGGCAAATGAGCTCCAACTACCTTCAAAATTTTACCACAGAATCACCTCGACGAGCTCTTTAACATGACAAATAAGGCTTCATTGTATCTTGGTGAGTTTTCCAGAAAACGAGTAATTTATGTGCTCAAACACACATCTTTCGTGACTTTTCAAGATTTGAACCTCCGTAACTTCGGCAAATGTGCTTCACATTCCGTCAAAAATTGATCATAGAATCACCTCGTTGAGCTCTTCATCATGACTCAGAAGGCTTCATTGTATCTTGGTGAGTTTTTTAGAAAACGAGTAATTTATGTGCACAAACACACATCTTTCGTGACTTTTCAAGGTTTGAACCTCCGTAACATCGGCAAATGAGCTCCAAATCGCTTCAAAATTTTACCACAGAATCACCTCGACGAGCTCTTTAACATGACAAATAAGGCTTCATTGTATCTTGGTGAGTTTTCCAGAAAACGAGTAATTTATGTGCAAAAACATACTTCTTTCGTGACTTTTCAAGTTTTGAACCTCCGTAACTTCGGCAAAGGAGCTCCAACTACCTTCAAAATTTGACCACAGAATCACCTCGACGAGCTCTTCATCATGACTCAGAAGGCTTCATTGTATCTTGGTGAGTTTTTTAGAAAACGAGTAATTTATGTGCACAAACACACATCTTTCGTGACTTTTCAAGCTTTGAACCTCCGTAACATCGGCAAATGAGCTCCAAATCGCTTCAAAATTTTACCACAGAATCACCTCGACGAGCTCTTTAACATGACAAATAAGGCTTCATTGTATCTTGGTGAGTTTTCTAGAAAACGAGTGATTTATGTGCACAAACACACTTCGTTCGTGACTTTTCAAGCTTTGAACCTCCGTAACTTCGGCAAATGAGCTTCAAATACCTTCAAAATTTTACCACAGAATCACATCGACGAACTCTTTTTAACACAGTTAAGAAGGCTTCATTGTATCTTGGTGAGTTTTCTAGAAAACGAGTGATTTATGTGCACTAACACACTTCTTTCGTGACTTTTCAAGCTTTGGACCTCCGTAACTTCGGCAAATGTGCTTCAAATTGCTTATAAAATTGATCATAGAATCACCTCGTTGAGCTCTTCATCATGACTCAGAAGGCTTCATTGTATCTTGGTGAGTTTTTTAGAAAACGAGTAATTTATGTGCACAAACACACATCTTTCGTGACTTTTCAAGCTTTGAACCTCCGTAACTACGGCAAATCGGTTCCAAATACCTTCAAAATTTGGCCAAAGACTCACCTCGATGAGCTCTTTACCATGACTTATAAGGCTTCATTGTAAATTGGTGAGTTTTCTAGAAAACGAGTAATTTATGTGCTCAAACACATACCTTTCGTGACTTTTCAAGCTTTGAACCACCTTAACTCCGGCAAATGAGCTCCAAATCGCTTCAAAATTTTACCACAGAATCACCTCGACGAGCTCTTTAACATGACAAATAAGGCTTCATTGTATCTTCGTGAGTTTTCTAGAAAACGAGTGATTTATGTGCACAAACACACTTCGTTCGTGACTTTTCAAGTTTTGAACCTCCGTAACTTCGGCAAATGAGCTTCAAATACCTTCAAAATTTTACCACAGAATCACATCGACGAACTCTTTTTAACACAGTTAAGAAGGCTTCATTGTATCTTGGTGAGTTTTCTAGAAAACGAGTGATTTATGTGCACAAACACACTTCGTTCGTGACTTTTCAAGTTTTGAACCTCCGTAACTTCGGCAAATGAGCTTCAAATACCTTCAAAATTTTACCACAGAATCACATCGACGAACTCTTTTTAACACAGTTAAGAAGGCTTCATTGTATCGTGGTGAGTTTTCTAGAAAACGAGTGATTTATGTGCACAAACACACCTCTTTCGTGACTTTTCAAGCTTTGGACCTCCGTAACTTCGGCAAATGTGCTTCAAATTGCTTAAAAAATTGATCATAGAATCACCTCGTTGAGCTCTTCATCATGACTCATAAGGCTTCATTGTATCTTGGTGAGTTTTCTAGAAAACGAGTAATTTATGTGCACAAACATACTTCTTTCGTGACTTTTCAAGTTTTGAACCTACGTAACTTCGGCAAAGGTGTTTCACATTGCTTAAGAAATTGATCATAGAATCATCTCGTTGAGCTCTTCATCATGACTCATAAGGCTTCATTATATCTTGGTGAGTTTTCCAGAAAACGAGTAATTTATGTGCACAAACACACTTCTTTCGTGACTTTTCAAGCTTTGGACCTCCGTAACTTCGGCAAATGTGCTTCAAATTGCTTAAAAAATTGATCATAGAATCACCTCGTTGAGCTCTTCATCATGACTCATAAGGCTTCATTGTATCTTGGTGAGTTTTCTAGAAAACGAGTAATTTATGTGCACAAACAAACTTCTTTCGTGACTTTTCAAGTTTTGAACCTCCGTAACTTCGGCAAATGTGCTTCAAATTCCGTCAAAAATTGATCATAGAATCACCTCGTTGAGCTCTTCATCATGACTCAGAAGGCTTCATTGTATCTTGGTGAGTTTTTTAGAAAACGAGTAATTTATGTGCTCAAACACATCTTTCGTGACTTTTCAAGCTTTGAACCTCCGTAACTTCGGCAAATGTGCTTCAAATTCCGTCAAAAATTGATCATAGAATCACCTCGTTGAGCTCTTCATCATGACTCAGAAGGCTTCATTGTATCTTGGTGAGTTTTTTAGAAAACGAGTAATTTATGTGCACAAACACACATCTTTCGTGACTTTTCAAGCTTTGAACCTCCGTAACTTCGGCAAATGAGCTCCAAATCGCTTCAAAATTTTACCACAGAATCACCTCGACGAGCTCTTTAACATGACAAATAAGGCTTCATTGTATCTTGGTGAGTTTTCCAGAAAACGAGTAATTTATGTGCAAAAACATACTTCTTTCGTGACTTTTCAAGTTTTGAACCTCCGTAACTTCGGCAAAGGAGCTCCAACTACCTTCAAAATTTGACCACAGAATCACCTCGACGAGCTCTTCATCATGACTCAGAAGGCTTCATTGTATCTTGGTGAGTTTTTTAGAAAACGAGTAATTTATGTGCACAAACACACATCTTTCGTGACTTTTCAAGCTTTGAACCTCCGTAACATCGGCAAATGAGCTCCAAATCGCTTCAAAATTTTACCACAGAATCACCTCGACGAGCTCTTTAACATGACAAATAAGGCTTCATTGTATCTTGGTGAGTTTTCTAGAAAACGAGTGATTTATGTGCACAAACACACTTCGTTCGTGACTTTTCAAGCTTTGAACCTCCGTAACTTCGGCAAATGAGCTTCAAATACCTTCAAAATTTTACCACAGAATCACATCGACGAACTCTTTTTAACACAGTTAAGAAGGCTTCATTGTATCTTGGTGAGTTTTTTAGAAAACGAGTGATTTATGTGCACTAACACACTTCTTTCGTGACTTTTCAAGCTTTGGACCTCCGTAACTTCGGCAAATGTGCTTCAAATTGCTTATAAAATTGATCATAGAATCACCTCGTTGAGCTCTTCATCATGACTCAGAAGGCTTCATTGTATCTTGGTGAGTTTTTTAGAAAACGAGTAATTTATGTGCACAAACACACATCTTTCGTGACTTTTCAAGCTTTGAACCTCCGTAACTACGGCAAATCGGTTCCAAATACCTTCAAAATTTGGCCAAAGACTCACCTCGATGAGCTCTTTACCATGACTTATAAGGCTTCATTGTAAATTGGTGAGTTTTCTAGAAAACGAGTAATTTATGTGCTCAAACACATACCTTTCGTGACTTTTCAAGCTTTGAACCACCTTAACTCCGGCAAATGAGCTCCAAATCGCTTCAAAATTTTACCACAGAATCACCTCGACGAGCTCTTTAACATGACAAATAAGGCTTCATTGTATCTTCGTGAGTTTTCTAGAAAACGAGTGATTTATGTGCACAAACACACTTCGTTCGTGACTTTTCAAGTTTTGAACCTCCGTAACTTCGGCAAATGAGCTTCAAATACCTTCAAAATTTTACCACAGAATCACATCGACGAACTCTTTTTAACACAGTTAAGAAGGCTTCATTGTATCGTGGTGAGTTTTCTAGAAAACGAGTGATTTATGTGCACAAACACACCTCTTTCGTGACTTTTCAAGCTTTGGACCTCCGTAACTTCGGCAAATGTGCTTCAAATTGCTTAAAAAATTGATCATAGAATCACCTCGTTGAGCTCTTCATCATGACTCATAAGGCTTCATTGTATCTTGGTGAGTTTTCTAGAAAACGAGTAATTTATGTGCACAAACATACTTCTTTCGTGACTTTTCAAGTTTTGAACCTACGTAACTTCGGCAAAGGTGTTTCACATTGCTTAAGAAATTGATCATAGAATCATCTCGTTGAGCTCTTCATCATGACTCATAAGGCTTCATTATATCTTGGTGAGTTTTCTAGAAAACGAGTAATTTATGTGCTCAACCAAACATCTTTCGTGACTTTTCAAGCTTTGAACCTCCTTAACTACGGCAAATCGGTTCCAAATACCTTCAAAATTTGGCCAAAGACTCACCTCGATGAGCTCTTTACCATGACTTATAAGGCTTCATTGTAAATTGGTGAGTTTTCTAGAAAACGAGTAATTTATGTGCTCAAACACATACCTTTCGTGACTTTTCAAGCTTTGAACCACCTTAACTCCGGCAAATTGGTTCCAAATACCTTCAAAATTTGGCCAAAGACTCACCTCGATGAGCTCTTTACCATGACTTATAAGGCTTCATTGTAAATTGGTGAGTTTTCTAGAAAACGAGTAATTTATTTGCTCATAAACACATCTTTCGTGACTTTTCAAGCTTTGAACCTCCTTAACTCAGGCAAATGGGCTCCGATTACCTTCAAAATTTTACCACAGAATCACCTCAACGAGCTCTTTAACATGACAAATGAGGCTTCATTGTATCTTGGTGAGTTTTCCAGAAAACGAGTAATTTATGTGCACAAACACACTTCTTTCGTGACTTTTCAAGCTTTGGACCTCCGTAACTTCGGCAAATGTGCTTCAAATTGCTTAAAAAATTGATCATAGAATCACCTCGTTGAGCTCTTCATCATGACTCATAAGGCTTCATTGTATCTTGGTGAGTTTTCTAGAAAACGAGTAATTTATGTGCACAAACAAACTTCTTTCGTGACTTTTCAAGTTTTGAACCTCCGTAACTTCGGCAAATGTGCTTCAAATTCCGTCAAAAATTGATCATAGAATCACCTCGTTGAGCTCTTCATCATGACTCAGAAGGCTTCATTGTATCTTGGTGAGTTTTTTAGAAAACGAGTAATTTATGTGCTCAAACACATCTTTCGTGACTTTTCAAGCTTTGAACCTCCGTAACTTCGGCAAATGTGCTTCAAATTCCGTCAAAAATTGATCATAGAATCACCTCGTTGAGCTCTTCATCATGACTCAGAAGGCTTCATTGTATCTTGGTGAGTTTTTTAGAAAACGAGTAATTTATGTGCACAAACACACATCTTTCGTGACTTTTCAAGCTTTGAACCTCCGTAACTTCGGCAAATGAGCTCCAAATCGCTTCAAAATTTTACCACAGAATCACCTCGACGAGCTCTTTAACATGACAAATAAGGCTTCATTGTATTTTGGTGAGTTTTCTAGAAAACGAGTAATTTATTTGCTCATAAACACATCTTTCGTGACTTTTCAAGCTTTGAACCTCCTTAACTCAGGCAAATGGGCTCCGAATACCTTCAAAATTTTACCACAGAATCACCTCAACGAGCTCTTTCACACGACTAAGACGGCTTCATTGTATCTTGGTGAGTTTTCTAGAAAACGAGTAATTTATGTGCACAAACATACTTCTTTCGTGACTTTTCAACTTTTGAACCTCCGTAACTTCGGCAAATGTGCTTCAAATTCCGTCAAAAATTGATCATAGAATCACCTCGTTGAGCTCTTCATCATGACTCAGAAGGCTTCATTGTATCTTGGTGCGTTTTCTAGAAAACGAGTGATTTATGTGCACAAACACACTTCGTTCGTGACTTTTCAAGCTTTGAACCTCCGTAACTTCGGCAAATGAGCTTCAAATACCTTCAAAATTTGACCACAGAATCACCTCGACGAGCTCTTTAACATGACAAATGAGGCTTCATTGTATCTTGGTGAGTTTTCTAGAAAACGAGTAATTTATGTGCACAAACATACTTCTTTCGTGACTTTTCAAATTTTGAACCTCCGTAACTTCGGCAAATGTGCTTCAAATTCCGTCAAAAATTGATCATAGAATCACCTCGTTGAGCTCTTCATCATGACTCAGAAGGCTTCATTGTATCTTGGTGAGTTTTCTAGAAAACGAGTGATTTATGTGCACAAACACACTTCGTTCGTGACTTTTCAAGCTTTGAACCTCCGTAACTTCGGCAAATGAGCTCCAAATCGCTTCAAAATTTTACCACAGAATCACCTCAAAGAGCTCTTTCACACGACTAAGATGGCTTCATTATATCTAGGTTACTTTTCTAGAAAACGAGTAATTTATGTGCTCAAACACATCTTTCGTGACTTTTCAAGTTTTGAACCTCCGTAACTTCGGCAAATGAGCTCCAAATACCTTCAAAATGTTACCACAGAATCATCTCAACGAGCTCTTTAACATGACTAAGAAGGCTTCATTGTATCTTGGTGAGTTTTCTAGAAAACGAGTAATTTATGTGCTCAAACACACATCTTTCGTGACTTTTCAAGCTTTGAACCTCCGTAACTTCGGCAAATGTGCTTCAAATTCCGTCAAAAATTGATCATAGAATCACCTCGTTGAGCTCTTCATCATGACTCAGAAGGCTTCATTGTATCTTGGTGAGTTTTTTAGAAAACGAGTAATTTATGTGCACAAACACACATCTTTCGTGACTTTTCAAGCTTTGAACCTCCGTAACTACGGCAAATCGGTTCCAAATACCTTCAAAATTTGGCCAAAGACTCACCTCGATGAGCTCTTTACCATGACTTATAAGGCTTCATTGTAAATTGTTGAGTTTTCTAGAAAACGAGTAATTTATTTGCTCATAGACACATCTTTCGTGACTTTTCAAGCTTTGAACCTCCTTAACTCCGGCAAATGGGCTCCGAATACCTTCAAAATTTTACCACAGAATCACCTGAACGAGCTCTTTCACACGACTAAGACGGCTTCATTGTATCTTGGTGAGTTTTCCAGAAAACGAGTGATTTATGTGCACAAACACACTTCGTTCGTGACTTTTCAAGCTTTGAACCTCCGTAACTTCGGCAAATGAGCTCCAAATCGCTTCAAAATTTTACCACAGAATCACCTCAAAGAGCTCTTTCACACGACTAAGACGGCTTCATTATATCTAGGTTACTTTTCTAGAAAACGAGTAATTTATGTGCTCAAACACATCTTTCGTGACTTTTCAAGTTTTGAACCTCCGTAACTTCGGCAAATGTGCTTCAAATTCCGTCAAAAATTGATCATAGAATCACCTCGTTGAGCTCTTCATCATGACTCAGAAGGCTTCATTATATCTAGGTGACTTTTCTAGAAAACGAGTAATTTATGTGCTCAAACACATCTTTCGTGACTTTTCAAGCTTTGAACCTCCGTAACTTCGGCAAATGTGCTTCAAATTCCGTCAAAAATTGATCATAGAATCACCTCGTTGAGCTCTTCATCATGACTCAGAAGGCTTCATTGTATCTTGGTGAGTTTTCTAGAAAACGAGTGATTTATGTGCACAAACACACATCTTTCGTGACTTTTCAAGCTTTGAACCTCCGTAACTTCGGCAAATGAGCTTCAAATACCTTCAAAATTTGACCACAGAATCACCTCGACGAGCTCTTTAACATGACAAATGAGGCTTCATTGTATCTTGGTGAGTTTTCCAGAAAACGAGTAATTTATGTGCACAAACACACATCTTTCGTGACTTTTCAAGCTTTGAACCTCCGTAACTTCGGCAAATGAGCTCCAAATCGCTTCAAAATTTTACCACAGAATCACCTCGACGAGCTCTTTAACATGACAAATAAGGCTTCATTGTATCTTGGTGAGTTTTCCAGAAAACGAGTAATTTATGTGCAAAAACATACTTCTTTCGTGACTTTTCAAGTTTTGAACCTCCGTAACTTCGGCAAAGGAGCTCCAACTACCTTCAAAATTTGACCACAGAATCACCTCGACGAGCTCTTCATCATGACTCAGAAGGCTTCATTGTATCTTGGTGAGTTTTTTAGAAAACGAGTAATTTATGTGCACAAACACACATCTTTCGTGACTTTTCAAGCTTTGAACCTCCGTAACATCGGCAAATGAGCTCCAAATCGCTTCAAAATTTTACCACAGAATCACCTCGACGAGCTCTTTAACATGACAAATAAGGCTTCATTGTATCTTGGTGAGTTTTCTAGAAAACGAGTGATTTATGTGCACAAACACACTTCGTTCGTGACTTTTCAAGCTTTGAACCTCCGTAACTTCGGCAAATGAGCTTCAAATACCTTCAAAATTTTACCACAGAATCACATCGACGAACTCTTTTTAACACAGTTAAGAAGGCTTCATTGTATCTTGGTGAGTTTTCTAGAAAACGAGTGATTTATGTGCACTAACACACTTCTTTCGTGACTTTTCAAGCTTTGGACCTCCGTAACTTCGGCAAATGTGCTTCAAATTGCTTATAAAATTGATCATAGAATCACCTCGTTGAGCTCTTCATCATGACTCAGAAGGCTTCATTGTATCTTGGTGAGTTTTTTAGAAAACGAGTAATTTATGTGCACAAACACACATCTTTCGTGACTTTTCAAGCTTTGAACCTCCGTAACTACGGCAAATCGGTTCCAAATACCTTCAAAATTTGGCCAAAGACTCACCTCGATGAGCTCTTTACCATGACTTATAAGGCTTCATTGTAAATTGGTGAGTTTTCTAGAAAACGAGTAATTTATGTGCTCAAACACATACCTTTCGTGACTTTTCAAGCTTTGAACCACCTTAACTCCGGCAAATGAGCTCCAAATCGCTTCAAAATTTTACCACAGAATCACCTCGACGAGCTCTTTAACATGACAAATAAGGCTTCATTGTATCTTCGTGAGTTTTCTAGAAAACGAGTGATTTATGTGCACAAACACACTTCGTTCGTGACTTTTCAAGTTTTGAACCTCCGTAACTTCGGCAAATGAGCTTCAAATACCTTCAAAATTTTACCACAGAATCACATCGACGAACTCTTTTTAACACAGTTAAGAAGGCTTCATTGTATCTTGGTGAGTTTTCTAGAAAACGAGTGATTTATGTGCACAAACACACTTCGTTCGTGACTTTTCAAGTTTTGAACCTCCGTAACTTCGGCAAATGAGCTTCAAATACCTTCAAAATTTTACCACAGAATCACATCGACGAACTCTTTTTAACACAGTTAAGAAGGCTTCATTGTATCGTGGTGAGTTTTCTAGAAAACGAGTGATTTATGTGCACAAACACACCTCTTTCGTGACTTTTCAAGCTTTGGACCTCCGTAACTTCGGCAAATGTGCTTCAAATTGCTTAAAAAATTGATCATAGAATCACCTCGTTGAGCTCTTCATCATGACTCATAAGGCTTCATTGTATCTTGGTGAGTTTTCTAGAAAACGAGTAATTTATGTGCACAAACATACTTCTTTCGTGACTTTTCAAGTTTTGAACCTACGTAACTTCGGCAAAGGTGTTTCACATTGCTTAAGAAATTGATCATAGAATCATCTCGTTGAGCTCTTCATCATGACTCATAAGGCTTCATTATATCTTGGTGAGTTTTCTAGAAAACGAGTAATTTATGTGCTCAACCAAACATCTTTCGTGACTTTTCAAGCTTTGAACCTCCTTAACTACGGCAAATCGGTTCCAAATACCTTCAAAATTTGGCCAAAGACTCACCTCGATGAGCTCTTTACCATGACTTATAAGGCTTCATTGTAAATTGGTGAGTTTTCTAGAAAACGAGTAATTTATGTGCTCAAACACATACCTTTCGTGACTTTTCAAGCTTTGAACCACCTTAACTCCGGCAAATTGGTTCCAAATACCTTCAAAATTTGGCCAAAGACTCACCTCGATGAGCTCTTTACCATGACTTATAAGGCTTCATTGTAAATTGGTGAGTTTTCTAGAAAACGAGTAATTTATTTGCTCATAAACACATCTTTCGTGACTTTTCAAGCTTTGAACCTCCTTAACTCAGGCAAATGGGCTCCGATTACCTTCAAAATTTTACCACAGAATCACCTCAACGAGCTCTTTAACATGACAAATGAGGCTTCATTGTATCTTGGTGAGTTTTCCAGAAAACGAGTAATTTATGTGCACAAACACACTTCTTTCGTGACTTTTCAAGCTTTGGACCTCCGTAACTTCGGCAAATGTGCTTCAAATTGCTTAAAAAATTGATCATAGAATCACCTCGTTGAGCTCTTCATCATGACTCATAAGGCTTCATTGTATCTTGGTGAGTTTTCTAGAAAACGAGTAATTTATGTGCACAAACAAACTTCTTTCGTGACTTTTCAAGTTTTGAACCTCCGTAACTTCGGCAAATGTGCTTCAAATTCCGTCAAAAATTGATCATAGAATCACCTCGTTGAGCTCTTCATCATGACTCAGAAGGCTTCATTGTATCTTGGTGAGTTTTTTAGAAAACGAGTAATTTATGTGCTCAAACACATCTTTCGTGACTTTTCAAGCTTTGAACCTCCGTAACTTCGGCAAATGTGCTTCAAATTCCGTCAAAAATTGATCATAGAATCACCTCGTTGAGCTCTTCATCATGACTCAGAAGGCTTCATTGTATCTTGGTGAGTTTTTTAGAAAACGAGTAATTTATGTGCACAAACACACATCTTTCGTGACTTTTCAAGCTTTGAACCTCCGTAACTTCGGCAAATGAGCTCCAAATCGCTTCAAAATTTTACCACAGAATCACCTCGACGAGCTCTTTAACATGACAAATAAGGCTTCATTGTATTTTGGTGAGTTTTCTAGAAAACGAGTAATTTATTTGCTCATAAACACATCTTTCGTGACTTTTCAAGCTTTGAACCTCCTTAACTCAGGCAAATGGGCTCCGAATACCTTCAAAATTTTACCACAGAATCACCTCAACGAGCTCTTTCACACGACTAAGACGGCTTCATTGTATCTTGGTGAGTTTTCTAGAAAACGAGTAATTTATGTGCACAAACATACTTCTTTCGTGACTTTTCAACTTTTGAACCTCCGTAACTTCGGCAAATGTGCTTCAAATTCCGTCAAAAATTGATCATAGAATCACCTCGTTGAGCTCTTCATCATGACTAAGAAGGCTTCATTGTATCTTGGTGAGTTTTCTAGAAAACGAGTAATTTATGTGCTCAAACACACATCTTTCGTGACTTTTCAAGCTTTGAACCTCCGTAACTTCGGCAAATGTGCTTCAAATTCCGTCAAAAATTGATCATAGAATCACCTCGTTGAGCTCTTCATCATGACTCAGAAGGCTTCATTGTATCTTGGTGAGTTTTTTAGAAAACGAGTAATTTATGTGCACAAACACACATCTTTCGTGACTTTTCAAGCTTTGAACCTCCGTAACTTCGGCAAATGTGCTTCAAATTCCGTCAAAAATTGATCATAGAATCACCTCGTTGAGCTCTTCATCATGACTCAGAAGGCTTCATTGTATCTTGGTGAGTTTTCTAGAAAACGAGTGATTTATGTGCTCAAACACACATCTTTCGTGACTTTTCAAGCTTTGAACCTCCGTAACTTCGGCAAATGAGCTCCAAATACCTTCAAAATGTTACCACAGAATCATCTCAACGAGCTCTTTAACATGACTAAGAAGGCTTCATTGTATCTTGGTGAGTTTTCTAGAAAACGAGTAATTTATGTGCTCAAACACATCTTTCGTGACTTTTCAAGCTTTGAACCTCCGTAACTTCGGCAAATGTGCTTCAAATTCCGTCAAAAATTGATCATAGAATCACCTCGTTGAGCTCTTCATCATGACTCAGAAGGCTTCATTATATCTAGGTGACTTTTCTAGAAAACGAGTAATTTATGTGCTCAAACACATCTTTCGTGACTTTTCAAGCTTTGAACCTCCGTAACTTCGGCAAATGTGCTTCAAATTCCGTCAAAAATTGATCATAGAATCACCTCGTTGAGCTCTTCATCATGACTCAGAAGGCTTCATTGTATCTTGGTGAGTTTTCTAGAAAACGAGTGATTTATGTGCACAAACACACATCTTTCGTGACTTTTCAAGCTTTGAACCTCCGTAACTTCGGCAAATGAGCTTCAAATACCTTCAAAATTTGACCACAGAATCACCTCGACGAGCTCTTTAACATGACAAATGAGGCTTCATTGTATCTTGGTGAGTTTTCTAGAAAACGAGTAATTTATGTGCACAAACATACTTCTTTCGTGACTTTTCAAATTTTGAACCTCCGTAACTTCGGCAAATGTGCTTCAAATTCCGTCAAAAATTGATCATAGAATCACCTCGTTGAGCTCTTCATCATGACTCAGAAGGCTTCATTGTATCTTGGTGAGTTTTTTAGAAAACGAGTAATTTATGTGCACAAACACACATCTTTCGTGACTTTTCAAGCTTTGAACCTCCGTAACTTCGGCAAATGTGCTCCAAATCGCTTCAAAATTTTACCACAGAATCACCTCAACGAGCTCTTTCACACGACTAAGACGGCTTCATTATATCTAGGTGACTTTTCTAGAAAACGAGTAATTTATGTGCTCAAACACATCTTTCGTGACTTTTCAAGCTTTGAACCACCTTAACTCCGGCAAATCGGTTCCAAATACCTTCAAAATTTGGCCAAAGACTCACCTCGATGAGCTCTTTACCATGACTTATAAGGCTTCATTGTAAATTGGTGAGTTTTCTAGAAAACGAGTAATTTATGTGCTCAAACACACATCTTTCGTGACTTTTCAAGCTTTGAACCTCCGTAACTTCGGCAAATGAGCTCCAAATACCTTCAAAATGTTACCACAGAATCATCTCAACGAGCTCTTTAACATGACTAAGAAGGCTTCATTGTATCTTGGTGAGTTTTCTAGAAAACGAGTAATTTATGTGCTCAAACACACATCTTTCGTGACTTTTCAAGCTTTGAACCTCCGTAACTTCGGCAAATGTGCTTCAAATTCCGTCAAAAATTGATCATAGAATCACCTCGTTGAGCTCTTCATCATGACTCAGAAGGCTTCATTGTATCTTGGTGAGTTTTTTAGAAAACGAGTAATTTATGTGCACAAACACACATCTTTCGTGACTTTTCAAGCTTTGAACCTCCGTAACTTCGGCAAATGTGCTTCAAATTCCGTCAAAAATTGATCATAGAATCACCTCGTTGAGCTCTTCATCATGACTCAGAAGGCTTCATTGTATCTTGGTGAGTTTTCTAGAAAACGAGTGATTTATGTGCTCAAACACACATCTTTCGTGACTTTTCAAGCTTTGAACCTCCGTAACTTCGGCAAATGAGCTCCAAATACCTTCAAAATGTTACCACAGAATCATCTCAACGAGCTCTTTAACATGACTAAGAAGGCTTCATTGTATCTTGGTGAGTTTTCTAGAAAACGAGTAATTTATGTGCTCAAACACACATCTTTCGTGACTTTTCAAGCTTTGAACCTCCGTAACTTCGGCAAATGTGCTTCAAATTCCGTCAAAAATTGATCATAGAATCACCTCGTTGAGCTCTTTAACATGACAAATGAGGCTTCATTGTATCTTGGTGAGTTTTCCAGAAAACGAGTAATTTATGTGCAAAAACATATTTCTTTCGTGACTTTTCAAGTTTTGAACCTCCGTAACTTCGGCAAAGGAGCTCCAACTACCTTCAAAATTTGATCACAGAATCACCTCGACGAGCTCTTTCACACAACTAAGAAGGCTTCATTGTATCTTGGTGAGTTTTCTAGAAAACGAGTGATTTATGTGCTCAAACACACATCTTTCGTGACTTTTCAAGTTTTGAACCTACGTAACTTCGGCAAATGAGCTCCAACTACCTTCAAAATTTTACCACAGAATCACCTCGACGAGCTCTTTAACATGACAAATAAGGCTTCATTGTATCTTGGTGAGTTTTCTAGAAAACGAGTAATTTATGTGCTCAAACACACATCTTTCGTGACTTTTCAAGTTTTGAACCTACGTAACTTCGGCAAATGAGCTCCAACTACCTTCAAAATTTTACCACAGAATCACCTCGACGAGCTCTTTAACATGACAAATAAGGCTTCATTGTATCTTGGTGAGTTTTCTAGAAAACGAGTGATTTATGTGCACAAACACACTTCGTTCGTGACTTTTCAAGCTTTGAACCTCCGTAACTTCGGCAAATGAGCTTCAAATACCTTCAAAATTTTACCACAGAATCACCTCGACGAGCTCTTTAACATGACAAATGAGGCTTCATTGTATCTTGGTGAGTTTTCCAGAAAACGAGTAATTTATGTGCAAAAACATATTTCTTTCGTGACTTTTCAAGTTTTGAACCTCCGTAACTTCGGCAAAGGAGCTCCAACTACCTTCAAAATTTGATCACAGAATCACCTCGACGAGCTCTTTCACACGACTAAGAAGGCTTCATTGTATCTTGGTGAGTTTTCTAGAAAACGAGTGATTTATGTGCTCAAACACACATCTTTCGTGACTTTTCAAGTTTTGAACCTACGTAACTTCGGCAAATGAGCTCCAACTACCTTCAAAATTTTACCACAGAATCACCTCGACGAGCTCTTTAACATGACAAATAAGGCTTCATTGTATCTTGGTGAGTTTTCTAGAAAACGAGTAATTTATGTGCTCAAACACACATCTTTCCTGACTTTTCAAGTTTTGAACCTACGTAACTTCGGCAAATGAGCTCCAACTACCTTCAAAATTTTACCACAGAATCACCTCGACGAGCTCTTTAACATGACAAATAAGGCTTCATTGTATCTTGGTGAGTTTTCTAGAAAACGAGTGATTTATGTGCACAAACACACTTCGTTCGTGACTTTTCAAGCTTTGAACCTCCGTAACTTCGGCAAATGAGCTCCAAATCGCTTCAAAATTTTACCACAGAATCACCTCGACGAGCTCTTTAACATGACAAATAAGGCTTCATTGTATCTTGGTGAGTTTTCTAGAAAACGAGTGATTTATGTGCTCAAACACACATCTTTCGTGACTTTTCAAGATTTGAACCTCCGTAACTTCGGCAAATGTGCTTCACATTCCGTCAAAAATTGATCATAGAATCACCTCGTTGAGCTCTTCATCATGACTCAGAAGGCTTCATTGTATCTTGGTGAGTTTTTTAGAAAACGAGTAATTTATGTGCACAAACACACATCTTTCGTGACTTTTCAAGCTTTGAACCTCCGTAACATCGGCAAATGAGCTCCAAATCGCTTCAAAATTTTACCACAGAATCACCTCGACGAGCTCTTTAACATGACAAATAAGGCTTCATTGTATCTTGGTGAGTTTTCCAGAAAACGAGTAATTTATGTGCTCAAACACACATCTTTCGTGACTTTTCAAGATTTGAACCTCCGTAACTTCGGCAAATGTGCTTCACATTCCGTCAAAAATTGATCATAGAATCACCTCGTTGAGCTCTTCATCATGACTCAGAAGGCTTCATTGTATCTTGGTGAGTTTTCCAGAAAACGAGTAATTTATGTGCAAAAACATACTTCTTTCGTGACTTTTCAAGCTTTGAACCTCCGTAACTTCGGCAAAGGAGCTCCAACTACCTTCAAAATTTGACCACAGAATCACCTCGACGAGCTTTTTAACATGACAAATAAGGCTTCATTGTATCTTGGTGAGTTTTCCAGAAAACGAGTAATTTATGTGCTCAAACACACATCTTTCGTGACTTTTCAAGATTTGAACCTCCGTAACTTCGGCAAATGTGCTTCACATTCCGTCAAAAATTCATCATAGAATCACCTCGTTGAGCTCTTCATCATGACTCAGAAGGCTTCATTGTATCTTGGTGAGTTTTCCAGAAAACGACTAATTTATGTGCAAAAACATATTTCTTTCGTGACTTTTCAAGTTTTGAACCTCCGTAACTTCGGCAAAGGACCTCCAACTACCTTCAAAATTTGATCACAGAATCAGCTCGACGAGCTTTTTAACATGACAAATAAGGCTTCATTGTATCTTGGTGAGTTTTTTAGAAAACGAGTAATTTATGTGCACAAACACACTTCTTTCGTGACTTTTCAAGCTTTGAACCTCCGTAACTTCGGCAAAGGAGCTCCAACTACCTTCAAAATTTGACCACAGAATCACGTCGATGAACTCTTTTTAACACAGTTAAGAAGGCTTCATTGTATCTTGGTGAGTTTTCTAGAAAACGAGTGATTTATGTGCACAAACACACTTCTTTCGTGACTTTTCAAGCTTTGGACCTCCGTAACTTCGGCAAATGTGCTTCAAGTTGCTTAAAAAATTGATCATAGAATCACCTCGTTGAGCTCTTCATCATGACTCATAAGGCTTCATTGTATCTTGGTGAGTTTTCTAGAAAAGGAGTAATTTATGAGCACAAACATACTTCTTTCGTGACTTTTCAAGCTTTGAACCTACGTAACTTCGGCAAATGAGCTCCAACTACGTTCAAAATTTGACCACAGAATCACCTCGACGAGCTCTTTTACATGACAAATAAGGCTTCATTGTATCTTGGTGAGTTTTCTAGAAAACGAGTGATTTATGTGCACAAACACACTTCGTTCGTGACTTTTCAAGCTTTGAACCTCCGTAACTTCGGCAAATGAGCTCCAACTACCTTCAAAATTTGACCACAGAATCACCTCGACGAGCTTTTTAACATGACAAATAAGGCTTCATTGTATCTTGGTGAGTTTTCCAGAAAACGAGTAATTTATGTGCTCAAACACACATCTTTCGTGACTTTTCAAGATTTGAACCTCCGTAACTTCGGCAAATGTGCTTCACATTCCGTCAAAAATTGATCATAGAATCACCTCGTTGAGCTCTTCATCATGACTCAGAAGGCTTCATTGTATCTTGGTGAGTTTTTTAGAAAACGAGTAATTTATGTGCACAAACACACATCTTTCGTGACTTTTCAAGCTTTGAACCTCCGTAACATCGGCAAATGAGCTCCAAATCGCTTCAAAATTTTACCACAGAATCACCTCGACGAGCTCTTTAACATGACAAATAAGGCTTCATTGTATCTTGGTGAGTTTTCTAGAAAACGAGTAATTTATGTGCTCAAACACACATCTTTCGTGACTTTTCAAGTTTTGAACCTACGTAACTTCGGCAAATGAGCTCCAACTACCTTCAAAATTTTACCACAGAATCACCTCGACGAGCTCTTTAACATGACAAATAAGGCTTCATTGTATCTTGGTGAGTTTTCCAGAAAACGAGTAATTTATGTGCTCAAACACACATCTTTCGTGACTTTTCAAGATTTGAACCTCCGTAACTTCGGCAAATGTGCTTCACATTCCGTCAAAAATTGATCATAGAATCACCTCGTTGAGCTCTTCATCATGACTCAGAAGGCTTCATTGTATCTTGGTGAGTTTTTTAGAAAACGAGTAATTTATGTGCACAAACACACATCTTTCGTGACTTTTCAAGGTTTGAACCTCCGTAACATCGGCAAATGAGCTCCAAATCGCTTCAAAATTTTACCACAGAATCACCTCGACGAGCTCTTTAACATGACAAATAAGGCTTCATTGTATCTTGGTGAGTTTTCCAGAAAACGAGTAATTTATGTGCAAAAACATACTTCTTTCGTGACTTTTCAAGTTTTGAACCTCCGTAACTTCGGCAAAGGAGCTCCAACTACCTTCAAAATTTGACCACAGAATCACCTCGACGAGCTCTTCATCATGACTCAGAAGGCTTCATTGTATCTTGGTGAGTTTTTTAGAAAACGAGTAATTTATGTGCACAAACACACATCTTTCGTGACTTTTCAAGCTTTGAACCTCCGTAACATCGGCAAATGAGCTCCAAATCGCTTCAAAATTTTACCACAGAATCACCTCGACGAGCTCTTTAACATGACAAATAAGGCTTCATTGTATCTTGGTGAGTTTTCTAGAAAACGAGTGATTTATGTGCACAAACACACTTCGTTCGTGACTTTTCAAGCTTTGAACCTCCGTAACTTCGGCAAATGAGCTTCAAATACCTTCAAAATTTTACCACAGAATCACATCGACGAACTCTTTTTAACACAGTTAAGAAGGCTTCATTGTATCTTGGTGAGTTTTCTAGAAAACGAGTGATTTATGTGCACTAACACACTTCTTTCGTGACTTTTCAAGCTTTGGACCTCCGTAACTTCGGCAAATGTGCTTCAAATTGCTTATAAAATTGATCATAGAATCACCTCGTTGAGCTCTTCATCATGACTCAGAAGGCTTCATTGTATCTTGGTGAGTTTTTTAGAAAACGAGTAATTTATGTGCACAAACACACATCTTTCGTGACTTTTCAAGCTTTGAACCTCCGTAACTACGGCAAATCGGTTCCAAATACCTTCAAAATTTGGCCAAAGACTCACCTCGATGAGCTCTTTACCATGACTTATAAGGCTTCATTGTAAATTGGTGAGTTTTCTAGAAAACGAGTAATTTATGTGCTCAAACACATACCTTTCGTGACTTTTCAAGCTTTGAACCACCTTAACTCCGGCAAATGAGCTCCAAATCGCTTCAAAATTTTACCACAGAATCACCTCGACGAGCTCTTTAACATGACAAATAAGGCTTCATTGTATCTTCGTGAGTTTTCTAGAAAACGAGTGATTTATGTGCACAAACACACTTCGTTCGTGACTTTTCAAGTTTTGAACCTCCGTAACTTCGGCAAATGAGCTTCAAATACCTTCAAAATTTTACCACAGAATCACATCGACGAACTCTTTTTAACACAGTTAAGAAGGCTTCATTGTATCTTGGTGAGTTTTCTAGAAAACGAGTGATTTATGTGCACAAACACACTTCGTTCGTGACTTTTCAAGTTTTGAACCTCCGTAACTTCGGCAAATGAGCTTCAAATACCTTCAAAATTTTACCACAGAATCACATCGACGAACTCTTTTTAACACAGTTAAGAAGGCTTCATTGTATCGTGGTGAGTTTTCTAGAAAACGAGTGATTTATGTGCACAAACACACCTCTTTCGTGACTTTTCAAGCTTTGGACCTCCGTAACTTCGGCAAATGTGCTTCAAATTGCTTAAAAAATTGATCATAGAATCACCTCGTTGAGCTCTTCATCATGACTCATAAGGCTTCATTGTATCTTGGTGAGTTTTCTAGAAAACGAGTAATTTATGTGCACAAACATACTTCTTTCGTGACTTTTCAAGTTTTGAACCTACGTAACTTCGGCAAAGGTGTTTCACATTGCTTAAGAAATTGATCATAGAATCATCTCGTTGAGCTCTTCATCATGACTCATAAGGCTTCATTATATCTTGGTGAGTTTTCCAGAAAACGAGTAATTTATGTGCACAAACACACTTCTTTCGTGACTTTTCAAGCTTTGGACCTCCGTAACTTCGGCAAATGTGCTTCAAATTGCTTAAAAAATTGATCATAGAATCACCTCGTTGAGCTCTTCATCATGACTCATAAGGCTTCATTGTATCTTGGTGAGTTTTCTAGAAAACGAGTAATTTATGTGCACAAACAAACTTCTTTCGTGACTTTTCAAGTTTTGAACCTCCGTAACTTCGGCAAATGTGCTTCAAATTCCGTCAAAAATTGATCATAGAATCACCTCGTTGAGCTCTTCATCATGACTCAGAAGGCTTCATTGTATCTTGGTGAGTTTTTTAGAAAACGAGTAATTTATGTGCTCAAACACATCTTTCGTGACTTTTCAAGCTTTGAACCTCCGTAACTTCGGCAAATGTGCTTCAAATTCCGTCAAAAATTGATCATAGAATCACCTCGTTGAGCTCTTCATCATGACTCAGAAGGCTTCATTGTATCTTGGTGAGTTTTTTAGAAAACGAGTAATTTATGTGCACAAACACACATCTTTCGTGACTTTTCAAGCTTTGAACCTCCGTAACTTCGGCAAATGAGCTCCAAATCGCTTCAAAATTTTACCACAGAATCACCTCGACGAGCTCTTTAACATGACAAATAAGGCTTCATTGTATCTTGGTGAGTTTTCCAGAAAACGAGTAATTTATGTGCAAAAACATACTTCTTTCGTGACTTTTCAAGTTTTGAACCTCCGTAACTTCGGCAAAGGAGCTCCAACTACCTTCAAAATTTGACCACAGAATCACCTCGACGAGCTCTTCATCATGACTCAGAAGGCTTCATTGTATCTTGGTGAGTTTTTTAGAAAACGAGTAATTTATGTGCACAAACACACATCTTTCGTGACTTTTCAAGCTTTGAACCTCCGTAACATCGGCAAATGAGCTCCAAATCGCTTCAAAATTTTACCACAGAATCACCTCGACGAGCTCTTTAACATGACAAATAAGGCTTCATTGTATCTTGGTGAGTTTTCTAGAAAACGAGTGATTTATGTGCACAAACACACTTCGTTCGTGACTTTTCAAGCTTTGAACCTCCGTAACTTCGGCAAATGAGCTTCAAATACCTTCAAAATTTTACCACAGAATCACATCGACGAACTCTTTTTAACACAGTTAAGAAGGCTTCATTGTATCTTGGTGAGTTTTTTAGAAAACGAGTGATTTATGTGCACTAACACACTTCTTTCGTGACTTTTCAAGCTTTGGACCTCCGTAACTTCGGCAAATGTGCTTCAAATTGCTTATAAAATTGATCATAGAATCACCTCGTTGAGCTCTTCATCATGACTCAGAAGGCTTCATTGTATCTTGGTGAGTTTTTTAGAAAACGAGTAATTTATGTGCACAAACACACATCTTTCGTGACTTTTCAAGCTTTGAACCTCCGTAACTACGGCAAATCGGTTCCAAATACCTTCAAAATTTGGCCAAAGACTCACCTCGATGAGCTCTTTACCATGACTTATAAGGCTTCATTGTAAATTGGTGAGTTTTCTAGAAAACGAGTAATTTATGTGCTCAAACACATACCTTTCGTGACTTTTCAAGCTTTGAACCACCTTAACTCCGGCAAATGAGCTCCAAATCGCTTCAAAATTTTACCACAGAATCACCTCGACGAGCTCTTTAACATGACAAATAAGGCTTCATTGTATCTTCGTGAGTTTTCTAGAAAACGAGTGATTTATGTGCACAAACACACTTCGTTCGTGACTTTTCAAGTTTTGAACCTCCGTAACTTCGGCAAATGAGCTTCAAATACCTTCAAAATTTTACCACAGAATCACATCGACGAACTCTTTTTAACACAGTTAAGAAGGCTTCATTGTATCGTGGTGAGTTTTCTAGAAAACGAGTGATTTATGTGCACAAACACACCTCTTTCGTGACTTTTCAAGCTTTGGACCTCCGTAACTTCGGCAAATGTGCTTCAAATTGCTTAAAAAATTGATCATAGAATCACCTCGTTGAGCTCTTCATCATGACTCATAAGGCTTCATTGTATCTTGGTGAGTTTTCTAGAAAACGAGTAATTTATGTGCACAAACATACTTCTTTCGTGACTTTTCAAGTTTTGAACCTACGTAACTTCGGCAAAGGTGTTTCACATTGCTTAAGAAATTGATCATAGAATCATCTCGTTGAGCTCTTCATCATGACTCATAAGGCTTCATTATATCTTGGTGAGTTTTCTAGAAAACGAGTAATTTATGTGCTCAACCAAACATCTTTCGTGACTTTTCAAGCTTTGAACCTCCTTAACTACGGCAAATCGGTTCCAAATACCTTCAAAATTTGGCCAAAGACTCACCTCGATGAGCTCTTTACCATGACTTATAAGGCTTCATTGTAAATTGGTGAGTTTTCTAGAAAACGAGTAATTTATGTGCTCAAACACATACCTTTCGTGACTTTTCAAGCTTTGAACCACCTTAACTCCGGCAAATTGGTTCCAAATACCTTCAAAATTTGGCCAAAGACTCACCTCGATGAGCTCTTTACCATGACTTATAAGGCTTCATTGTAAATTGGTGAGTTTTCTAGAAAACGAGTAATTTATTTGCTCATAAACACATCTTTCGTGACTTTTCAAGCTTTGAACCTCCTTAACTCAGGCAAATGGGCTCCGATTACCTTCAAAATTTTACCACAGAATCACCTCAACGAGCTCTTTAACATGACAAATGAGGCTTCATTGTATCTTGGTGAGTTTTCCAGAAAACGAGTAATTTATGTGCACAAACACACTTCTTTCGTGACTTTTCAAGCTTTGGACCTCCGTAACTTCGGCAAATGTGCTTCAAATTGCTTAAAAAATTGATCATAGAATCACCTCGTTGAGCTCTTCATCATGACTCATAAGGCTTCATTGTATCTTGGTGAGTTTTCTAGAAAACGAGTAATTTATGTGCACAAACAAACTTCTTTCGTGACTTTTCAAGTTTTGAACCTCCGTAACTTCGGCAAATGTGCTTCAAATTCCGTCAAAAATTGATCATAGAATCACCTCGTTGAGCTCTTCATCATGACTCAGAAGGCTTCATTGTATCTTGGTGAGTTTTTTAGAAAACGAGTAATTTATGTGCTCAAACACATCTTTCGTGACTTTTCAAGCTTTGAACCTCCGTAACTTCGGCAAATGTGCTTCAAATTCCGTCAAAAATTGATCATAGAATCACCTCGTTGAGCTCTTCATCATGACTCAGAAGGCTTCATTGTATCTTGGTGAGTTTTTTAGAAAACGAGTAATTTATGTGCACAAACACACATCTTTCGTGACTTTTCAAGCTTTGAACCTCCGTAACTTCGGCAAATGAGCTCCAAATCGCTTCAAAATTTTACCACAGAATCACCTCGACGAGCTCTTTAACATGACAAATAAGGCTTCATTGTATTTTGGTGAGTTTTCTAGAAAACGAGTAATTTATTTGCTCATAAACACATCTTTCGTGACTTTTCAAGCTTTGAACCTCCTTAACTCAGGCAAATGGGCTCCGAATACCTTCAAAATTTTACCACAGAATCACCTCAACGAGCTCTTTCACACGACTAAGACGGCTTCATTGTATCTTGGTGAGTTTTCTAGAAAACGAGTAATTTATGTGCACAAACATACTTCTTTCGTGACTTTTCAACTTTTGAACCTCCGTAACTTCGGCAAATGTGCTTCAAATTCCGTCAAAAATTGATCATAGAATCACCTCGTTGAGCTCTTCATCATGACTCAGAAGGCTTCATTGTATCTTGGTGCGTTTTCTAGAAAACGAGTGATTTATGTGCACAAACACACTTCGTTCGTGACTTTTCAAGCTTTGAACCTCCGTAACTTCGGCAAATGAGCTTCAAATACCTTCAAAATTTGACCACAGAATCACCTCGACGAGCTCTTTAACATGACAAATGAGGCTTCATTGTATCTTGGTGAGTTTTCTAGAAAACGAGTAATTTATGTGCACAAACATACTTCTTTCGTGACTTTTCAAATTTTGAACCTCCGTAACTTCGGCAAATGTGCTTCAAATTCCGTCAAAAATTGATCATAGAATCACCTCGTTGAGCTCTTCATCATGACTCAGAAGGCTTCATTGTATCTTGGTGAGTTTTCTAGAAAACGAGTGATTTATGTGCACAAACACACTTCGTTCGTGACTTTTCAAGCTTTGAACCTCCGTAACTTCGGCAAATGAGCTCCAAATCGCTTCAAAATTTTACCACAGAATCACCTCAAAGAGCTCTTTCACACGACTAAGATGGCTTCATTATATCTAGGTTACTTTTCTAGAAAACGAGTAATTTATGTGCTCAAACACATCTTTCGTGACTTTTCAAGTTTTGAACCTCCGTAACTTCGGCAAATGAGCTCCAAATACCTTCAAAATGTTACCACAGAATCATCTCAACGAGCTCTTTAACATGACTAAGAAGGCTTCATTGTATCTTGGTGAGTTTTCTAGAAAACGAGTAATTTATGTGCTCAAACACACATCTTTCGTGACTTTTCAAGCTTTGAACCTCCGTAACTTCGGCAAATGTGCTTCAAATTCCGTCAAAAATTGATCATAGAATCACCTCGTTGAGCTCTTCATCATGACTCAGAAGGCTTCATTGTATCTTGGTGAGTTTTTTAGAAAACGAGTAATTTATGTGCACAAACACACATCTTTCGTGACTTTTCAAGCTTTGAACCTCCGTAACTACGGCAAATCGGTTCCAAATACCTTCAAAATTTGGCCAAAGACTCACCTCGATGAGCTCTTTACCATGACTTATAAGGCTTCATTGTAAATTGTTGAGTTTTCTAGAAAACGAGTAATTTATTTGCTCATAGACACATCTTTCGTGACTTTTCAAGCTTTGAACCTCCTTAACTCCGGCAAATGGGCTCCGAATACCTTCAAAATTTTACCACAGAATCACCTGAACGAGCTCTTTCACACGACTAAGACGGCTTCATTGTATCTTGGTGAGTTTTCCAGAAAACGAGTGATTTATGTGCACAAACACACTTCGTTCGTGACTTTTCAAGCTTTGAACCTCCGTAACTTCGGCAAATGAGCTCCAAATCGCTTCAAAATTTTACCACAGAATCACCTCAAAGAGCTCTTTCACACGACTAAGACGGCTTCATTATATCTAGGTTACTTTTCTAGAAAACGAGTAATTTATGTGCTCAAACACATCTTTCGTGACTTTTCAAGTTTTGAACCTCCGTAACTTCGGCAAATGTGCTTCAAATTCCGTCAAAAATTGATCATAGAATCACCTCGTTGAGCTCTTCATCATGACTCAGAAGGCTTCATTATATCTAGGTGACTTTTCTAGAAAACGAGTAATTTATGTGCTCAAACACATCTTTCGTGACTTTTCAAGCTTTGAACCTCCGTAACTTCGGCAAATGTGCTTCAAATTCCGTCAAAAATTGATCATAGAATCACCTCGTTGAGCTCTTCATCATGACTCAGAAGGCTTCATTGTATCTTGGTGAGTTTTCTAGAAAACGAGTGATTTATGTGCACAAACACACATCTTTCGTGACTTTTCAAGCTTTGAACCTCCGTAACTTCGGCAAATGAGCTTCAAATACCTTCAAAATTTGACCACAGAATCACCTCGACGAGCTCTTTAACATGACAAATGAGGCTTCATTGTATCTTGGTGAGTTTTCCAGAAAACGAGTAATTTATGTGCACAAACACACATCTTTCGTGACTTTTCAAGCTTTGAACCTCCGTAACTTCGGCAAATGAGCTCCAAATCGCTTCAAAATTTTACCACAGAATCACCTCGACGAGCTCTTTAACATGACAAATAAGGCTTCATTGTATCTTGGTGAGTTTTCCAGAAAACGAGTAATTTATGTGCAAAAACATACTTCTTTCGTGACTTTTCAAGTTTTGAACCTCCGTAACTTCGGCAAAGGAGCTCCAACTACCTTCAAAATTTGACCACAGAATCACCTCGACGAGCTCTTCATCATGACTCAGAAGGCTTCATTGTATCTTGGTGAGTTTTTTAGAAAACGAGTAATTTATGTGCACAAACACACATCTTTCGTGACTTTTCAAGCTTTGAACCTCCGTAACATCGGCAAATGAGCTCCAAATCGCTTCAAAATTTTACCACAGAATCACCTCGACGAGCTCTTTAACATGACAAATAAGGCTTCATTGTATCTTGGTGAGTTTTCTAGAAAACGAGTGATTTATGTGCACAAACACACTTCGTTCGTGACTTTTCAAGCTTTGAACCTCCGTAACTTCGGCAAATGAGCTTCAAATACCTTCAAAATTTTACCACAGAATCACATCGACGAACTCTTTTTAACACAGTTAAGAAGGCTTCATTGTATCTTGGTGAGTTTTCTAGAAAACGAGTGATTTATGTGCACTAACACACTTCTTTCGTGACTTTTCAAGCTTTGGACCTCCGTAACTTCGGCAAATGTGCTTCAAATTGCTTATAAAATTGATCATAGAATCACCTCGTTGAGCTCTTCATCATGACTCAGAAGGCTTCATTGTATCTTGGTGAGTTTTTTAGAAAACGAGTAATTTATGTGCACAAACACACATCTTTCGTGACTTTTCAAGCTTTGAACCTCCGTAACTACGGCAAATCGGTTCCAAATACCTTCAAAATTTGGCCAAAGACTCACCTCGATGAGCTCTTTACCATGACTTATAAGGCTTCATTGTAAATTGGTGAGTTTTCTAGAAAACGAGTAATTTATGTGCTCAAACACATACCTTTCGTGACTTTTCAAGCTTTGAACCACCTTAACTCCGGCAAATGAGCTCCAAATCGCTTCAAAATTTTACCACAGAATCACCTCGACGAGCTCTTTAACATGACAAATAAGGCTTCATTGTATCTTCGTGAGTTTTCTAGAAAACGAGTGATTTATGTGCACAAACACACTTCGTTCGTGACTTTTCAAGTTTTGAACCTCCGTAACTTCGGCAAATGAGCTTCAAATACCTTCAAAATTTTACCACAGAATCACATCGACGAACTCTTTTTAACACAGTTAAGAAGGCTTCATTGTATCTTGGTGAGTTTTCTAGAAAACGAGTGATTTATGTGCACAAACACACTTCGTTCGTGACTTTTCAAGTTTTGAACCTCCGTAACTTCGGCAAATGAGCTTCAAATACCTTCAAAATTTTACCACAGAATCACATCGACGAACTCTTTTTAACACAGTTAAGAAGGCTTCATTGTATCGTGGTGAGTTTTCTAGAAAACGAGTGATTTATGTGCACAAACACACCTCTTTCGTGACTTTTCAAGCTTTGGACCTCCGTAACTTCGGCAAATGTGCTTCAAATTGCTTAAAAAATTGATCATAGAATCACCTCGTTGAGCTCTTCATCATGACTCATAAGGCTTCATTGTATCTTGGTGAGTTTTCTAGAAAACGAGTAATTTATGTGCACAAACATACTTCTTTCGTGACTTTTCAAGTTTTGAACCTACGTAACTTCGGCAAAGGTGTTTCACATTGCTTAAGAAATTGATCATAGAATCATCTCGTTGAGCTCTTCATCATGACTCATAAGGCTTCATTATATCTTGGTGAGTTTTCTAGAAAACGAGTAATTTATGTGCTCAACCAAACATCTTTCGTGACTTTTCAAGCTTTGAACCTCCTTAACTACGGCAAATCGGTTCCAAATACCTTCAAAATTTGGCCAAAGACTCACCTCGATGAGCTCTTTACCATGACTTATAAGGCTTCATTGTAAATTGGTGAGTTTTCTAGAAAACGAGTAATTTATGTGCTCAAACACATACCTTTCGTGACTTTTCAAGCTTTGAACCACCTTAACTCCGGCAAATTGGTTCCAAATACCTTCAAAATTTGGCCAAAGACTCACCTCGATGAGCTCTTTACCATGACTTATAAGGCTTCATTGTAAATTGGTGAGTTTTCTAGAAAACGAGTAATTTATTTGCTCATAAACACATCTTTCGTGACTTTTCAAGCTTTGAACCTCCTTAACTCAGGCAAATGGGCTCCGATTACCTTCAAAATTTTACCACAGAATCACCTCAACGAGCTCTTTAACATGACAAATGAGGCTTCATTGTATCTTGGTGAGTTTTCCAGAAAACGAGTAATTTATGTGCACAAACACACTTCTTTCGTGACTTTTCAAGCTTTGGACCTCCGTAACTTCGGCAAATGTGCTTCAAATTGCTTAAAAAATTGATCATAGAATCACCTCGTTGAGCTCTTCATCATGACTCATAAGGCTTCATTGTATCTTGGTGAGTTTTCTAGAAAACGAGTAATTTATGTGCACAAACAAACTTCTTTCGTGACTTTTCAAGTTTTGAACCTCCGTAACTTCGGCAAATGTGCTTCAAATTCCGTCAAAAATTGATCATAGAATCACCTCGTTGAGCTCTTCATCATGACTCAGAAGGCTTCATTGTATCTTGGTGAGTTTTTTAGAAAACGAGTAATTTATGTGCTCAAACACATCTTTCGTGACTTTTCAAGCTTTGAACCTCCGTAACTTCGGCAAATGTGCTTCAAATTCCGTCAAAAATTGATCATAGAATCACCTCGTTGAGCTCTTCATCATGACTCAGAAGGCTTCATTGTATCTTGGTGAGTTTTTTAGAAAACGAGTAATTTATGTGCACAAACACACATCTTTCGTGACTTTTCAAGCTTTGAACCTCCGTAACTTCGGCAAATGAGCTCCAAATCGCTTCAAAATTTTACCACAGAATCACCTCGACGAGCTCTTTAACATGACAAATAAGGCTTCATTGTATTTTGGTGAGTTTTCTAGAAAACGAGTAATTTATTTGCTCATAAACACATCTTTCGTGACTTTTCAAGCTTTGAACCTCCTTAACTCAGGCAAATGGGCTCCGAATACCTTCAAAATTTTACCACAGAATCACCTCAACGAGCTCTTTCACACGACTAAGACGGCTTCATTGTATCTTGGTGAGTTTTCTAGAAAACGAGTAATTTATGTGCACAAACATACTTCTTTCGTGACTTTTCAACTTTTGAACCTCCGTAACTTCGGCAAATGTGCTTCAAATTCCGTCAAAAATTGATCATAGAATCACCTCGTTGAGCTCTTCATCATGACTCAGAAGGCTTCATTGTATCTTGGTGAGTTTTCTAGAAAACGAGTAATTTATGTGCACAAACATACTTCTTTCGTGACTTTTCAAATTTTGAACCTCCGTAACTTCGGCAAATGTGCTTCAAATTCCGTCAAAAATTGATCATAGAATCACCTCGTTGAGCTCTTCATCATGACTAAGAAGGCTTCATTGTATCTTGGTGAGTTTTCTAGAAAACGAGTAATTTATGTGCTCAAACACACATCTTTCGTGACTTTTCAAGCTTTGAACCTCCGTAACTTCGGCAAATGTGCTTCAAATTCCGTCAAAAATTGATCATAGAATCACCTCGTTGAGCTCTTCATCATGACTCAGAAGGCTTCATTGTATCTTGGTGAGTTTTTTAGAAAACGAGTAATTTATGTGCACAAACACACATCTTTCGTGACTTTTCAAGCTTTGAACCTCCGTAACTTCGGCAAATGTGCTTCAAATTCCGTCAAAAATTGATCATAGAATCACCTCGTTGAGCTCTTCATCATGACTCAGAAGGCTTCATTGTATCTTGGTGAGTTTTCTAGAAAACGAGTGATTTATGTGCTCAAACACACATCTTTCGTGACTTTTCAAGCTTTGAACCTCCGTAACTTCGGCAAATGAGCTCCAAATACCTTCAAAATGTTACCACAGAATCATCTCAACGAGCTCTTTAACATGACTAAGAAGGCTTCATTGTATCTTGGTGAGTTTTCTAGAAAACGAGTAATTTATGTGCTCAAACACATCTTTCGTGACTTTTCAAGCTTTGAACCTCCGTAACTTCGGCAAATGTGCTTCAAATTCCGTCAAAAATTGATCATAGAATCACCTCGTTGAGCTCTTCATCATGACTCAGAAGGCTTCATTATATCTAGGTGACTTTTCTAGAAAACGAGTAATTTATGTGCTCAAACACATCTTTCGTGACTTTTCAAGCTTTGAACCTCCGTAACTTCGGCAAATGTGCTTCAAATTCCGTCAAAAATTGATCATAGAATCACCTCGTTGAGCTCTTCATCATGACTCAGAAGGCTTCATTGTATCTTGGTGAGTTTTCTAGAAAACGAGTGATTTATGTGCACAAACACACATCTTTCGTGACTTTTCAAGCTTTGAACCTCCGTAACTTCGGCAAATGAGCTTCAAATACCTTCAAAATTTGACCACAGAATCACCTCGACGAGCTCTTTAACATGACAAATGAGGCTTCATTGTATCTTGGTGAGTTTTCTAGAAAACGAGTAATTTATGTGCACAAACATACTTCTTTCGTGACTTTTCAAATTTTGAACCTCCGTAACTTCGGCAAATGTGCTTCAAATTCCGTCAAAAATTGATCATAGAATCACCTCGTTGAGCTCTTCATCATGACTCAGAAGGCTTCATTGTATCTTGGTGAGTTTTTTAGAAAACGAGTAATTTATGTGCACAAACACACATCTTTCGTGACTTTTCAAGCTTTGAACCTCCGTAACTTCGGCAAATGTGCTCCAAATCGCTTCAAAATTTTACCACAGAATCACCTCAACGAGCTCTTTCACACGACTAAGACGGCTTCATTATATCTAGGTGACTTTTCTAGAAAACGAGTAATTTATGTGCTCAAACACATCTTTCGTGACTTTTCAAGCTTTGAACCACCTTAACTCCGGCAAATCGGTTCCAAATACCTTCAAAATTTGGCCAAAGACTCACCTCGATGAGCTCTTTACCATGACTTATAAGGCTTCATTGTAAATTGGTGAGTTTTCTAGAAAACGAGTAATTTATGTGCTCAAACACACATCTTTCGTGACTTTTCAAGCTTTGAACCTCCGTAACTTCGGCAAATGAGCTCCAAATACCTTCAAAATGTTACCACAGAATCATCTCAACGAGCTCTTTAACATGACTAAGAAGGCTTCATTGTATCTTGGTGAGTTTTCTAGAAAACGAGTAATTTATGTGCTCAAACACACATCTTTCGTGACTTTTCAAGCTTTGAACCTCCGTAACTTCGGCAAATGTGCTTCAAATTCCGTCAAAAATTGATCATAGAATCACCTCGTTGAGCTCTTCATCATGACTCAGAAGGCTTCATTGTATCTTGGTGAGTTTTTTAGAAAACGAGTAATTTATGTGCACAAACACACATCTTTCGTGACTTTTCAAGCTTTGAACCTCCGTAACTTCGGCAAATGTGCTTCAAATTCCGTCAAAAATTGATCATAGAATCACCTCGTTGAGCTCTTCATCATGACTCAGAAGGCTTCATTGTATCTTGGTGAGTTTTCTAGAAAACGAGTGATTTATGTGCTCAAACACACATCTTTCGTGACTTTTCAAGCTTTGAACCTCCGTAACTTCGGCAAATGAGCTCCAAATACCTTCAAAATGTTACCACAGAATCATCTCAACGAGCTCTTTAACATGACTAAGAAGGCTTCATTGTATCTTGGTGAGTTTTCTAGAAAACGAGTAATTTATGTGCTCAAACACACATCTTTCGTGACTTTTCAAGCTTTGAACCTCCGTAACTTCGGCAAATGTGCTTCAAATTCCGTCAAAAATTGATCATAGAATCACCTCGTTGAGCTCTTTAACATGACAAATGAGGCTTCATTGTATCTTGGTGAGTTTTCCAGAAAACGAGTAATTTATGTGCAAAAACATATTTCTTTCGTGACTTTTCAAGTTTTGAACCTCCGTAACTTCGGCAAAGGAGCTCCAACTACCTTCAAAATTTGATCACAGAATCACCTCGACGAGCTCTTTCACACAACTAAGAAGGCTTCATTGTATCTTGGTGAGTTTTCTAGAAAACGAGTGATTTATGTGCTCAAACACACATCTTTCGTGACTTTTCAAGTTTTGAACCTACGTAACTTCGGCAAATGAGCTCCAACTACCTTCAAAATTTTACCACAGAATCACCTCGACGAGCTCTTTAACATGACAAATAAGGCTTCATTGTATCTTGGTGAGTTTTCTAGAAAACGAGTAATTTATGTGCTCAAACACACATCTTTCGTGACTTTTCAAGTTTTGAACCTACGTAACTTCGGCAAATGAGCTCCAACTACCTTCAAAATTTTACCACAGAATCACCTCGACGAGCTCTTTAACATGACAAATAAGGCTTCATTGTATCTTGGTGAGTTTTCTAGAAAACGAGTGATTTATGTGCACAAACACACTTCGTTCGTGACTTTTCAAGCTTTGAACCTCCGTAACTTCGGCAAATGAGCTTCAAATACCTTCAAAATTTTACCACAGAATCACCTCGACGAGCTCTTTAACATGACAAATGAGGCTTCATTGTATCTTGGTGAGTTTTCCAGAAAACGAGTAATTTATGTGCAAAAACATATTTCTTTCGTGACTTTTCAAGTTTTGAACCTCCGTAACTTCGGCAAAGGAGCTCCAACTACCTTCAAAATTTGATCACAGAATCACCTCGACGAGCTCTTTCACACGACTAAGAAGGCTTCATTGTATCTTGGTGAGTTTTCTAGAAAACGAGTGATTTATGTGCTCAAACACACATCTTTCGTGACTTTTCAAGTTTTGAACCTACGTAACTTCGGCAAATGAGCTCCAACTACCTTCAAAATTTTACCACAGAATCACCTCGACGAGCTCTTTAACATGACAAATAAGGCTTCATTGTATCTTGGTGAGTTTTCTAGAAAACGAGTAATTTATGTGCTCAAACACACATCTTTCCTGACTTTTCAAGTTTTGAACCTACGTAACTTCGGCAAATGAGCTCCAACTACCTTCAAAATTTTACCACAGAATCACCTCGACGAGCTCTTTAACATGACAAATAAGGCTTCATTGTATCTTGGTGAGTTTTCTAGAAAACGAGTGATTTATGTGCACAAACACACTTCGTTCGTGACTTTTCAAGCTTTGAACCTCCGTAACTTCGGCAAATGAGCTCCAAATCGCTTCAAAATTTTACCACAGAATCACCTCGACGAGCTCTTTAACATGACAAATAAGGCTTCATTGTATCTTGGTGAGTTTTCTAGAAAACGAGTGATTTATGTGCTCAAACACACATCTTTCGTGACTTTTCAAGATTTGAACCTCCGTAACTTCGGCAAATGTGCTTCACATTCCGTCAAAAATTGATCATAGAATCACCTCGTTGAGCTCTTCATCATGACTCAGAAGGCTTCATTGTATCTTGGTGAGTTTTTTAGAAAACGAGTAATTTATGTGCACAAACACACATCTTTCGTGACTTTTCAAGCTTTGAACCTCCGTAACATCGGCAAATGAGCTCCAAATCGCTTCAAAATTTTACCACAGAATCACCTCGACGAGCTCTTTAACATGACAAATAAGGCTTCATTGTATCTTGGTGAGTTTTCCAGAAAACGAGTAATTTATGTGCTCAAACACACATCTTTCGTGACTTTTCAAGATTTGAACCTCCGTAACTTCGGCAAATGTGCTTCACATTCCGTCAAAAATTGATCATAGAATCACCTCGTTGAGCTCTTCATCATGACTCAGAAGGCTTCATTGTATCTTGGTGAGTTTTCCAGAAAACGAGTAATTTATGTGCAAAAACATACTTCTTTCGTGACTTTTCAAGCTTTGAACCTCCGTAACTTCGGCAAAGGAGCTCCAACTACCTTCAAAATTTGACCACAGAATCACCTCGACGAGCTTTTTAACATGACAAATAAGGCTTCATTGTATCTTGGTGAGTTTTCCAGAAAACGAGTAATTTATGTGCTCAAACACACATCTTTCGTGACTTTTCAAGATTTGAACCTCCGTAACTTCGGCAAATGTGCTTCACATTCCGTCAAAAATTCATCATAGAATCACCTCGTTGAGCTCTTCATCATGACTCAGAAGGCTTCATTGTATCTTGGTGAGTTTTCCAGAAAACGAGTAATTTATGTGCAAAAACATATTTCTTTCGTGACTTTTCAAGTTTTGAACCTCCGTAACTTCGGCAAAGGACCTCCAACTACCTTCAAAATTTGATCACAGAATCAGCTCGACGAGCTTTTTAACATGACAAATAAGGCTTCATTGTATCTTGGTGAGTTTTTTAGAAAACGAGTAATTTATGTGCACAAACACACTTCTTTCGTGACTTTTCAAGCTTTGAACCTCCGTAACTTCGGCAAAGGAGCTCCAACTACCTTCAAAATTTGACCACAGAATCACGTCGATGAACTCTTTTTAACACAGTTAAGAAGGCTTCATTGTATCTTGGTGAGTTTTCTAGAAAACGAGTGATTTATGTGCACAAACACACTTCTTTCGTGACTTTTCAAGCTTTGGACCTCCGTAACTTCGGCAAATGTGCTTCAAGTTGCTTAAAAAATTGATCATAGAATCACCTCGTTGAGCTCTTCATCATGACTCATAAGGCTTCATTGTATCTTGGTGAGTTTTCTAGAAAAGGAGTAATTTATGAGCACAAACATACTTCTTTCGTGACTTTTCAAGCTTTGAACCTACGTAACTTCGGCAAATGAGCTCCAACTACGTTCAAAATTTGACCACAGAATCACCTCGACGAGCTCTTTTACATGACAAATAAGGCTTCATTGTATCTTGGTGAGTTTTCTAGAAAACGAGTGATTTATGTGCACAAACACACTTCGTTCGTGACTTTTCAAGCTTTGAACCTCCGTAACTTCGGCAAATGAGCTCCAACTACCTTCAAAATTTGACCACAGAATCACCTCGACGAGCTTTTTAACATGACAAATAAGGCTTCATTGTATCTTGGTGAGTTTTCCAGAAAACGAGTAATTTATGTGCTCAAACACACATCTTTCGTGACTTTTCAAGATTTGAACCTCCGTAACTTCGGCAAATGTGCTTCACATTCCGTCAAAAATTGATCATAGAATCACCTCGTTGAGCTCTTCATCATGACTCAGAAGGCTTCATTGTATCTTGGTGAGTTTTCCAGAAAACGAGTAATTTATGTGCAAAAACATATTTCTTTCGTGACTTTTCAAGTTTTGAACCTCCGTAACTTCGGCAAAGGAGCTCCAACTACCTTCAAAATTTGATCACAGAATCAGCTCGACGAGCTTTTTAACATGACAAATAAGGCTTCATTGTATCTTGGTGAGTTTTCCAGAAAACGAGTAATTTATGTGCAAAAACATACTTCTTTCGTGACTTTTCAAGTTTTGAACCTCCGTAACTTCGGCAAAGGAGCTCCAACTACCTTCAAAATTTGACCACAGAATCACCTCGACGAGCTTTTTAACATGACAAATAAGGCTTCATTGTATCTTGGTGAGTTTTCCAGAAAACGAGTAATTTATGTGCTCAAACACACATCTTTCGTGACTTTTCAAGATTTGAACCTCCGTAACTTCGGCAAATGTGCTTCACATTCCGTCAAAAATTCATCATAGAATCACCTCGTTGAGCTCTTCATCATGACTCAGAAGGCTTCATTGTATCTTGGTGAGTTTTCCAGAAAACGAGTAATTTATGTGCAAAAACATACTTCTTTCGTGACTTTTCAAGCTTTGAACCTCCGTAACTTCGGCAAAGGAGCTCCAACTACCTTCAAAATTTGACCACAGAATCACCTCGACGAGCTTTTTAACATGACAAATAAGGCTTCATTGTATCTTGGTGAGTTTTCCAGAAAACGAGTAATTTATGTGCTCAAACACACATCTTTCGTGACTTTTCAAGATTTGAACCTCCGTAACTTCGGCAAATGTGCTTCACATTCCGTCAAAAATTCATCATAGAATCACCTCGTTGAGCTCTTCATCATGACTCAGAAGGCTTCATTGTATCTTGGTGAGTTTTCCAGAAAACGAGTAATTTATGAGCAAAAACATATTTCTTTCGTGACTTTTCAAGTTTTGAACCTCCGTAACTTCGGCAAAGGAGCTCCAACTACCTTCAAAATTTGATCACAGAATCAGCTCGACGAGCTTTTTAACATGACAAATAAGGCTTCATTGTATCTTGGTGAGTTTTTTAGAAAACGAGTAATTTATGTGCACAAACACACTTCTTTCGTGACTTTTCAAGCTTTGAACCTCCGTAACTTCGGCAAAGGAGCTCCAACTACCTTCAAAATTTGACCACAGAATCACGTCGATGAACTCTTTTTAACACAGTTAAGAAGGCTTCATTGTATCTTGGTGAGTTTTCTAGAAAACGAGTGATTTATGTGCACAAACACACTTCTTTCGTGACTTTTCAAGCTTTGGACCTCCGTAACTTCGGCAAATGTGCTTCAAATTGCTTAAAAAATTGATCATAGAATCACCTCGTTGAGCTCTTCATCATGACTCATAAGGCTTCATTGTATCTTGGTGAGTTTTCTAGAAAAGGAGTAATTTATGTGCACAAACATACTTCTTTCGTGACTTTTCAAGCTTTGAACCTACGTAACTTCGGCAAATGAGCTCCAACTACGTTCAAAATTTGACCACAGAATCACCTCGACGAGCTCTTTTACATGACAAATAAGGCTTCATTGTATCTTGGTGAGTTTTCTAGAAAACGAGTGATTTATGTGCACAAACACACTTCGTTCGTGACTTTTCAAGCTTTGAACCTCCGTAACTTCGGCAAATGAGCTCCAACTACCTTCAAAATTTGACCACAGAATCACCTCGACGAGCTTTTTAACATGACAAATAAGGCTTCATTGTATCTTGGTGAGTTTTCCAGAAAACGAGTAATTTATGTGCTCAAACACACATCTTTCGTGACTTTTCAAGATTTGAACCTCCGTAACTTCGGCAAATGTGCTTCACATTCCGTCAAAAATTGATCATAGAATCACCTCGTTGAGCTCTTCATCATGACTCAGAAGGCTTCATTGTATCTTGGTGAGTTTTCCAGAAAACGAGTAATTTATGTGCAAAAACATATTTCTTTCGTGACTTTTCAAGTTTTGAACCTCCGTAACTTCGGCAAAGGAGCTCCAACTACCTTCAAAATTTGATCACAGAATCAGCTCGACGAGCTTTTTAACATGACAAATAAGGCTTCATTGTATCTTGGTGAGTTTTCCAGAAAACGAGTAATTTATGTGCAAAAACATACTTCTTTCGTGACTTTTCAAGTTTTGAACCTCCGTAACTTCGGCAAAGGAGCTCCAATTACCTTCAAAATTTGACCACAGAATCACCTCGACGAGCTTTTTAACATGACAAATAAGGCTTCATTGTATCTTGGTGAGTTTTCCAGAAAACGAGTAATTTATGTGCTCAAACACACATCTTTCGTGACTTTTCAAGATTTGAACCTCCGTAACTTCGGCAAAGGAGCTCCAACTACCTTCAAAATTTGATCACAGAATCACCTCGACGAGCTCTTTCACACGACTAAGAAGGCTTCATTGTATCTTGGTGAGTTTTCTAGAAAACGAGTGATTTATGTGCTCAAACACACATCTTTCGTGACTTTTCAAGTTTTGAACCTACGTAACTTCGGCAAATGAGCTCCAACTACCTTCAAAATTTTACCACAGAATCACCTCGACGAGCTCTTTAACATGACAAATAAGGCTTCATTGTATCTTGGTGAGTTTTCTAGAAAACGAGTAATTTATGTGCTCAAACACACATCTTTCGTGACTTTTCAAGTTTTGAACCTACGTAACTTCGGCAAATGAGCTCCCACTACCTTCAAAATTTTACCACAGAATCACCTCGACGAGCTCTTTAACATGACAAATAAGGCTTCATTGTATCTTGGTGAGTTTTCTAGAAAACGAGTGATTTATGTGCACAAACACACTTCGTTCGTGACTTTTCAAGCTTTGAACCTCCGTAACTTCGGCAAATGAGCTCCAACTACCTTCAAAATTTTACCACAGAATCACCTCGACGAGCTCTTTAACATGACAAATAAGGCTTCATTGTATCTTGGTGAGTTTTCTAGAAAACGAGTAATTTATGTGCTCAAACACACATCTTTCGTGACTTTTCAAGTTTTGAACCTACGTAACTTCGGCAAATGAGCTCCCACTACCTTCAAAATTTTACCACAGAATCACCTCGACGAGCTCTTTAACATGACAAATAAGGCTTCATTGTATCTTGGTGAGTTTTCCAGAAAACGAGTAATTTATGTGCTCAAACACACATCTTTCGTGACTTTTCAAGATTTGAACCTCCGTAACTTCGGCAAATGTGCTTCACATTCCGTCAAAAATTGATCATAGAATCACCTCGTTGAGCTCTTCATCATGACTCAGAAGGCTTCATTGTATCTTGGTGAGTTTTCCAGAAAACGAGTAATTTATGTGCAAAAACATATTTCTTTCGTGACTTTTCAAGTTTTGAACCTCCGTAACTTCGGCAAAGGAGCTCCAACTACCTTCAAAATTTGATCACAGAATCAGCTCGACGAGCTTTTTAACATGACAAATAAGGCTTCATTGTATCTTGGTGAGTTTTCCAGAAAACGAGTAATTTATGTGCAAAAACATACTTCTTTCGTGACTTTTCAAGTTTTGAACCTCCGTAACTTCGGCAAAGGAGCTCCAACTACCTTCAAAATTTGACCACAGAATCACCTCGACGAGCTTTTTAACATGACAAATAAGGCTTCATTGTATCTTGGTGAGTTTTCCAGAAAACGAGTAATTTATGTGCTCAAACACACATCTTTCGTGACTTTTCAAGATTTGAACCTCCGTAACTTCGGCAAAGGAGCTCCAACTACCTTCAAAATTTGATCACAGAATCACCTCGACGAGCTCTTTCACACGACTAAGAAGGCTTCATTGTATCTTGGTGAGTTTTCTAGAAAACGAGTGATTTATGTGCTCAAACACACATCTTTCGTGACTTTTCAAGTTTTGAACCTACGTAACTTCGGCAAATGAGCTCCAACTACCTTCAAAATTTTACCACAGAATCACCTCGACGAGCTCTTTAACATGACAAATAAGGCTTCATTGTATCTTGGTGAGTTTTCTAGAAAACGAGTAATTTATGTGCTCAAACACACATCTTTCGTGACTTTTCAAGTTTTGAACCTACGTAACTTCGGCAAATGAGCTCCCACTACCTTCAAAATTTTACCACAGAATCACCTCGACGAGCTCTTTAACATGACAAATAAGGCTTCATTGTATCTTGGTGAGTTTTCTAGAAAACGAGTGATTTATGTGCACAAACACACTTCGTTCGTGACTTTTCAAGCTTTGAACCTCCGTAACTTCGGCAAATGAGCTCCAACTACCTTCAAAATTTTACCACAGAATCACCTCGACGAGCTCTTTAACATGACAAATAAGGCTTCATTGTATCTTGGTGAGTTTTCCAGAAAACGAGTAATTTATGTGCTCAAACACACATCTTTCGTGACTTTTCAAGATTTGAACCTCCGTAACTTCGGCAAATGTGCTTCACATTCCGTCAAAAATTGATAATAGAATCACCTCGTTGAGCTCTTCATCATGACTCAGAAGGCTTCATTGTATCTTGGTGAGTTTTCCAGAAAACGAGTAATTTATGTGCTCAAACACACATCTTTCGTGACTTTTCAAGATTTGAACCTCCGTAACTTCGGCAAATGTGCTTCACATTCCGTCAAAAATTGATAATAGAATCACCTCGTTGAGCTCTTCATCATGACTCAGAAGGCTTCATTGTATCTTGGTGAGTTTTCCAGAAAACGAGTAATTTATGTGCACAAACACACTTCTTTCGTGACTTTTCAAGCTTTGAACCTCCGTAACTTCGGCAAAGGAGCTCCAACTACCTTCAAAATTTGACCACAGAATCACCTCGACGAGCTCTTTCACACGACTAAGAAGGCTTCATTGTATCTTGGTGAGTTTTCTAGAAAACGAGTGATTTATGTGCACAAACACACTTCTTTCGTGACTTTTCAAGCTTTGGACCTCCGTAACTTCGGCAAATGTGCTTCAAATTGCTTAAAAAATTGATCATAGAATCACCTCGTTGAGCTCTTCATCATGACTCATAAGGCTTCATTGTATCTTGGTGAGTTTTCTAGAAAACGAGTAATTTATGTGCACAAACATACTTCTTTCGTGACTTTTCAAGCTTTGAACCTAGGTAACATCGGCAAATGAGCTCCAACTACCTTCAAAATTTGACCACAGAATCACCTCGACGAGCTCTTTAACATGACAAATAAGGCTTCATTGTATCTTGGTGAGTTTTCTAGAAAACGAGTGATTTATGTGCACAAACACACTTCGTTCGTGACTTTTCAAGCTTTGAACCTCCGTAACTTCGGCAAATGAGCTCCAAGTCGCTTCAAAATTTTACCACAGAATCACCTCAACGAGCTCTTTCACACGACTAAGACTGCTTCATTGTATCTTGGTGAGTTTTCCAGAAAACGAGTAATTTATGTGCTCAAACACACATCTTTCGTGACTTTTCAAGATTTGAACCTCCGTAACTTCGGCAAATGAGCTCCAACTACCTTCAAAATTTGACCACAGAATCACCTCGACGAGCTCTTTAACATGACAAATAAGGCTTCATTGTATCTTGGTGAGTTTTCCAGAAAACGAGTAATTTATGTGCTCAAACACACATCTTTCGTGACTTTTCAAGATTTGAACCTCCGTAACTTCGGCAAATGTGCTTCACATTCCGTCAAAAATTGATAATAGAATCACCTCGTTGAGCTCTTCATCATGACTCAGAAGGCTTCATTGTATCTTGGTGAGTTTTCCAGAAAACGAGTAATTTATGTGCACAAACACACTTCTTTCGTGACTTTTCAAGCTTTGAACCTCCGTAACTTCGGCAAAGGAGCTCCAACTACCTTCAAAATTTGACCACAGAATCACCTCGACGAGCTCTTTCACACGACTAAGAAGGCTTCATTGTATCTTGGTGAGTTTTCTAGAAAACGAGTGATTTATGTGCACAAACACACTTCTTTCGTGACTTTTCAAGCTTTGGACCTCCGTAACTTCCGCAAATGTGCTTCAAATTGCTTAAAAAATTGATCATAGAATCACCTCGTTGAGCTCTTCATCATGACTCATAAGGCTTCATTGTATCTTGGTGAGTTTTCTAGAAAACGAGTAATTTATGTGCACAAACATACTTCTTTCGTGACTTTTCAAGCTTTGAACCTACGTAACATCGGCAAATGAGCTCCAACTACCTTCAAAATTTGACCACAGAATCACCTCGACGAGCTCTTTCACACGACTAAGAAGGCTTCATTGTATCTTGGTGAGTTTTCTAGAAAACGAGTGATTTATGTGCACAAACACACTTCTTTCGTGACTTTTCAAGCTTTGGACCTCCGTAACTTCCGCAAATGTGCTTCAAATTGCTTAAAAAAGTGATCATAGAATCACCTCGTTGAGCTCTTCATCATGACTCATAAGGCTTCATTGTATCTTGGTGAGTTTTCTAGAAAACGAGTGATTTATGTGCACAAACACACTTCGTTCGTGACTTTTCAAGCTTTGAACCTCCGTAACTTCGGCAAATGAGCTCCAAGTCGCTTCAAAATTTTACCACAGAATCACCTCAACGAGCTCTTTCACACGACTAAGACGGCTTCATTGTATCTTGGTGAGTTTTCCAGAAAACGAGTAATTTATGTGCTCAAACACACATCTTTCGTGACTTTTCAAGATTTGAACCTCCGTAACTTCGGCAAAGGAGCTCCAACTACCTTCAAAATTTGACCACAGAATCACATCGACGAACTCTTTTTAACACAGTTAAGAAGGCTTCATTGTATCTTGGTGAGTTTTCCAGAAAACGAGTAATTTATGTGCACAAACACACTTCTTTCGTGACTTTTCAAGCTTTGAACCTCCGTAACTTCGGCAAATGAGCTCCAAATCGCTTCAAAATTTTACCACAGAATCACCTCGACGAGCTCTTTAACATGACAAATGAGGCTTCATTGTATCTTGGTGAGTTTTCCAGAAAACGAGTAATTTATGTGCTCAAACACACATCTTTCGTGACTTTTCAAGATTTGAACCTCCGTAACTTCGGCAAATGTGCTTCACATTCCGTCAAAAATTGATCATAGAATCACCTCGTTGAGCTCTTCATCATGACTCAGAAGGCTTCATTGTATCTTGGTGAGTTTTCCAGAAAACGAGTAATTTATGTGCACAAACACACTTCTTTCGTGACTTTTCAAGCTTTGAACCTCCGTAACTTCGGCAAAGGAGCTCCAACTACCTTCAAAATTTGACCACAGAATCACCTCGACGAGCTCTTTCACAAGTTACCTATGGACCCTGACTATCCAACCAAGGGATTAAAACGCTGACTCAAGACCTTTTTAGATATAAATATAATTCCTGTGCATTAGAATTAGCTCAGTTCTAACTTAAGTCTGTATTAATAAAATTCATTTTTACCGATCGTTCGACTTGATTTTAATTAAATAAATTTTTTAAAATATATTTTCCAAATCAGAAAATATAACTGGCGCAGTCGGTGACGGATAATCCAACGGGCTCGTGAGAGAAATTAGTGCTTCACGAACTAACCTGAAGATATCCGGTACGAGTCTACGAAGAGAAGAATACAAGAATCCGAAGAAAAGCAGCCTTGACCAGACCCAAATAGCTGACCAGGCGTTGCTACAGAGAATGCTAAAAGAAGTGATCCTTGTACTGGGGTAAGTACAATTGGGTTATGTAGATATTACATATTTTCATGTCAAATATAGAAGAGCTATTAGATTCTGTAGCCACTTTAAAAATTAGTGAACCTTCTATTGATCCTATTTCACGAAACTTAGAAAGTAAAGGAATTAATCAAAACAAAATGACTGAATTTAAACTTGAATATTTGAACTGCATTCCACAATTCGATGGTAGTCCGAACGATCTGGGTAGATATCTGAGTGTATATCAATCGGTAATAGATACATTTTATGTAGCGCAGCAAACGAACAGTTTCCAAAACGTGTACTTATTGAATTGTATCATTGGGAAACTTACGGGAAATGCCAAATTAGTATTAGGAACTCAGAACGTGAAAACATGGGAAGAATTAAAAATAATACTTAATAGACATTTCGCGGATCAAAGGGATGAGGCATGTTTAAATCGAGATTTGGTAATGATGAGACAACAAAATAACGAACATCCGGAACAATTTTACGACAGAATTCTTCACATATTAAATTTATTATGTTCATATACAAATGCACATGAAACAACTGAACAAGGAAGAGCATTAAAAAAAAATCTCTATAATGAATTGGCTTTAAAGACATTTTTATCAGGGCTTAAGGAACCATTGGGTACGAACATTAGGTGTATGAGACCAGTTGATCTCCCGCAAGCACTCCAATTTGTAAACGAAGAAAGTAATATCCATTACTTGCGTTCTTACAATAATACGCTAAGACCAAACAACAGACAATTTAATCAACCATCAAGAATGAGGTCGCAACCTAATATTCGTAATGACCAATTCCCAAGGCCCAGCTACAATTCTTTTAATCCTCAAGGAGGCTTCCAGAGATCGAACCACAACTCTTTCAATCAAACAAGATATTTTCAGCCGAACTTTCAAAATAATTCGACATTCAATAATAGACGGCCTACCAATGTGTTTAGGCCAAATCAAAATAAACCGTTGCCTAATCCAACCCCGATGAGCATGTCCACCAGGCGTACTGGCAGGACATTCCAATCCAATAATAACAATTTCAATAATTCTAATAATTATCAAACCAGGAACCATTTTAATAATCAAAGCCAAAATCCTAACTTTACATTCGAAGAATTGTATAATGTAGACACTTCTCATGAACAAAGTAATATTGCTGATTCAGGAGTAGCATGTGAAACAACGACCCGGCATGCCCGGATGCAACATGATCCGTGCGATTCAGAGTACGTGACAAACAACATGAATGATGACACAGCGTGCAGGTGTTTATCATCCAGCAATGCAAATTTTCTGGGAACCGGCCTGCGAAACGATGTCACCTAGAACCTGAAACCATAATGTTAAACACTAATAGTACAGGCGAACTTTCATACATCATTTTCCCAGAACAAAATTTAAAACTTCTAATAGATAGTGGGTCAACCAAGTCATTTATAAATCCGGAAAAAGCAAATAAATACTTTTCTACATTTGTAAAAGAAGACCCGTTCATAGTGTCAACTGTTTTTCAGAGTTCAGCACACAAGTATAGCGTAACTATTCCGAGTCCTCAAATGTTTAAATTAAAAAAGAATCATAGAATGAAATTCTACTTATTTAATTTCCATGACAAATTCGATGGATTAATTGGGATAGACAATCTTAAAATTTTACAAGCCAAATTAGATTACGAAAAAGGGTACTTGTGCACACCCTATATGAGTATTAAGCTATGTTTTCAAGAATCTCAACCAAACATAAATAATGTGATTGTCTCAGCCCGAACCGAACAAGTAATAGAAATTAAGACCAGTTTACGTAATGGTGATGTAATATTACCTTACCAAAAAATACAAGATCTTGAAATCCCGAATTGTGTTATAAAAGCAAAAAATGGTCGAGCATTGACAACCATACTGAATAAATCCGATAAAGATAGGATATTGAACGTTTCTAAACCATTTGAAGTAGAAGAATACGATGAAAATGAGAACATTAACCCCGAGACATATTTGGAATTAAACCATATACATCATGAACAGGAAAAATTTGATAACTCCAACATACGTACAGAACACTTGAATTCCGAGGAAACCGACTTATGTACAGAATACAAAGAGATATTTTACAGAGAGGGAATGCCTTTGACATTCACCAGTCAAATCAAGCATAGAATTAAGACGACAGATGAATTGCCTGTATATGCTAAAACCTATCGCTATCCGTTCATTCACAAGACGGAGGTTCAAAAACAAATAAACCAGATGTTAAATCAAGGAATAATTAAACCAAGCGATTCACCGTGGTCTGCACCAATTTGGATAGTACCTAAAAAGAAAGACGCCTCCGGAAAACAAAAGTGGAGGGTTTGCGTAGACTTTAGAAAACTTAATGAAAAGACTATAGATGATAAATACCCTTTACCTAATATTACTGATTTACTAGATAAACTCGGCAAATGCCAATACTTCACCACGCTTGATCTGGCAAGTGGATTTCACCAGATAGAGATGGAGAAGAATGATATGAAAAAGACGGCATTCAGCACAGAACAGGGACATTTTGAATATACCAGGATGCCCTTCGGATTAAAAAATGCTCCAGCTACATTCCAGAGAGTAATGGATAATATCCTGAGGGGCATTCAAAACGAAAAATGCCTTGTGTATCTTGACGATATTATCGTCTTCTCAACTTCTTTACAGAAACACATAGAAAGACTAAGAGCGGTATTTGATAGATTAAAACAAGCTAACCTGAAAATACAATTGGATAAAAGCGAATTTTTAAGGAAGGAAGTGGCATATCTGGGACATGTCGTGACACCCGATGGAGTAAAACCAAACCCAGACAAGATAAAGGCAATTAAAAACTACCCAATACCTAGAACTACGAAGGAAATTAAAGGATTCCTGGGTCTTTTAGGATATTATAGGAAATTTATAAATAACTTTGCGGGATTAACGAAACCCTTAACGAAGTGTTTAAAAAAGAAAGCTAAGATTGTACATAATCAGGAATTTCTACATTGTTTTGAAAATTGTAAAAACGTGCTAATCAACGAACCTATATTAAAATACCCAGATTTTGACAAACCCTTTAATGTAACCTGTGATGCTAGCAATGTGGCATTAGGAGCGGTATTATCACAAGGACCGATTGGACAAGACCTGCCCATCGCTTACGCATCCAGGACATTGAATGAGTCTGAACAAAAATACTCAACTATAGAGAAAGAATGTTTATGCCTTGTCTGGGCCACAAAGTACTTTAGACCATATTTGTTCGGGAGAAAATTCAAAATAGTGACAGACCATAAACCATTACAATGGCTTTTTAATCTAAAAGATCCTTCATCTAAATTACTAAGGTGGAGGATCAGACTAGAAGAATTTGATTATGATATTATATACAAGAAGGGAAAATCAAACACAAATGCTGACGCGTTAAGCAGAATAGAAATCCACACTAAAGAAACAGACGGATTCTCCGAGCTTGTTAAATACATGGATGACTTTAACAAGTCACTGCAAGAAGAAAAGAATAACGAAGCAGGACCCTCGACGGACCAATTATCTATGATCGCAAATCCAGATTTAGAGCGGAAAGAAATTCTTAACGAAGAAGAAACAAATGAAGCTGAAATGGAAACAATACATACAAATGAAGATCAAGACCCAATTGTGGGAGTACCGATCATAGAAGCAGCAGTAAATTTTGGTGCTAATCAGATAATAATATCTAGGGTATTCCACTCGCCGGCGCAACCTAAATTGATCACTCTTTTTGGAAAAAAACGCCGATACATCTTGCAAGTTTCTCAAGATAATGCAGAATACGACATCATGAAATTTATTAATGAAAACGTGGACCCAATGAAACTATACTCCATTTATTTCGAAGACCCCGATATGTACCCAGAATTTTGTGAAATAATAAGAAAAAATTTCAAATGGCCATCTTTGAAACTTCGAAAATGTACGATTAAATTAGTAGATGTAGTCGACGAGGACGAAACACAAGAAGTCATTAAAGCTTATCACGAAGGGAAAACAAATCACAGAGGGATTGAAGAGACGGAACAAAGAATTAAAACCAAATACTACTGGCCAAACTTAAAATTAAGTATACAAAGTTACGTTAACCAATGTGAAATTTGCCAACGGAGCAAATATGAAAGGAATCCAGTAAAGATGGAACTCAACATCACCCCCACGGCAAGTAAACCTTTTGAAATAATACATTTGGATACATACACCGCAGAGAAACAAAAATTTTTAACAATAATAGACAGCTTTTCAAAGTATGCTCAAATATATCCATTAAATTCACTAAATGCAGTAGAAATAGCAGATAACCTAATCCTATTTTTTACTCATCACGGCATTCCAAAACAGATAATAACGGATAACGGAACCGAATTTAAGAACACGGTGGTAACAGAATTATTACAAACTCATAAGGTAAAAGTACACTTTTGTTCACCAGACCACCCACAGTCGAATGGCATGATCGAAAGGTTGCATTCCACACTATCTGAACACATCAGGCTCTTGAATAATCAAGGACAAGAAAAGGTACCCGTGGCCAAAAAACTAAAATATGCTTTGTTAGCCTATAACTATACAACACATTCGTCTACCAATCTCAAACCAATGGACATTATTAGCGGGCATATGAGCAGTGAAGATCCTTTCGATGTAGATATTAACAGAGAGCTTGTGACTGACTACGTTAATGACCACCGGGAGCGTACAAGAATTCTTTATTCAAAGGTGAATGAATTCCAGACAAATTTGAAGCAAAAAATTGCCGAAAAACGTAACGAAGACAAAGACCAACCCACCTTATTTAAAGAAAACGAACAGGTGTACGTTAAGAAAAAGGAAAGAGACAAATTAAGTGATCCATTTAACAAACCAACAAGAATAGAATCAATCGATCAGGCTAGAAAAACGGTACGAATAACTGACGGGAAAAAAGTACACATGAGCAATTTAAAACGCCCCTTACGAAAGAGGTACAGCATTAATAAATAATAAGAAGAATTTTCCTAGTTAAGGCATATGTAAATATATTAACCACAACAATTAATTTTATTTCAGACTAACCCATTTAATATTCGGGACTTCAATAGAAATAAAGGAATTGAAAGAGAACCCTGGAATTTTACCATTAAAATTAGGAAGTGCCAGAATAGTCAAAACAACTCACGAAATGCTACATTACTATGATTTAAGTTTAATTATCGACCAGATAAATAAATTGCATTTAAAGTCAAGTAATGTTACGGAAACGGTTGACCATATGAAACCCACTAAACTATATCTTAAAGAATTGGACAATATGATTAAAATTATGGAATTTGTTCAGGGAAAGGTATATATGAAATTAGCTCAAATAATATCCCAGCCGAAAAGAAATAAACGTGGGCTAGTTAACATGATGGGCTCAGTGTTTAAAGCTGTTACGGGAAACCTGGATGCAAGTGACGGTGAACGGTATGATAAAGAAATTGATAATCTTAAAAAGAATGTAGACAAAGAAGTAAAAAATCAGAGGTCCCTAGCTACCGCAATGATTAAGGAATTTAATCAAACAATTCAGAATCTAAATAGTAACAACAAACTAATTGAAAACAAATTAAACGAAGTACTGCCCTATGTGCAAGCAGTAGGAAACGAGAAAGTTTGCATATTTCTCAAAGAAGTAGTAAATGAAATCTCAGATATGTATCAGATAATCTACGCAATGTTGCAAGACATTGAAAATTCCTTAGTCTTTGCAAGAATAGGTTTGATGCATCCGAGTGTAATTAGAACAGAGGAACTATTTTCAGAATTAAGAAAATTGGAAGAAAATCTAGGAACAAATACTCTACCCATATCGGTCACACCAGAAAATATGTTAATGTATGAAAAATTAATCAATATTGAATGCTTCATTTTAAATAATAAAGTGGTGTATATAATGCATATACCAATAGTACATGCTCAAATATTCGACTATTTCCATTTGTATGCCATTCCAATTCACGAAAAGGATCAATTCAAGGTCGTAATTCCACAACAAAAATATCTGGCAATAACCCAAATGTACTACACCTACTATGATAAAAATTGTAAATTAGTTAAGCTAGGTTTATATATGTGTAGCAATAAGAAATTAGTAGACGTAAGCAATAATAATAATTGTGAAGTTGGACTCTTGACTAATTCAAAGACTAATGTAACGTGTCGCCAAACGCGAGTAATAATCAAGGATGTAGTTATAAACCGTTTAGAAACATTAAATCAGTGGATATTAGTTATCCCAAACACAAAACTTATACTAATGCAGTGCCCTGGTGAAGGAAGCGAAACACGGAACATAAAGGGAACCTTCCTGCTAAAGTTACCCAAAGGATGCGAAGCAACCATTGACAAACAGCAAATATACATGGAGGATAACAACAGAGAAGGCAAAGCTCAACCAATGTGGTTTCCGAAGTTATCAGAGGAAATTGGACCAATGCCGACGCTAAACCTAAGCAAATCACCTATGAACTTGAGCTTAGATGCATTCCATATGTGGGAACGGGATATAAAAATAATACCCGAACAACCCTTCGGATTGGGAGACATTTTCTCAATAACACCCAGCCTATGGACTCTCCTGATATACCTACTAGTAGCAGGGGGTTGCAGTCTATTAATTTGTAAGATGTGGATTGTTCCAAAATACAAAGGAAGGAAAAAACTACCCACACAGGAAGAACAAATTCAACTACCTCAAGTAATCGGGAGTTGATCTTAAAGGGGGAGGAGTTACCTATGGACCCTGACTATCCAACCAAGGGATTAAAACGCTGACTCAAGACCTTTTTAGATATAAATATAATTCCTGTGCATTAGAATTAGCTCAGTTCTAACTTAAGTCTGTATTAATAAAATTCATTTTTACCGATCGTTCGACTTGATTTTAATTAAATAAATTTTTTAAAATATATTTTCCAAATCAGAAAATATAACTCACACGACTAAGAAGGCTTCATTGTATCTTGGTGAGTTTTCTAGAAAACGAGTGATTTATGTGCACAAACACACTTCTTTCGTGACTTTTCAAGCTTTGGACCTCCGTAACTTCCGCAAATGTGCTTCAAATTGCTTAAAAAATTGATCATAGAATCACCTCGTTGAGCTCTTCATCATGACTCATAAGGCTTCATTGTATCTTGGTGAGTTTTCTAGAAAACGAGTAATTTATGTGCACAAACATACTTCTTTCGTGACTTTTCAAGCTTTGAACCTACGTAACATCGGCAAATGAGCTCCAACTACCTTCAAAATTTGACCACAGAATCACCTCGACGACCTCTTTCACACGACTAAGAAGGCTTTATTGTATCTTGGTGAGTTTTCTAGAAAACGAGTGATTTATGTGCACAAACACACTTCTTTCGTGACTTTTCAAGCTTTGGACCTCCGTAACTTCCGCAAATGTGCTTCAAATTGCTTAAAAAATTGATCATAGAATCACCTCGTTGAGCTCTTCATCATGACTCATAAGGCTTCATTGTATCTTGGTGAGTTTTCTAGAAAACGAGTAATTTATGTGCACAAACATACTTCTTTCGTGACTTTTCAAGTTTTGGACCTCCGTAACTTCCGCAAATGTGCTTCAAATTGCTTAAAAAATTGATCATAGAATCACCTCGTTGAGCTCTTCATCATGACTCATAAGGCTTCATTGTATCTTGGTGAGTTTTCTAGAAAACGAGTGATTTATGTGCACAAACACACTTCGTTCGGGACTTTTCAAGCTTTGAACCTCCGTAACTTCGGCAAATGAGCTCCAAGTCGCTTCAAAATTTTACCACAGAATCACCTCAACGAGCTCTTTCACACGACTAAGACGGCTTCATTGTATCTTGGTGAGTTTTCCAGAAAACGAGTAATTTATGTGCACAAACACACATCTTTCGTGACTTTTCAAGCTTTGAACCTCCGTAACATCGGCAAATGAGCTCCAAATCGCTTCAAAATTTTACCACAGAATCACCTCGACGAGCTCTTTAACATGACAAATAAGGCTTCATTGTATCTTGGTGAGTTTTCCAGAAAACGAGTAATTTATGTGCACAAACACACTTCTTTCGTGACTTTTCAAGCTTTGAACCTCCGTAACTTCGGCAAAGGAGCTCCAACTACCTTCAAAATTTGACCACAGAATCACCTCGACGAACTCTTTCACACGACTAAGAAGGCTTCATTGTATCTTGGTGAGTTTTCTAGAAAACGAGTGATTTATGTGCACAAACACACTTCTTTCGTGACTTTTCAAGCTTTGAACCTCCGTAACTTCGGCAAATGAGCTCCAACTACCTTCAAAATTTGACCACAGAATCACCTCGACGAGCTCTTTAACATGACAAATAAGGCTTCATTGTATCTTGGTGAGTTTTCTAGAAAACGAGTGATTTATGTGCACAAACACACTTCGTTCGTGACTTTTCAAGCTTTGAACCTCCGTAACTTCGGCAAATGAGCTTCAAATACCTTCAAAATTTGAACACAGAATCACCTCGACGAGCTCTTTAACATGACAAATAAGGCTTCATTGTATCTTGGTGAGTTTTCCAGAAAACGAGTAATTTATGTGCTCAAACACACATCTTTCGTGACTTTTCAAGATTTGAACCTCCGTAACTTCGGCAAATGTGCTTCACATTCCGTAAAAAATTGATCATAGAATCACCTCATTGAGCTCTTCATCATGACTCAGAAGGCTTCATTGCATCTTGGTGAGTTTTTTAGAAAACGAGTAATTTATGTGCACAAACACACATCTTTCGTGACTTTTCAAGCTTTGAACCTCCGTAACTTCGGCAAAGGAGCTCCAACTACCTTCAAAATTTGACCACAGAATCACCTCGACGAGCTCTTTCACACGACTCAGAAGGCTTCATTGTATCTTGGTGAGTTTTCTAGAAAACGAGTGATTTATGTGCACAAACACACTTCTTTCGTGACTTTTCAAGCTTTGAACCTCCGTAACTTCGGCAAATGAGCTCCAACTACCTTCAAAATTTGACCACAGAATCACCTCGACGAGCTCTTTAACATGACAAATAAGGCTTCATTGTATCTTGGTGAGTTTTCTAGAAAACGAGTGATTTATGTGCACAAACACACTTCGTTCGTGACTTTTCAAGATTTGAACCTCCGTAACTTCGGCAAATGAGCTTCAAATACCTTCAAAATTTGAACACAGAATCACCTCGACGAGCTCTTTAACATGACAAATAAGGCTTCATTGTATCTTGGTGAGTTTTCCAGAAAACGAGTAATTTATGTGCTCAAACACACATCTTTCGTGACTTTTCAAGATTTGAACCTCCGTAACTTCGGCAAATGTGCTTCACATTCCGTAAAAAATTGATCATAGAATCACCTCGTTGAGCTCTTCATCATGACTCAGAAGGCTTCATTGTATCTTGGTGAGTTTTTTAGAAAACGAGTAATTTATGTGCACAAACACACATCTTTCGTGACTTTTCAAGCTTTGAACCTCCGTAACATCGGCAAATGAGCTCCAAATCGCTTCAAAATTTTACCACAGAATCACCTCGACGAGCTCTTTAACATGACAAATAAGGCTTCATTGTATCTTGGTGAGTTTTCCAGAAAACGAGTAATTTATGTGCACAAACACACTTCTTTCGTGACTTTTCAAGCTTTGAACCCCCGTAACTTCGGCAAAGGAGCTCCAACTACCTTCAAAATTTGACCACAGAATCACCTCGACGAGCTCTTTCACACGACTAAGAAGGCTTCATTGTTTCTTGGTGAGTTTTCTAGAAAACGAGTGATTTATGTGCACAAACACACTTCTTTCGTGACTTTTCAAGCTTTGGACCTCCGTAACTTCGGCAAATGAGCTCCAAGTCGCTTCAAAATTTTACCACAGAATCACCTCAACGAGCTCTTTCACACGACTAAGACGGCTTCATTGTATCTTGGTGAGTTTTCCAGAAAACGAGTAATTTATGTGCACAAACACACATCTTTCGTGACTTTTCAAGCTTTGAACCTCCGTAACATCGGCAAATGAGCTCCAAATCGCTTCAAAATTTTACCACAGAATCACCTCGACGAGCTCTTTAACATGACAAATAAGGCTTCATTGTATCTTGGTGAGTTTTCCAGAAAACGAGTAATTTATGTGCACAAACACACTTCTTTCGTGACTTTTCAAGCTTTGAACCTCCGTAACTTCGGCAAAGGAGCTCCAACTACCTTCAAAATTTGACCACAGAATCACCTCGACGAACTCTTTCACACGACTAAGAAGGCTTCATTGTATCTTGGTGAGTTTTCTAGAAAACGAGTGATTTATGTGCACAAACACACTTCTTTCGTGACTTTTCAAGCTTTGAACCTCCGTAACATCGGCAAATGAGCTCCAAATCGCTTCAAAATTTTACCACAGAATCACCTCGACGAGCTCTTTAACATGACAAATAAGGCTTCATTGTATCTTGGTGAGTTTTCCAGAAAACGAGTAATTTATGTGCACAAACACACTTCTTTCGTGACTTTTCAAGCTTTGAACCTCCGTAACTTCGGCAAAGGAGCTCCAACTACCTTCAAAATTTGACCACAGAATCACCTCGACGAGCTCTTTCACACGACTAAGAAGGCTTCATTGTATCTTGGTGAGTTTTCTAGAAAACGAGTGATTTATGTGCACAAACACACTTCTTTCGTGACTTTTCAAGCTTTGAACCTCCGTAACTTCGGCAAATGAGCTCCAACTACCTTCAAAATTTGACCACAGAATCACCTCGACGAGCTCTTTAACATGACAAATAAGGCTTCATTGTATCTTGGTGAGTTTTCTAGAAAACGAGTGATTTATGTGCACAAACACACTTCGTTCGTGACTTTTCAAGCTTTGAACCTCCGTAACTTCGGCAAATGAGCTTCAAATACCTTCAAAATTTGAACACAGAATCACCTCGACGAGCTCTTTAACATGACAAATAAGGCTTCATTGTATCTTGGTGAGTTTTCCAGAAAACGAGTAATTTATGTGCTCAAACACACATCTTTCGTGACTTTTCAAGATTTGAACCTCCGTAACTTCGGCAAATGTGCTTCACATTCCGTAAAAAATTGATCATAGAATCACCTCATTGAGCTCTTCATCATGACTCAGAAGGCTTCATTGTATCTTGGTGAGTTTTTTAGAAAACGAGTAATTTATGTGCACAAACACACATCTTTCGTGACTTTTCAAGCTTTGAACCTCCGTAACATCGGCAAATGAGCTCCAAATCGCTTCAAAATTTTACCACAGAATCACCTCGACGAGCTCTTTAACATGACAAATAAGGCTTCATTGTATCTTGGTGAGTTTTCCAGAAAACGAGTAATTTATGTGCACAAACACACTTCTTTCGTGACTTTTCAAGCTTTGAACCCCCGTAACTTCGGCAAAGGAGCTCCAACTACCTTCAAAATTTGACCACAGAATCACCTCGACGAGCTCTTTCACACGACTAAGAAGGCTTCATTGTTTCTTGGTGAGTTTTCTAGAAAACGAGTGATTTATGTGCACAAACACACTTCTTTCGTGACTTTTCAAGCTTTGGACCTCCGTAACTTCGGCAAATGAGCTCCAACTACCTTCAAAATTTGACCACAGAATCACCTCGACGAGCTCTTTCACACGACTAAGAAGGCTTCATTGTATCTTGGTGAGTTTTCTAGAAAACGAGTGATTTATGTGCACAAACACACTTCTTTCGTGACTTTTCAAGCTTTGGACCTCCGTAACTTCGGCAAATGAGCTCCAAGTCGCTTCAAAATTTTACCACAGAATCACCTCAACGAGCTCTTTCACACGACTAAGACGGCTTCATTGTATCTTGGTGAGTTTTCTAGAAAACGAGTAATTTATGTGCACAAACATACTTCTTTCGTGACTTTTCAAGTTTTGAACCTACGTAACTTCGGCAAATGAGCTCCAACTACCTTCAAAATTTGACCACAGAATCACCTCGACGAGCTCTTTCACACGACTAAGAAGGCTTCATTGTATCTTGGTGAGTTTTCCAGAAAACGAGTAATTTATGTGCTCAAACACACATCTTTCGTGACTTTTCAAGCTTTGAACCTCCGTAACTTCGGCAAATGAGCTCCAACTACCTTCAAAATTTGACCACAGAATCACCTCGACGAGCTTTTTAACATGACAAATAAGGCTTCATTGTATCTTGGTGAGTTTTCTAGAAAACGAGTGATTTATGTGCAAAAACATACTTCTTTCGTGACTTTTCAAGTTTTGAACCTCCGTAACTTCGGCAAAGGAGCTCCAACTACCTTCAAAATTTGACCACAGAATCACCTCGACGAGCTTTTTAACATGACAAATAAGGCTTCATTGTATCTTGGTGAGTTTTCCAGAAAACGAGTAATTTATGTGCTCAAACACACATCTTTCGTGACTTTTCAAGATTTGAACCTCCGTAACTTCGGCAAATGTGCTTCACATTCCGTAAAAAATTGATCATAGAATCACCTCGTTGAGCTCTTCATCATGACTCAGAAGGCTTCATTGTATCTTGGTGAGTTTTTTAGAAAACGAGTAATTTATGTGCACAAACACACATCTTTCGTGACTTTTCAAGCTTTGAACCTCCGTAACATCGGCAAATGAGCTCCAAATCGCTTCAAAATTTTACCACAGAATCACCTCGACGAGCTCTTTAACATGACAAATAAGGCTTCATTGTATCTTGGTGAGTTTTCCAGAAAACGAGTAATTTATGTGCACAAACACACTTCTTTCGTGACTTTTCAAGCTTTGAACCTCCGTAACTTCGGCAAAGGAGCTCCAACTACCTTCAAAATTTGACCACAGAATCACCTCGACGAGCTCTTTCACACGACTAAGAAGGCTTCATTGTATCTTGGTGAGTTTTCTAGAAAACGAGTGATTTATGTGCACAAACACACTTCTTTCGTGACTTTTCAAGCTTTGAACCTCCGTAACTTCGGCAAATGAGCTCCAACTACCTTCAAAATTTGACCACAGAATCACCTCGACGAGCTCTTTAACATGACAAATAAGGCTTCATTGTATCTTGGTGAGTTTTCTAGAAAACGAGTGATTTATGTGCACAAACACACTTCGTTCGTGACTTTTCAAGCTTTGAACCTCCGTAACTTCGGCAAATGAGCTTCAAATACCTTCAAAATTTGAACACAGAATCACCTCGACGAGCTCTTTAACATGACAAATAAGGCTTCATTGTATCTTGGTGAGTTTTCCAGAAAACGAGTAATTTATGTGCTCAAACACACATCTTTCGTGACTTTTCAAGATTTGAACCTCCGTAACTTCGGCAAATGTGCTTCACATTCCGTAAAAAATTGATCATAGAATCACCTCGTTGAGCTCTTCATCATGACTCAGAAGGCTTCATTGTATCTTGGTGAGTTTTTTAGAAAACGAGTAATTTATGTGCACAAACACACATCTTTCGTGACTTTTCAAGCTTTGAACCTCCGTAACATCGGCAAATGAGCTCCAAATCGCTTCAAAATTTTACCACAGAATCACCTCGACGAGCTCTTTAACATGACAAATAAGGCTTCATTGTATCTTGGTGAGTTTTCCAGAAAACGAGTAATTTATGTGCACAAACACACTTCTTTCGTGACTTTTCAAGCTTTGAACCCCCGTAACTTCGGCAAAGGAGCTCCAACTACCTTCAAAATTTGACCACAGAATCACCTCGACGAGCTCTTTCACACGACTAAGAAGGCTTCATTGTTTCTTGGTGAGTTTTCTAGAAAACGAGTGATTTATGTGCACAAACACACTTCTTTCGTGACTTTTCAAGCTTTGGACCTCCGTAACTTCGGCAAATGAGCTCCAAGTCGCTTCAAAATTTTACCACAGAATCACCTCAACGAGCTCTTTCACACGACTAAGACGGCTTCATTGTATCTTGGTGAGTTTTCTAGAAAACGAGTAATTTATGTGCACAAACATACTTCTTTCGTGACTTTTCAAGTTTTGTACCTACGTAACTTCGGCAAATGAGCTCCAACTACCTTCAAAATTTGACCACAGAATCACCTCGACGAGCTCTTTAACATGACAAATGAGGCTTCATTGTATCTTGGTGAGTTTTCCAGAAAACGAGTAATTTATGTGCTCAAACACACATCTTTCGTGACTTTTCAAGCTTTGAACCTCCGTAACTTCGGCAAATGAGCTCCAACTACCTTCAAAATTTGACCACAGAATCACCTCGACGAGCTCTTTAACATGACAAATAAGGCTTCATTGTATCTTGGTGAGTTTTCTAGAAAACGAGTGATTTATGTGCAAAAACATACTTCTTTCGTGACTTTTCAAGTTTTGAACCTCCGTAACTTCGGCAAAGGAGCTCCAACTACCTTCAAAATTTGACCACAGAATCACCTCGACGAGCTTTTTAACATGACAAATAAGGCTTCATTGTATCTTGGTGAGTTTTCCAGAAAACGAGTAATTTATGTGCTCAAACACACATCTTTCGTGACTTTTCAAGATTTGAACCTCCGTAACTTCGGCAAATGTGCTTCACATTCCGTAAAAAATTGATCATAGAATCACCTCGTTGAGCTCTTCATCATGACTCAGAAGGCTTCATTGTATCTTGGTGAGTTTTTTAGAAAACGAGTAATTTATGTGCACAAACACACATCTTTCGTGACTTTTCAAGCTTTGAACCTCCGTAACATCGGCAAATGAGCTCCAAATCGCTTCAAAATTTTACCACAGAATCACCTCGACGAGCTCTTTAACATGACAAATAAGGCTTCATTGTATCTTGGTGAGTTTTCCAGAAAACGAGTAATTTATGTGCACAAACACACTTCTTTCGTGACTTTTCAAGCTTTGAACCTCCGTAACTTCGGCAAAGGAGCTCCAACTACCTTCAAAATTTGACCACAGAATCACCTCGACGAGCTTTTTAACATGACAAATAAGGCTTCATTGTATCTTGGTGAGTTTTCCAGAAAACGAGTAATTTATGTGCTCAAACACACATCTTTCGTGACTTTTCAAGATTTGAACCTCCGTAACTTCGGCAAATGTGCTTCACATTCCGTAAAAAATTGATCATAGAATCACCTCGTTGAGCTCTTCATCATGACTCAGAAGGCTTCATTGTATCTTGGTGAGTTTTCTAGAAAACGAGTAATTTATGTGCACAAACATACTTCTTTCGTGACTTTTCAAGTTTTGAACCTACGTAACTTCGGCAAATGAGCTCCAACTACCTTCAAAATTTGACCACAGAATCACCTCGACGAGCTCTTTCACACGACTAAGAAGGCTTCATTGTATCTTGGTGAGTTTTCTAGAAAACGAGTGATTTATGTGCACAAACACACTTCTTTCGTGACTTTTCAAGCTTTGGACCTCCGTAACTTCGGCAAATGAGCTCCAAGTCGCTTCAAAATTTTACCACAGAATCACCTCAACGAGCTCTTTCACACGACTAAGACGGCTTCATTGTATCTTGGTGAGTTTTCTAGAAAACGAGTAATTTATGTGCACAAACATACTTCTTTCGTGACTTTTCAAGTTTTGAACCTACGTAACTTCGGCAAATGAGCTCCAACTACCTTCAAAATTTGACCACAGAATCACCTCGACGAGCTCTTTAACATGACACATAAGGCTTCATTGTATCTTGGTGAGTTTTCTAGAAAACGAGTGATTTATGTGCACAAACACACTTCGTTCGTGACTTTTCAAGCTTTGAACCTCCGTACCTTCGGCAAATGAGCTCCAAATCGCTTCAAAATTTTACCACAGAATCACCTCAACGAGCTCTTTCACACGACTAAGACGGCTTCATTGTATCTTGGTGAGTTTTCTAGAAAACGAGTGATTTATGTGCACAAACACACTTCTTTCGTGACTTTTCAAGCTTTGAACCTCCGTAACTTCGGCAAATGAGCTCCAACTACCTTCAAAATTTGACCACAGAATCACCTCGACGAGCTCTTTAACATGACAAATAAGGCTTCATTGTATCTTGGTGAGTTTTCTAGAAAACGAGTGATTTATGTGCACAAACACACTTCGTTCGTGACTTTTCAAGCTTTGAACCTCCGTAACTTCGGCAAATGAGCTCCAACTACCTTCAAAATTTGACCACAGAATCACCTCGACGAGCTCTTTAACATGACAAATAAGGCTTCATTGTATCTTGGTGAGTTTTCTAGAAAACGAGTGATTTATGTGCACAAACACACTTCGTTCGTGACTTTTCAAGCTTTGAACCTCCGTAACTTCGGCAAATGAGCTTCAAATACCTTCAAAATTTGAAAACAGAATCACCTCGACGAGCTCTTTCACACGACTAAGAAGGCTTCATTGTATCTTGGTGAGTTTTCCAGAAAACGAGTAATTTATGTGCAAAAACATACTTCTTTCGTGACTTTTCAAGTTTTGAACCTCCGTAACTTCGGCAAAGGAGCTCCAACTACCTTCAAAATTTGACCACAGAATCACCTCGACGAGCTTTTTAACATGACAAATAAGGCTTCATTGTATCTTGGTGAGTTTTCCAGAAAACGAGTAATTTATGTGCTCAAACACACATCTTTCGTGACTTTTCAAGATTTGAACCTCCGTAACTTCGGCAAATGTGCTTCACATTCCGTAAAAAATTGATCATAGAATCACCTCGTTGAGCTCTTCATCATGACTCAGAAGGCTTCATTGTATCTTGGTGAGTTTTTTAGAAAACGAGTAATTTATGTGCACAAACACACATCTTTCGTGACTTTTCAAGCTTTGAACCTCCGTAACATCGGCAAATGAGCTCCAAATCGCTTCAAAATTTTACCACAGAATCACCTCGACGAGCTCTTTAACATGACAAATAAGGCTTCATTGTATCTTGGTGAGTTTTCCAGAAAACGAGTAATTTATGTGCACAAACACACTTCTTTCGTGACTTTTCAAGCTTTGAACCCCCGTAACTTCGGCAAAGGAGCTCCAACTACCTTCAAAATTTGACCACAGAATCACCTCGACGAGCTCTTTCACACGACTAAGAAGGCTTCATTGTTTCTTGGTGAGTTTTCTAGAAAACGAGTGATTTATGTGCACAAACACACTTCTTTCGTGACTTTTCAAGCTTTGGACCTCCGTAACTTCGGCAAATGAGCTCCAAGTCGCTTCAAAATTTTACCACAGAATCACCTCAACGAGCTCTTTCACACGACTAAGACGGCTTCATTGTATCTTGGTGAGTTTTCTAGAAAACGAGTAATTTATGTGCACAAACATACTTCTTTCGTGACTTTTCAAGTTTTGTACCTACGTAACTTCGGCAAATGAGCTCCAACTACCTTCAAAATTTGACCACAGAATCACCTCGACGAGCTCTTTAACATGACAAATGAGGCTTCATTGTATCTTGGTGAGTTTTCCAGAAAACGAGTAATTTATGTGCTCAAACACACATCTTTCGTGACTTTTCAAGCTTTGAACCTCCGTAACTTCGGCAAATGAGCTCCAACTACCTTCAAAATTTGACCACAGAATCACCTCGACGAGCTCTTTAACATGACAAATAAGGCTTCATTGTATCTTGGTGAGTTTTCTAGAAAACGAGTGATTTATGTGCAAAAACATACTTCTTTCGTGACTTTTCAAGTTTTGAACCTCCGTAACTTCGGCAAAGGAGCTCCAACTACCTTCAAAATTTGACCACAGAATCACCTCGACGAGCTTTTTAACATGACAAATAAGGCTTCATTGTATCTTGGTGAGTTTTCCAGAAAACGAGTAATTTATGTGCTCAAACACACATCTTTCGTGACTTTTCAAGATTTGAACCTCCGTAACTTCGGCAAATGTGCTTCACATTCCGTAAAAAATTGATCATAGAATCACCTCGTTGAGCTCTTCATCATGACTCAGAAGGCTTCATTGTATCTTGGTGAGTTTTTTAGAAAACGAGTAATTTATGTGCACAAACACACATCTTTCGTGACTTTTCAAGCTTTGAACCTCCGTAACATCGGCAAATGAGCTCCAAATCGCTTCAAAATTTTACCACAGAATCACCTCGACGAGCTCTTTAACATGACAAATAAGGCTTCATTGTATCTTGGTGAGTTTTCCAGAAAACGAGTAATTTATGTGCACAAACACACTTCTTCCGTGACTTTTCAAGCTTTGAACCTCCGTAACTTCGGCAAAGGAGCTCCAACTACCTTCAAAATTTGACCACAGAATCACCTCGACGAGCTTTTTAACATGACAAATAAGGCTTCATTGTATCTTGGTGAGTTTTCCAGAAAACGAGTAATTTATGTGCTCAAACACACATCTTTCGTGACTTTTCAAGATTTGAACCTCCGTAACTTCGGCAAATGTGCTTCACATTCCGTAAAAAATTGATCATAGAATCACCTCGTTGAGCTCTTCATCATGACTCAGAAGGCTTCATTGTATCTTGGTGAGTTTTCTAGAAAACGAGTAATTTATGTGCACAAACATACTTCTTTCGTGACTTTTCAAGTTTTGAACCTACGTAACTTCGGCAAATGAGCTCCAACTACCTTCAAAATTTGACCACAGAATCACCTCGACGAGCTCTTTCACACGACTAAGAAGGCTTCATTGTATCTTGGTGAGTTTTCTAGAAAACGAGTGATTTATGTGCACAAACACACTTCTTTCGTGACTTTTCAAGCTTTGGACCTCCGTAACTTCGGCAAATGAGCTCCAAGTCGCTTCAAAATTTTACCACAGAATCACCTCATCGAGCTCTTTCACACGACTAAGACGGCTTCATTGTATCTTGGTGAGTTTTCTAGAAAACGAGTAATTTATGTGCACAAACATACTTCTTTCGTGACTTTTCAAGTTTTGAACCTACGTAACTTCGGCAAATGAGCTCCAACTACCTTCAAAATTTGACCACAGAATCACCTCGACGAGCTCTTTCACACGACTAAGAAGGCTTCATTGTATCTTGGTGAGTTTTCCAGAAAACGAGTAATTTATGTGCAAAAACATACTTCTTTCGTGACTTTTCAAGTTTTGAACCTCCGTAACTTCGGCAAAGGAGCTCCAACTACCTTCAAAATTTGACCACAGAATCACCTCGACGAGCTTTTTAACATGACAAATAAGGCTTCATTGTATCTTGGTGAGTTTTCCAGAAAACGAGTAATTTATGTGCTCAAACACACATCTTTCGTGACTTTTCAAGATTTGAACCTCCGTAACTTCGGCAAATGTGCTTCACATTCCGTAAAAAATTGATCATAGAATCACCTCGTTGAGCTCTTCATCATGACTCAGAAGGCTTCATTGTATCTTGGTGAGTTTTTTAGAAAACGAGTAATTTATGTGCACAAACACACATCTTTCGTGACTTTTCAAGCTTTGAACCTCCGTAACATCGGCAAATGAGCTCCAAATCGCTTCAAAATTTTACCACAGAATCACCTCGACGAGCTCTTTAACATGACAAATAAGGCTTCATTGTATCTTGGTGAGTTTTCCAGAAAACGAGTAATTTATGTGCACAAACACACTTCTTTCGTGACTTTTCAAGCTTTGAACCTCCGTAACTTCGGCAAAGGAGCTCCAACTACCTTCAAAATTTGACCACAGAATCACCTCGACGAGCTTTTTAACATGACAAATAAGGCTTCATTGTATCTTGGTGAGTTTTCCAGAAAACGAGTAATTTATGTGCTCAAACACACATCTTTCGTGACTTTTCAAGATTTGAACCTCCGTAACTTCGGCAAATGTGCTTCACATTCCGTAAAAAATTGATCATAGAATCACCTCGTTGAGCTCTTCATCATGACTCAGAAGGCTTCATTGTATCTTGGTGAGTTTTCTAGAAAACGAGTAATTTATGTGCACAAACATACTTCTTTCGTGACTTTTCAAGTTTTGAACCTACGTAACTTCGGCAAATGAGCTCCAACTACCTTCAAAATTTGACCACAGAATCACCTCGACGAGCTCTTTCACACGACTAAGAAGGCTTCATTGTATCTTGGTGAGTTTTCTAGAAAACGAGTGATTTATGTGCACAAACACACTTCGTTCGTGACTTTTCAAGCTTTGAACCTCCGTACCTTCGGCAAATGAGCTCCAAATCGCTTCAAAATTTTACCACAGAATCACCTCAACGAGCTCTTTCACACGACTAAGACGGCTTCATTGTATCTTGGTGAGTTTTCTAGAAAACGAGTAATTTATGTGCACAAACATACTTCTTTCGTGACTTTTCAAGTTTTGAACCTACGTAACTTCGGCAAATGAGCTCCAACTACCTTCAAAATTTGACCACAGAATCACCTCGACGAGCTCTTTCACACGACTAAGAAGGCTTCATTGTATCTTGGTGAGTTTTCCAGAAAACGAGTAATTTATGTGCTCAAACACACATCTTTCGTGACTTTTCAAGCTTTGAACCTCCGTAACTTCGGCAAATGAGCTCCAACTACCTTCAAAATTTGACCACAGAATCACCTCGACGAGCTCTTTAACATGACAAATAAGGCTTCATTGTATCTTGGTGAGTTTTCTAGAAAACGAGTGATTTATGTGCAAAAACATACTTCTTTCGTGACTTTTCAAGTTTTGAACCTCCGTAACTTCGGCAAAGGAGCTCCAACTACCTTCAAAATTTGACCACAGAATCACCTCGACGAGCTTTTTAACATGACAAATAAGGCTTCATTGTATCTTGGTGAGTTTTCCAGAAAACGAGTAATTTATGTGCTCAAACACACATCTTTCGTGACTTTTCAAGATTTGAACCTCCGTAACTTCGGCAAATGTGCTTCACATTCCGTAAAAAATTGATCATAGAATCACCTCGTTGAGCTCTTCATCATGACTCAGAAGGCTTCATTGTATCTTGGTGAGTTTTTTAGAAAACGAGTAATTTATGTGCACAAACACACATCTTTCGTGACTTTTCAAGCTTTGAACCTCCGTAACATCGGCAAATGAGCTCCAAATCGCTTCAAAATTTTACCACAGAATCACCTCGACGAGCTCTTTAACATGACAAATAAGGCTTCATTGTATCTTGGTGAGTTTTCCAGAAAACGAGTAATTTATGTGCACAAACACACTTCTTTCGTGACTTTTCAAGCTTTGAACCTCCGTAACTTCGGCAAAGGAGCTCCAACTACCTTCAAAATTTGACCACAGAATCACCTCGACGAGCTTTTTAACATGACAAATAAGGCTTCATTGTATCTTGGTGAGTTTTCCAGAAAACGAGTAATTTATGTGCTCAAACACACATCTTTCGTGACTTTTCAAGATTTGAACCTCCGTAACTTCGGCAAATGTGCTTCACATTCCGTAAAAAATTGATCATAGAATCACCTCGTTGAGCTCTTCATCATGACTCAAAAGGCTTCATTGTATCTTGGTGAGTTTTCTAGAAAACGAGTAATTTATGTGCACAAACATACTTCTTTCGTGACTTTTCAAGTTTTGAACCTACGTAACTTCGGCAAATGAGCTCCAACTACCTTCAAAATTTGACCACAGAATCACCTCGACGAGCTCTTTCACACGACTAAGAAGGCTTCATTGTATCTTGGTGAGTTTTCTAGAAAACGAGTAATTTATGTGCACAAACATACTTCTTTCGTGACTTTTCAAGTTTTGAACCTACGTAACTTCGGCAAATGAGCTCCAACTACCTTCAAAATTTGACCACAGAATCACCTCGACGAGCTCTTTAACATGACACATAAGGCTTCATTGTATCTTGGTGAGTTTTCTAGAAAACGAGTGATTTATGTGCACAAACACACTTCGTTCGTGACTTTTCAAGCTTTGGACCTCCGTAACTTCGGCAAATGAGCTCCAAGTCGCTTCAAAATTTTACCACAGAATCACCTCAACGAGCTCTTTCACACGACTAAGACGGCTTCATTGTATCTTGGTGAGTTTTCTAGAAAACGAGTAATTTATGTGCACAAACATACTTCTTTCGTGACTTTTCAAGTTTTGAACCTACGTAACTTCGGCAAATGAGCTCCAACTACCTTCAAAATTTGACCACAGAATCACCTCGACGAGCTCTTTAACATGACACATAAGGCTTCATTGTATCTTGGTGAGTTTTCTAGAAAACGAGTGATTTATGTGCACAAACACACTTCGTTCGTGACTTTTCAAGCTTTGAACCTCCGTACCTTCGGCAAATGAGCTCCAAATCGCTTCAAAATTTTACCACAGAATCACCTCAACGAGCTCTTTCACACGACTAAGACGGCTTCATTGTATCTTGGTGAGTTTTCTAGAAAACGAGTAATTTATGTGCACAAACATACTTCTTTCGTGACTTTTCAAGTTTTGAACCTACGTAACTTCGGCAAATGAGCTCCAACTACCTTCAAAATTTGACCACAGAATCACCTCGACGAGCTCTTTCACACGACTAAGAAGGCTTCATTGTATCTTGGTGAGTTTTCCAGAAAACGAGTAATTTATGTGCTCAAACACACATCTTTCGTGACTTTTCAAGCTTTGAACCTCCGTAACTTCGGCAAATGAGCTCCAACTACCTTCAAAATTTGACCACAGAATCACCTCGACGAGCTCTTTAACATGACAAATAAGGCTTCATTGTATCTTGGTGAGTTTTCTAGAAAACGAGTGATTTATGTGCAAAAACTTACTTCTTTCGTGACTTTTCAAGTTTTGAACCTCCGTAACTTCGGCAAAGGAGCTCCAACTACCTTCAAAATTTGACCACAAAATCACCTCGACGAGCTTTTTAACATGACAAATAAGGCTTCATTGTATCTTGGTGAGTTTTCCAGAAAACGAGTAATGTATGTGCTCAAACACACATCTTTCGTGACTTTTCAAGATTTGAACCTCCGTAACTTCGGCAAATGTGCTTCACATTCCGTAAAAAATTGATCATAGAATCACCTCGTTGAGCTCTTCATCATGACTCAGAAGGCTTCATTGTATCTTGGTGAGTTTTTTAGAAAACGAGTAATTTATGTGCACAAACACACATCTTTCGTGACTTTTCAAGCTTTGAACCTCCGTAACATCGGCAAATGAGCTCCAAATCGCTTCAAAATTTTACCACAGAATCACCTCGACGAGCTCTTTAACATGACAAATAAGGCTTCATTGTATCTTGGTGAGTTTTCCAGAAAACGAGTAATTTATGTGCACAAACATACTTCTTTCGTGACTTTTCAAGTTTTGAACCTACGTAACTTCGGCAAATGAGCTCCAACTACCTTCAAAATTTGACCACAGAATCACCTCGACGAGCTCTTTAACATGACAAATGAGGCTTCATTGTATCTTGGTGAGTTTTCCAGAAAACGAGTAATTTATGTGCTCAAACACACATCTTTCGTGACTTTTCAAGATTTGAACCTCCGTAACTTCGGCAAATGTGCTTCACATTCCGTCAAAAATTGATCATAGAATCACCTCGTTGAGCTCTTCATCATGACTCAGAATGCTTCATTGTATCTTGGTGAGTTTTTTAGAAAACGAGTAATTTATGTGCACAAACACACATCTTTCGTGACTTTTCAAGCTTTGAACCTCCGTAACTTCGGCAAGGGAGCTCCAACTACCTTCAAAATTTGACCACAGAATCACCTCGACGAGCTCTTTCACACGACTAAGAAGGCTTCATTGTATCTTGGTGAGTTTTCTAGAAAACGAGTGATTTATGTGCACAAACACACTTCTTTCGTGACTTTTCAAGCTTTGAACCTCCGTAACTTCGGCAAATGAGCTCCAACTACCTTCAAAATTTGACCACAGAATCACCTCGACGAGCTCTTTAACATGACAAATAAGGCTTCATTGTATCTTGGTGAGTTTTCCAGAAAACGAGTAATTTATGTGCACAAACACACTTCTTTCGTGACTTTTCAAGCTTTGAACCCCCGTAACTTCGGCAAAGGAGCTCCAACTACCTTCAAAATTTGACCACAGTATCACCTCGACGAGCTCTTTCACACGACTAAGAAGGCTTCATTGTTTCTTGGTGAGTTTTCTAGAAAACGAGTGATTTATGTGCACAAACACACTTCTTTCGTGACTTTTCAAGCTTTGGACCTCCGTAACTTCGGCAAATGAGCTCCAAGTCGCTTCAAAATTTTACCACAGAATCACCTCAACGAGCTCTTTCACACGACTAAGACGGCTTCATTGTATCTTGGTGAGTTTTCTAGAAAACGAGTAATTTATGTGCACAAACATACTTCTTTCGTGACTTTTCAAGTTTTGAACCTACGTAACTTCGGCAAATGAGCTCCAACTACCTTCAAAATTTGACCACAGAATCACCTCGACGAGCTCTTTAACATGACAAATAAGGCTTCATTGTATCTTGGTGAGTTTTCTAGAAAACGAGTGATTTATGTGCAAAAACATACTTCTTTCGTGACTTTTCAAGTTTTGAACCTCCGTAACTTCGGCAAAGGAGCTCCAACTACCTTCAAAATTTGACCACAGAATCACCTCGACGAGCTTTTTAACATGACAAATAAGGCTTCATTGTATCTTGGTGAGTTTTCCAGAAAACGAGTAATTTATGTGCTCAAACACACATCTTTCGTGACTTTTCAAGATTTGAACCTCCGTAACTTCGGCAAATGTGCTTCACATTCCGTAAAAAATTGATCATAGAATCACCTCGTTGAGCTCTTCATCATGACTCAGAAGGCTTCATTGTATCTTGGTGAGTTTTTTAGAAAACGAGTAATTTATGTGCACAAACACACATCTTTCGTGACTTTTCAAGCTTTGAACCTCCGTAACATCGGCAAATGAGCTCCAAATCGCTTCAAAATTTTACCACAGAATCACCTCGACGAGCTCTTTAACATGACAAATAAGGCTTCATTGTATCTTGGTGAGTTTTCCAGAAAACGAGTAATTTATGTGCACAAACACACTTCTTTCGTGACTTTTCAAGCTTTGAACCTCCGTAACTTCGGCAAAGGAGCTCCAACTACCTTCAAAATTTGACCACAGAATCACCTCGACGAGCTTTTTAACATGACAAATAAGGCTTCATTGTATCTTGGTGAGTTTTCCAGAAAACGAGTAATTTATGTGCTCAAACACACATCTTTCGTGACTTTTCAAGATTTGAACCTCCGTAACTTCGGCAAATGTGCTTCACATTCCGTAAAAAATTGATCATAGAATCACCTCGTTGAGCTCTTCATCATGACTCAGAAGGCTTCATTGTATCTTGGTGAGTTTTCTAGAAAACGAGTAATTTATGTGCACAAACATACTTCTTTCGTGACTTTTCAAGTTTTGAACCTACGTAACTTCGGCAAATGAGCTCCAACTACCTTCAAAATTTGACCACAGAATCACCTCGACGAGCTCTTTCACACGACTAAGAAGGCTTCATTGTATCTTGGTGAGTTTTCTAGAAAACGAGTGATTTATGTGCACAAACACACTTCTTTCGTGACTTTTCAAGCTTTGGACCTCCGTAACTTCGGCAAATGAGCTCCAAGTCGCTTCAAAATTTTACCACAGAATCACCTCAACGAGCTCTTTCACACGACTAAGACGGCTTCATTGTATCTTGGTGAGTTTTCTAGAAAACGAGTAATTTATGTGCACAAACATACTTCTTTCGTGACTTTTCAAGTTTTGAACCTACGTAACTTCGGCAAATGAGCTCCAACTACCTTCAAAATTTGACCACAGAATCACCTCGACGAGCTCTTTAACATGACACATAAGGCTTCATTGTATCTTGGTGAGTTTTCTAGAAAACGAGTGATTTATGTGCACAAACACACTTCGTTCGTGACTTTTCAAGCTTTGAACCTCCGTACCTTCGGCAAATGAGCTCCAAATCGCTTCAAAATTTTACCACAGAATCACCTCAACGAGCTCTTTCACACGACTAAGACGGCTTCATTGTATCTTGGTGAGTTTTCTAGAAAACGAGTAATTTATGTGCACAAACATACTTCTTTCGTGACTTTTCAAGTTTTGAACCTACGTAACTTCGGCAAATGAGCTCCAACTACCTTCAAAATTTGACCACAGAATCACCTCGACGAGCTCTTTCACACGACTAAGAAGGCTTCATTGTATCTTGGTGAGTTTTCCAGAAAACGAGTAATTTATGTGCTCAAACACACATCTTTCGTGACTTTTCAAGCTTTGAACCTCCGTAACTTCGGCAAATGAGCTCCAACTACCTTCAAAATTTGACCACAGAATCACCTCGACGAGCTCTTTAACATGACAAATAAGGCTTCATTGTATCTTGGTGAGTTTTCTAGAAAACGAGTGATTTATGTGCAAAAACATACTTCTTTCGTGACTTTTCAAGTTTTGAACCTCCGTAACTTCGGCAAAGGAGCTCCAACTACCTTCAAAATTTGACCACAGAATCACCTCGACGAGCTTTTTAACATGACAAATAAGGCTTCATTGTATCTTGGTGAGTTTTCCAGAAAACGAGTAATTTATGTGCTCAAACACACATCTTTCGTGACTTTTCAAGATTTGAACCTCCGTAACTTCGGCAAATGTGCTTCACATTCCGTAAAAAATTGATCATAGAATCACCTCGTTGAGCTCTTCATCATGACTCAGAAGGCTTCATTGTATCTTGGTGAGTTTTTTAGAAAACGAGTAATTTATGTGCACAAACACACATCTTTCGTGACTTTTCAAGCTTTGAACCTCCGTAACATCGGCAAATGAGCTCCAAATCGCTTCAAAATTTTACCACAGAATCACCTCGACGAGCTCTTTAACATGACAAATAAGGCTTCATTGTATCTTGGTGAGTTTTCCAGAAAACGAGTAATTTATGTGCACAAACACACTTCTTTCGTGACTTTTCAAGCTTTGAACCTCCGTAACTTCGGCAAAGGAGCTCCAACTACCTTCAAAATTTGACCACAGAATCACCTCGACGAGCTTTTTAACATGACAAATAAGGCTTCATTGTATCTTGGTGAGTTTTCCAGAAAACGAGTAATTTATGTGCTCAAACACACATCTTTCGTGACTTTTCAAGATTTGAACCTCCGTAACTTCGGCAAATGTGCTTCACATTCCGTAAAAAATTGATCATAGAATCACCTCGTTGAGCTCTTCATCATGACTCAGAAGGCTTCATTGTATCTTGGTGAGTTTTTTAGAAAACGAGTAATTTATGTGCACAAACACACATCTTTCGTGACTTTTCAAGCTTTGAACCTCCGTAACATCGGCAAATGAGCTCCAAATCGCTTCAAAATTTTACCACAGAATCACCTCGACGAGCTCTTTAACATGACAAATAAGGCTTCATTGTATCTTGGTGAGTTTTCCAGAAAACGAGTAATTTATGTGCACAAACACACTTCTTTCGTGACTTTTCAAGCTTTGAACTTCCGTAACTTCGGCAAAGGAGCTCCAACTACCTTCAAAATTTGACCACAGAATCACCTCGACGAGCTTTTTAACATGACAAATAAGGCTTCATTGTATCTTGGTGAGTTTTCCAGAAAACGAGTAATTTATGTGCTCAAACACACATCTTTCGTGACTTTTCAAGATTTGAACCTCCGTAACTTCGGCAAATGTGCTTCACATTCCGTAAAAAATTGATCATAGAATCACCTCGTTGAGCTCTTCATCATGACTCAGAAGGCTTCATTGTATCTTGGTGAGTTTTCTAGAAAACGAGTAATTTATGTGCACAAACATACTTCTTTCGTGACTTTTCAAGTTTTGAACCTACGTAACTTCGGCAAATGAGCTCCAACTACCTTCAAAATTTGACCACAGAATCACCTCGACGAGCTCTTTCACACGACTAAGAAGGCTTCATTGTATCTTGGTGAGTTTTCTAGAAAACGAGTGATTTATGTGCACAAACACACTTCTTTCGTGACTTTTCAAGCTTTGGACCTCCGTAACTTCGGCAAATGAGCTCCAAGTCGCTTCAAAATTTTACCACAGAATCACCTCAACGAGCTCTTTCACACGACTAAGACGGCTTCATTGTATCTTGGTGAGTTTTCTAGAAAACGAGTAATTTATGTGCACAAACATACTTCTTTCGTGACTTTTCAAGTTTTGAACCTACGTAACTTCGGCAAATGAGCTCCAACTACCTTCAAAATTTGACCACAGAATCACCTCGACGAGCTCTTTAACATGACACATAAGGCTTCATTGTATCTTGGTGAGTTTTCTAGAAAACGAGTGATTTATGTGCACAAACACACTTCGTTCGTGACTTTTCAAGCTTTGAACCTCCGTACCTTCGGCAAATGAGCTCCAAATCGCTTCAAAATTTTACCACAGAATCACCTCAACGAGCTCTTTCACACGACTAAGACGGCTTCATTGTATCTTGGTGAGTTTTCTAGAAAACGAGTAATTTATGTGCACAAACATACTTCTTTCGTGACTTTTCAAGTTTTGAACCTACGTAACTTCGGCAAATGAGCTCCAACTACCTTCAAAATTTGACCACAGAATCACCTCGACGAGCTCTTTCACACGACTAAGAAGGCTTCATTGTATCTTGGTGAGTTTTCCAGAAAACGAGTAATTTATGTGCTCAAACACACATCTTTCGTGACTTTTCAAGCTTTGAACCTCCGTAACTTCGGCAAATGAGCTCCAACTACCTTCAAAATTTGACCACAGAATCACCTCGACGAGCTCTTTAACATGACAAATAAGGCTTCATTGTATCTTGGTGAGTTTTCTAGAAAACGAGTGATTTATGTGCAAAAACATACTTCTTTCGTGACTTTTCAAGTTTTGAACCTCCGTAACTTCGGCAAAGGAGCTCCAACTACCTTCAAAATTTGACCACAGAATCACCTCGACGAGCTTTTTAACATGACAAATAAGGCTTCATTGTATCTTGGTGAGTTTTCCAGAAAACGAGTAATTTATGTGCTCAAACACACATCTTTCGTGACTTTTCAAGATTTGAACCTCCGTAACTTCGGCAAATGTGCTTCACATTCCGTAAAAAATTGATCATAGAATCACCTCGTTGAGCTCTTCATCATGACTCAGAAGGCTTCATTGTATCTTGGTGAGTTTTTTAGAAAACGAGTAATTTATGTGCACAAACACACATCTTTCGTGACTTTTCAAGCTTTGAACCTCCGTAACATCGGCAAATGAGCTCCAAATCGCTTCAAAATTTTACCACAGAATCACCTCGACGAGCTCTTTAACATGACAAATAAGGCTTCATTGTATCTTGGTGAGTTTTCCAGAAAACGAGTAATTTATGTGCACAAACACACTTCTTTCGTGACTTTTCAAGCTTTGAACCTCCGTAACTTCGGCAAAGGAGCTCCAACTACCTTCAAAATTTGACCACAGAATCACCTCGACGAGCTCTTTCACACGACTAAGAAGGCTTCATTGTATCTTGGTGAGTTTTCTAGAAAACGAGTGATTTATGTGCACAAACACACTTCTTTCGTGACTTTTCAAGCTTTGAACCTCCGTAACTTCGGCAAATGAGCTCCAACTACCTTCAAAATTTGACCACAGAATCACCTCGACGAGCTCTTTAACATGACAAATAAGGCTTCATTGTATCTTGGTGAGTTTTCTAGAAAACGAGTGATTTATGTGCACAAACACACTTCGTTCGTGACTTTTCAAGCTTTGAACCTCCGTAACTTCGGCAAATGAGCTTCAAATACCTTCAAAATTTGAACACAGAATCACCTCGACGAGCTCTTTAACATGACAAATAAGGCTTCATTGTATCTTGGTGAGTTTTCCAGAAAACGAGTAATTTATGTGCTCAAACACACATCTTTCGTGACTTTTCAAGATTTGAACCTCCGTAACTTCGGCAAATGTGCTTCACATTCCGTAAAAAATTGATCATAGAATCACCTCGTTGAGCTCTTCATCATGACTCAGAAGGCTTCATTGTATCTTGGTGAGTTTTTTAGAAAACGAGTAATTTATGTGCACAAACACACATCTTTCGTGACTTTTCAAGCTTTGAACCTCCGTAACATCGGCAAATGAGCTCCAAATCGCTTCAAAATTTTACCACAGAATCACCTCGACGAGCTCTTTAACATGACAAATAAGGCTTCATTGTATCTTGGTGAGTTTTCCAGAAAACGAGTAATTTATGTGCACAAACACACTTCTTTCGTGACTTTTCAAGCTTTGAACCCCCGTAACTTCGGCAAAGGAGCTCCAACTACCTTCAAAATTTGACCACAGAATCACCTCGACGAGCTCTTTCACACGACTAAGAAGGCTTCATTGTTTCTTGGTGAGTTTTCTAGAAAACGAGTGATTTATGTGCACAAACACACTTCTTTCGTGACTTTTCAAGCTTTGGACCTCCGTAACTTCGGCAAATGAGCTCCAAGTCGCTTCAAAATTTTACCACAGAATCACCTCAACGAGCTCTTTCACACGACTAAGACGGCTTCATTGTATCTTGGTGAGTTTTCTAGAAAACGAGTAATTTATGTGCACAAACATACTTCTTTCGTGACTTTTCAAGTTTTGAACCTACGTAACTTCGGCAAATGAGCTCCAACTACCTTCAAAATTTGACCACAGAATCACCTCGACGAGCTCTTTAACATGACACATAAGGCTTCATTGTATCTTGGTGAGTTTTCTAGAAAACGAGTGATTTATGTGCACAAACACACTTCGTTCGTGACTTTTCAAGCTTTGAACCTCCGTACCTTCGGCAAATGAGCTCCAAATCGCTTCAAAATTTTACCACAGAATCACCTCAACGAGCTCTTTCACACGACTAAGACGGCTTCATTGTATCTTGGTGAGTTTTCTAGAAAACGAGTAATTTATGTGCACAAACATACTTCTTTCGTGACTTTTCAAGTTTTGAACCTACGTAACTTCGGCAAATGAGCTCCAACTACCTTCAAAATTTGACCACAGAATCACCTCGACGAGCTCTTTCACACGACTAAGAAGGCTTCATTGTATCTTGGTGAGTTTTCCAGAAAACGAGTAATTTATGTGCTCAAACACACATCTTTCGTGACTTTTCAAGCTTTGAACCTCCGTAACTTCGGCAAATGAGCTCCAACTACCTTCAAAATTTGACCACAGAATCACCTCGACGAGCTCTTTAACATGACAAATAAGGCTTCATTGTATCTTGGTGAGTTTTCTAGAAAACGAGTGATTTATGTGCAAAAACATACTTCTTTCGTGACTTTTCAAGTTTTGAACCTCCGTAACTTCGGCAAAGGAGCTCCAACTACCTTCAAAATTTGACCACAGAATCACCTCGACGAGCTTTTTAACATGACAAATAAGGCTTCATTGTATCTTGGTGAGTTTTCCAGAAAACGAGTAATTTATGTGCTCAAACACACATCTTTCGTGACTTTTCAAGATTTGAACCTCCGTAACTTCGGCAAATGTGCTTCACATTCCGTAAAAAATTGATCATAGAATCACCTCGTTGAGCTCTTCATCATGACTCAGAAGGCTTCATTGTATCTTGGTGAGTTTTTTAGAAAACGAGTAATTTATGTGCACAAACACACATCTTTCGTGACTTTTCAAGCTTTGAACCTCCGTAACATCGGCAAATGAGCTCCAAATCGCTTCAAAATTTTACCACAGAATCACCTCGACGAGCTCTTTAACATGACAAATAAGGCTTCATTGTATCTTGGTGAGTTTTCCAGAAAACGAGTAATTTATGTGCACAAACACACTTCTTTCGTGACTTTTCAAGCTTTGAACCTCCGTAACTTCGGCAAAGGAGCTCCAACTACCTTCAAAATTTGACCACAGAATCACCTCGACGAGCTCTTTCACACGACTAAGAAGGCTTCATTGTATCTTGGTGAGTTTTCTAGAAAACGAGTGATTTATGTGCACAAACACACTTCTTTCGTGACTTTTCAAGCTTTGAACCTCCGTAACTTCGGCAAATGAGCTCCAACTACCTTCAAAATTTGACCACAGAATCACCTCGACGAGCTCTTTAACATGACAAATAAGGCTTCATTGTATCTTGGTGAGTTTTCTAGAAAACGAGTGATTTATGTGCACAAACACACTTCGTTCGTGACTTTTCAAGCTTTGAACCTCCGTAACTTCGGCAAATGAGCTTCAAATACCTTCAAAATTTGAACACAGAATCACCTCGACGAGCTCTTTAACATGACAAATAAGGCTTCATTGTATCTTGGTGAGTTTTCCAGAAAACGAGTAATTTATGTGCTCAAACACACATCTTTCGTGACTTTTCAAGATTTGAACCTCCGTAACTTCGGCAAATGTGCTTCACATTCCGTAAAAAATTGATCATAGAATCACCTCGTTGAGCTCTTCATCATGACTCAGAAGGCTTCATTGTATCTTGGTGAGTTTTTTAGAAAACGAGTAATTTATGTGCACAAACACACATCTTTCGTGACTTTTCAAGCTTTGAACCTCCGTAACATCGGCAAATGAGCTCCAAATCGCTTCAAAATTTTACCACAGAATCACCTCGACGAGCTCTTTAACATGACAAATAAGGCTTCATTGTATCTTGGTGAGTTTTCCAGAAAACGAGTAATTTATGAGCACAAACACACTTCTTTCGTGACTTTTCAAGCTTTGAACCCCCGTAACTTCGGCAAAGGAGCTCCAACTACCTTCAAAATTTGACCACAGAATCACCTCGACGAGCTCTTTCACACGACTAAGAAGGCTTCATTGTTTCTTGGTGAGTTTTCTAGAAAACGAGTGATTTATGTGCACAAACACACTTCTTTCGTGACTTTTCAAGCTTTGGACCTCCGTAACTTCGGCAAATGAGCTCCAAGTCGCTTCAAAATTTTACCACAGAATCACCTCAACGAGCTCTTTCACACGACTAAGACGGCTTCATTGTATCTTGGTGAGTTTTCTAGAAAACGAGTAATTTATGTGCACAAACATACTTCTTTCGTGACTTTTCAAGTTTTGAACCTACGTAACTTCGGCAAATGAGCTCCAACTACCTTCAAAATTTGACCACAGAATCACCTCGACGAGCTCTTTAACATGACACATAAGGCTGCATTGTATCTTGGTGAGTTTTCTAGAAAACGAGTGATTTATGTGCACAAACACACTTCGTTCGTGACTTTTCAAGCTTTGAACCTCCGTACCTTCGGCAAATGAGCTCCAAATCGCTTCAAAATTTTACCACAGAATCACCTCAACGAGCTCTTTCACACGACTAAGACGGCTTCATTGTATCTTGGTGAGTTTTCTAGAAAACGAGTAATTTATGTGCACAAACATACTTCTTTCGTGACTTTTCAAGTTTTGAACCTACGTAACTTCGGCAAATGAGCTCCAACTACCTTCAAAATTTGACCACAGAATCACCTCGACGAGCTCTTTTTAACACAGTGAAGAAGGCTTCATTGTATCTTGGTGAGTTTTCTAGAAAACGAGTGATTTATGTGCACAAACACACTTCTTTCGTGACTTTTCAAGCTTTGGACCTCCGTAACTTCGGCAAATGTGCTTCAAATTGCTTAAAAAATTGATCATAGAATCACCTCGTTGAGCTCTTCATCATGACTCATAAGGCTTCATTGTATCTTGGTGAGTTTTCTAGAAAACGAGTAATTTATGTGCACAAACATACTTGTTTCGTGACTTTTCAAGCTTTGAACCTACGTAACTTCGGCAAATGTGCTTCAAATTCCGTAAAAAATTGATCATAGAATCACCTCGTTGAGCTCTTCATCATGACTCAGAAGGCTTCATTGTATCTTGGTGAGTTTTTTAGAAAACGAGTAATTTATGTGCACAAACACACATCTTTCGTGACTTTTCAAGCTTTGAACCTCCGTAACATCGGCAAATGAGCTCCAAATCGCTTCAAAATTTTACCACAGAATCACCTCGACGAGCTCTTTAACATGACAAATAAGGCTTCATTGTATCTTGGTGAGTTTTCCAGAAAACGAGTAATTTATGTGCACAAACACACTTCTTTCGTGACTTTTCAAGCTTTGAACCTCCGTAACTTCGGCAAAGGAGCTCCAACTACCTTCAAAATTTGACCACAGAATCACCTCGACGAGCTTTTTAACATGACAAATAAGGCTTCATTGTATCTTGGTGAGTTTTCCAGAAAACGAGTAATTTATGTGCTCAAACACACATCTTTCGTGACTTTTCAAGATTTGAACCTCCGTAACTTCGGCAAATGTGCTTCACATTCCGTAAAAAATTGATCATAGAATCACCTCGTTGAGCTCTTCATCATGACTCAGAAGGCTTCATTGTATCTTGGTGAGTTTTCTAGAAAACGAGTAATTTATGTGCACAAACATACTTCTTTCGTGACTTTTCAAGTTTTGAACCTACGTAACTTCGGCAAATGAGCTCCAACTACCTTCAAAATTTGACCACAGAATCACCTCGACGAGCTCTTTCACACGACTAAGAAGGCTTCATTGTATCTTGGTGAGTTTTCTAGAAAACGAGTGATTTATGTGCACAAACACACTTCTTTCGTGACTTTTCAAGCTTTGGACCTCCGTAACTTCGGCAAATGAGCTCCAAGTCGCTTCAAAATTTTACCACAGAATCACCTCAACGAGCTCTTTCACACGACTAAGACGGCTTCATTGTATCTTGGTGAGTTTTCTAGAAAACGAGTAATTTATGTGCACAAACATACTTCTTTCGTGACTTTTCAAGTTTTGAACCTACGTAACTTCGGCAAATGAGCTCCAACTACCTTCAAAATTTGACCACAGAATCACCTCGACGAACTCTTTAACATGACGCATAAGGCTTCATTGTATCTTGGTGAGTTTTCTAGAAAACGAGTGATTTATGTGCACAAACACACTTCGTTCGTGACTTTTCAAGCTTTGAACCTCCGTACCTTCGGCAAATGAGCTCCAAATCGCTTCAAAATTTTACCACAGAATCACCTCAACGAGCTCTTTCACACGACTAAGACGGCTTCATTGTATCTTGGTGAGTTTTCTAGAAAACGAGTAATTTATGTGCACAAACATACTTCTTTCGTGACTTTTCAAGTTTTGAACCTACGTAACTTCGGCAAATGAGCTCCAACTACCTTCAAAATTTGACCACAGAATCACCTCGACGAGCTCTTTAACATGACAAATAAGGCTTCATTGTATCTTGGTGAGTTTTCTAGAAAACGAGTGATTTATGTGCAAAAACATACTTCTTTCGTGACTTTTCAAGTTTTGAACCTCCGTAACTTCGGCAAAGGAGCTCCAACTACCTTCAAAATTTGACCACAGAATCACCTCGACGAGCTTTTTAACATGACAAATAAGGCTTCATTGTATCTTGGTGAGTTTTCCAGAAAACGAGTAATTTATGTGCTCAAACACACATCTTTCGTGACTTTTCAAGATTTGAACCTCCGTAACTTCGGCAAATGTGCTTCACATTCCGTAAAAAATTGATCATAGAATCACCTCGTTGAGCTCTTCATCATGACTCAGAAGGCTTCATTGTATCTTGGTGAGTTTTTTAGAAAACGAGTAATTTATGTGCACAAACACACATCTTTCGTGACTTTTCAAGCTTTGAACCTCCGTAACATCGGCAAATGAGCTCCAAATCGCTTCAAAATTTTACCACAGAATCACCTCGACGAGCTCTTTAACATGACAAATAAGGCTTCATTGTATCTTGGTGAGTTTTCCAGAAAACGAGTAATTTATGTGCACAAACACACTTCTTTCGTGACTTTTCAAGCTTTGAACCTCCGTAACTTCGGCAAAGGAGCTCCAACTACCTTCAAAATTTGACCACAGAATCACCTCGACGAGCTTTTTAACATGACAAATAAGGCTTCATTGTATCTTGGTGAGTTTTCCAGAAAACGAGTAATTTATGTGCTCAAACACACATCTTTCGTGACTTTTCAAGATTTGAACCTCCGTAACTTCGGCAAATGTGCTTCACATTCCGTAAAAAATTGATCATAGAATCACCTCGTTGAGCTCTTCATCATGACTCAGAAGGCTTCATTGTATCTTGGTGAGTTTTCTAGAAAACGAGTAATTTATGTGCACAAACATACTTCTTTCGTGACTTTTCAAGTTTTGAACCTACGTAACTTCGGCAAATGAGCTCCAACTACCTTCAAAATTTGACCACAGAATCACCTCGACGAGCTCTTTCACACGACTAAGAAGGTTTCATTGTATCTTGGTGAGTTTTCTAGAAAACGAGTGATTTATGTGCACAAACACACTTCTTTCGTGACTTTTCAAGCTTTGGACCTCCGTAACTTCGGCAAATGAGCTCCAAGTCGCTTCAAAATTTTACCACAGAATCACCTCAACGAGCTCTTTCACACGACTAAGACGGCTTCATTGTATCTTGGTGAGTTTTCTAGAAAACGAGTAATTTATGTGCACAAACATACTTCTTTCGTGACTTTTCAAGTTTTGAACCTACGTAACTTCGGCAAATGAGCTCCAACTACCTTCAAAATTTGACCACAGAATCACCTCGACGAGCTCTTTAACATGACACATAAGGCTTCATTGTATCTTGGTGAGTTTTCTAGAAAACGAGTGATTTATGTGCACAAACACACTTCGTTCGTGACTTTTCAAGCTTTGAACCTCCGTACCTTCGGCAAATGAGCTCCAAATCGCTTCAAAATTTTACCACAGAATCACCTCAACGAGCTCTTTCACACGACTAAGACGGCTTCATTGTATCTTGGTGAGTTTTCTAGAAAACGAGTAATTTATGTGCACAAACATACTTCTTTCGTGACTTTTCAAGTTTTGAACCTACGTAACTTCGGCAAATGAGCTCCAACTACCTTCAAAATTTGACCACAGAATCACCTCGACGAGCTCTTTCACACGACTAAGAAGGCTTCATTGTATCTTGGTGAGTTTTCCAGAAAACGAGTAATTTATGTGCTCAAACACACATCTTTCGTGACTTTTCAAGCTTTGAACCTCCGTAACTTCGGCAAATGAGCTCCAACTACCTTCAAAATTTGACCACAGAATCACCTCGACGAGCTCTTTAACATGACAAATAAGGCTTCATTGTATCTTGGTGAGTTTTCTAGAAAACGAGTGATTTATGTGCAAAAACATACTTCTTTCGTGACTTTTCAAGTTTTGAACCTCCGTAACTTCGGCAAAGGAGCTCCAACTACCTTCAAAATTTGACCACAGAATCACCTCGACGAGCTTTTTAACATGACAAATAAGGCTTCATTGTATCTTGGTGAGTTTTCCAGAAAACGAGTAATTTATGTGCTCAAACACACATCTTTCGTGACTTTTCAAGATTTGAACCTCCGTAACTTCGGCAAATGTGCTTCACATTCCGTAAAAAATTGATCATAGAATCACCTCGTTGAGCTCTTCATCATGACTCAGAAGGCTTCATTGTATCTTGGTGAGTTTTTTAGAAAACGAGTAATTTATGTGCACAAACACACATCTTTCGTGACTTTTCAAGCTTTGAACCTCCGTAACATCGGCAAATGAGCTCCAAATCGCTTCAAAATTTTACCACAGAATCACCTCGACGAGCTCTTTAACATGACAAATAAGGCTTCATTGTATCTTGGTGAGTTTTCCAGAAAACGAGTAATTTATGTGCACAAACACACTTCTTTCGTGACTTTTCAAGCTTTGAACCTCCGTAACTTCGGCAAAGGAGCTCCAACTACCTTCAAAATGTGACCACAGAATCACCTCGACGAGCTTTTTAACATGACAAATAAGGCTTCATTGTATCTTGGTGAGTTTTCCAGAAAACGAGTAATTTATGTGCTCAAACACACATCTTTCGTGACTTTTCAAGATTTGAACCTCCGTAACTTCGGCAAATGTGCTTCACATTCCGTAAAAAATTGATCATAGAATCACCTCGTTGAGCTCTTCATCATGACTCAGAAGGCTTCATTGTATCTTGGTGAGTTTTCTAGAAAACGAGTAATTTATGTGCACAAACATACTTCTTTCGTGACTTTTCAAGTTTTGAACCTACGTAACTTCGGCAAATGAGCTCCAACTACCTTCAAAATTTGACCACAGAATCACCTCGACGAGCTCTTTCACACGACTAAGAAGGCTTCATTGTATCTTGGTGAGTTTTCTAGAAAACGAGTGATTTATGTGCACAAACACACTTCTTTCGTGACTTTTCAAGCTTTGGACCTCCGTAACTTCCGCAAATGTGCTTCAAATTGCTTAAAAAATTGATCATAGAATCACCTCGTTGAGCTCTTCATCATGACTCATAAGGCTTCATTGTATCTTGGTGAGTTTTCTAGAAAACGAGTAATTTATGTGCACAAACATACTTCTTTCGTGACTTTTCAAGCTTTGGACCTCCGTAACTTCGGCAAATGAGCTCCAAGTCGCTTCAAAATTTTACCACAGAATCACCTCAACGAGCTCTTTCACACGACTAAGACGGCTTCATTGTATCTTGGTGAGTTTTCTAGAAAACGAGTAATTTATGTGCACAAACACACTTCTTTCGTGACTTTTCAAGCTTTGGACCTCCGTAACTTCGGCAAATGAGCTCCAAGTCGCTTCAAAATTTTACCACAGAATCACCTCAACGAGCTCTTTCACACGACTAAGACGGCTTCATTGTATCTTGGTGAGTTTTCTAGAAAACGAGTAATTTATGTGCACAAACATACTTCTTTCGTGACTTTTCAAGTTTTGAACCTACGTAACTTCGGCAAATGAGCTCCAACTACCTTCAAAATTTGACCACAGAATCACCTCGACGAGCTCTTTAACATGACACATAAGGCTTCATTGTATCTTGGTGAGTTTTCTAGAAAACGAGTGATTTATGTGCACAAACACACTTCGTTCGTGACTTTTCAAGCTTTGAACCTCCGTACCTTCGGCAAATGAGCTCCAAATCGCTTCAAAATTTTACCACAGAATCACCTCAACGAGCTCTTTCACACGACTAAGACGGCTTCATTGTATCTTGGTGAGTTTTCTAGAAAACGAGTAATTTATGTGCACAAACATACTTCTTTCGTGACTTTTCAAGTTTTGAACCTACGTAACTTCGGCAAATGAGCTCCAACTACCTTCAAAATTTGACCACAGAATCACCTCGACGAGCTCTTTAACATGACAAATGAGGCTTCATTGTATCTTGGTGAGTTTTCCAGAAAACGAGTAATTTATGTGCTCAAACACACATCTTTCGTGACTTTTCAAGATTTGAACCTCCGTAACTTCGGCAAATGTGCTTCACATTCCGTAAAAAATTGATCATAGAATCACCTCGACGAGCTCTTTCACACGACTAAGAAGGCTTCATTGTATCTTGGTGAGTTTTCTAGAAAACGAGTGATTTATGTGCACAAACACACTTCTTTCGTGACTTTTCAAGCTTTGAACCTCCGTAACTTCGGCAAATGAGCTCCAAGTCGCTTCAAAATTTTACCACAGAATCACCTCAACGAGCTCTTTCACACGACTAAGACGGCTTCATTGTATCTTGGTGAGTTTTCTAGAAAACGAGTAATTTATGTGCACAAACATACTTCTTTCGTGACTTTTCAAGTTTTGAACCTACGTAACTTCGGCAAATGAGCTCCAACTACCTTCAAAATTTGACCACAGAATCACCTCGACGAGCTCTTTAACATGACACATAAGGCTTCATTGTATCTTGGTGAGTTTTCTAGAAAACGAGTGATTTATGTGCACAAACACACTTCGTTCGTGACTTTTCAAGCTTTGAACCTCCGTACCTTCGGCAAATGAGCTCCAAATCGCTTCAAAATTTTACCACAGAATCACCTCAACGAGCTCTTTCACACGACTAAGACGGCTTCATTGTATCTTGGTGAGTTTTCTAGAAAACGAGTAATTTATGTGCACAAACATACTTCTTTCGTGACTTTTCAAGTTTTGAACCTACGTAACTTCGGCAAATGAGCTCCAACTACCTTCAAAATTTGACCACAGAATCACCTCGACGAGCTCTTTAACATGACAAATGAGGCTTCATTGTATCTTGGTGAGTTTTCCAGAAAACGAGTAATTTATGTGCTCAAACACACATCTTTCGTGACTTTTCAAGATTTGAACCTCCGTAACTTCGGCAAATGTGCTTCACATTCCGTAAAAAATTGATCATAGAATCACCTCGACGAGCTCTTTCACACGACTAAGAAGGCTTCATTGTATCTTGGTGAGTTTTCTAGAAAACGAGTGATTTATGTGCACAAACACACTTCTTTCGTGACTTTTCAAGCTTTGAACCTCCGTAACTTCGGCAAATGAGCTCCAAGTCGCTTCAAAATTTTACCACAGAATCACCTCAACGAGCTCTTTCACACGACTAAGACGGCTTCATTGTATCTTGGTGAGTTTTCTAGAAAACGAGTAATTTATGTGCACAAACATACTTCTTTCGTGACTTTTCAAGTTTTGAACCTACGTAACTTCGGCAAATGAGCTCCAACTACCTTCAAAATTTGACCACAGAATCACCTCGACGAGCTCTTTAACATGACACATAAGGCTTCATTGTATCTTGGTGAGTTTTCTAGAAAACGAGTGATTTATGTGCACAAACACACTTCGTTCGTGACTTTTCAAGCTTTGAACCTCCGTACCTTCGGCAAATGAGCTCCAAATCGCTTCAAAATTTTACCACAGAATCACCTCAACGAGCTCTTTCACACGACTAAGACGGCTTCATTGTATCTTGGTGAGTTTTCTAGAAAACGAGTAATTTATGTGCACAAACATACTTCTTTCGTGACTTTTCAAGTTTTGAACCTACGTAACTTCGGCAAATGAGCTCCAACTACCTTCAAAATTTGACCACAGAATCACCTCGACGAGCTCTTTCACACGACTAAGAAGGCTTCATTGTATCTTGGTGAGTTTTCCAGAAAACGAGTAATTTATGTGCTCAAACACACATCTTTCGTGACTTTTCAAGCTTTGAACCTCCGTAACTTCGGCAAATGAGCTCCAACTACCTTCAAAATTTGACCACAGAATCACCTCGACGAGCTCTTTAACATGACAAATAAGGCTTCATTGTATCTTGGTGAGTTTTCTAGAAAACGAGTGATTTATGTGCAAAAACATACTTCTTTCGTGACTTTTCAAGTTTTGAACCTCCGTAACTTCGGCAAAGGAGCTCCAACTACCTTCAAAATTTGACCACAGAATCACCTCGACGAGCTTTTTAACATGACAAATAAGGCTTCATTGTATCTTGGTGAGTTTTCCAGAAAACGAGTAATTTATGTGCTCAAACACACATCTTTCGTGACTTTTCAAGATTTGAACCTCCGTAACTTCGGCAAATGTGCTTCACATTCCGTAAAAAATTGATCATAGAATCACCTCGTTGAGCTCTTCATCATGACTCAGAAGGCTTCATTGTATCTTGGTGAGTTTTTTAGAAAACGAGTAATTTATGTGCACAAACACACATCTTTCGTGACTTTTCAAGCTTTGAACCTCCGTAACATCGGCAAATGAGCTCCAAATCGCTTCAAAATTTTACCACAGAATCACCTCGACGAGCTCTTTAACATGACAAATAAGGCTTCATTGTATCTTGGTGAGTTTTCCAGAAAACGAGTAATTTATGTGCACAAACACACTTCTTTCGTGACTTTTCAAGCTTTGAACCTCCGTAACTTCGGCAAAGGAGCTCCAACTACCTTCAAAATTTGACCACAGAATCACCTCGACGAGCTCTTTCACACGACTAAGAAGGCTTCATTGTATCTTGGTGAGTTTTCTAGAAAACGAGTGATTTATGTGCACAAACACACTTCTTTCGTGACTTTTCAAGCTTTGAACCTCCGTAACTTCGGCAAATGAGCTCCAACTACCTTCAAAATTTGACCACAGAATCACCTCGACGAGCTCTTTAACATGACAAATAAGGCTTCATTGTATCTTGGTGAGTTTTCTAGAAAACGAGTGATTTATGTGCACAAACACACTTCGTTCGTGACTTTTCAAGCTTTGAACCTCCGTAACTTCGGCAAATGAGCTTCAAATACCTTCAAAATTTGAACACAGAATCACCTCGACGAGCTCTTTAACATGACAAATAAGGCTTCATTGTATCTTGGTGAGTTTTCCAGAAAACGAGTAATTTATGTGCTCAAACACACATCTTTCGTGACTTTTCAAGATTTGAACCTCCGTAACTTCGGCAAATGTGCTTCACATTCCGTAAAAAATTGATCATAGAATCACCTCGTTGAGCTCTTCATCATGACTCAGAAGGCTTCATTGTATCTTGGTGAGTTTTTTAGAAAACGAGTAATTTATGTGCACAAACACACATCTTTCGTGACTTTTCAAGCTTTGAACCTCCGTAACATCGGCAAATGAGCTCCAAATCGCTTCAAAATTTTACCACAGAATCACCTCGACGAGCTCTTTAACATGACAAATAAGGCTTCATTGTATCTTGGTGAGTTTTCCAGAAAACGAGTAATTTATGAGCACAAACACACTTCTTTCGTGACTTTTCAAGCTTTGAACCCCCGTAACTTCGGCAAAGGAGCTCCAACTACCTTCAAAATTTGACCACAGAATCACCTCGACGAGCTCTTTCACACGACTAAGAAGGCTTCATTGTTTCTTGGTGAGTTTTCTAGAAAACGAGTGATTTATGTGCACAAACACACTTCTTTCGTGACTTTTCAAGCTTTGGACCTCCGTAACTTCGGCAAATGAGCTCCAAGTCGCTTCAAAATTTTACCACAGAATCACCTCAACGAGCTCTTTCACACGACTAAGACGGCTTCATTGTATCTTGGTGAGTTTTCTAGAAAACGAGTAATTTATGTGCACAAACATACTTCTTTCGTGACTTTTCAAGTTTTGAACCTACGTAACTTCGGCAAATGAGCTCCAACTACCTTCAAAATTTGACCACAGAATCACCTCGACGAGCTCTTTAACATGACACATAAGGCTTCATTGTATCTTGGTGAGTTTTCTAGAAAACGAGTGATTTATGTGCACAAACACACTTCGTTCGTGACTTTTCAAGCTTTGAACCTCCGTACCTTCGGCAAATGAGCTCCAAATCGCTTCAAAATTTTACCACAGAATCACCTCAACGAGCTCTTTCACACGACTAAGACGGCTTCATTGTATCTTGGTGAGTTTTCTAGAAAACGAGTAATTTATGTGCACAAACATACTTCTTTCGTGACTTTTCAAGTTTTGAACCTACGTAACTTCGGCAAATGAGCTCCAACTACCTTCAAAATTTGACCACAGAATCACCTCGACGAGCTCTTTTTAACACAGTGAAGAAGGCTTCATTGTATCTTGGTGAGTTTTCTAGAAAACGAGTGATTTATGTGCACAAACACACTTCTTTCGTGACTTTTCAAGCTTTGGACCTCCGTAACTTCGGCAAATGTGCTTCAAATTGCTTAAAAAATTGATCATAGAATCACCTCGTTGAGCTCTTCATCATGACTCATAAGGCTTCATTGTATCTTGGTGAGTTTTCTAGAAAACGAGTAATTTATGTGCACAAACATACTTGTTTCGTGACTTTTCAAGCTTTGAACCTACGTAACTTCGGCAAATGTGCTTCAAATTCCGTAAAAAATTGATCATAGAATCACCTCGTTGAGCTCTTCATCATGACTCAGAAGGCTTCATTGTATCTTGGTGAGTTTTTTAGAAAACGAGTAATTTATGTGCACAAACACACATCTTTCGTGACTTTTCAAGCTTTGAACCTCCGTAACATCGGCAAATGAGCTCCAAATCGCTTCAAAATTTTACCACAGAATCACCTCGACGAGCTCTTTAACATGACAAATAAGGCTTCATTGTATCTTGGTGAGTTTTCCAGAAAACGAGTAATTTATGTGCTCAAACACACATCTTTCGTGACTTTTCAAGATTTGAACCTCCGTAACTTCGGCAAATGTGCTTCACATTCCGTAAAAAATTGATCATAGAATCACCTCGTTGAGCTCTTCATCATGACTCAGAAGGCTTCATTGTATCTTGGTGAGTTTTCTAGAAAACGAGTAATTTATGTGCACAAACATACTTCTTTCGTGACTTTTCAAGTTTTGAACCTACGTAACTTCGGCAAATGAGCTCCAACTACCTTCAAAATTTGACCACAGAATCACCTCGACGAGCTCTTTCACACGACTAAGAAGGCTTCATTGTATCTTGGTGAGTTTTCTAGAAAACGAGTGATTTATGTGCACAAACACACTTCTTTCGTGACTTTTCAAGCTTTGGACCTCCGTAACTTCGGCAAATGAGCTCCAAGTCGCTTCAAAATTTTACCACAGAATCACCTCAACGAGCTCTTTCACACGACTAAGACGGCTTCATTGTATCTTGGTGAGTTTTCTAGAAAACGAGTAATTTATGTGCACAAACATACTTCTTTCGTGACTTTTCAAGTTTTGAACCTACGTAACTTCGGCAAATGAGCTCCAACTACCTTCAAAATTTGACCACAGAATCACCTCGACGAACTCTTTAACATGACGCATAAGGCTTCATTGTATCTTGGTGAGTTTTCTAGAAAACGAGTGATTTATGTGCACAAACACACTTCGTTCGTGACTTTTCAAGCTTTGAACCTCCGTACCTTCGGCAAATGAGCTCCAAATCGCTTCAAAATTTTACCACAGAATCACCTCAACGAGCTCTTTCACACGACTAAGACGGCTTCATTGTATCTTGGTGAGTTTTCTAGAAAACGAGTAATTTATGTGCACAAACATACTTCTTTCGTGACTTTTCAAGTTTTGAACCTACGTAACTTCGGCAAATGAGCTCCAACTACCTTCAAAATTTGACCACAGAATCACCTCGACGAGCTCTTTAACATGACAAATAAGGCTTCATTGTATCTTGGTGAGTTTTCTAGAAAACGAGTGATTTATGTGCAAAAACATACTTCTTTCGTGACTTTTCAAGTTTTGAACCTCCGTAACTTCGGCAAAGGAGCTCCAACTACCTTCAAAATTTGACCACAGAATCACCTCGACGAGCTTTTTAACATGACAAATAAGGCTTCATTGTATCTTGGTGAGTTTTCCAGAAAACGAGTAATTTATGTGCTCAAACACACATCTTTCGTGACTTTTCAAGATTTGAACCTCCGTAACTTCGGCAAATGTGCTTCACATTCCGTAAAAAATTGATCATAGAATCACCTCGTTGAGCTCTTCATCATGACTCAGAAGGCTTCATTGTATCTTGGTGAGTTTTTTAGAAAACGAGTAATTTATGTGCACAAACACACATCTTTCGTGACTTTTCAAGCTTTGAACCTCCGTAACATCGGCAAATGAGCTCCAAATCGCTTCAAAATTTTACCACAGAATCACCTCGACGAGCTCTTTAACATGACAAATAAGGCTTCATTGTATCTTGGTGAGTTTTCCAGAAAACGAGTAATTTATGTGCACAAACACACTTCTTTCGTGACTTTTCAAGCTTTGAACCTCCGTAACTTCGGCAAAGGAGCTCCAACTACCTTCAAAATTTGACCACAGAATCACCTCGACGAGCTTTTTAACATGACAAATAAGGCTTCATTGTATCTTGGTGAGTTTTCCAGAAAACGAGTAATTTATGTGCTCAAACACACATCTTTCGTGACTTTTCAAGATTTGAACCTCCGTAACTTCGGCAAATGTGCTTCACATTCCGTAAAAAATTGATCATAGAATCACCTCGTTGAGCTCTTCATCATGACTCAGAAGGCTTCATTGTATCTTGGTGAGTTTTCTAGAAAACGAGTAATTTATGTGCACAAACATACTTCTTTCGTGACTTTTCAAGTTTTGAACCTACGTAACTTCGGCAAATGAGCTCCAACTACCTTCAAAATTTGACCACAGAATCACCTCGACGAGCTCTTTCACACGACTAAGAAGGTTTCATTGTATCTTGGTGAGTTTTCTAGAAAACGAGTGATTTATGTGCACAAACACACTTCTTTCGTGACTTTTCAAGCTTTGGACCTCCGTAACTTCGGCAAATGAGCTCCAAGTCGCTTCAAAATTTTACCACAGAATCACCTCAACGAGCTCTTTCACACGACTAAGACGGCTTCATTGTATCTTGGTGAGTTTTCTAGAAAACGAGTAATTTATGTGCACAAACATACTTCTTTCGTGACTTTTCAAGTTTTGAACCTACGTAACTTCGGCAAATGAGCTCCAACTACCTTCAAAATTTGACCACAGAATCACCTCGACGAGCTCTTTAACATGACACATAAGGCTTCATTGTATCTTGGTGAGTTTTCTAGAAAACGAGTGATTTATGTGCACAAACACACTTCGTTCGTGACTTTTCAAGCTTTGAACCTCCGTACCTTCGGCAAATGAGCTCCAAATCGCTTCAAAATTTTACCACAGAATCACCTCAACGAGCTCTTTCACACGACTAAGACGGCTTCATTGTATCTTGGTGAGTTTTCTAGAAAACGAGTAATTTATGTGCACAAACATACTTCTTTCGTGACTTTTCAAGTTTTGAACCTACGTAACTTCGGCAAATGAGCTCCAACTACCTTCAAAATTTGACCACAGAATCACCTCGACGAGCTCTTTCACACGACTAAGAAGGCTTCATTGTATCTTGGTGAGTTTTCCAGAAAACGAGTAATTTATGTGCTCAAACACACATCTTTCGTGACTTTTCAAGCTTTGAACCTCCGTAACTTCGGCAAATGAGCTCCAACTACCTTCAAAATTTGACCACAGAATCACCTCGACGAGCTCTTTAACATGACAAATAAGGCTTCATTGTATCTTGGTGAGTTTTCTAGAAAACGAGTGATTTATGTGCAAAAACATACTTCTTTCGTGACTTTTCAAGTTTTGAACCTCCGTAACTTCGGCAAAGGAGCTCCAACTACCTTCAAAATTTGACCACAGAATCACCTCGACGAGCTTTTTAACATGACAAATAAGGCTTCATTGTATCTTGGTGAGTTTTCCAGAAAACGAGTAATTTATGTGCTCAAACACACATCTTTCGTGACTTTTCAAGATTTGAACCTCCGTAACTTCGGCAAATGTGCTTCACATTCCGTAAAAAATTGATCATAGAATCACCTCGTTGAGCTCTTCATCATGACTCAGAAGGCTTCATTGTATCTTGGTGAGTTTTTTAGAAAACGAGTAATTTATGTGCACAAACACACATCTTTCGTGACTTTTCAAGCTTTGAACCTCCGTAACATCGGCAAATGAGCTCCAAATCGCTTCAAAATTTTACCACAGAATCACCTCGACGAGCTCTTTAACATGACAAATAAGGCTTCATTGTATCTTGGTGAGTTTTCCAGAAAACGAGTAATTTATGTGCACAAACACACTTCTTTCGTGACTTTTCAAGCTTTGAACCTCCGTAACTTCGGCAAAGGAGCTCCAACTACCTTCAAAATGTGACCACAGAATCACCTCGACGAGCTTTTTAACATGACAAATAAGGCTTCATTGTATCTTGGTGAGTTTTCCAGAAAACGAGTAATTTATGTGCTCAAACACACATCTTTCGTGACTTTTCAAGATTTGAACCTCCGTAACTTCGGCAAATGTGCTTCACATTCCGTAAAAAATTGATCATAGAATCACCTCGTTGAGCTCTTCATCATGACTCAGAAGGCTTCATTGTATCTTGGTGAGTTTTCTAGAAAACGAGTAATTTATGTGCACAAACATACTTCTTTCGTGACTTTTCAAGTTTTGAACCTACGTAACTTCGGCAAATGAGCTCCAACTACCTTCAAAATTTGACCACAGAATCACCTCGACGAGCTCTTTCACACGACTAAGAAGGCTTCATTGTATCTTGGTGAGTTTTCTAGAAAACGAGTGATTTATGTGCACAAACACACTTCTTTCGTGACTTTTCAAGCTTTGGACCTCCGTAACTTCCGCAAATGTGCTTCAAATTGCTTAAAAAATTGATCATAGAATCACCTCGTTGAGCTCTTCATCATGACTCATAAGGCTTCATTGTATCTTGGTGAGTTTTCTAGAAAACGAGTAATTTATGTGCACAAACATACTTCTTTCGTGACTTTTCAAGCTTTGGACCTCCGTAACTTCGGCAAATGAGCTCCAAGTCGCTTCAAAATTTTACCACAGAATCACCTCAACGAGCTCTTTCACACGACTAAGACGGCTTCATTGTATCTTGGTGAGTTTTCTAGAAAACGAGTAATTTATGTGCACAAACACACTTCTTTCGTGACTTTTCAAGCTTTGGACCTCCGTAACTTCGGCAAATGAGCTCCAAGTCGCTTCAAAATTTTACCACAGAATCACCTCAACGAGCTCTTTCACACGACTAAGACGGCTTCATTGTATCTTGGTGAGTTTTCTAGAAAACGAGTAATTTATGTGCACAAACATACTTCTTTCGTGACTTTTCAAGTTTTGAACCTACGTAACTTCGGCAAATGAGCTCCAACTACCTTCAAAATTTGACCACAGAATCACCTCGACGAGCTCTTTAACATGACACATAAGGCTTCATTGTATCTTGGTGAGTTTTCTAGAAAACGAGTGATTTATGTGCACAAACACACTTCGTTCGTGACTTTTCAAGCTTTGAACCTCCGTACCTTCGGCAAATGAGCTCCAAATCGCTTCAAAATTTTACCACAGAATCACCTCAACGAGCTCTTTCACACGACTAAGACGGCTTCATTGTATCTTGGTGAGTTTTCTAGAAAACGAGTAATTTATGTGCACAAACATACTTCTTTCGTGACTTTTCAAGTTTTGAACCTACGTAACTTCGGCAAATGAGCTCCAACTACCTTCAAAATTTGACCACAGAATCACCTCGACGAGCTCTTTAACATGACAAATGAGGCTTCATTGTATCTTGGTGAGTTTTCCAGAAAACGAGTAATTTATGTGCTCAAACACACATCTTTCGTGACTTTTCAAGATTTGAACCTCCGTAACTTCGGCAAATGTGCTTCACATTCCGTAAAAAATTGATCATAGAATCACCTCGACGAGCTCTTTCACACGACTAAGAAGGCTTCATTGTATCTTGGTGAGTTTTCTAGAAAACGAGTGATTTATGTGCACAAACACACTTCTTTCGTGACTTTTCAAGCTTTGAACCTCCGTAACTTCGGCAAATGAGCTCCAACTACCTTCAAAATTTGACCACAGAATCACCTCGACGAGCTCTTTAACATGACAAATAAGGCTTCATTGTATCTTGGTGAGTTTTCTAGAAAACGAGTGATTTATGTGCACAAACACACTTCGTTCGTGACTTTTCAAGCTTTGAACCTCCGTAACTTCGGCAAATGAGCTTCAAATACCTTCAAAATTTGAACACAGAATCACCTCGACGAGCTCTTTAACATGACAAATAAGGCTTCATTGTATCTTGGTGAGTTTTTTAGAAAACGAGTAATTTATGTGCACAAACACACATCTTTCGTGACTTTTCAAGCTTTGAACCTCCGTAACATCGGCAAATGAGCTCCAAATCGCTTCAAAATTTTACCACAGAATCACCTCGACGAGCTCTTTAACATGACAAATAAGGCTTCATTGTATCTTGGTGAGTTTTCCAGAAAACGAGTAATTTATGTGCACAAACACACTTCTTTCGTGACTTTTCAAGCTTTGAACCTCCGTAACTTCGGCAAAGGAGCTCCAACTACCTTCAAAATTTGACCACAGAATCACCTCGACGAGCTGTTTCACACGACTAAGAAGGCTTCATTGTATCTTGGTGAGTTTTCCAGAAAACGAGTAATTTATGTGCACAAACACACTTCTTTCGTGACTTTTCAAGCTTTGGACCTCCGTAACTTCGGCAAATGAGCTTCACATTCCGTAAAAAATTGATCATAGAATCACCTCGTTGAGCTCTTCATCATGACTCAGAAGGCTTCATTGTATCTTGGTGAGTTTTTTAGAAAACGAGTGATTTATGTGCACAAACACACTTCTTTCGTGACTTTTCAAGCTTTGGACCTCCGTAACTTCGGCAAATGAGCTCCAAGTCGCTTCAAAATTTTACCACAGAATCACCTCAACGAGCTCTTTCACACGACTAAGACGGCTTCATTGTATCTTGGTGAGTTTTCTAGAAAACGAGTAATTTATGTGCACAAACATACTTCTTTCGTGACTTTTCAAGTTTTGAACCTACGTAACTTCGGCAAATGAGCTCCAACTACCTTCAAAATTTGACCACAGAATCACCTCGACGAGCTCTTTAACATGACAAATGAGGCTTCATTGTATCTTGGTGAGTTTTCCAGAAAACGAGTAATTTATGTGCTCAAACACACATCTTTCGTGACTTTTCAAGCTTTGAACCTCCGTAACTTCGGCAAATGAGCTCCAACTACCTTCAAAATTTGACCACAGAATCACCTCGACGAGCTCTTTAACATGACAAATAAGGCTTCATTGTATCTTGGTGAGTTTTCTAGAAAACGAGTGATTTATGTGCAAAAACATACTTCTTTCGTGACTTTTCAAGCTTTGAACCTCCGTAACTTCGGCAAATGAGCTTCAAATACCTTCAAAATTATACCACAGAATCACATCGACGAACTCTTTTTAACACAGTTAAGAAGGCTTCATTGTATCTTGGTGAGTTTTCTAGAAAACGAGTGATTTATGTGCACAAACACACTTCGTTCGTGACTTTTCAATCTTTGAACCTCCGTAACTTCGGCAAAGGAGCTCCAACTACCTTCAAAATTTGACCACAGAATCACATCGACGAACTCTTTTTAACACAGTTAAGAAGGCTTCATTGTATCTTGGTGAGTTTTCTAGAAAACGAGTGATTTATGTGCACAAACACACTTCTTTCGTGACTTTTCAAGCTTTGGACCTCCGTAACTTCGGCAAATGTGCTTCAAATTGCTTAAAAAATTGATCATAGAATCACCTCGTTGAGCTCTTCATCATGACTCATAAGGCTTCATTGTATCTTGGTGAGTTTTCTAGAAAACGAGTAATTTATGTGCACAAACATACTTGTTTCGTGACTTTTCAAGCTTTGAACCTACGTAACTTCGGCAAATGAGCTCCAACTACCTTCAAAATTTGACCACAGAATCACCTCGACGAGCTCTTTAACATGACAAATCAGGCTTCATTGTATCTTGGTGAGTTTTCTAGAAAACGTGTGATATATGTGCACAAACACACTTCGTTCGTGACTTTTCAAGCTTTGAACCTCCGTAACTTCGGCAAATGAGCTTCACATTCCGTAAAAAATTGATCATAGAATCACCTCGTTGAGCTCTTCATCATGACTCAGAAGGCTTCATTGTATCTTGGTGAGTTTTCCAGAAAACGAGTAATTTATGTGCACAAACACACTTCTTTCGTGACTTTTCAAGCTTTGAACCTCCGTAACTTCGGCAAAGGAGCTCCAACTACCTTCAAAATTTGACCACAGAATCACCTCGACGAGCTTTTTAACATGACAAATAAGGCTTCATTGTATCTTGGTGAGTTTTCCAGAAAACGAGTAATTTATGTGCTCAAACACACATCTTTCGTGACTTTTCAAGATTTGAACCTCCGTAACTTAGGCAAATGTGCTTCACATTCCGTAAAAAATTGATCATAGAATCACCTCGTTGAGCTCTTCATCATGACTCAGAAGGCTTCATTGTATCTTGGTGAGTTTTCTAGAAAACGAGTAATTTATGTGCACAAACATACTTCTTTCGTGACTTTTCAAGTTTTGAACCTACGTAACTTCGGCAAATGAGCTCCAAGTCGCTTCAAAATTTTACCACAGAATCACCTCAACGAGCTCTTTCACACGACTAAGAAGGCTTCATTGTATCTTGGTGAGTTTTCTAGAAAACGAGTGATTTATGTGCACAAACACACTTCTTTCGTGACTTTTCAAGCTTTGGACCTCCGTAACTTCGGCAAATGAGCTCCAAGTCGCTTCAAAATTTTACCACAGAATCACCTCAACGAGCTCTTTCACACGACTAAGACGGCTTCATTGTATCTTGTTGAGTTTTCCAGAAAACGAGTAATTTATGTGCTCAAACACACATCTTTCGTGACTTTTCAAGATTTGAACCTCCGTAACTTCGGCAAATGTGCTTCACATTCCGTAAAAAATTGATCATAGAATCACCTCGTTGAGCTCTTCATCATGACTCAGAAGGCTTCATTGTATCTTGGTGAGTTTTTTAGAAAACGAGTAATTTATGTGCACAAACACACATCTTTCGTGACTTTTCAAGCTTTGAACCTCCGTAACATCGGCAAATGAGCTCCAAATCGCTTCAAAATTTTACCACAGAATCACCTCGACGAGCTCTTTAACATGACAAATAAGGCTTCATTGTATCTTGGTGAGTTTTCCAGAAAACGAGTAATTTATGTGCACAAACACACTTCTTTCGTGACTTTTCAAGCTTTGAACCTCCGTAACTTCGGCAAATGAGCTCCAACTACCTTCAAAATTTGACCACAGAATCACCTCGACGAGCTCTTTAACATGACAAATGAGGCTTCATTGTATCTTGGTGAGTTTTCCAGAAAACGAGTAATTTATGTGCTCAAACACACATCTTTCGTGACTTTTCAAGATTTGAACCTCCGTAACTTCGGCAAATGTGCTTCACATTCCGTCAAAAATTGATCATAGAATCACCTCGTTGAGCTCTTCATCATGACTCAGAATGCTTCATTGTATCTTGGTGAGTTTTTTAGAAAACGAGTAATTTATGTGCACAAACACACATCTTTCGTGACTTTTCAAGCTTTGAACCTCCGTAACATCGGCAAATGAGCTCCAAATCGCTTCAAAATTTTACCACAGAATCACCTCGACGAGCTCTTTAACATGACAAATAAGGCTTCATTGTATCTTGGTGAGTTTTCCAGAAAACGAGTAATTTATGTGCACAAACACACTTCTTTCGTGACTTTCCAAGCTTTGAACCTCCGTAACTTCGGCAAATGAGCTCCAACTACCTTCAAAATTTGACCACAGAATCACCTCGACGAACTCTTTAACATGACAAATGAGGCTTCATTGTATCTTGGTGAGTTTTCCAGAAAACGAGTAATTTATGTGCACAAACACACTTCTTTCGTGACTTTTCAAGTTTTGAACCTCCGTAACTTCGGCAAAGGAGCTCCAACTACCTTCAAAATTTGACCACAGAATCACCTCGACGAGCTCTTTCACACGACTAAGAAGGCTTCATTGTATCTTGGTGAGTTTTCTAGAAAACGAGTGATTTATGTGCACAAACACACTTCTTTCGTGACTTTTCAAGCTTTGGACCTCCGTAACTTCGGCAAATGAGCTCCAAGTCGCTTCAAAATTTTACCACAGAATCACCTCAACGAGCTCTTTCACACGACTAAGACGGCTTCATTGTATCTTGGTGAGTTTTCTAGAAAACGAGTGATTTATGTGCAAAAACATACTTCTTTCGTGACTTTTCAAGTTTTGAACCTCCGTAACTTCGGCAAAGGAGCTCCAACTACCTTCAAAATTTGACCACAGAATCACCTCGACGAGCTTTTTAACATGACAAATAAGGCTTCATTGTATCTTGGTGAGTTTTCCAGAAAACGAGTAATTTATGTGCACAAACACACTTCTTTCGTGACTTTTCAAGCTTTGAACCTCCGTAACTTCGGCAAATGAGCTCCAACTACCTTCAAAATTTGACCACAGAATCACCTCGACGAGCTCTTTAACATGACAAATGAGGCTTCATTGTATCTTGGTGAGTTTTCCAGAAAACGAGTAATTTATGTGCTCAAACACACATCTTTCGTGACTTTTCAAGATTTGAACCTCCGTAACTTCGGCAAATGTGCTTCACATTCCGTCAAAAATTGATCATAGAATCACCTCGTTGAGCTCTTCATCATGACTCAGAATGCTTCATTGTATCTTGGTGAGTTTTTTAGAAAACGAGTAATTTATGTGCACAAACACACATCTTTCGTGACTTTTCAAGCTTTGAACCTCCGTAACATCGGCAAATGAGCTCCAAATCGCTTCAAAATTTTACCACAGAATCACCTCGACGAGCTCTTTAACATGACAAATAAGGCTTCATTGTATCTTGGTGAGTTTTCCAGAAAACGAGTAATTTATGTGCACAAACACACTTCTTTCGTGACTTTCCAAGCTTTGAACCTCCGTAACTTCGGCAAATGAGCTCCAACTACCTTCAAAATTTGACCACAGAATCACCTCGACGAACTCTTTAACATGACAAATGAGGCTTCATTGTATCTTGGTGAGTTTTCCAGAAAACGAGTAATTTATGTGCACAAACACACTTCTTTCGTGACTTTTCAAGTTTTGAACCTCCGTAACTTCGGCAAAGGAGCTCCAACTACCTTCAAAATTTGACCACAGAATCACCTCGACGAGCTCTTTCACACGACTAAGAAGGCTTCATTGTATCTTGGTGAGTTTTCTAGAAAACGAGTGATTTATGTGCACAAACACACTTCTTTCGTGACTTTTCAAGCTTTGGACCTCCGTAACTTCGGCAAATGAGCTCCAAGTCGCTTCAAAATTTTACCACAGAATCACCTCAACGAGCTCTTTCACACGACTAAGACGGCTTCATTGTATCTTGGTGAGTTTTCTAGAAAACGAGTGATTTATGTGCAAAAACATACTTCTTTCGTGACTTTTCAAGTTTTGAACCTCCGTAACTTCGGCAAAGGAGCTCCAACTACCTTCAAAATTTGACCACAGAATCACCTCGACGAGCTTTTTAACATGACAAATAAGGCTTCATTGTATCTTGGTGAGTTTTCCAGAAAACGAGTAATTTATGTGCTCAAACACACATCTTTCGTGACTTTTCAAGATTTGAACCTCCGTAACTTCGGCAAATGTGCTTCACATTCCGTAAAAAATTGATCATAGAATCACCTCGTTGAGCTCTTCATCATGACTCAGAAGGCTTCATTGTATCTTGGTGAGTTTTTTAGAAAACGAGTAATTTATGTGCACAAACACACATCTTTCGTGACTTTTCAAGCTTTGAACCTCCGTAACATCGGCAAATGAGCTCCAAATCGCTTCAAAATTTTACCACAGAATCACCTCGACGAGCTCTTTAACATGACAAATAAGGCTTCATTGTATCTTGGTGAGTTTTCCAGAAAACGAGTAATTTATGTGCACAAACACACTTCTTTCGTGACTTTTCAAGCTTTGAACCTCCGTAACTTCGGCAAAGGAGCTCCAACTACCTTCAAAATTTGACCACAGAATCACCTCGACGAGCTGTTTCACACGACTAAGAAGGCTTCATTGTATCTTGGTGAGTTTTCTAGAAAACGAGTGATTTATGTGCACAAACACACTTCTTTCTTGACTTTTCAAGCTTTGGACCTCCGTAACTTCGGCAAATGAGCTCCAAGTCGCTTCAAAATTTTACCACAGAATCACCTCAACGAGCTCTTTCACACGACTAAGACGGCTTCATTGTAACTTGGTGAGTTTTCTAGAAAACGAGTGATTTATGTGCAAAAACATACTTCTTTCGTGACTTTTCAAGCTTTGAACCTCCGTAACTTCGGCAAATGAGCTCCAACTACCTTCAAAATTTGACCACAGAATCACCTCGACGAGCTCTTTAACATGACAAATAAGGCTTCATTGTATCTTGGTGAGTTTTCTAGAAAACGAGTGATTTATGTGCACAAACACACTTCGTTCGTGACTTTTCAAGCTTTGAACCTCCGTAACTTCGGCAAATGAGCTTCAAATACCTTCAAAATTTGAACACAGAATCACCTCGACGAACTCTTTTTAACACAGTTAAGAAGGCTTCATTGTATCTTGGTGAGTTTTCTAGAAAACGAGTGATTTATGTGCACAAACACACTTCTTTAGTGACTTTTCAAGCTTTGGACCTCCGTAACTTCGGCAAATGTGCTTCAAATTGCTTAAAAAATTGATCATAGAATCACCTCGTTGAGCTCTTCATCATGACTTATAAGGCTTCATTGTATCTTGGTGAGTTTTCTAGAAAACGAGTGATTTATGTGCACAAACACACTTCGTTCGTGACTTTTCAAGTTTTGAACCTACGTAACTTCGGCAAATGAGCTCCAACTACCTTCAAAATTTGACCACAGAATCACCTCGACGAGCTATTTAACATGACAAATAAGGCTTCATTGTATCTTGGTGAGTTTTCTAGAAAACGAGTGATTTATGTGCACAAACACACTTCGTTCGTGACTTTTCAAGCTTTGAACCTCCGTAACTTCGGCAAATGAGCTTCAAATACCTTCAAAATTATACCACAGAATCACATCGACGAACTCTTTTTAACACAGTTAAGAAGGCTTCATTGTATCTTGGTGAGTTTTCTAGAAAACGTGTGATTTATGTGCACAAACACACTTCGTTCGTGACTTTTCAAGCTTTGAACCTCCGTAACTTCGGCAAATGAGCTTCACATTCCGTAAAAAATTGATCATAGAATCACCTCGTTGAGCTCTTCATCATGACTCAGAAGGCTTCATTGTATCTTGGTGAGTTTTCCAGAAAACGAGTAATTTATGTGCACAAACACACTTCTTTCGTGACTTTTCAAGCTTTGAACCTCCGTAACTTCGGCAAAGGAGCTCCAACTACCTTCAAAATTTGACCACAGAATCACCTCGACGAGCTTTTTAACATGACAAATAAGGCTTCATTGTATCTTGGTGAGTTTTCCAGAAAACGAGTAATTTATGTGCTCAAACACACATCTTTCGTGACTTTTCAAGATTTGAACCTCCGTAACTTCGGCAAATGTGCTTCACATTCCGTAAAAAATTGATCATAGAATCACCTCGTTGAGCTCTTCATCATGACTCAGAAGGCTTCATTGTATCTTGGTGAGTTTTCTAGAAAACGAGTAATTTATGTGCACAAACATACTTCTTTCGTGACTTTTCAAGTTTTGAACCTACGTAACTTCGGCAAATGAGCTCCAAGTCGCTTCAAAATTTTACCACAGAATCACCTCAACGAGCTCTTTCACACGACTAAGAAGGCTTCATTGTATCTTGGTGAGTTTTCTAGAAAACGAGTGATTTATGTGCTCAAACACACATCTTTCGTGACTTTTCAAGATTTGAACCTCCGTAACTTCGGCAAAGGAGCTCCAAGTCGCTTCAAAATTTTACCACAGAATCACCTCAACGAGCTCTTTCACACGACTAAGACGGCTTCATTGTATCTTGGTGAGTTTTCCAGAAAACGAGTAATTTATGTGCTCAAACACACATCTTTCGTGACTTTTCAAGATTTGAACCTCCGTAACTTCGGCAAATGTGCTTCACATTCCGTAAAAAATTGATCATAGAATCACCTCGTTGAGCTCTTCATCATGACTCAGAAGGCTTCATTGTATCTTGGTGAGTTTTCTAGAAAACGAGTAATTTATGTGCACAAACATACTTCTTTCGTGACTTTTCAAGTTTTGAACCTACGTAACTTCGGCAAATGAGCTCCAAGTCGCTTCAAAATTTTACCACAGAATCACCTCAACGAGCTCTTTCACACGACTAAGACGGCTTCATTGTATCTTGGTGAGTTTTCTAGAAAACGAGTAATTTATGTGCACAAACACACTTCTTTCGTGACTTTTCAAGCTTTGGACCTCCGTAACTTCGGCAAATGAGCTCCAAGTCGCTTCAAAATTTTACCACAGAATCACCTCAACGAGCTCTTTCACACGACTAAGACGGCTTCATTGTATCTTGGTGAGTTTTCCAGAAAACGAGTAATTTATGTGCTCAAACACACATCTTTCGTGACTTTTCAAGATTTGAACCTCCGTAACTTCGGCAAATGTGCTTCACATTCCGTAAAAAATTGATCATAGAATCACCTCGTTGAGCTCTTCATCATGACTCAGAAGGCTTCATTGTATCTTGGTGAGTTTTCTAGAAAACGAGTAATTTATGTGCACAAACATACTTCTTTCGTGACTTTTCAAGTTTTGAACCTACGTAACTTCGGCAAATGAGCTCCAACTACCTTCAAAATTTGACCACAGAATCACCTCGACGAGCTCTTTCACACGACTAAGAAGGCTTCATTGTATCTTGGTGAGTTTTCTAGAAAACGAGTGATTTATGTGCACAAACACACTTCTTTCGTGACTTTTCAAGCTTTGGACCTCCGTAACTTCGGCAAATGAGCTCCAAGTCGCTTCAAAATTTTACCACAGAATCACCTCAACGAGCTCTTTCACACGACTAAGACGGCTTCATTGTATCTTGGTGAGTTTTCTAGAAAACGAGTGATTTATGTGCAAAAACATACTTCTTTCGTGACTTTTCAAGTTTTGAACCTCCGTAACTTCGGCAAAGGAGCTCCAACTACCTTCAAAATTTGACCACAGAATCACCTCGACGAGCTTTTTAACATGACAAATAAGGCTTCATTGTATCTTGGTGAGTTTTCCAGAAAACGAGTAATTTATGTGCACAAACATACTTCTTTCGTGACTTTTCAAGTTTTGAACCTACGTAACTTCGGCAAATGAGCTCCAAGTCGCTTCAAAATTTTACCACAGAATCACCTCAACGAGCTCTTTCACACGACTAGGAAGGCTTCATTGTATCTTGGTGAGTTTTCTAGAAAACGAGTGATTTATGTGCACAAACACACTTCTTTCGTGACTTTTCAAGCTTTGGACCTCCGTAACTTCGGCAAATGAGCTCCAAGTCGCTTCAAAATTTTACCACAGAATCACCTCAACGAGCTCTTTCACACGACTAAGACGGCTTCATTGTATCTTGGTGAGTTTTCCAGAAAACGAGTAATTTATGTGCTCAAACACACATCTTTCGTGACTTTTCAAGATTTGAACCTCCGTAACTTCGGCAAATGTGCTTCACATTCCGTAAAAAATTGATCATAGAATCACCTCGTTGAGCTCTTCATCATGACTCAGAAGGCTTCATTGTATCTTGGTGAGTTTTCTAGAAAACGAGTAATTTATGTGCACAAACATACTTCTTTCGTGACTTTTCAAGTTTTGAACCTACGTAACTTCGGCAAATGAGCTCCAACTACCTTCAAAATTTGACCACAGAATCACCTCGACGAGCTCTTTCACACGACTAAGAAGGCTTCATTGTATCTTGGTGAGTTTTCTAGAAAACGAGTGATTTATGTGCACAAACACACTTCTTTCGTGACTTTTCAAGCTTTGGACCTCCGTAACTTCGGCAAATGAGCTCCAAGTCGCTTCAAAATTTTACCACAGAATCACCTCAACGAGCTCTTTCACACGACTAAGACGGCTTCATTGTATCTTGGTGAGTTTTCTAGAAAACGAGTGATTTATGTGCAAAAACATACTTCTTTCGTGACTTTTCAAGCTTTGAACCTACGTAACTTCGGCAAATGAGCTCCAACTACCTTCAAAATTTGACCACAGAATCACCTCGACGAGCTCTTTAACATGACAAATAAGGCTTCATTGTATCTTGGTGAGTTTTCTAGAAAACGTGTGATTTATGTGCACAAACACACTTCGTTCGTGACTTTTCAAGCTTTGAACCTCCGTAACTTCGGCAAATGAGCTTCAAATACCTTCAAAATTATACCACAGAATCACATCGACGAACTCTTTTTAACACAGTTAAGAAGGCTTCATTGTATCTTGGTGAGTTTTCTAGAAAACGAGTGATTTATGTGCACAAACACACTTCGTTCGTGACTTTTCAATCTTTGAACCTCCGTAACTTCGGCAAAGGAGCTCCAACTACCTTCAAAATTTGACCACAGAATCACATCGACGAACTCTTTTTAACACAGTTAAGAAGGCTTCATTGTATCTTGGTGAGTTTTCTAGAAAACGAGTGATTTATGTGCACAAACACACTTCTTTCGTGACTTTTCAAGCTTTGGACCTCCGTAACTTCGGCAAATGTGCTTCAAATTGCTTAAAAAATTGATCATAGAATCACCTCGTTGAGCTCTTCATCATGACTCATAAGGCTTCATTGTATCTTGGTGAGTTTTCTAGAAAACGAGTAATTTATGTGCACAAACATACTTGTTTCGTGACTTTTCAAGCTTTGAACCTACGTAACTTCGGCAAATGAGCTCCAACTACCTTCAAAATTTGACCACAGAATCACCTCGACGAGCTCTTTAACATGACAAATAAGGCTTCATTGTATCTTGGTGAGTTTTCTAGAAAACGTGTGATTTATGTGCACAAACACACTTCGTTCGTGACTTTTCAAGCTTTGAACCTCCGTAACTTCGGCAAATGAGCTTCACATTCCGTAAAAAATTGATCATAGAATCACCTCGTTGAGCTCTTCATCATGACTCAGAAGGCTTCATTGTATCTTGGTGAGTTTTCCAGAAAACGAGTAATTTATGTGCACAAACACACTTCTTTCGTGACTTTTCAAGCTTTGAACCTCCGTAACTTCGGCAAAGGAGCTCCAACTACCTTCAAAATTTGACCACAGAATCACCTCGACGAGCTTTTTAACATGACAAATAAGGCTTCATTGTATCTTGGTGAGTTTTCCAGAAAACGAGTAATTTATGTGCTCAAACACACATCTTTCGTGACTTTTCAAGATTTGAACCTCCGTAACTTCGGCAAATGTGCTTCACATTCCGTAAAAAATTGATCATAGAATCACCTCGTTGAGCTCTTCATCATGACTCAGAAGGCTTCATTGTATCTTGGTGAGTTTTCTAGAAAATGAGTAATTTATGTGCACAAACATACTTCTTTCGTGACTTTTCAAGTTTTGAACCTACGTAACTTCGGCAAATGAGCTCCAAGTCGCTTCAAAATTTTACCACAGAATCACCTCAACGAGCTCTTTCACACGACTAAGAAGGCTTCATTGTATCTTGGTGAGTTTTCTAGAAAACGAGTGATTTATGTGCACAAACACACTTCTTTCGTGACTTTTCAAGCTTTGGACCTCCGTAACTTCGGCAAATGAGCTCCAAGTCGCTTCAAAATTTTACCACAGAATCACCTCAACGAGCTCTTTCACACGACTAAGACGGCTTCATTGTATCTTGGTGAGTTTTCCAGAAAACGAGTAATTTATGTGCTCAAACACACATCTTTCGTGACTTTTCAAGATTTGAACCTCCGTAACTTCGGCAAATGTGCTTCACATTCCGTAAAAAATTGATCATAGAATCACCTCGTTGAGCTCTTCATCATGACTCAGAAGGCTTCATTGTATCTTGGTGAGTTTTCTAGAAAACGTGTGATTTATGTGCACAAACACACTTCGTTCGTGACTTTTCAAGCTTTGAACCTCCGTAACTTCGGCAAATGAGCTTCACATTCCGTAAAAAATTGATCATAGAATCACCTCGTTGAGCTCTTCATCATGACTCAGAAGGCTTCATTGTATCTTGGTGAGTTTTCCAGAAAACGAGTAATTTATGTGCACAAACACACTTCTTTCGTGACTTTTCAAGCTTTGAACCTCCGTAACTTCGGCAAAGGAGCTCCAACTACCTTCAAAATTTGACCACAGAATCACCTCAACGAGCTCTTTCACACGACTAAGAAGGCTTCATTGTATCTTGGTGAGTTTTCTAGAAAACGAGTGATTTATGTGCAAAAACATACTTCTTTCGTGACTTTTCAAGCTTTGAACCTACGTAACTTCGGCAAATGAGCTCCAACTACCTTCAAAATTTGACCACAGAATCACCTCGACGAGCTCTTTAACATGACAAATAAGGCTTCATTGTATCTTGGTGAGTTTTCTAGAAAACGTGTGATTTATGTGCACAAACACACTTCGTTCGTGACTTTTCAAGCTTTGAACCTCCGTAACTTCGGCAAATGAGCTTCAAATACCTTCAAAATTATACCACAGAATCACATCGACGAACTCTTTTTAACACAGTTAAGAAGGCTTCATTGTATCTTGGTGAGTTTTCTAGAAAACGAGTGATTTATGTGCACAAACACACTTCGTTCGTGACTTTTCAATCTTTGAACCTCCGTAACTTCGGCAAAGGAGCTCCAACTACCTTCAAAATTTGACCACAGAATCACATCGACGAACTCTTTTTAACACAGTTAAGAAGGCTTCATTGTATCTTGGTGAGTTTTCTAGAAAACGAGTGATTTATGTGCACAAACACATTTCTTTCGTGACTTTTCAAGCTTTGGACCTCCGTAACTTCGGCAAATGTGCTTCAAATTGCTTAAAAAATTGATCATAGAATCACCTCGTTGAGCTCTTCATCATGACTCATAAGGCTTCATTGTATCTTGGTGAGTTTTCTAGAAAACGAGTAATTTATGTGCACAAACATACTTGTTTCGTGACTTTTCAAGCTTTGAACCTACGTAACTTCGGCAAATGAGCTCCAACTACCTTCAAAATTTGACCACAGAATCACCTCGACGAGCTTTTTAACATGACAAATAAGGCTTCATTGTATCTTGGTGAGTTTTCTAGAAAACGAGTGATTTATGTGCACAAACACACTTCTTTCGTGACTTTTCAAGCTTTGGACCTCCGTAACTTCGGCAAATGAGCTCCAAGTCGCTTCAAAATTTTACCACAGAATCACCTCAACGAGCTCTTTCACACGACTAAGACGGCTTCATTGTATCTTGGTGAGTTTTCTAGAAAACGAGTAATTTATGTGCACAAACATACTTCTTTCGTGACTTTTCAAGTTTTGAACCTACGTAACTTCGGCAAATGAGCTCCAACTACCTTCAAAATTTGACCACAGAATCACCTCGACGAGCTCTTTCACACGACTAAGAAGGCTTCATTGTATCTTGGTGAGTTTTCTAGAAAACGAGTGATTTATGTGCACAAACACACTTCTTTCGTGACTTTTCAAGCTTTGGACCTCCGTAACTTCGGCAAATGAGCTCCAAGTCGCTTCAAAATTTTACCACAGAATCACCTCAACGAGCTCTTTCACACGACTAAGACGGCTTCATTGTATCTTGGTGAGTTTTCTAGAAAACGAGTAATTTATGTGCACAAACATACTTCTTTCGTGACTTTTCAAGTTTTGAACCTACGTAACTTCGGCAAATGTGCTTCAAATTGCTTAAAAAATTGATCATAGAATCACCTCGTTGAGCTCTTCATCATGACTTATCAGGCTTCATTGTATCTTGGTAAGTTTTCCAGAAAACGAGTAATTTATGTGCTCAAACACACATCTTTCGTGACTTTTCAAGATTTGAACTTCCGTAACTTCGGCAAATGTGCTTCACATTCCGTCAAAAATTGATCATAGAATCACCTCGTTGAGCTCTTCATCATGACTCAGAATGCTTCATTGTATCTTGGTGAGTTTTTTAGAAAACGAGTAATTTATGTGCACAAACACACATCTTTCGTGACTTTTCAAGCTTTGAACCTCCGTAACTTCGGCAAATGAGCTTCAAATTGCTTAAAAAATTGATCATAGAATCACCTCGTTGAGCTCTTCATCATGACTCATAAGGCTTCATTGTATCTTGGTGAGTTTTCTAGAAAACGAGTAATTTATGTGCACAAACATACTTGTTTCGTGACTTTTCAAGCTTTGAACCTACGTAACTTCGGCAAATGAGCTCCAACTACCTTCAAAATTTGACCACAGAATCACCTCGACGAGCTCTTTAACATGACAAATAAGGCTTCATTGTATCTTGGTGAGTTTTCCAGAAAACGAGTAATTTATGTGCACAAACACACTTCTTTCGTGACTTTTCAAGCTTTGAACCTCCGACACTTCGGCAAATGAGCTCCAAATCGCTTCAAAATTTTACCACAGAATCACCTCGACGAGCTCTTTAACATGACAAATAAGGCTTCATTGTATCTTGGTGAGTTTTCCAGAAAACGAGTAATTTATGTGCACAAACACACATCTTTCGTGACTTTTCAAGATTTGAACCTCCGTAACTTCGGCAAATGAGCTCCAACTACCTTCAAAATTTGACCACAGAATCACCTCGACGAGCTCTTTAACATGACAAATAAGGCTTCATTGTATCTTGGTGAGTTTTCTAGAAAACGAGTGATTTATGTGCACAAACACACTTCGTTCGTGACTTTTCAAGCTTTGAACCTCCGTAACTTCGGCAAATGAGCTTCAAATACCTTCAAAATTTGAACACAGAATCACCTCGACGAGCTCTTTCACACGACTAAGAAGGCTTCATTGTATCTTGGTGAGTTTTCTAGAAAACGAGTGATTTATGTGCACAAACACACTTCTTTCGTGACTTTTCAAGATTTGGACCTCCGTAACTTCGGCAAATGTGCTTCAAATTGCTTAAAAAATTGATCATAGAATCACCTCGTTGAGCTCTTCATCATGACTTATAAGGCTTCATTGTATCTTGGTGAGTTTTCTAGAAAACGAGTGATTTATGTGCACAAACACACTTCGTTCGTGACTTTTCAAGTTTTGAACCTACGTAACTTCGGCAAATGAGCTCCAACTACCTTCAAAATTTGACCACAGAATCACCTCGACGAGCTCTTTAACATGACAAATAAGGCTTCATTGTATCTTGGTGAGTTTTCTAGAAAACGAGTGATTTATGTGCACAAACACACTTCGTTCGTGACTTTTCAAGCTTTGAACCTCCGTAACTTCGGCAAATGAGCTTCAAATACCTTCAAAATTATACCACAGAATCACATCGACGAACTCTTTTTAACACAGTTAAGAAGGCTTCATTGTATCTTGGTGAGTTTTCTAGAAAACGAGTGATTTATGTGCACAAACACACTTCGTTCGTGACTTTTCAATCTTTGAACCTCCGTAACTTCGGCAAAGGAGCTCCAACTACCTTCAAAATTTGACCACAGAATCACATCGACGAACTTTTTTTAACACAGTTAAGAAGGCTTCATTGTATCTCGGTGAGTTTTCTAGAAAACGAGTGATTTATGTGCACAAACACACTTCTTTCGTGACTTTTCAAGCTTTGGACCTCCGTAACTTCGGCAAATGTGCTTCAAATTGCTTAAAAAATTGATCATAGAATCACCTCGTTGAGCTCTTCATCATGACTCATAAGGCTTCATTGTATCTTGGTGAGTTTTCTAGAAAACGAGTAATTTATGTGCACAAACATACTTGTTTCGTGACTTTTCAAGCTTTGAACCTACGTAACTTCGGCAAATGAGCTCCAACTACCTTCAAAATTTGACCACAGAATCACCTCGACGAGCTTTTTAACATGACAAATAAGGCTTCATTGTATCTTGGTGAGTTTTCTAGAAAACGAGTGATTTATGTGCACAAACACACTTCTTTCGTGACTTTTCAAGCTTTGGACCTCCGTAACTTCGGCAAATGAGCTCCAAGTCGCTTCAAAATTTTACCACAGAATCACCTCAACGAGCTCTTTCACACGACTAAGACGGCTTCATTGTATCTTGGTGAGTTTTCTAGAAAACGAGTAATTTATGTGCACAAACATACTTCTTTCGTGACTTTTCAAGTTTTGAACCTACGTAACTTCGGCAAATGAGCTCCAACTACCTTCAAAATTTGACCACAGAATCACCTCGACGAGCTCTTTCACACGACTAAGAAGGCTTCATTGTATCTTGGTGAGTTTTCTAGAAAACGAGTGATTTATGTGCACAAACACACTTCTTTCGTGACTTTTCAAGCTTTGGACCTCCGTAACTTCGGCAAATGAGCTCCAAGTCGCTTCAAAATTTTACCACAGAATCACCTCAACGAGCTCTTTCACACGACTAAGACGGCTTCATTGTATCTTGGTGAGTTTTCTAGAAAACGAGTAATTTATGTGCACAAACATACTTCTTTCGTGACTTTTCAAGTTTTGAACCTACGTAACTTCGGCAAATGTGCTTCAAATTGCTTAAAAAATTGATCATAGAATCACCTCGTTGAGCTCTTCATCATGACTTATCAGGCTTCATTGTATCTTGGTAAGTTTTCCAGAAAACGAGTAATTTATGTGCTCAAACACACATCTTTCGTGACTTTTCAAGATTTGAACTTCCGTAACTTCGGCAAATGTGCTTCACATTCCGTCAAAAATTGATCATAGAATCACCTCGTTGAGCTCTTCATCATGACTCAGAATGCTTCATTGTATCTTGGTGAGTTTTTTAGAAAACGAGTAATTTATGTGCACAAACACACATCTTTCGTGACTTTTCAAGCTTTGAACCTCCGTAACTTCGGCAAATGAGCTTCAAATTGCTTAAAAAATTGATCATAGAATCACCTCGTTGAGCTCTTCATCATGACTCATAAGGCTTCATTGTATCTTGGTGAGTTTTCTAGAAAACGAGTAATTTATGTGCACAAACATACTTGTTTCGTGACTTTTCAAGCTTTGAACCTACGTAACTTCGGCAAATGAGCTCCAACTACCTTCAAAATTTGACCACAGAATCACCTCGACGAGCTCTTTAACATGACAAATAAGGCTTCATTGTATCTTGGTGAGTTTTCCAGAAAACGAGTAATTTATGTGCACAAACACACTTCTTTCGTGACTTTTCAAGCTTTGAACCTCCGACACTTCGGCAAATGAGCTCCAAATCGCTTCAAAATTTTACCACAGAATCACCTCGACGAGCTCTTTAACATGACAAATAAGGCTTCATTGTATCTTGGTGAGTTTTCCAGAAAACGAGTAATTTATGTGCACAAACACACATCTTTCGTGACTTTTCAAGATTTGAACCTCCGTAACTTCGGCAAATGAGCTCCAACTACCTTCAAAATTTGACCACAGAATCACCTCGACGAGCTCTTTAACATGACAAATAAGGCTTCATTGTATCTTGGTGAGTTTTCTAGAAAACGAGTGATTTATGTGCACAAACACACTTCGTTCGTGACTTTTCAAGCTTTGAACCTCCGTAACTTCGGCAAATGAGCTTCAAATACCTTCAAAATTTGAACACAGAATCACCTCGACGAGCTCTTTCACACGACTAAGAAGGCTTCATTGTATCTTGGTGAGTTTTCTAGAAAACGAGTGATTTATGTGCACAAACACACTTCTTTCGTGACTTTTCAAGATTTGGACCTCCGTAACTTCGGCAAATGTGCTTCAAATTGCTTAAAAAATTGATCATAGAATCACCTCGTTGAGCTCTTCATCATGACTTATAAGGCTTCATTGTATCTTGGTGAGTTTTCTAGAAAACGAGTGATTTATGTGCACAAACACACTTCGTTCGTGACTTTTCAAGTTTTGAACCTACGTAACTTCGGCAAATGAGCTCCAACTACCTTCAAAATTTGACCACAGAATCACCTCGACGAGCTCTTTAACATGACAAATAAGGCTTCATTGTATCTTGGTGAGTTTTCTAGAAAACGAGTGATTTATGTGCACAAACACACTTCGTTCGTGACTTTTCAAGCTTTGAACCTCCGTAACTTCGGCAAATGAGCTTCAAATACCTTCAAAATTATACCACAGAATCACATCGACGAACTCTTTTTAACACAGTTAAGAAGGCTTCATTGTATCTTGGTGAGTTTTCTAGAAAACGAGTGATTTATGTGCACAAACACACTTCGTTCGTGACTTTTCAATCTTTGAACCTCCGTAACTTCGGCAAAGGAGCTCCAACTACCTTCAAAATTTGACCACAGAATCACATCGACGAACTTTTTTTAACACAGTTAAGAAGGCTTCATTGTATCTCGGTGAGTTTTCTAGAAAACGAGTGATTTATGTGCACAAACACACTTCTTTCGTGACTTTTCAAGCTTTGGACCTCCGTAACTTCGGCAAATGAGCTCCAAGTCGCTTCAAAATTTTACCACAGAATCACCTCAACGAGCTCTTTCACACGACTAAGACGGCTTCATTGTATCTTGGTGAGTTTTCTAGAAAACGAGTAATTTATGTGCACAAACATACTTCTTTCGTGACTTTTCAAGTTTTGAACCTACGTAACTTCGGCAAATGAGCTCCAACTACCTTCAAAATTTGACCACAGAATCACCTCGACGAGCTCTTTAACATGACACATAAGGCTTCATTGTATCTTGGTGAGTTTTCTAGAAAACGAGTGATTTATGTGCACAAACACACTTCGTTCGTGACTTTTCAAGCTTTGAACCTCCGTACCTTCGGCAAATGAGCTCCAAATCGCTTCAAAATTTTACCACAGAATCACCTCGTTGAGCTCTTCATCATGACTCATAAGGCTTCATTGTATCTTGGTGAGTTTTCTAGAAAACGAGTAATTTATGTGCACAAACATACTTGTTTCGTGACTTTTCAAGCTTTGAACCTACGTAACTTCGGCAAATGAGCTCCAACTACCTTCAAAATTTGACCACAGAATCACCTCGACGAGCTCTTTAACATGACAAATAAGGCTTCATTGTATCTTGGTGAGTTTTCCAGAAAACGAGTAATTTATGTGCACAAACACACTTCTTTCGTGACTTTTCAAGCTTTGAACCTCCGACACTTCGGCAAATGAGCTCCAAATCGCTTCAAAATTTTACCACAGAATCACCTCGACGAGCTCTTTCACACGACTAAGACGGCTTCATTGTATCTTGGTGAGTTTTCTAGAAAACGAGTAATTTATGTGCACAAACATACTTCTTTCGTGACTTTTCAAGTTTTGAACCTCCGTAACTTCGGCAAATGTGCTTCAAATTGCTTAAAAAATTGATCATAGAATCACCTCGTTGAGCTCTTCATCATGACTTATAAGGCTTCATTGTATCTTGGTAAGTTTTCCAGAAAACGAGTAATTTATGTGCTCAAACACACATCTTTCGTGACTTTTCAAGATTTGAACTTCCGTAACTTCGGCAAATGTGCTTCACATTCCGTCAAAAATTGATCATAGAATCACCTCGTTGAGCTCTTCATCATGACTCAGAATGCTTCATTGTATCTTGGTGAGTTTTTTAGAAAACGAGTAATTTATGTGCACAAACACACATCTTTCGTGACTTTTCAAGCTTTGAACCTCCGTAACTTCGGCAAATGAGCTTCAAATACCTTCAAAATTTGAACACAGAATCACCTCGACGAGCTCTTTCACACGACTAAGAAGGCTTCATTGTATCTTGGTGAGTTTTCTAGAAAACGAGTGATTTATGTGCACAAACACACTTCTTTCGTGACTTTTCAAGATTTGGACCTCCGTAACTTCGGCAAATGTGCTTCAAATTGCTTAAAAAATTGATCATAGAATCACCTCGTTGAGCTCTTCATCATGACTTATAAGGCTTCATTGTATCTTGGTGAGTTTTCTAGAAAACGAGTGATTTATGTGCACAAACACACTTCGTTCGTGACTTTTCAAGTTTTGAACCTACGTAACTTCGGCAAATGAGCTCCAACTACCTTCAAAATTTGACCACAGAATCACCTCGACGAGCTCTTTAACATGACAAATAAGGCTTCATTGTATCTTGGTGAGTTTTCTAGAAAACGAGTGATTTATGTGCACAAACACACTTCGTTCGTGACTTTTCAAGCTTTGAACCTCCGTAACTTCGGCAAATGAGCTTCAAATACCTTCAAAATTATACCACAGAATCACATCGACGAACTCTTTTTAACACAGTTAAGAAGGCTTCATTGTATCTTGGTGAGTTTTCTAGAAAACGAGTGATTTATGTGCACAAACACACTTCGTTCGTGACTTTTCAATCTTTGAACCTCCGTAACTTCGGCAAAGGAGCTCCAACTACCTTCAAAATTTGACCACAGAATCACATCGACGAACTTTTTTTAACACAGTTAAGAAGGCTTCATTGTATCTTGGTGAGTTTTCTAGAAAACGAGTGATTTATGTGCACAAACACACTTCTTTCGTGACTTTTCAAGCTTTGGACCTCCGTAACTTCGGCAAATGAGCTCCAAGTCGCTTCAAAATTTTACCACAGAATCACCTCAACGAGCTCTTTCACACGACTAAGACGGCTTCATTGTATCTTGGTGAGTTTTCTAGAAAACGAGTAATTTATGTGCACAAACATACTTCTTTCGTGACTTTTCAAGTTTTGAACCTACGTAACTTCGGCAAATGAGCTCCAACTACCTTCAAAATTTGACCACAGAATCACCTCGACGAGCTCTTTAACATGACACATAAGGCTTCATTGTATCTTGGTGAGTTTTCTAGAAAACGAGTGATTTATGTGCACAAACACACTTCGTTCGTGACTTTTCAAGCTTTGAACCTCCGTACCTTCGGCAAATGAGCTCCAAATCGCTTCAAAATTTTACCACAGAATCACCTCGTTGAGCTCTTCATCATGACTCATAAGGCTTCATTGTATCTTGGTGAGTTTTCTAGAAAACGAGTAATTTATGTGCACAAACATACTTGTTTCGTGACTTTTCAAGCTTTGAACCTACGTAACTTCGGCAAATGAGCTCCAACTACCTTCAAAATTTGACCACAGAATCACCTCGACGAGCTCTTTAACATGACAAATAAGGCTTCATTGTATCTTGGTGAGTTTTCCAGAAAACGAGTAATTTATGTGCACAAACACACTTCTTTCGTGACTTTTCAAGCTTTGAACCTCCGACACTTCGGCAAATGAGCTCCAAATCGCTTCAAAATTTTACCACAGAATCACCTCGACGAGCTCTTTCACACGACTAAGACGGCTTCATTGTATCTTGGTGAGTTTTCTAGAAAACGAGTAATTTATGTGCACAAACATACTTCTTTCGTGACTTTTCAAGTTTTGAACCTCCGTAACTTCGGCAAATGTGCTTCAAATTGCTTAAAAAATTGATCATAGAATCACCTCGTTGAGCTCTTCATCATGACTTATAAGGCTTCATTGTATCTTGGTAAGTTTTCCAGAAAACGAGTAATTTATGTGCTCAAACACACATCTTTCGTGACTTTTCAAGATTTGAACTTCCGTAACTTCGGCAAATGTGCTTCACATTCCGTCAAAAATTGATCATAGAATCACCTCGTTGAGCTCTTCATCATGACTCAGAATGCTTCATTGTATCTTGGTGAGTTTTTTAGAAAACGAGTAATTTATGTGCACAAACACACATCTTTCGTGACTTTTCAAGCTTTGAACCTCCGTAACTTCGGCAAATGAGCTTCAAATACCTTCAAAATTTGAACACAGAATCACCTCGACGAGCTCTTTCACACGACTAAGAAGGCTTCATTGTATCTTGGTGAGTTTTCTAGAAAACGAGTGATTTATGTGCACAAACACACTTCTTTCGTGACTTTTCAAGCTTTGGACCTCCGTAACTTCGGCAAATGTGCTTCAAATTGCTTAAAAAATTGATCATAGAATCACCTCGTTGAGCTCTTCATCATGACTTATAAGGCTTCATTGTATCTTGGTGAGTTTTCTAGAAAACGAGTGATTTATGTGCACAAACACACTTCGTTCGTGACTTTTCAAGTTTTGAACCTACGTAACTTCGGCAAATGAGCTCCAACTACCTTCAAAATTTGACCACAGAATCACCTCGACGAGCTCTTTAACATGACAAATAAGGCTTCATTGTATCTTGGTGAGTTTTCTAGAAAACGAGTGATTTATGTGCACAAACACACTTCGTTCGTGACTTTTCAAGCTTTGAACCTCCGTAACTTCGGCAAATGAGCTTCAAATACCTTCAAAATTATACCACAGAATCACATCGACGAACTCTTTTTAACACAGTTAAGAAGGCTTCATTGTATCTTGGTGAGTTTTCTAGAAAACGAGTGATTTATGTGCACAAACACACTTCGTTCGTGACTTTTCAATCTTTGAACCTCCGTAACTTCGGCAAAGGAGCTCCAACTACCTTCAAAATTTGACCACAGAATCACCTCGACGAGCTTTTTAACATGACAAATAAGGCTTCATTGTATCTTGGTGAGTTTTCCAAAAAACGAGTAATTTATGTGCTCAAACACACATCTTTCGTGACTTTTCAAGATTTGAACCTCCGTAACTTCGGCAAATGTGCTTCACATTCCGTCAAAAATTGATCATAGAATCACCTCGTTGAGCTCTTCATCATGACTCAGAATGCTTCATTGTATCTTGGTGAGTTTTTTAGAAAACGAGTAATTTATGTGCACAAACACACATCTTTCGTGACTTTTCAAGCTTTGAACCTCCGTAACATCGGCAAATGAGCTCCAAATCGCTTCAAAATTTTACCACAGAATCACCTCGACGAGCTCTTTAACATGACAAATAAGGCTTCATTGTATCTTGGTGAGTTTTCCAGAAAACGAGTAATTTATGTGCACAAACACACTTCTTTCGTGACTTTTCAAGTTTTGAACCTCCGTAACTTCGGCAAAGGAGCTCCAACTACCTTCAAAATTTGACCACAGAATCACCTCGACGAGCTCTTTCACACGACTAAGAAGGCTTCATTGTATCTTGGTGAGTTTTCCAGAAAACGAGTAATTTATGTGCTCAAACACACATCTTTCGTGACTTTTCAAGCTTTGAACCTCCGTAACTTCGGCAAATGAGCTCCAACTACCTTCAAAATTTGACCACAGAATCACCTCGACGAGCTCTTTAACATGACAAATAAGGCTTCATTGTATCTTGGTGAGTTTTCTAGAAAACGAGTGATTTATGTGCACAAACACACTTCGTTCGTGACTTTTCAAGCTTTGAACCTCCGTAACTTCGGCAAATGAGCTTCAAATACCTTCAAAATTTGAACACAGAATCACCTCGACGAGCTCTTTAACATGACAAATAAGGCTTCATTGTATCTTGGTGAGTTTTCTAGAAAACGAGTGATTTATGTGCAAAAACATACTTCTTTCGTGACTTTTCAAGTTTTGAACCTCCGTAACTTCGGCAAAGGAGCTCCAACTACCTTCAAAATTTGACCACAGAATCACCTCGACGAGCTTTTTAACATGACAAATAAGGCTTCATTGTATCTTGGTGAGTTTTCCAGAAAACGAGTAATTTATGTGCTCAAACACACATCTTTCGTGACTTTTCAAGATTTGAACCTCCGTAACTTCGGCAAATGTGCTTCACATTCCGTAAAAAATTGATCATAGAATCACCTCGTTGAGCTCTTCATCATGACTCAGAAGGCTTCATTGTATCTTGGTGAGTTTTTTAGAAAACGAGTAATTTATGTGCACAAACACACATCTTTCGTGACTTTTCAAGCTTTGAACCTCCGTAACATCGGCAAATGAGCTCCAAATCGCTTCAAAATTTTACCACAGAATCACCTCGACGAGCTCTTTAACATGACAAATAAGGCTTCATTGTATCTTGGTGAGTTTTCCAGAAAACGAGTAATTTATGTGCACAAACACACTTCTTTCGTGACTTTTCAAGCTTTGAACCTCCGTAACTTCGGCAAAGGAGCTCCAACTACCTTCAAAATTTGACCACAGAATCACCTCGACGAGCTTTTTAACATGACAAATAAGGCTTCATTGTATCTTGGTGAGTTTTCCAGAAAACGAGTAATTTATGTGCTCAAACACACATCTTTCGTGACTTTTCAAGATTTGAACCTCCGTAACTTCGGCAAATGTGCTTCACATTCCGTAAAAAATTGATCATAGAATCACCTCGTTGAGCTCTTCATCATGACTCAGAAGGCTTCATTGTATCTTGGTGAGTTTTCTAGAAAACGAGTAATTTATGTGCACAAACATACTTCTTTCGTGACTTTTCAAGTTTTGAACCTACGTAACTTCGGCAAATGAGCTCCAACTACCTTCAAAATTTGACCACAGAATCACCTCGACGAGCTCTTTCACACGACTAAGAAGGCTTCATTGTATCTTGGTGAGTTTTCTAGAAAACGAGTGATTTATGTGCACAAACACACTTCTTTCGTGACTTTTCAAGCTTTGGACCTCCGTAACTTCGGCAAATGAGCTCCAAGTCGCTTCAAAATTTTACCACAGAATCACCTCAACGAGCTCTTTCACACGACTAAGACGGCTTCATTGTATCTTGGTGAGTTTTCTAGAAAACGAGTAATTTATGTGCACAAACATACTTCTTTCGTGACTTTTCAAGTTTTGAACCTACGTAACTTCGGCAAATGAGCTCCAACTACCTTCAAAATTTGACCACAGAATCACCTCGACGAGCTCTTTAACATGACACATAAGGCTTCATTGTATCTTGGTGAGTTTTCTAGAAAACGAGTGATTTATGTGCACAAACACACTTCGTTCGTGACTTTTCAAGCTTTGAACCTCCGTACCTTCGGCAAATGAGCTCCAAATCGCTTCAAAATTTTACCACAGAATCACCTCAACGAGCTCTTTCACACGACTAAGACGGCTTCATTGTATCTTGGTGAGTTTTCTAGAAAACGAGTAATTTATGTGCACAAACATACTTCTTTCGTGACTTTTCAAGTTTTGAACCTCCGTAACTTCGGCAAATGTGCTTCAAATTGCTTAAAAAATTGATCATAGAATCACCTCGTTGAGCTCTTCATCATGACTTATAAGGCTTCATTGTATCTTGGTAAGTTTTCCAGAAAACGAGTAATTTATGTGCTCAAACACACATCTTTCGTGACTTTTCAAGATTTGAACTTCCGTAACTTCGGCAAATGTGCTTCACATTCCGTCAAAAATTGATCATAGAATCACCTCGTTGAGCTCTTCATCATGACTCAGAATGCTTCATTGTATCTTGGTGAGTTTTTAGAAAACGAGTAATTTATGTGCACAAACACACATCTTTCGTGACTTTTCAAGCTTTGAACCTCCGTAACTTCGGCAAATGAGCTTCAAATACCTTCAAAATTTGAACACAGAATCACCTCGACGAGCTCTTTCACACGACTAAGAAGGCTTCATTGTATCTTGGTGAGTTTTCTAGAAAACGAGTGATTTATGTGCACAAACACACTTCTTTCGTGACTTTTCAAGCTTTGGACCTCCGTAACTTCGGCAAATGTGCTTCAAATTGCTTGAAAAATTGATCATAGAATCACCTCGTTGAGCTCTTCATCATGACTTATAAGGCTTCATTGTATCTTGGTGAGTTTTCTAGAAAACGAGTGATTTATGTGCACAAACACACTTCGTTCGTGACTTTTCAAGTTTTGAACCTACGTAACTTCGGCAAATGAGCTCCAACTACCTTCAAAATTTGACCACAGAATCACCTCGACGAGCTCTTTAACATGACAAATAAGGCTTCATTGTATCTTGGTGAGTTTTCTAGAAAACGAGTGATTTATGTGCACAAACACACTTCGTTCGTGACTTTTCAAGCTTTGAACCTCCGTAACTTCGGCAAATGAGCTTCAAATACCTTCAAAATTATACCACAGAATCACATCGACGAACTCTTTTTAACACAGTTAAGAAGGCTTCATTGTATCTTGGTGAGTTTTCTAGAAAACGAGTGATTTATGTGCACAAACACACTTCGTTCGTGACTTTTCAATCTTTGAACCTCCGTAACTTCGGCAAAGGAGCTCCAACTACTTTCAAAATTTGACCACAGAATCACCTCGACGAGCTTTTTAACATGACAAATAAGGCTTCATTGTATCTTGGTGAGTTTTCCAAAAAACGAGTAATTTATGTGCTCAAACACACATCTTTCGTGACTTTTCAAGATTTGAACCTCCGTAACTTCGGCAAATGTGCTTCACATTCCGTCAAAAATTGATCATAGAATCACCTCGTTGAGCTCTTCATCATGACTCAGAATGCTTCATTGTATCTTGGTGAGTTTTTTAGAAAACGAGTAATTTATGTGCACAAACACACATCTTTCGTGACTTTTCAAGCTTTGAACCTCCGTAACATCGGCAAATGAGCTCCAAATCGCTTCAAAATTTTACCACAGAATCACCTCGACGAGCTCTTTAACATGACAAATAAGGCTTCATTGTATCTTGGTGAGTTTTCCAGAAAACGAGTAATTTATGTGCACAAACACACTTCTTTCGTGACTTTTCAAGTTTTGAACCTCCGTAACTTCGGCAAAGGAGCTCCAACTACCTTCAAAATTTGACCACAGAATCACCTCGACGAGCTCTTTCACACGACTAAGAAGGCTTCATTGTATCTTGGTGAGTTTTCCAGAAAACGAGTAATTTATGTGCTCAAACACACATCTTTCGTGACTTTTCAAGCTTTGAACCTCCGTAACTTCGGCAAATGAGCTCCAACTACCTTCAAAATTTGACCACAGAATCACCTCGACGAGCTCTTTAACATGACAAATAAGGCTTCATTGTATCTTGGTGAGTTTTCTAGAAAACGAGTGATTTATGTGCACAAACACACTTCGTTCGTGACTTTTCAAGCTTTGAACCTCCGTAACTTCGGCAAATGAGCTTCAAATACCTTCAAAATTTGAACACAGAATCACCTCGACGAGCTCTTTAACATGACAAATAAGGCTTCATTGTATCTTGGTGAGTTTTCTAGAAAACGAGTGATTTATGTGCAAAAACATACTTCTTTCGTGACTTTTCAAGTTTTGAACCTCCGTAACTTCGGCAAAGGAGCTCCAACTACCTTCAAAATTTGACCACAGAATCACCTCGACGAGCTTTTTAACATGACAAATAAGGCTTCATTGTATCTTGGTGAGTTTTCCAGAAAACGAGTAATTTATGTGCTCAAACACACATCTTTCGTGACTTTTCAAGATTTGAACCTCCGTAACTTCGGCAAATGTGCTTCACATTCCGTAAAAAATTGATCATAGAATCACCTCGTTGAGCTCTTCATCATGACTCAGAAGGCTTCATTGTATCTTGGTGAGTTTTTTAGAAAACGAGTAATTTATGTGCACAAACACACATCTTTCGTGACTTTTCAAGCTTTGAACCTCCGTAACATCGGCAAATGAGCTCCAAATCGCTTCAAAATTTTACCACAGAATCACCTCGACGAGCTCTTTAACATGACAAATAAGGCTTCATTGTATCTTGGTGAGTTTTCCAGAAAACGAGTAATTTATGTGCACAAACACACTTCTTTCGTGACTTTTCAAGCTTTGAACCTCCGTAACTTCGGCAAATGAGCTCCAACTACCTTCAAAATTTGACCACAGAATCACCTCGACGAGCTCTTTAACATGACAAATGAGGCTTCATTGTATCTTGGTGAGTTTTCCAGAAAACGAGTAATTTATGTGCTCAAACACACATCTTTCGTGACTTTTCAAGATTTGAACCTCCGTAACTTCGGCAAATGTGCTTCACATTCCGTCAAAAATTGATCATAGAATCACCTCGTTGAGCTCTTCATCATGACTCAGAATGCTTCATTGTATCTTGGTGAGTTTTTTAGAAAACGAGTAATTTATGTGCACAAACACACATCTTTCGTGACTTTTCAAGCTTTGAACCTCCGTAACATCGGCAAATGAGCTCCAAATCGCTTCAAAATTTTACCACAGAATCACCTCGACGAGCTCTTTAACATGACAAAGAAGGCTTCATTGTATCTTGGTGAGTTTTCTAGAAAACGAGTGATTTATGTGCACAAACACACTTCGTTCGTGACTTTTCAATCTTTGAACCTCCGTAACTTCGGCAAAGGAGCTCCAACTACCTTCAAAATTTGACCACAGAATCACATCGACGAACTCTTTTTAACACAGTTAAGAAGGCTTCATTGTATCTTGGTGAATTTTCTAGAAAACGAGTGATTTATGTGCACAAACACACTTCTTTCGTGACTTTTCAAGCTTTGAACCTCCGTAACTTCGGCAAATGAGCTTCAAATACCTTCAAAATTATACCACAGAATCACATCGACGAACTCTTTTTAACACAGTTAAGAAGGCTTCATTGTATCTTGGTGAGTTTTCTAGAAAACGAGTGATTTATGTGCACAAACACACTTCGTTCGTGACTTTTCAAGCTTTGAACCTCCGTAACTTCGGCAAATGAGCTTCAAATACCTTCAAAATTATACCACAGAATCACATCGACGAACTCTTTTTAACACAGTTAAGAAGGCTTCATTGTATCTTGGTGAGTTTTCTAGAAAACGAGTGATTTATGTGCACAAACACACTTCTTTCGTGACTTTTCAAGTTTTGAACCTCCGTAACTTCGGCAAAGGAGCTCCAACTACCTTCAAAATTTGACCACAGAATCACCTCGACGAGCTCTTTCACACGACTAAGAAGGCTTCATTGTATCTTGGTGAGTTTTCTAGAAAACGAGTGATTTATGTGCACAAACACACTTCTTTCGTGACTTTTCAAGCTTTGAACCTCCGTAACTTCGGCAAATGAGCTCCAACTAACTTCAAAATTTGACCACAGAATCACCTCGACGAGCTCTTTAACATGACAAATAAGGCTTCATTGTATCTTGGTGAGTTTTCTAGAAAACGAGTGATTTATGTGCACAAACACACTTCGTTCGTGACTTTTCAAGCTTTGAACCTCCGTAACTTCGGCAAATGAGCTTCAAATACCTTCAAAATTTGAACACAGAATCACCTCGACGAGCTCTTTCACACGACTAAGAAGGCTTCATTGTATCTTGGTGTGTTTTCTAGAAAACGAGTGATTTATGTGCACAAACACACTTCTTTCGTGACTTTTCAAGATTTGGACCTCCGTAACTTCGGCAAATGTGCTTCAAATTGCTTAAAAAATTGATCATAGAATCACCTCGTTGAGCTCTTCATCATGACTTATAAGGCTTCATTGTATCTTGGTGAGTTTTCTAGAAAACGAGTGATTTATGTGCACAAACACACTTCGTTCGTGACTTTTCAAGTTTTGAACCTACGTAACTTCGGCAAATGAGCTCCAACTACCTTCAAAATTTGACCACAGAATCACCTCGACGAGCTCTTTAACATGACAAATAAGGCTTCATTGTATCTTGGTGAGTTTTCTAGAAAACGAGTGATTTATGTGCACAAACACACTTCGTTCGTGACTTTTCAAGCTTTGAACCTCCGTAACTTCGGCAAATGAGCTTCAAATACCTTCAAAATTATACCACAGAATCACATCGACGAACTCTTTTTAACACAGTTAAGAAGGCTTCATTGTATCTTGGTGAGTTTTCTAGAAAACGAGTGATTTATGTGCACAAACACACTTCGTTCGTGACTTTTCAATCTTTGAACCTCCGTAACTTCGGCAAAGGAGCTCCAACTACCTTCAAAATTTGACCACAGAATCACATCGACGAACTCTTTTTAACACAGTTAAGAAGGCTTCATTGTATCTTGGTGAGTTTTCTAGAAAACGAGTGATTTATGTGCACAAACACACTTCTTTCGTGACTTTTCAAGCTTTGGACCTCCGTAACTTCGGCAAATGTGCTTCAAATTGCTTAAAAAATTGATCATAGAATCACCTCGTTGAGCTCTTCATCATGACTCATAAGGCTTCATTGTATCTTGGTGAGTTTTCTAGAAAACGAGTAATTTATGTGCACAAACATACTTGTTTCGTGACTTTTCAAGCTTTGAACCTACGTAACTTCGGCAAATGAGCTCCAACTACCTTCAAAATTTGACCACAGAATCACCTCGACGAGCTCTTTAACATGACAAATAAGGCTTCATTGTATCTTGGTGAGTTTTCTAGAAAACGTGTGATTTATGTGCACAAACACACTTCGTTCGTGACTTTTCAAGCTTTGAACCTCCGTAACTTCGGCAAATGAGCTTCACATTCCGTAAAAAATTGATCATAGAATCACCTCGTTGAGCTCTTCATCATGACTCAGAAGGCTTCATTGTATCTTGGTGAGTTTTCTAGAAAACGTGTGATTTATGTGCACAAACACACTTCGTTCGTGACTTTTCAAGCTTTGAACCTCCGTAACTTCGGCAAATGAGCTTCACATTCCGTAAAAAATTGATCATAGAATCACCTCGTTGAGCTCTTCATCATGACTCAGAAGGCTTCATTGTATCTTGGTGAGTTTTCCAGAAAACGAGTAATTTATGTGCACAAACACACTTCTTTCGTGACTTTTCAAGCTTTGAACCTCCGTAACTTCGGCAAAGGAGCTCCAACTACCTTCAAAATTTGACCACAGAATCACCTCGACGAGCTTTTTAACATGACAAATAAGGCTTCATTGTATCTTGGTGAGTTTTCCAGAAAACGAGTAATTTATGTGCTCAAACACACATCTTTCGTGACTTTTCAAGATTTGAACCTCCGTAACTTCGGCAAATGTGCTTCACATTCCGTAAAAAATTGATCATAGAATCACCTCGTTGAGCTCTTCATCATGACTCAGAAGGCTTCATTGTATCTTGGTGAGTTTTCTAGAAAACGAGTAATTTATGTGCACAAACATACTTCTTTCGTGACTTTTCAAGTTTTGAACCTACGTAACTTCGGCAAATGAGCTCCAAGTCGCTTCAAAATTTTACCACAGAATCACCTCAACGAGCTCTTTCACACGACTAAGAAGGCTTCATTGTATCTTGGTGAGTTTTCTAGAAAACGAGTGATTTATGTGCACAAACACACTTCTTTCGTGACTTTTCAAGCTTTGGACCTCCGTAACTTCGGCAAATGAGCTCCAAGTCGCTTCAAAATTTTACCACAGAATCACCTCAACGAGCTCTTTCACACGACTAAGACGGCTTCATTGTATCTTGGTGAGTTTTCCAGAAAACGAGTAATTTATGTGCTCAAACACACATCTTTCGTGACTTTTCAAGATTTGAACCTCCGTAACTTCGGCAAATGTGCTTCACATTCCGTAAAAAATTGATCATAGAATCACCTCGTTGAGCTCTTCATCATGACTCAGAAGGCTTCATTGTATCTTGGTGAGTTTTCTAGAAAACGAGTAATTTATGTGCACAAACATACTTCTTTCGTGACTTTTCAAGCTTTGAACCTCCGTAACTTCGGCAAATGTGCTTCACATTCCGTAAAAAATTGATCATAGAATCACCTCGTTGAGCTCTTCATCATGACTCAGAAGGCTTCATTGTATCTTGGTGAGTTTTTTAGAAAACGAGTAATTTATGTGCACAAACATACTTCTTTCGTGACTTTTCAAGTTTTGAACCTACGTAACTTCGGCAAATGAGCTCCAAGTCGCTTCAAAATTTTACCACAGAATCACCTCAACGAGCTCTTTCACACGACTAAGAAGGCTTCATTGTATCTTGGTGTGTTTTCTAGAAAACGAGTGATTTATGTGCACAAACACACTTCTTTCGTGACTTTTCAAGATTTGGACCTCCGTAACTTCGGCAAATGTGCTTCAAATTGCTTAAAAAATTGATCATAGAATCACCTCGTTGAGCTCTTCATCATGACTTATAAGGCTTCATTGTATCTTGGTGAGTTTTCTAGAAAACGAGTGATTTATGTGCACAAACACACTTCGTTCGTGACTTTTCAAGTTTTGAACCTACGTAACTTCGGCAAATGAGCTCCAACTACCTTCAAAATTTGACCACAGAATCACCTCGACGAGCTCTTTAACATGACAAATAAGGCTTCATTGTATCTTGGTGAGTTTTCTAGAAAACGAGTGATTTATGTGCACAAACACACTTCGTTCGTGACTTTTCAAGCTTTGAACCTCCGTAACTTCGGCAAATGAGCTTCAAATACCTTCAAAATTATACCACAGAATCACATCGACGAACTCTTTTTAACACAGTTAAGAAGGCTTCATTGTATCTTGGTGAGTTTTCTAGAAAACGAGTGATTTATGTGCACAAACACACTTCGTTCGTGACTTTTCAATCTTTGAACCTCCGTAACTTCGGCAAAGGAGCTCCAACTACCTTCAAAATTTGACCACAGAATCACATCGACGAACTCTTTTTAACACAGTTAAGAAGGCTTCTTTGTATCTTGGTGAGTTTTCTAGAAAACGAGTGATTTATGTGCACAAACACACTTCTTTCGTGACTTTTCAAGCTTTGGACCTCCGTAACTTCGGCAAATGTGCTTCAAATTGCTTAAAAAATTGATCATAGAATCACCTCGTTGAGCTCTTCATCATGACTCATAAGGCTTCATTGTATCTTGGTGAGTTTTCTAGAAAACGAGTAATTTATGTGCACAAACATACTTGTTTCGTGACTTTTCAAGCTTTGAACCTACGTAACTTCGGCAAATGAGCTCCAACTACCTTCAAAATTTGACCACAGAATCACCTCGACGAGCTCTTTAACATGACAAATAAGGCTTCATTGTATCTTGGTGAGTTTTCTAGAAAACGTGTGATTTATGTGCACAAACACACTTCGTTCGTGACTTTTCAAGCTTTGAACCTCCGTAACTTCGGCAAATGAGCTTCACATTCCGTAAAAAATTGATCATAGAATCACCTCGTTGAGCTCTTCATCATGACTCAGAAGGCTTCATTGTATCTTGGTGAGTTTTCTAGAAAACGTGTGATTTATGTGCACAAACACACTTCGTTCGTGACTTTTCAAGCTTTGAACCTCCGTAACTTCGGCAAATGAGCTTCACATTCCGTAAAAAATTGATCATAGAATCACCTCGTTGAGCTCTTCATCATGACTCAGAAGGCTTCATTGTATCTTGGTGAGTTTTCCAGAAAACGAGTAATTTATGTGCACAAACACACTTCTTTCGTGACTTTTCAAGCTTTGAACCTCCGTAACTTCGGCAAAGGAGCTCCAACTACCTTCAAAATTTGACCACAGAATCACCTCGACGAGCTTTTTAACATGACAAATAAGGCTTCATTGTATCTTGGTGAGTTTTCCAGAAAACGAGTAATTTATGTGCTCAAACACACATCTTTCGTGACTTTTCAAGATTTGAACCTCCGTAACTTCGGCAAATGTGCTTCACATTCCGTAAAAAATTGATCATAGAATCACCTCGTTGAGCTCTTCATCATGACTCAGAAGGCTTCATTGTATCTTGGTGAGTTTTCTAGAAAACGAGTAATTTATGTGCACAAACATACTTCTTTCGTGACTTTTCAAGTTTTGAACCTACGTAACTTCGGCAAATGAGCTCCAAGTCGCTTCAAAATTTTACCACAGAATCACCTCAACGAGCTCTTTCACACGACTAAGAAGGCTTCATTGTATCTTGGTGAGTTTTCTAGAAAACGAGTGATTTATGTGCACAAACACACTTCTTTCGTGACTTTTCAAGCTTTGGACCTCCGTAACTTCGGCAAATGAGCTCCAAGTCGCTTCAAAATTTTACCACAGAATCACCTCAACGAGCTCTTTCACACGACTAAGACGGCTTCATTGTATCTTGGTGAGTTTTCCAGAAAACGAGTAATTTATGTGCTCAAACACACATCTTTCGTGACTTTTCAAGATTTGAACCTCCGTAACTTCGGCAAATGTGCTTCACATTCCGTAAAAAATTGATCATAGAATCACCTCGTTGAGCTCTTCATCATGACTCAGAAGGCTTCATTGTATCTTGGTGAGTTTTCTAGAAAACGAGTAATTTATGTGCACAAACATACTTCTTTCGTGACTTTTCAAGCTTTGAACCTCCGTAACTTCGGCAAATGTGCTTCACATTCCGTAAAAAATTGATCATAGAATCACCTCGTTGAGCTCTTCATCATGACTCAGAAGGCTTCATTGTATCTTGGTGAGTTTTTTAGAAAACGAGTAATTTATGTGCACAAACACACATCTTTCGTGACTTTTCAAGCTTTGAACCTCCGTAACTTCGGCAAATGAGCTCCAACTACCTTCAAAATTTGACCACAGAATCACCTCGACGAGCTCTTTAACATGACAAATAAGGCTTCATTGTATCTTGGTGAGTTTTCTAGAAAACGTGTGATTTATGTGCACAAACACACTTCGTTCGTGACTTTTCAAGCTTTGAACCTCCGTAACTTCGGCAAATGAGCTCCAAATCGCTTCAAAATTTTACCACAGAATCACCTCAACGAGCTCTTTCACACGACTAAGAAGGCTTCATTGTATCTTGGTGAGTTTTCTAGAAAACGAGTGATTTATGTGCACAAACACACTTCTTTCGTGACTTTTCAAGCTTTGGACCTCCGTAACTTCGGCAAATGTGCTTCAAATTGCTTAAAAATTTGACCACAGAATCACCTCGACGAGCTCTTTAACATGACAAATAAGGCTTCATTGTATCTTGGTGAGTTTTCTAGAAAACGTGTGATTTATGTGCACAAACACACTTCGTTCGTGACTTTTCAAGCTTTGAACCTCCGTAACTTCGGCAAATGAGCTTCAAATACCTTCAAAATTTGACCACAGAATCACCTCGACGAGCTCTTTAACATGACAAATAAGGCTTCATTGTATCTTGGTGAGTTTTCCAGAAAACGAGTAATTTATGTGCACAAACACACATCTTTCGTGACTTTTCAAGATTTGAACCTCCGTAACTTCGGCAAATGTGCTTCACATTCCGTAAAAAATTGATCATAGAATCACCTCGTTGAGCTCTTCATCATGACTCAGAAGGCTTCATTGTATCTTGGTGAGTTTTCTAGAAAACGAGTAATTTATGTGCACAAACATACTTCTTTCGTGACTTTTCAAGTTTTGAACCTACGTAACTTCGGCAAATGAGCTCCAAGTCGCTTCAAAATTTTACCACAGAATCACCTCAACGAGCTCTTTCACACGACTAAGAAGGCTTCATTGTATCTTGGTGAGTTTTCTAGAAAACGAGTGATTTATGTGCACAAACACACTTCTTTCGTGACTTTTCAAGCTTTGGACCTCCGTAACTTCGGCAAATGAGCTCCAAGTCGCTTCAAAATTTTACCACAGAATCACCTCAACGAGCTCTTTCACACGACTAAGACGGCTTCATTGTATCTTGGTGAGTTTTCCAGAAAACGAGTAATTTATGTGCTCAAACACACATCTTTCGTGACTTTTCAAGATTTGAACCTCCGTAACTTCGGCAAATGTGCTTCACATTCCGTAAAAAATTGATCATAGAATCACCTCGTTGAGCTCTTCATCATGACTCAGAAGGCTTCATTGTATCTTGGTGAGTTTTCTAGAAAACGAGTAATTTATGTGCACAAACATACTTCTTTCGTGACTTTTCAAGTTTTGAACCTACGTAACTTCGGCAAATGAGCTCCAACTACCTTCAAAATTTGACCACAGAATCACCTCGACGAGCTCTTTCACACGACTAAGAAGGCTTCATTGTATCTTGGTGAGTTTTCTAGAAAACGAGTGATTTATGTGCACAAACACACTTCTTTCGTGACTTTTCAAGCTTTGGACCTCCGTAACTTCGGCAAATGAGCTCCAAGTCGCTTCAAAATTTTACCACAGAATCACCTCAACGAGCTCTTTCACACGACTAAGACGGCTTCATTGTATCTTGGTGAGTTTTCTAGAAAACGAGTGATTTATGTGCAAAAACATACTTCTTTCGTGATTTTTCAAGTTTTGAACCTCCGTAACTTCGGCAAAGGAGCTCCAACTACCTTCAAAATTTGACCACAGAATCACCTCGACGAGCTTTTTAACATGACAAATAAGGCTTCATTGTATCTTGGTGAGTTTTCCAGAAAACGAGTAATTTATGTGCTCAAACACACATCTTTCGTGACTTTTCAAGATTTGAACCTCCGTAACTTCGGCAAATGTGCTTCACATTCCGTAAAAAATTGATCATAGAATCACCTCGTTGAGCTCTTCATCATGACTCAGAAGGCTTCATTGTATCTTGGTGAGTTTTCTAGAAAACGTGTGATTTATGTGCACAAACACACTTCGTTCGTGACTTTTCAAGCTTTGAACCTCCGTAACTTCGGCAAATGAGCTTCACATTCCGTAAAAAATTGATCATAGAATCACCTCGTTGAGCTCTTCATCATGACTCAGAAGGCTTCATTGTATCTTGGTGAGTTTTCCAGAAAACGAGTAATTTATGTGCACAAACACACTTCTTTCGTGACTTTTCAAGCTTTGAACCTCCGTAACTTCGGCAAAGGAGCTCCAACTACCTTCAAAATTTGACCACAGAATCACATCGACGAACTCTTTTTAACACAGTTAAGAAGGCTTCATTGTATCTTGGTGAGTTTTCTAGAAAACGAGTGATTTATGTGCACAAACACACTTCGTTCGTGACTTTTCAATCTTTGAACCTCCGTAACTTCGGCAAAGGAGCTCCAACTACCTTCAAAATTTGACCACAGAATCACATCGACGAACTCTTTTTAACACAGTTAAGAAGGCTTCATTGTATCTTGGTGAGTTTTCTAGAAAACGAGTGATTTATGTGCACAAACACACTTCGTTCGTGACTTTTCAAGCTTTGAACCTCCGTAACTTCGGCAAATGAGCTTCAAATACCTTCAAAATTATACCACAGAATCACATCGACGAACTCTTTTTAACACAGTTAAGAAGGCTTCATTGTATCTTGGTGAGTTTTCTAGAAAACGAGTGATTTATGTGCACAAACACACTTCTTTCGTGACTTTTCAAGTTTTGAACCTCCGTAACTTCGGCAAAGGAGCTCCAACTACCTTCAAAATTTGACCACAGAATCACCTCGACGAGCTCTTTCACACGACTAAGAAGGCTTCATTGTATCTTGGTGAGTTTTCTAGAAAACGAGTGATTTATGTGCACAAACACACTTCTTTCGTGACTTTTCAAGCTTTGAACCTCCGTAACTTCGGCAAATGAGCTCCAACTAACTTCAAAATTTGACCACAGAATCACCTCGACGAGCTCTTTAACATGACAAATAAGGCTTCATTGTATCTTGGTGAGTTTTCTAGAAAACGAGTGATTTATGTGCACAAACACACTTCGTTCGTGACTTTTCAAGCTTTGAACCTCTGTAACTTCGGCAAATGAGCTTCAAATACCTTCAAAATTTGAACACAGAATCACCTCGACGAGCTCTTTCACACGACTAAGAAGGCTTCATTGTATCTTGGTGAGTTTTCTAGAAAACGAGTGATTTATGTGCACAAACACACTTCTTTCGTGACTTTTCAAGATTTGGACCTCCGTAACTTCGGCAAATGTGCTTCAAATTGCTTAAAAAATTGATCATAGAATCACCTCGTTGAGCTCTTCATCATGACTTATAAGGCTTCATTGTATCTTGGTGAGTTTTCTAGAAAACGAGTGATTTATGTGCACAAACACACTTCGTTCGTGACTTTTCAAGTTTTGAACCTACGTAACTTCGGCAAATGAGCTCCAACTACCTTCAAAATTTGACCACAGAATCACCTCGACGAGCTCTTTAACATGACAAATAAGGCTTCATTGTATCTTGGTGAGTTTTCTAGAAAACGAGTGATTTATGTGCACAAACACACTTCGTTCGTGACTTTTCAAGCTTTGAACCTCCGTAACTTCGGCAAATGAGCTTCAAATACCTTCAAAATTATACCACAGAATCACATCGACGAACTCTTTTTAACACAGTTAAGAAGGCTTCATTGTATCTTGGTGAGTTTTCTAGAAAACGAGTGATTTATGTGCACAAACACACTTCGTTCGTGACTTTTCAATCTTTGAACCTCCGTAACTTCGGCAAAGGAGCTCCAACTACCTTCAAAATTTGACCACAGAATCACATCGACGAACTCTTTTTAACACAGTTAAGAAGGCTTCATTGTATCTTGGTGAGTTTTCTAGAAAACGAGTGATTTATGTGCACAAACACACTTCTTTCGTGACTTTTCAAGCTTTGGACCTCCGTAACTTCGGCAAATGTGCTTCAAATTGCTTAAAAAATTGATCATAGAATCACCTCGTTGAGCTCTTCATCATGACTCATAAGGCTTCATTGTATCTTGGTGAGTTTTCTAGAAAACGAGTAATTTATGTGCACAAACATACTTGTTTCGTGACTTTTCAAGCTTTGAACCTACGTAACTTCGGCAAATGAGCTCCAACTACCTTCAAAATTTGACCACAGAATCACCTCGACGAGCTCTTTAACATGACAAATAAGGCTTCATTGTATCTTGGTGAGTTTTCCAGAAAACGAGTAATTTATGTGCACAAACACACTTCTTTCGTGACTTTTCAAGCTTTGAACCTCCGACACTTCGGCAAATGAGCTCCAAATCGCTTCAAAATTTTACCACAGAATCACCTCGACGAGCTCTTTAACATGACAAATAAGGCTTCATTGTATCTTGGTGAGTTTTCCAGAAAACGAGTAATTTATGTGCACAAACACACATCTTTCGTGACTTTTCAAGCTTTGAACCTCCGTAACTTCGGCAAATGAGCTCCAAATCGCTTCAAAATTTTACCACAGAATCACCTCGACGAGCTCTTTAACATGACAAATAAGGCTTCATTGTATCTTGGTGAGTTTTCCAGAAAACGAGTAATTTATGTGCACAAACACACATCTTTCGTGACTTTTCAAGCTTTGAACCTCCGTAACTTCGGCAAATGAGCTCCAACTACCTTCAAAATTTGACCACAGAATCACCTCGACGAGCTCTTTAACATGACAAATAAGGCTTCATTGTATCTTGGTGAGTTTTCTAGAAAACGAGTGATTTATGTGCACAAACACACTTCGTTCGTGACTTTTCAAGCTTTGAACCTCCGTAACTTCGGCAAATGAGCTTCAAATACCTTCAAAATTTGAACACAGAATCACCTCGACGAGCTCTTTAACATGACAAATAAGGCTTCATTGTATCTTGGTGAGTTTTCTAGAAAACGAGTGATTTATGTGCAAAAACATACTTCTTTCGTGACTTTTCAAGTTTTGAACCTCCGTAACTTCGGCAAAGGAGCTCCAACTACCTTCAAAATTTGACCACAGAATCACCTCGACGAGCTTTTTAACATGACAAATAAGGCTTCATTGTATCTTGGTGAGTTTTCCAGAAAACGAGTAATTTATGTGCTCAAACACACATCTTTCGTGACTTTTCAAGATTTGAACCTCCGTAACTTCGGCAAATGTGCTTCACATTCCGTAAAAAATTGATCATAGAATCACCTCGTTGAGCTCTTCATCATGACTCAGAAGGCTTCATTGTATCTTGGTGAGTTTTTTAGAAAACGAGTAATTTATGTGCACAAACACACATCTTTCGTGTCTTTTCAAGCTTTGAACCTCCGTAACATCGGCAAATGAGCTCCAAATCGCTTCAAAATTTTACCACAGAATCACCTCGACGAGCTCTTTAACATGACAAATAAGGCTTCATTGTATCTTGGTGAGTTTTCCAGAAAACGAGTAATTTATGTGCACAAACACACTTCTTTCGTGACTTTTCAAGCTTTGAACCTCCGTAACTTCGGCAAATGAGCTCCAACTACCTTCAAAATTTGACCACAGAATCACCTCGACGAGCTCTTTAACATGACAAATGAGGCTTCATTGTATCTTGGTGAGTTTTCCAGAAAACGAGTAATTTATGTGCTCAAACACACATCTTTCGTGACTTTTCAAGATTTGAACCTCCGTAACTTCGGCAAATGTGCTTCACATTCCGTCAAAAATTGATCATAGAATCACCTCGTTGAGCTCTTCATCATGACTCAGAATGCTTCATTGTATCTTGGTGAGTTTTTTAGAAAACGAGTAATTTATGTGCACAAACACACATCTTTCGTGACTTTTCAAGCTTTGAACCTCCGTAACATCGGCAAATGAGCTCCAAATCGCTTCAAAATTTTACCACAGAATCACCTCGACGAGCTCTTTAACATGACAAATAAGGCTTCATTGTATCTTGGTGAGTTTTCTAGAAAACGAGTGATTTATGTGCACAAACACACTTCGTTCGTGACTTTTCAAGCTTTGAACCTCCGTAACTTCGGCAAATGAGCTTCAAATACCTTCAAAATTTGAACACAGAATCACCTCGACGAGCTCTTTCACACGACTAAGAAGGCTTCATTGTATCTTGGTGAGTTTTCTAGAAAACGAGTGATTTATGTGCACAAACACACTTCTTTCGTGACTTTTCAAGATTTGGACCTCCGTAACTTCGGCAAATGTGCTTCAAATTGCTTAAAAAATTGATCATAGAATCACCTCGTTGAGCTCTTCATCATGACTTATAAGGCTTCATTGTATCTTGGTGAGTTTTCTAGAAAACGAGTGATTTATGTGCACAAACACACTTCGTTCGTGACTTTTCAAGTTTTGAACCTACGTAACTTCGGCAAATGAGCTCCAACTACCTTCAAAATTTGACCACAGAATCACCTCGACGAGCTCTTTAACATGACAAATAAGGCTTCATTGTATCTTGGTGAGTTTTCTAGAAAACGAGTGATTTATGTGCACAAACACACTTCGTTCGTGACTTTTCAAGCTTTGAACCTCCGTAACTTCGGCAAATGAGCTTCAAATACCTTCAAAATTATACCACAGAATCACATCGACGAACTCTTTTTAACACAGTTAAGAAGGCTTCATTGTATCTTGGTGAGTTTTCTAGAAAACGAGTGATTTATGTGCACAAACACACTTCGTTCGTGACTTTTCAATCTTTGAACCTCCGTAACTTCGGCAAAGGAGCTCCAACTACCTTCAAAATTTGACCACAGAATCACATCGACGAACTCTTTTTAACACAGTTAAGAAGGCTTCATTGTATCTTGGTGAGTTTTCTAGAAAACGAGTGATTTATGTGCACAAACACACTTCTTTCGTGACTTTTCAAGCTTTGGACCTCCGTAACTTCGGCAAATGTGCTTCAAATTGCTTAAAAAATTGATCATAGAATCACCTCGTTGAGCTCTTCATCATGACTCATAAGGCTTCATTGTATCTTGGTGAGTTTTCTAGAAAACGAGTAATTTATGTGCACAAACATACTTGTTTCGTGACTTTTCAAGCTTTGAACCTACGTAACTTCGGCAAATGAGCTCCACCTACCTTCAAAATTTGACCACAGAATCACCTCGACGAGCTCTTTAACATGACAAATAAGGCTTCATTGTATCTTGGTGAGTTTTCCAGAAAACGAGTAATTTATGTGCACAAACACACTTCTTTCGTGACTTTTCAAGCTTTGAACCTCCGACACTTCGGCAAATGAGCTCCAAATCGCTTCAAAATTTTACCACAGAATCACCTCGACGAGCTCTTTAACATGACAAATAAGGCTTCATTGTATCTTGGTGAGTTTTCCAGAAAACGAGTAATTTATGTGCACAAACACACATCTTTCGTGACTTTTCAAGCTTTGAACCTCCGTAACTTCGGCAAATGAGCTCCAAATCGCTTCAAAATTTTACCACAGAATCACCTCGACGAGCTCTTTAACATGACAAATAAGGCTTCATTGTATCTTGGTGAGTTTTCCAGAAAACGAGTAATTTATGTGCACAAACACACATCTTTCGTGACTTTTCAAGCTTTGAACCTCCGTAACTTCGGCAAATGAGCTCCAACTACCTTCAAAATTTGACCACAGAATCACCTCGACGAGCTCTTTAACATGACAAATAAGGCTTCATTGTATCTTGGTGAGTTTTCTAGAAAACGAGTGATTTATGTGCAAAAACATACTTCTTTCGTGACTTTTCAAGTTTTGAACCTCCGTAACTTCGGCAAAGGAGCTCCAACTACCTTCAAAATTTGACCACAGAATCACCTCGACGAGCTTTTTAACATGACAAATAAGGCTTCATTGTATCTTGGTGAGTTTTCTAGAAAACGAGTGATTTATGTGCACAAACACACTTCGTTCGTGACTTTTCAATCTTTGAACCTCCGTAACTTCGGCAAAGGAGCTCCAACTACCTTCAAAATTTGACCACAGAATCACATCGACGAACTCTTTTTAACACAGTTAAGAAGGCTTCATTGTATCTTGGTGAGTTTTCTAGAAAACGAGTGATTTATGTGCACAAACACACTTCTTTCGTGACTTTTCAAGCTTTGAACCTCCGTAACTTCGGCAAATGAGCTTCAAATACCTTCAAAATTATACCACAGAATCACATCGACGAACTCTTTTTAACACAGTTAAGAAGGCTTCATTGTATCTTGGTGAGTTTTCTAGAAAACGAGTGATTTATGTGCACAAACACACTTCGTTCGTGACTTTTCAATCTTTGAACCTCCGTAACTTCGGCAAAGGAGCTCCAACTACCTTCAAAATTTGACCACAGAATCACATCGACGAACTCTTTTTAACACAGTTAAGAAGGCTTCATTGTATCTTGGTGAGTTTTCTAGAAAACGAGTGATTTATGTGCACAAACACACTTCGTTCGTGACTTTTCAAGCTTTGAACCTCCGTAACTTCGGCAAATGAGCTTCAAATACCTTCAAAATTATACCACAGAATCACATCGACGAACTCTTTTTAACACAGTTAAGAAGGCTTCATTGTATCTTGGTGAGTTTTCTAGAAAACGAGTGATTTATGTGCACAAACACACTTCTTTCGTGACTTTTCAAGTTTTGAACCTCCGTAACTTCGGCAAAGGAGCTCCAACTACCTTCAAAATTTGACCACAGAATCACCTCGACGAGCTCTTTCACACGACTAAGAAGGCTTCATTGTATCTTGGTGAGTTTTCTAGAAAACGAGTGATTTATGTGCACAAACACACTTCTTTCGTGACTTTTCAAGCTTTGAACCTCCGTAACTTCGGCAAATGAGCTCCAACTAACTTCAAAATTTGACCACAGAATCACCTCGACGAGCTCTTTAACATGACAAATAAGGCTTCATTGTATCTTGGTGAGTTTTCTAGAAAACGAGTGATTTATGTGCACAAACACACTTCGTTCGTGACTTTTCAAGCTTTGAACCTCCGTAACTTCGGCAAATGAGCTTCAAATACCTTCAAAATTTGAACACAGAATCACCTCGACGAGCTCTTTCACACGACTAAGAAGGCTTCATTGTATCTTGGTGAGTTTTCTAGAAAACGAGTGATTTATGTGCACAAACACACTTCTTTCGTGACTTTTCAAGATTTGGACCTCCGTAACTTCGGCAAATGTGCTTCAAATTGCTTAAAAAATTGATCATAGAATCACCTCGTTGAGCTCTTCATCATGACTTATAAGGCTTCATTGTATCTTGGTGAGTTTTCTAGAAAACGAGTGATTTATGTGCACAAACACACTTCGTTCGTGACTTTTCAAGTTTTGACCCTACGTAACTTCGGCAAATGAGCGCCAACTACCTTCAAAATTTGACCACAGAATCACCTCGACGAGCTCTTTAACATGACAAATAAGGCTTCATTGTATCTTGGTGAGTTTTCTAGAAAACGAGTGATTTATGTGCACAAACACACTTCGTTCGTGACTTTTCAAGCTTTGAACCTCCGTAACTTCGGCAAATGAGCTTCAAATACCTTCAAAATTATACCACAGAATCACATCGACGAACTCTTTTTAACACAGTTAAGAAGGCTTCATTGTATCTTGGTGAGTTTTCTAGAAAACGAGTGATTTATGTGCACAAACACACTTCGTTCGTGACTTTTCAATCTTTGAACCTCCGTAACTTCGGCAAAGGAGCTCCAACTACCTTCAAAATTTGACCACAGAATCACATCGACGAACTCTTTTTAACACAGTTAAGAAGGCTTCATTGTATCTTGGTGAGTTTTCTAGAAAACGAGTGATTTATGTGCACAAACACACTTCTTTCGTGACTTTTCAAGCTTTGGACCTCCGTAACTTCGGCAAATGTGCTTCAAATTGCTTAAAAAATTGATCATAGAATCACCTCGTTGAGCTCTTCATCATGACTCATAAGGCTTCATTGTATCTTGGTGAGTTTTCTAGAAAACGAGTAATTTATGTGCACAAACATACTTGTTTCGTGACTTTTCAAGCTTTGAACCTCCGTAACTTCGGCAAAGGAGCTCCAACTACCTTCAAAATTTGACCACAGAATCACATCGACGAACTCTTTTTAACACAGTTAAGAAGGCTTCATTGTATCTTGGTGAGTTTTCTAGAAAACGAGTGATTTATGTGCACAAACACACTTCTTTCGTGACTTTTCAAGCTTTGGACCTCCGTAACTTCGGCAAATGTGCTTCAAATTGCTTAAAAAATTGATCATAGAATCACCTCAACGAGCTCTTTTAAACGACTAAGAAGGCTTCATTGTATCTTGGTGAGTTTTCTAGAAAACGAGTGATTTATGTGCACAAACACACTTCGTTCGTGACTTTTCAAGCTTTGAACCTCCGTAACTTCGGCAAATGAGCTTCAAATACCTTCAAAATTATACCACAGAATCACATCGACGAACTCTTTTTAACACAGTTAAGAAGGCTTCATTGTATCTTGGTGAGTTTTCTAGAAAACGAGTGATTTATGTGCACAAACACACTTCTTTCGTGACTTTTCAAGTTTTGAACCTCCGTAACTTCGGCAAAGGAGCTCCAACTACCTTCAAAATTTGACCACAGAATCACCTCGACGAGCTCTTTCACACGACTAAGAAGGCTTCATTGTATCTTGGTGAGTTTTCTAGAAAACGAGTGATTTATGTGCACAAACACACTTCTTTCGTGACTTTTCAAGCTTTGAACCTCCGTAACTTCGGCAAATGAGCTCCAACTAACTTCAAAATTTGACCACAGAATCACCTCGACGAGCTCTTTAACATGACAAATAAGGCTTCATTGTATCTTGGTGAGTTTTCTAGAAAACGAGTGATTTATGTGCACAAACACACTTCGTTCGTGACTTTTCAAGCTTTGAACCTCCGTAACTTCGGCAAATGAGCTTCAAATACCTTCAAAATTTGAACACAGAATCACCTCGACGAGCTCTTTCACACGACTAAGAAGGCTTCATTGTATCTTGGTGAGTTTTCTAGAAAACGAGTGATTTATGTGCACAAACACACTTCTTTCGTGACTTTTCAAGATTTGGACCTCCGTAACTTCGGCAAATGTGCTTCAAATTGCTTAAAAAATTGATCATAGAATCACCTCGTTGAGCTCTTCATCATGACTTATAAGGCTTCATTGTATCTTGGTGAGTTTTCTAGAAAACGAGTGATTTATGTGCACAAACACACTTCGTTCGTGACTTTTCAAGTTTTGACCCTACGTAACTTCGGCAAATGAGCGCCAACTACCTTCAAAATTTGACCACAGAATCACCTCGACGAGCTCTTTAACATGACAAATAAGGCTTCATTGTATCTTGGTGAGTTTTCTAGAAAACGAGTGATTTATGTGCACAAACACACTTCGTTCGTGACTTTTCAAGCTTTGAACCTCCGTAACTTCGGCAAATGAGCTTCAAATACCTTCAAAATTATACCACAGAATCACATCGACGAACTCTTTTTAACACAGTTAAGAAGGCTTCATTGTATCTTGGTGAGTTTTCTAGAAAACGAGTGATTTATGTGCACAAACACACTTCGTTCGTGACTTTTCAATCTTTGAACCTCCGTAACTTCGGCAAAGGAGCTCCAACTACCTTCAAAATTTGACCACAGAATCACATCGACGAACTCTTTTTAACACAGTTAAGAAGGCTTCATTGTATCTTGGTGAGTTTTCTAGAAAACGAGTGATTTATGTGCACAAACACACTTCTTTCGTGACTTTTCAAGCTTTGGACCTCCGTAACTTCGGCAAATGTGCTTCAAATTGCTTAAAAAATTGATCATAGAATCACCTCGTTGAGCTCTTCATCATGACTCATAAGGCTTCATTGTATCTTGGTGAGTTTTCTAGAAAACGAGTAATTTATGTGCACAAACATACTTGTTTCGTGACTTTTCAAGCTTTGAACCTCCGTAACTTCGGCAAAGGAGCTCCAACTACCTTCAAAATTTGACCACAGAATCACATCGACGAACTCTTTTTAACACAGTTAAGAAGGCTTCATTGTATCTTGGTGAGTTTTCTAGAAAACGAGTGATTTATGTGCACAAACACACTTCTTTCGTGACTTTTCAAGCTTTGGACCTCCGTAACTTCGGCAAATGTGCTTCAAATTGCTTAAAAAATTGATCATAGAATCACCTCAACGAGCTCTTTTAAACGACTAAGAAGGCTTCATTGTATCTTGGTGAGTTTTCTAGAAAACGAGTAATTTATGTGCACAAACATACTTCTTTCGTGACTTTTCAAGTTTTGAACCTCCGTAATTTCGGCAAATGAGCTCCAACTACCTTCAAAATTTGACCACAGAATCACCTCGACGAGTAATTTAACACGACTAATAAGGCTTCATTGTATCTTGGTGAGTTTTCCAAAAAACGAGTAATTTATATGCACAAACACACTTCTTTCGTGACTTTTCAAGCTATGAACCTACGTAACTTCGGCAAATGAGCTCCAACTACCTTCAAAATTTGACCACAGAATCACCTCGACGAACTCTTTAACATGACAAATAAGGCTTCATTGTATCTTGGTGAGTTTTCCAGAAAACGAGTAATTTATGTGCACAAACACACTTCTTTCGTGACTTTTCAAGCTTTGAACCTCCGTAACTTCGGCAAATGAGCTTCAAATACCTTCAAAATTTTACCACAGAATCACCTCGACGAGCTCGTGAATATGACAAATAAGGCTTCATTGTATCTTGGTGAGTTTTCCAAAAAACGAGTAATTTATATGCACAAACACACTTCTTTCGTGACTTTTCAAGCTATGAACCTACGTAACTTCGGCAAATGAGCTCCAACTACCTTCAAAATTTGACCACAGAATCACCTCGACGAGTAATTTAACACGACTAATAAGGCTTCATTGTATCTTGGTGAGTTTTCCAGCAAACGAGTAATTTATGTGCACAAACATACTTCATTCGTGACTTTTCAAGTTTTGAACCTCCGTAACTTCGGCAAATGAGCTCCAACTACCTTCAAAATTTGACCACAGAATCACCTCGACGAGTAATTTAACACGACTAATAAGGCTTCATTGTATCTTGGTGAGTTTTCTAGAAAACGAGTAATTTATGTGCTGAAACACACATGTTTCGTGACTTTTCAAGTTTTGAACCTACGTAACTTCGGCAAATGAGCTACAACTACCTTCAAAATTTGACCACAGAATCACCTCGACGAGCTCTTTAACATGACAAATAAGTCTTCATTGTATCTTGGTGAGTTTTCCAGAAAACGAGTAATTTATGTGCACAAACACACTTCTTTCGTGACTTTTCAAGCTATGAACCTACGTAACTTCGGCAAATGAGCTCCAACTACCTTCAAAATTTGACCACAGAATCACCTCGACGAGTAATTTAACACGACTAATAAGGCTTCATTGTATCTTGGTGAGTTTTCCAGAAAACGAGTAATTTATGTGCACAAACACACTTCTTTCGTGACTTTTCAAGCTATGAACCTACGTAACTTCGGCAAATGAGCTACAACTACCTTCAAAATTTGACCACAGAATCACCTCGACGAGTAATTTAACACGACTAATAAGGCTTCATTGTATCTTGGTGAGTTTTCCAAAAAACGAGTAATTTATATGCACAAACACACTTCTTTCGTGACTTTTCAAGCTTTGAACCTCCGTAACTTCGGCAAATGAGCTCCAACTACCTTCAAAATTTGACCACAGAATCATCACGGTGAGCTCTTCATCATGACTCATAAGGCTTCATTGTATCTTGGTGAGTTTTCCAGAAAACGAGTAATTTATGTGCACAAACACACTTCTTTCGTGACTTTTCAAGCTATGAACCTACGTAACTTCGGCTAATGAGCTCCAACTACCTTCAAAATTTGACCACAGAATCACCTCGACGAACTCTTTAACATGACAAATAAGGCTTCATTGTATCTTGGTGAGTTTTCTAGAAAACGAGTAATTTATGTGCTCAAACACACATCTTTCGTGACTTTTCAAGTTTTGAACCTACGTAACTTCGGCAAATGAGCTCCAACTACCTTCAAAATTTGACCACAGAATCACCTCGACGAGCTCTTTAAAATGACAAATAAGGCTTCATTGTATCTTGGTGAGTTTTCCAGAAAACGAGTAATTTATGTGCACAAACATACTTCTTTCGTGACTTTTCAAGTTTTGAACCTCCGTAACTTCGGCAAATGAGCTCCAACTACCTTCAAAATTTGACCACAGAATCACCTCGACGAGCTCTTTAACATGACAAATAAGGCTTCATTGTATCTTGGTGAGTTTTCCAGCAAACGAGTAATTTATGTGCACAAACATACTTCATTCGTGACTTTTCAAGTTTTGAACCTCCGTAACTTCGGCAAATGAGCTCCAACTACCTTCAAAATTTGACCACAGAATCACCTCGACGAGTAATTTAACACGACTAATAAGGCTTCATTGTATCTTGGTGAGTTTTCTAGAAAACGAGTAATTTATGTGCTGAAACACACATGTTTCGTGACTTTTCAAGTTTTGAACCTACGTAACTTCGGCAAATGAGCTACAACTACCTTCAAAATTTGACCACAGAATCACCTCGACGAGCTCTTTAACATGACAAATAAGTCTTCATTGTATCTTGGTGAGTTTTCCAGAAAACGAGTAATTTATGTGCACAAACACACTTCTTTCGTGACTTTTCAAGCTATGAACCTACGTAACTTCGGCAAATGAGCTCCAACTACCTTCAAAATTTGACCACAGAATCACCTCGACGAGTAATTTAACACGACTAATAAGGCTTCATTGTATCTTGGTGAGTTTTCCAGAAAACGAGTAATTTATGTGCACAAACACACTTCTTTCGTGACTTTTCAAGCTATGAACCTACGTAACTTCGGCAAATGAGCTACAACTACCTTCAAAATTTGACCACAGAATCACCTCGACGAGTAATTTAACACGACTAATAAGGCTTCATTGTATCTTGGTGAGTTTTCCAAAAAACGAGTAATTTATATGCACAAACACACTTCTTTCGTGACTTTTCAAGCTTTGAACCTCCGTAACTTCGGCAAATGAGCTCCAACTACCTTCAAAATTTGACCACAGAATCATCACGGTGAGCTCTTCATCATGACTCTTAAGGCTTCATTGTATCTTGGTGAGTTTTCCAGAAAACGAGTAATTTATGTGCACAAACACACTTCTTTCGTGACTTTTCAAGCTATGAACCTACGTAACTTCGGCTAATGAGCTCCAACTACCTTCAAAATTTGACCACAGAATCACCTCGACGAACTCTTTAACATGACAAATAAGGCTTCATTGTATCTTGGTGAGTTTTCTAGAAAACGAGTAATTTATGTGCTCAAACACACATCTTTCGTGACTTTTCAAGTTTTGAACCTACGTAACTTCGGCAAATGAGCTCCAACTACCTTCAAAATTTGACCACAGAATCACCTCGACGAGTAATTTAACAAGACAAATAAGGCTTCATTGTATCTTGGTGAGTTTTCTAGAAACGAGTAATTTATATGCACAAACACACTTCTTTCGTGACTTTTCAAGCTATGAACCTACGTAACTTCGGCAAATGAGCTCCAACTACCTTCAAAATTTGACCACAGAATCACCTCGACGAACTCTTTAACATGACAAATAAGGCTTCATTGTATCTTGGTGAGTTTTCCAGAAAACGAGTAATTTATGTGCACAAACACACTTCTTTCGTGACTTTTCAAGCTTTGAACCTCCGTAACTTCGGCAAATGAGCTTCAAATACCTTCAAAATTTTACCACAGAATCACCTCGACGAGCTCGTGAATATGACAAATAAGGCTTCATTGTATCTTGGTGAGTTTTCCAAAAAACGAGTAATTTATATGCACAAACACACTTCTTTCGTGACTTTTCAAGCTATGAACCTACGTAACTTCGGCAAATGAGCTCCAACTACCTTCAAAATTTGACCACAGAATCACCTCGACGAGTAATTTAACAAGACTAATAAGGCTTCATTGTATCTTGGTGAGTTTTCCAGCAAACGAGTAATTTATGTGCACAAACATACTTCATTCGTGACTTTTCAAGTTTTGAACCTCCGTAACTTCGGCAAATGAGCTCCAACTACCTTCAAAATTTGACCACAGAATCACCTCGACGAGTAATTTAACACGACTAATAAGGCTTCATTGTATCTTGGTGAGTTTTCTAGAAAACGAGTAATTTATGTGCTGAAACACACATGTTTCGTGACTTTTCAAGTTTTGAACCTACGTATCTTCGGCAAATGAGCTACAACTACCTTCAAAATTTGACCACAGAATCACCTCGACGAGCTCTTTAACATGACAAATAAGTCTTCATTGTATCTTGGTGAGTTTTCCAGAAAACGAGTAATTTATGTGCACAAACACACTTCTTTCGTGACTTTTCAAGCTATGAACCTACGTAACTTCGGCAAATGAGCTCCAACTACCTTCAAAATTTGACCACAGAATCACCTCGACGAGTAATTTAACACGACTAATAAGGCTTCATTGTATCTTGGTGAGTTTTCCAGAAAACGAGTAATTTATGTGCACAAACACACTTCTTTCGTGACTTTTCAAGCTATGAACCTACGTAACTTCGGCAAATGAGCTACAACTACCTTCAAAATTTGACCACAGAATCACCTCGACGAGTAATTTAACACGACTAATAAGGCTTCATTGTATCTTGGTGAGTTTTCCAGAAAACGAGTAATTTATGTGCACAAACACACTTCTTTCGTGACTTTTCAAGTTTTGAACCTACGTAACTTCGGCAAATGAGCTACAACTACCTTCAAAATTTGACCACAGAATCACCTCGACGAACTCTTTAACATGACAAATAAGGCTTCATTGTATCTTGGTGAGTTTTCCAAAAAACGAGTAATTTATATGCACAAACACACTTCTTTCGTGACTTTTCAAGCTTTGAACCTCCGTAACTTCGGCAAATGAGCTTCAAATACCTTCAAAAATTGATCATAGAATCACCTCAACGAGCTCTTTCACACGACTAAGAAGGCTTCATTGTATCTTGGTGAGTTTTCCAAAAAACGAGTAATTTATATGCACAAACACACTTCTTTCGTGACTTTTCAAGCTTTGAACCTCCGTAACTTCGGCAAATGAGCTTCAAATACCTTCAAAATTTGACCACAGAATCACCTCGACGAGTAATTTAACACGACTAATAAGGCTTCATTGTATCTTGGTGAGTTTTCTAGAAAACGAGTAATTTATGTGCACAAACACACTTCTTTCGTGACTTTTCAAGCTTTGAACCTCCGTAACTTCGGCAAATGAGGTCCAACTACCTTCAAAATTTGACCACAGAATCATCACGGTGAGCTCTTCATCATGACTCATAAGGCTTCATTGTATCTTGGTGAGTTTTCCAGAAAACGAGTAATTTATGTGCTCAAACACACATCTTTCGTGACTTTTCAAGTTTTGAACCTACGTAACTACGGCAAATGAGCTCCAACTACCTTCAAAATTTGACCACAGAATCACCTCGACGAGCTCTTTAACATGACAAATAAGGCTTCATTGTATCTTGGTGAGTTTTCCAGCAAACGAGTAATTTATGTGCACAAACATACTTCATTCGTGACTTTTCAAGTTTTGAACCTCCGTAACTTCGGCAAATGTGCTTCAAATTGCTTAAAAAATTGATCATAGAATCACCTCAACGAGCTCTTTTAAACGACTAAGAAGGCTTCATTGTATCTTGGTGAGTTTTCTAGAAAACGAGTAATTTATGTGCACAAACATACTTCTTTCGTGACTTTTCAAGTTTTGAACCTCCGTAATTTCGGCAAATGAGCTCCAACTACCTTCAAAATTTGACCACAGAATCACCTCGACGAGTAATTTAACACGACTAATAAGGCTTCATTGTATCTTGGTGAGTTTTCTAGAAAACGAGTAATTTATGTGCTCAAACACACATCTTTCGTGACTTTTCAAGTTTTGAACCTACGTAACTTCGGCAAATGAGCTCCAACTACCTTCAAAATTTGACCACAGAATCACCTCGACGAGCTCTTTAACATGACAAATAAGGCTTCATTGTATCTTGGTGAGTTTTCTAGAAAACGAGTAATTTATGTGCTCAAACACACATCTTTCGTGACTTTTCAAGTTTTGAACCTACGTCACTTCGGCAAATGAGCTCCAACTACCTTCAAAATTTGACCACAGAATCACCTCGACGAGCTCTTTAACATGACAAATAAGGCTTCATTGTATCTTGGTGAGTTTTTTAGAAAACGAGTAATTTATGTGCACAAACACACATCTTTCGTGACTTTTCAAGATTTGAACCTCCGTAACTTCGGCAAATGAGCTCCAACTACCTTCAAAATTTGACCACAGAATCACCTCGACGAACTCTTCATCATGACTCATAAGGCTTCATTGTATCTTGGTGAGTTTTCTAGAAAACGAGTAATTTATGTGCTCAAACACACATCTTTCGTGACTTTTCAAGTTTTGAACCTACGTAACTTCGGCAAATGAGCTCCAACTACCTTCAAAATTTGACCACAGAATCACCTCGACGAACTCTTCATCATGACTCATAAGGCTTCATTGTATCTTGGTGAGTTTTCCAGAAAACGAGTAATTTATGTGCACAAACACACTTCTTTCGTGACTTTTCAAGCTATGAACCTACGTAACTTCGGCAAATGAGCTCCAACTACCTTCAAAATTTGACCACAGAATCACCTCGACGAACTCTTTAACATGACAAATAAGGCTTCATTGTATCTTGGTGAGTTTTCTAGAAAACGAGTAATTTATGTGCTCAAACACACATCTTTCGTGACTTTTCAAGTTTTGAACCTACGTAACTTCGGCAAATGAGCTCCAACTACCTTCAAAATTTGACCACAGAATCACCTCGACGAGCTCTTGAAAATGACAAATAAGGCTTCATTGTATCTTGGTGAGTTTTCCAGAAAACGAGTAATTTATGTGCACAAACATACTTCTTTCGTGACTTTTCAAGTTTTGAACCTCCGTAACTTCGGCAAATGAGCTCCAACTACCTTCAAAATTTGACCACAGAATCACCTCGACGAGTAATTTAACACGACTAATAAGGCTTCATTGTATCTTGGTGAGTTTTCTAGAAAACGAGTAATTTATGTGCACAAACACACTTCTTTCGTGACTTTTCAAGCTTTGAACCTCCGTAACTTCGGCAAATGAGGTCCAACTACCTTCAAAATTTGACCACAGAATCATCACGGTGAGCTCTTCATCATGACTCATAAGGCTTCATTGTATCTTGGTGAGTTTTCCAGAAAACGAGTAATTTATGTGCTCAAACACACATCTTTCGTGACTTTTCAAGTTTTGAACCTACGTCACTTCGGCAAATGAGCTCCAACTACCTTCAAAATTTGACCACAGAATCACCTCGACGAGCTCTTTAACATGACAAATAAGGCTTCATTGTATCTTGGTGAGTTTTTTAGAAAACGAGTAATTTATGTGCACAAACACACATCTTTCGTGACTTTTCAAGATTTGAACCTCCGTAACTTCGGCAAATGAGCTCCAACTACCTTCAAAATTTGACCACAGAATCACCTCGACGAACTCTTCATCATGACTCATAAGGCTTCATTGTATCTTGGTGAGTTTTCTAGAAAACGAGTAATTTATGTGCTCAAACACACATCTTTCGTGACTTTTCAAGTTTTGAACCTACGTAACTTCGGCAAATGAGCTCCAACTACCTTCAAAATTTGACCACAGAATCACCTCGACGAACTCTTCATCATGACTCATAAGGCTTCATTGTATCTTGGTGAGTTTTCCAGAAAACGAGTAATTTATGTGCACAAACACACTTCTTTCGTGACTTTTCAAGCTATGAACCTACGTAACTTCGGCAAATGAGCTCCAACTACCTTCAAAATTTGACCACAGAATCACCTCGACGAACTCTTTAACATGACAAATAAGGCTTCATTGTATCTTGGTGAGTTTTCTAGAAAACGAGTAATTTATGTGCTCAAACACACATCTTTCGTGACTTTTCAAGTTTTGAACCTACGTAACTTCGGCAAATGAGCTCCAACTACCTTCAAAATTTGACCACAGAATCACCTCGACGAGCTCTTGAAAATGACAAATAAGGCTTCATTGTATCTTGGTGAGTTTTCCAGAAAACGAGTAATTTATGTGCACAAACATACTTCTTTCGTGACTTTTCAAGTTTTGAACCTCCGTAACTTCGGCAAATGAGCTCCAACTACCTTCAAAATTTGACCACAGAATCACCTCGACGAGTAATTTAACACGACTAATAAGGCTTCATTGTATCTTGGTGAGTTTTCTAGAAAACGAGTAATTTATGTGCACAAACACACTTCTTTCGTGACTTTTCAAGCTTTGAACCTCCGTAACTTCGGCAAATGAGGTCCAACTACCTTCAAAATTTGACCACAGAATCATCACGGTGAGCTCTTCATCATGACTCATAAGGCTTCATTGTATCTTGGTGAGTTTTCCAGAAAACGAGTAATTTATGTGCTCAAACACACATCTTTCGTGACTTTTCAAGTTTTGAACCTACGTAACTACGGCAAATGAGCTCCAACTACCTTCAAAATTTGACCACAGAATCACCTCGACGAGCTCTTTAACATGACAAATAAGGCTTCATTGTATCTTGGTGAGTTTTCCAGCAAACGAGTAATTTATGTGCACAAACATACTTCATTCGTGACTTTTCAAGTTTTGAACCTCCGTAACTTCGGCAAATGAGCTCCAACTACCTTCAAAATTTGACCACAGAATCACCTCGACGAGTAATTTAACACGACTAATAAGGCTTCATTGTATCTTGGTGAGTTTTCTAGAAAACGAGTAATTTATGTGCTGAAACACACATGTTTCGTGACTTTTCAAGCTATGAACCTACGTAACTTCGGCAAATGAGCTACAACTACCTTCAAAATTTGACCACAGAATCACCTCGACGAGTAATTTAACACGACTAATAAGGCTTCATTGTATCTTGGTGAGTTTTCTAGAAAACGAGTAATTTATGTGCTGAAACACACATGTTTCGTGACTTTTCAAGTTTTGAACCTACGTATCTTCGGCAAATGAGCTACAACTACCTTCAAAATTTGACCACAGAATCACCTCGACGAGCTCTTTAACATGACAAATAAGTCTTCATTGTATCTTGGTGAGTTTTCCAGAAAACGAGTAATTTATGTGCACAAACACACTTCTTTCGTGACTTTTCAAGCTATGAACCTACGTAACTTCGGCAAATGAGCTCCAACTACCTTCAAAATTTGACCACAGAATCACCTCGACGAGTAATTTAACACGACTAATAAGGCTTCATTGTATCTTGGTGAGTTTTCCAGAAAACGAGTAATTTATGTGCACAAACACACTTCTTTCGTGACTTTTCAAGCTATGAACCTACGTAACTTCGGCAAATGAGCTACAACTACCTTCAAAATTTGACCACAGAATCACCTCGACGAGTAATTTAACACGACTAATAAGGCTTCATTGTATCTTGGTGAGTTTTCCAGAAAACGAGTAATTTATGTGCACAAACACACTTCTTTCGTGACTTTTCAAGTTTTGAACCTACGTAACTTCGGCAAATGAGCTACAACTACCTTCAAAATTTGACCACAGAATCACCTCGACGAACTCTTTAACATGACAAATAAGGCTTCATTGTATCTTGGTGAGTTTTCCAAAAAACGAGTAATTTATATGCACAAACACACTTCTTTCGTGACTTTTCAAGCTTTGAACCTCCGTAACTTCGGCAAATGAGCTTCAAATACCTTCAAAAATTGATCATAGAATCACCTCAACGAGCTCTTTCACACGACTAAGAAGGCTTCATTGTATCTTGGTGAGTTTTCCAAAAAACGAGTAATTTATATGCACAAACACACTTCTTTCGTGACTTTTCAAGCTTTGAACCTCCGTAACTTCGGCAAATGAGCTTCAAATACCTTCAAAATTTGACCACAGAATCACCTCGACGAGTAATTTAACACGACTAATAAGGCTTCATTGTATCTTGGTGAGTTTTCTAGAAAACGAGTAATTTATGTGCACAAACACACTTCTTTCGTGACTTTTCAAGCTTTGAACCTCCGTAACTTCGGCAAATGAGGTCCAACTACCTTCAAAATTTGACCACAGAATCATCACGGTGAGCTCTTCATCATGACTCATAAGGCTTCATTGTATCTTGGTGAGTTTTCCAGAAAACGAGTAATTTATGTGCTCAAACACACATCTTTCGTGACTTTTCAAGTTTTGAACCTACGTAACTTCGGCAAATGAGCTACAACTACCTTCAAAATTTGACCACAGAATCACCTCGACGAACTCTTTAACATGACAAATAAGGCTTCATTGTATCTTGGTGAGTTTTCCAAAAAACGAGTAATTTATATGCACAAACACACTTCTTTCGTGACTTTTCAAGCTTTGAACCTCCGTAACTTCGGCAAATGAGCTTCAAATACCTTCAAAAATTGATCATAGAATCACCTCAACGAGCTCTTTCACACGACTAAGAAGGCTTCATTGTATCTTGGTGAGTTTTCCAAAAAACGAGTAATTTATATGCACAAACACACTTCTTTCGTGACTTTTCAAGCTTTGAACCTCCGTAACTTCGGCAAATGAGCTTCAAATACCTTCAAAATTTGACCACAGAATCACCTCGACGAGTAATTTAACACGACTAATAAGGCTTCATTGTATCTTGGTGAGTTTTCTAGAAAACGAGTAATTTATGTGCACAAACACACTTCTTTCGTGACTTTTCAAGCTTTGAACCTCCGTAACTTCGGCAAATGAGGTCCAACTACCTTCAAAATTTGACCACAGAATCATCACGGTGAGCTCTTCATCATGACTCATAAGGCTTCATTGTATCTTGGTGAGTTTTCCAGAAAACGAGTAATTTATGTGCTCAAACACACATCTTTCGTGACTTTTCAAGTTTTGAACCTACGTAACTACGGCAAATGAGCTCCAACTACCTTCAAAATTTGACCACAGAATCACCTCGACGAGCTCTTTAACATGACAAATAAGGCTTCATTGTATCTTGGTGAGTTTTCCAGCAAACGAGTAATTTATGTGCACAAACATACTTCATTCGTGACTTTTCAAGTTTTGAACCTCCGTAACTTCGGCAAATGTGCTTCAAATTGCTTAAAAAATTGATCATAGAATCACCTCAACGAGCTCTTTTAAACGACTAAGAAGGCTTCATTGTATCTTGGTGAGTTTTCTAGAAAACGAGTAATTTATGTGCACAAACATACTTCTTTCGTGACTTTTCAAGTTTTGAACCTCCGTAATTTCGGCAAATGAGCTCCAACTACCTTCAAAATTTGACCACAGAATCACCTCGACGAGTAATTTAACACGACTAATAAGGCTTCATTGTATCTTGGTGAGTTTTCTAGAAAACGAGTAATTTATGTGCTCAAACACACATCTTTCGTGACTTTTCAAGTTTTGAACCTACGTAACTTCGGCAAATGAGCTCCAACTACCTTCAAAATTTGACCACAGAATCACCTCGACGAGCTCTTTAACATGACAAATAAGGCTTCATTGTATCTTGGTGAGTTTTCTAGAAAACGAGTAATTTATGTGCTCAAACACACATCTTTCGTGACTTTTCAAGTTTTGAACCTACGTCACTTCGGCAAATGAGCTCCAACTACCTTCAAAATTTGACCACAGAATCACCTCGACGAGCTCTTTAACATGACAAATAAGGCTTCATTGTATCTTGGTGAGTTTTTTAGAAAACGAGTAATTTATGTGCACAAACACACATCTTTCGTGACTTTTCAAGATTTGAACCTCCGTAACTTCGGCAAATGAGCTCCAACTACCTTCAAAATTTGACCACAGAATCACCTCGACGAACTCTTCATCATGACTCATAAGGCTTCATTGTATCTTGGTGAGTTTTCTAGAAAACGAGTAATTTATGTGCTCAAACACACATCTTTCGTGACTTTTCAAGTTTTGAACCTACGTAACTTCGGCAAATGAGCTCCAACTACCTTCAAAATTTGACCACAGAATCACCTCGACGAACTCTTCATCATGACTCATAAGGCTTCATTGTATCTTGGTGAGTTTTCCAGAAAACGAGTAATTTATGTGCACAAACACACTTCTTTCGTGACTTTTCAAGCTATGAACCTACGTAACTTCGGCAAATGAGCTCCAACTACCTTCAAAATTTGACCACAGAATCACCTCGACGAACTCTTTAACATGACAAATAAGGCTTCATTGTATCTTGGTGAGTTTTCTAGAAAACGAGTAATTTATGTGCTCAAACACACATCTTTCGTGACTTTTCAAGTTTTGAACCTACGTAACTTCGGCAAATGAGCTCCAACTACCTTCAAAATTTGACCACAGAATCACCTCGACGAGCTCTTGAAAATGACAAATAAGGCTTCATTGTATCTTGGTGAGTTTTCCAGAAAACGAGTAATTTATGTGCACAAACATACTTCTTTCGTGACTTTTCAAGTTTTGAACCTCCGTAACTTCGGCAAATGAGCTCCAACTACCTTCAAAATTTGACCACAGAATCACCTCGACGAGTAATTTAACACGACTAATAAGGCTTCATTGTATCTTGGTGAGTTTTCTAGAAAACGAGTAATTTATGTGCACAAACACACTTCTTTCGTGACTTTTCAAGCTTTGAACCTCCGTAACTTCGGCAAATGAGGTCCAACTACCTTCAAAATTTGACCACAGAATCATCACGGTGAGCTCTTCATCATGACTCATAAGGCTTCATTGTATCTTGGTGAGTTTTCCAGAAAACGAGTAATTTATGTGCTCAAACACACATCTTTCGTGACTTTTCAAGTTTTGAACCTACGTCACTTCGGCAAATGAGCTCCAACTACCTTCAAAATTTGACCACAGAATCACCTCGACGAGCTCTTTAACATGACAAATAAGGCTTCATTGTATCTTGGTGAGTTTTTTAGAAAACGAGTAATTTATGTGCACAAACACACATCTTTCGTGACTTTTCAAGATTTGAACCTCCGTAACTTCGGCAAATGAGCTCCAACTACCTTCAAAATTTGACCACAGAATCACCTCGACGAACTCTTCATCATGACTCATAAGGCTTCATTGTATCTTGGTGAGTTTTCTAGAAAACGAGTAATTTATGTGCTCAAACACACATCTTTCGTGACTTTTCAAGTTTTGAACCTACGTAACTTCGGCAAATGAGCTCCAACTACCTTCAAAATTTGACCACAGAATCACCTCGACGAACTCTTCATCATGACTCATAAGGCTTCATTGTATCTTGGTGAGTTTTCCAGAAAACGAGTAATTTATGTGCACAAACACACTTCTTTCGTGACTTTTCAAGCTATGAACCTACGTAACTTCGGCAAATGAGCTCCAACTACCTTCAAAATTTGACCACAGAATCACCTCGACGAACTCTTTAACATGACAAATAAGGCTTCATTGTATCTTGGTGAGTTTTCTAGAAAACGAGTAATTTATGTGCTCAAACACACATCTTTCGTGACTTTTCAAGTTTTGAACCTACGTAACTTCGGCAAATGAGCTCCAACTACCTTCAAAATTTGACCACAGAATCACCTCGACGAGCTCTTGAAAATGACAAATAAGGCTTCATTGTATCTTGGTGAGTTTTCCAGAAAACGAGTAATTTATGTGCACAAACATACTTCTTTCGTGACTTTTCAAGTTTTGAACCTCCGTAACTTCGGCAAATGAGCTCCAACTACCTTCAAAATTTGACCACAGAATCACCTCGACGAGTAATTTAACACGACTAATAAGGCTTCATTGTATCTTGGTGAGTTTTCTAGAAAACGAGTAATTTATGTGCACAAACACACTTCTTTCGTGACTTTTCAAGCTTTGAACCTCCGTAACTTCGGCAAATGAGGTCCAACTACCTTCAAAATTTGACCACAGAATCATCACGGTGAGCTCTTCATCATGACTCATAAGGCTTCATTGTATCTTGGTGAGTTTTCCAGAAAACGAGTAATTTATGTGCTCAAACACACATCTTTCGTGACTTTTCAAGTTTTGAACCTACGTAACTACGGCAAATGAGCTCCAACTACCTTCAAAATTTGACCACAGAATCACCTCGACGAGCTCTTTAACATGACAAATAAGGCTTCATTGTATCTTGGTGAGTTTTCCAGCAAACGAGTAATTTATGTGCACAAACATACTTCATTCGTGACTTTTCAAGTTTTGAACCTCCGTAACTTCGGCAAATGAGCTCCAACTACCTTCAAAATTTGACCACAGAATCACCTCGACGAGTAATTTAACACGACTAATAAGGCTTCATTGTATCTTGGTGAGTTTTCTAGAAAACGAGTAATTTATGTGCTGAAACACACATGTTTCGTGACTTTTCAAGTTTGAACCTACGTAACTTCGGCAAATGAGCTACAACTACCTTCAAAATTTGACCACAGAATCACCTCGACGAGCTCTTTAACATGACAAATAAGTCTTCATTGTATCTTGGTGAGTTTTCCAGAAAACGAGTAATTTATGTGCACAAACACACTTCTTTCGTGACTTTTCAAGCTTTGAACCTCCGTAACTTCGGCAAATGAGCTTCAAATACCTTCAAAATTTTACCACAGAATCACCTCGACGAGCTCGTGAATATGACAAATAAGGCTTCATTGTATCTTGGTGAGTTTTCCAAAAAACGAGTAATTTATATGCACAAACACACTTCTTTCGTGACTTTTCAAGCTATGAACCTACGTAACTTCGGCAAATGAGCTCCAACTACCTTCAAAATTTGACCACAGAATCACCTCGACGAGTAATTTAACACGACTAATAAGGCTTCATTGTATCTTGGTGAGTTTTCCAGAAAACGAGTAATTTATGTGCACAAACACACTTCTTTCGTGACTTTTCAAGCTATGAACCTACGTAACTTCGGCAAATGAGCTACAACTACCTTCAAAATTTGACCACAGAATCACCTCGACGAGTAATTTAACACGACTAATAAGGCTTCATTGTATCTTGGTGAGTTTTCCAGAAAACGAGTAATTTATGTGCACAAACACACTTCTTTCGTGACTTTTCAAGCTATGAACCTACGTAACTTCGGCAAATGAGCTACAACTACCTTCAAAATTTGACCACAGAATCACCTCGACGAGTAATTTAACACGACTAATAAGGCTTCATTGTATCTTGGTGAGTTTTCCAGAAAACGAGTAATTTATGTGCACAAACACACTTCTTTCGTGACTTTTCAAGCTTTGAACCTCCGTAACTTCGGCAAATGAGCTTCAAATACCTTCAAAATTTGACCACAGAATCATCACGGTGAGCTCTTCATCATGACTCATAAGGCTTCATTGTATCTTGGTGAGTTTTCCAGAAAACGAGTAATTTATGTGCTCAAACACACATCTTTCGTGACTTTTCAAGTTTTGAACCTACGTAACTACGGCAAATGAGCTCCAACTACCTTCAAAATTTGACCACAGAATCACCTCGACGAGCTCTTTAACATGACAAATAAGGCTTCATTGTATCTTGGTGAGTTTTCCAGCAAACGAGTAATTTATGTGCACAAACATACTTCATTCGTGACTTTTCAAGTTTTGAACCTCCGTAACTTCGGCAAATGTGCTTCAAATTGCTTAAAAAATTGATCATAGAATCACCTCAACGAGCTCTTTTAAACGACTAAGAAGGCTTCATTGTATCTTGGTGAGTTTTCTAGAAAACGAGTAATTTATGTGCACAAACATACTTCTTTCGTGACTTTTCAAGTTTTGAACCTCCGTAATTTCGGCAAATGAGCTCCAACTACCTTCAAAATTTGACCACAGAATCACCTCGACGAGTAATTTAACACGACTAATAAGGCTTCATTGTATCTTGGTGAGTTTTCTAGAAAACGAGTAATTTATGTGCTCAAACACACATCTTTCGTGACTTTTCAAGTTTTGAACCTACGTAACTTCGGCAAATGAGCTCCAACTACCTTCAAAATTTGACCACAGAATCACCTCGACGAGCTCTTTAACATGACAAATAAGGCTTCATTGTATCTTGGTGAGTTTTCTAGAAAACGAGTAATTTATGTGCTCAAACACACATCTTTCGTGACTTTTCAAGTTTTGAACCTACGTCACTTCGGCAAATGAGCTCCAACTACCTTCAAAATTTGACCACAGAATCACCTCGACGAGCTCTTTAACATGACAAATAAGGCTTCATTGTATCTTGGTGAGTTTTTTAGAAAACGAGTAATTTATGTGCACAAACACACATCTTTCGTGACTTTTCAAGATTTGAACCTCCGTAACTTCGGCAAATGAGCTCCAACTACCTTCAAAATTTGACCACAGAATCACCTCGACGAACTCTTCATCATGACTCATAAGGCTTCATTGTATCTTGGTGAGTTTTCTAGAAAACGAGTAATTTATGTGCTCAAACACACATCTTTCGTGACTTTTCAAGTTTTGAACCTACGTAACTTCGGCAAATGAGCTCCAACTACCTTCAAAATTTGACCACAGAATCACCTCGACGAACTCTTCATCATGACTCATAAGGCTTCATTGTATCTTGGTGAGTTTTCCAGAAAACGAGTAATTTATGTGCACAAACACACTTCTTTCGTGACTTTTCAAGCTATGAACCTACGTAACTTCGGCAAATGAGCTCCAACTACCTTCAAAATTTGACCACAGAATCACCTCGACGAACTCTTTAACATGACAAATAAGGCTTCATTGTATCTTGGTGAGTTTTCTAGAAAACGAGTAATTTATGTGCTCAAACACACATCTTTCGTGACTTTTCAAGTTTTGAACCTACGTAACTTCGGCAAATGAGCTCCAACTACCTTCAAAATTTGACCACAGAATCACCTCGACGAGCTCTTTAAAATGACAAATAAGGCTTCATTGTATCTTGGTGAGTTTTCCAGAAAACGAGTAATTTATGTGCACAAACATACTTCTTTCGTGACTTTTCAAGTTTTGAACCTCCGTAACTTCGGCAAATGAGCTCCAACTACCTTCAAAATTTGACCACAGAATCACCTCGACGAGTAATTTAACACGACTAATAAGGCTTCATTGTATCTTGGTGAGTTTTCTAGAAAACGAGTAATTTATGTGCTGAAACACACATGTTTCGTGACTTTTCAAGTTTGAACCTACGTAACTTCGGCAAATGAGCTACAACTACCTTCAAAATTTGACCACAGAATCACCTCGACGAGCTCTTTAACATGACAAATAAGTCTTCATTGTATCTTGGTGAGTTTTCCAGAAAACGAGTAATTTATGTGCACAAACACACTTCTTTCGTGACTTTTCAAGCTTTGAACCTCCGTAACTTCGGCAAATGAGCTTCAAATACCTTCAAAATTTTACCACAGAATCACCTCGACGAGCTCGTGAATATGACAAATAAGGCTTCATTGTATCTTGGTGAGTTTTCCAAAAAACGAGTAATTTATATGCACAAACACACTTCTTTCGTGACTTTTCAAGCTATGAACCTACGTAACTTCGGCAAATGAGCTCCAACTACCTTCAAAATTTGACCACAGAATCACCTCGACGAGTAATTTAACACGACTAATAAGGCTTCATTGTATCTTGGTGAGTTTTCCAGAAAACGAGTAATTTATGTGCACAAACACACTTCTTTCGTGACTTTTCAAGCTATGAACCTACGTAACTTCGGCAAATGAGCTACAACTACCTTCAAAATTTGACCACAGAATCACCTCGACGAGTAATTTAACACGACTAATAAGGCTTCATTGTATCTTGGTGAGTTTTCCAGAAAACGAGTAATTTATGTGCACAAACACACTTCTTTCGTGACTTTTCAAGCTATGAACCTACGTAACTTCGGCAAATGAGCTACAACTACCTTCAAAATTTGACCACAGAATCACCTCGACGAGTAATTTAACACGACTAATAAGGCTTCATTGTATCTTGGTGAGTTTTCCAGAAAACGAGTAATTTATGTGCACAAACACACTTCTTTCGTGACTTTTCAAGCTTTGAACCTCCGTAACTTCGGCAAATGAGCTTCAAATACCTTCAAAATTTGACCACAGAATCATCACGGTGAGCTCTTCATCATGACTCATAAGGCTTCATTGTATCTTGGTGAGTTTTCCAGAAAACGAGTAATTTATGTGCTCAAACACACATCTTTCGTGACTTTTCAAGTTTTGAACCTACGTAACTACGGCAAATGAGCTCCAACTACCTTCAAAATTTGACCACAGAATCACCTCGACGAGCTCTTTAACATGACAAATAAGGCTTCATTGTATCTTGGTGAGTTTTCCAGCAAACGAGTAATTTATGTGCACAAACATACTTCATTCGTGACTTTTCAAGTTTTGAACCTCCGTAACTTCGGCAAATGTGCTTCAAATTGCTTAAAAAATTGATCATAGAATCACCTCAACGAGCTCTTTTAAACGACTAAGAAGGCTTCATTGTATCTTGGTGAGTTTTCTAGAAAACGAGTAATTTATGTGCACAAACATACTTCTTTCGTGACTTTTCAAGTTTTGAACCTCCGTAATTTCGGCAAATGAGCTCCAACTACCTTCAAAATTTGACCACAGAATCACCTCGACGAGTAATTTAACACGACTAATAAGGCTTCATTGTATCTTGGTGAGTTTTCTAGAAAACGAGTAATTTATGTGCTCAAACACACATCTTTCGTGACTTTTCAAGTTTTGAACCTACGTAACTTCGGCAAATGAGCTCCAACTACCTTCAAAATTTGACCACAGAATCACCTCGACGAGCTCTTTAACATGACAAATAAGGCTTCATTGTATCTTGGTGAGTTTTCTAGAAAACGAGTAATTTATGTGCTCAAACACACATCTTTCGTGACTTTTCAAGTTTTGAACCTACGTCACTTCGGCAAATGAGCTCCAACTACCTTCAAAATTTGACCACAGAATCACCTCGACGAGCTCTTTAACATGACAAATAAGGCTTCATTGTATCTTGGTGAGTTTTTTAGAAAACGAGTAATTTATGTGCACAAACACACATCTTTCGTGACTTTTCAAGATTTGAACCTCCGTAACTTCGGCAAATGAGCTCCAACTACCTTCAAAATTTGACCACAGAATCACCTCGACGAACTCTTCATCATGACTCATAAGGCTTCATTGTATCTTGGTGAGTTTTCCAGAAAACGAGTAATTTATGTGCACAAACACACTTCTTTCGTGACTTTTCAAGCTATGAACCTACGTAACTTCGGCAAATGAGCTCCAACTACCTTCAAAATTTGACCACAGAATCACCTCGACGAACTCTTTAACATGACAAATAAGGCTTCATTGTATCTTGGTGAGTTTTCTAGAAAACGAGTAATTTATGTGCTCAAACACACATCTTTCGTGACTTTTCAAGTTTTGAACCTACGTAACTTCGGCAAATGAGCTCCAACTACCTTCAAAATTTGACCACAGAATCACCTCGACGAGCTCTTTAAAATGACAAATAAGGCTTCATTGTATCTTGGTGAGTTTTCCAGAAAACGAGTAATTTATGTGCACAAACATACTTCTTTCGTGACTTTTCAAGTTTTGAACCTCCGTAACTTCGGCAAATGAGCTCCAACTACCTTCAAAATTTGACCACAGAATCACCTCGACGAGTAATTTAACACGACTAATAAGGCTTCATTGTATCTTGGTGAGTTTTCTAGAAAACGAGTAATTTATGTGCACAAACACACTTCTTTCGTGACTTTTCAAGCTTTGAACCTCCGTAACTTCGGCAAATGAGGTCCAACTACCTTCAAAATTTGACCACAGAATCATCACGGTGAGCTCTTCATCATGACTCATAAGGCTTCATTGTATCTTGGTGAGTTTTCCAGAAAACGAGTAATTTATGTGCTCAAACACACATCTTTCGTGACTTTTCAAGTTTTGAACCTACGTAACTACGGCAAATGAGCTCCAACTACCTTCAAAATTTGACCACAGAATCACCTCGACGAGCTCTTTAACATGACAAATAAGGCTTCATTGTATCTTGGTGAGTTTTCCAGCAAACGAGTAATTTATGTGCACAAACATACTTCATTCGTGACTTTTCAAGTTTTGAACCTCCGTAACTTCGGCAAATGAGCTCCAACTACCTTCAAAATTTGACCACAGAATCACATCGACGAGTAATTTAACACGACTAATAAGGCTTCATTGTATCTTGGTGAGTTTTCTAGAAAACGAGTAATTTATGTGCTGAAACACACATGTTTCGTGACTTTTCAAGTTTGAACCTACGTAACTTCGGCAAATGAGCTACAACTACCTTCAAAATTTGACCACAGAATCACCTCGACGAGCTCTTTAACATGACAAATAAGTCTTCATTGTATCTTGGTGAGTTTTCCAGAAAACGAGTAATTTATGTGCACAAACACACTTCTTTCGTGACTTTTCAAGCTTTGAACCTCCGTAACTTCGGCAAATGAGCTTCAAATACCTTCAAAATTTTACCACAGAATCACCTCGACGAGCTCGTGAATATGACAAATAAGGCTTCATTGTATCTTGGTGAGTTTTCCAAAAAACGAGTAATTTATATGCACAAACACACTTCTTTCGTGACTTTTCAAGCTATGAACCTACGTAACTTCGGCAAATGAGCTCCAACTACCTTCAAAATTTGACCACAGAATCACCTCGACGAGTAATTTAACACGACTAATAAGGCTTCATTGTATCTTGGTGAGTTTTCCAGAAAACGAGTAATTTATGTGCACAAACACACTTCTTTCGTGACTTTTCAAGCTATGAACCTACGTAAATCCGGCAAATGAGCTACAACTACCTTCAAAATTTGACCACAGAATCACCTCGACGAGTAATTTAACACGACTAATAAGGCTTCATTGTATCTTGGTGAGTTTTCCAGAAAACGAGTAATTTATGTGCACAAACACACTTCTTTCGTGACTTTTCAAGCTATGAACCTACGTAACTTCGGCAAATGAGCTCCAACTACCATCAAAATTTGACCACAGAATCACCTCGACGAACTCTTTAACATGACAAATAAGGCTTCATTGTATCTTGGTGAGTTTTGCAGCAAACGAGTAATTTATGTGCACAAACATACTTCATTCGTGACTTTTCAAGTTTTGAACCTCCGTAACTTCGGCAAATGAGCTCCAACTACCTTCAAAATTTGACCACAGAATCACCTCGACGAGTAATTTAACACGACTAATAAGGCTTCATTGTATCTTGGTGAGTTTTCTAGAAAACGAGTAATTTATGTGCTGAAACACACATGTTTCGTGACTTTTCAAGCTTTGAACCTCCGTAACTTCGGCAAATGAGCTTCAAATACCTTCAAAATTTTACCACAGAATCACCTCGACGAGCTCGTGAATATGACAAATAAGGCTTCATTGTATCTTGGTGAGTTTTCCAAAAAACGAGTAATTTATATGCACAAACACACTTCTTTCGTGACTTTTCAAGCTATGAACCTACGTAACTTCGGCAAATGAGCTCCAACTACCTTCAAAATTTGACCACAGAATCACCTCGACGAGTAATTTAACACGACTAATAAGGCTTCATTGTATCTTGGTGAGTTTTCCAAAAAACGAGTAATTTATATGCACAAACACACTTCTTTCGTGACTTTTCAAGCTTTGAACCTCCGTAACTTCGGCAAATGAGCTCCAACTACCTTCAAAATTTGACCACACAATCATCACGGTGAGCTCTTCATCATGACTCATAAGGCTTCATTGTATCTTGGTGAGTTTTCCAGAAAACGAGTAATTTATGAGCACAAACACACTTCTTTCGTGACTTTTCAAACTATGAACCTACGTAACTTCGGCAAATGAGCTCCAACTACCATCAAAATTTGACCACAGAATCACCTCGACGAACTCTTTAACATGACAAATAAGGCTTCATTGTATCTTGGTGAGTTTTCTAGAAAACGAGTAATTTATGTGCTCAAACACACATCTTTCGTGACTTTTCAAGTTTTGAACCTACGTAACTTCGGCAAATGAGCTCCAACTACCTTCAAAATTTGACCACAGAATCACCTCGACGAGTAATTTAACAAGACAAATAAGGCTTCATTGTATCTTGGTGAGTTTTCCAAAAAACGAGTAATTTATATGCACAAACACACTTCTTTCGTGACTTTTCAAGCTATGAACCTACGTAACTTCGGCAAATGAGCTCCAACTACCTTCAAAATTTGACCACAGAATCACCTCGACGAGTAATTTAACACGACTAATAAGGCTTCATTGTATCTTGGTGAGTTTTCCAGAAAACGAGTAATTTATGTGCACAAACACACTTCTTTCGTGACTTTTCAAGCTATGAACCTACGTAAATCCGGCAAATGAGCTACAACTACCTTCAAAATTTGACCACAGAATCACCTCGACGAGTAATTTAACACGACTAATAAGGCTTCATTGTATCTTGGTGAGTTTTCCAGAAAACGAGTAATTTATGTGCACAAACACACTTCTTTCGTGACTTTTCAAGCTATGAACCTACGTAACTTCGGCAAATGAGCTCCAACTACCATCAAAATTTGACCACAGAATCACCTCGACGAACTCTTTAACATGACAAATAAGGCTTCATTGTATCTTGGTGAGTTTTCCAGCAAACGAGTAATTTATGTGCACAAACATACTTCATTCGTGACTTTTCAAGTTTTGAACCTCCGTAACTTCGGCAAATGAGCTCCAACTACCTTCAAAATTTGACCACAGAATCACCTCGACGAGTAATTTAACACGACTAATAAGGCTTCATTGTATCTTGGTGAGTTTTCTAGAAAACGAGTAATTTATGTGCTGAAACACACATGTTTCGTGACTTTTCAAGCTTTGAACCTCCGTAACTTCGGCAAATGAGCTTCAAATACCTTCAAAATTTTACCACAGAATCACCTCGACGAGCTCGTGAATATGACAAATAAGGCTTCATTGTATCTTGGTGAGTTTTCCAAAAAACGAGTAATTTATATGCACAAACACACTTCTTTCGTGACTTTTCAAGCTATGAACCTACGTAACTTCGGCAAATGAGCTCCAACTACCTTCAAAATTTGACCACAGAATCACCTCGACGAGTAATTTAACACGACTAATAAGGCTTCATTGTATCTTGGTGAGTTTTCCAAAAAACGAGTAATTTATATGCACAAACACACTTCTTTCGTGACTTTTCAAGCTTTGAACCTCCGTAACTTCGGCAAATGAGCTCCAACTACCTTCAAAATTTGACCACACAATCATCACGGTGAGCTCTTCATCATGACTCATAAGGCTTCATTGTATCTTGGTGAGTTTTCCAGAAAACGAGTAATTTATGAGCACAAACACACTTCTTTCGTGACTTTTCAAACTATGAACCTACGCAACTTCGGCAAATGAGCTCCAACTACCATCAAAATTTGACCACAGAATCACCTCGACGAACTCTTTAACATGACAAATAAGGCTTCATTGTATCTTGGTGAGTTTTCTAGAAAACGAGTAATTTATGTGCTCAAACACACATCTTTCGTGACTTTTCAAGTTTTGAACCTACGTAACTTCGGCAAATGAGCTCCAACTACCTTCAAAATTTGACCACAGAATCACCTCGACGAGTAATTTAACAAGACAAATAAGGCTTCATTGTATCTTGGTGAGTTTTCTAGAAACGAGTAATTTATATGCACAAACACACTTCTTTCGTGACTTTTCAAGCTATGAACCTACGTAACTTCGGCAAATGAGCTCCAACTACCTTCAAAATTTGACCACAGATTCACCTCGACGAACTCTTTAACATGACAAATAAGGCTTCATTGTATCTTGGTGAGTTTTCCAGAAAACGAGTAATTTATGTGCACAAACACACTTCTTTCGTGACTTTTCAAGCTTTGAACCTCCGTAACTTCGGCAAATGAGCTTCAAATACCTTCAAAATTTTACCACAGAATCACCTCGACGAGCTCGTGAATATGACAAATAAGGCTTCATTGTATCTTGGTGAGTTTTCCAAAAAACGAGTAATTTATATGCACAAACACACTTCTTTCGTGACTTTTCAAGCTATGAACCTACGTAACTTCGGCAAATGAGCTCCAACTACCTTCAAAATTTGACCACAGAATCACCTCGACGAGTAATTTAACACGACTAATAAGGCTTCATTGTATCTTGGTGAGTTTTCCAAAAAACGAGTAATTTATATGCACAAACACACTTCTTTCGTGACTTTTCAAGCTATGAACCTACGTAACTTCGGCAAATGAGCTCCAACTACCTTCAAAATTTGACCACAGAATCACCTCGACGAGTAATTTAACACGACTAATAAGGCTTCATTGTATCTTGGTGAGTTTTCCAAAAAACGAGTAATTTATATGCACAAACACACTTCTTTCGTGACTTTTCAAGCTTTGAACCTCCGTAACTTCGGCAAATGTGCTTCAAATTCCGTCAAAAATTGATCATAGAATCACCTCAACGAGCTCTTTCACACGACTAAGAAGGCTTCATTGTATCTTGGTGAGTTTTCTAGAAAACGAGTAATTTATGTGCACAAACACACATCTTTCGTGACTTTTCAAGCTTTGAACCTCCGTAACTTCGGCAAATGAGCTCCAAATCGCTTCAACATTTTACCACAGAATCACCTCGACGAGCTCTTGAACAAGACAAATAAGGCTTCATTGTATCTTGGTGAGTTTTCTAGAAACGAGTAATTTATATGCACAAACACACTTCTTTCGTGACTTTTCAAGCTTTGAACCTCCGTAACTTCGGCAAATGTGCTTCAAATTGCTTAAAAAATTGATCATAGAATCACCTCAACGAGCTCTTTCACACGACTAATAAGGCTTCATTGTATCTTGGTGAGTTTTCTAGAAAACGAGTAATTTATGTGCTCAAACACACATCTTTCGTGACTTTTCAAGTTTTGAACCTACGTAACTACGGCAAATGAGCTCCAACTACCTTCAAAATTTGACCACAGAATCACCTCGACGAGCTCTTTAACATGACAAATAAGGCTTCATTGTATCTTGGTGAGTTTTCCAGCAAACGAGTAATTTATGTGCACAAACATACTTCATTCGTGACTTTTCAAGTTTTGAACCTCCGTAACTTCGGCAAATGAGCTCCAACTACCTTCAAAATTTGACCACAGAATCACCTCGACGAGTAATTTAACACGACTAATAAGGCTTCATTGTATCTTGGTGAGTTTTCTAGAAAACGAGTAATTTATGTGCACAAACACACTTCTTTCGTGACTTTTCAAGCTTTGAACCTCCGTAACTTCGGCAAATGAGGTCCAACTACCTTCAAAATTTGACCACAGAATCATCACGGTGAGCTCTTCATCATGACTCATAAGGCTTCATTGTATCTTGGTGAGTTTTCCAGAAAACGAGTAATTTATGTGCACAAACACACTTCTTTCGTGACTTTTCAAGCTGTGAACCTACGTAACTTCGGCAAATGAGCTCCAACTACCTTCAAAATTTGACCACAGAATCACCTCGACGAGTAATTTAACACGACTAATAAGGCTTCATTGTATCTTGGTGAGTTTTCCAGAAAACGAGTAATTTATGTGCACAAACACACTTCTTTCGTGACTTTTCAAGCTATGAACCTACGTAACTTCGGCAAATGAGCTACAACTACCTTCAAAATTTGACCACAGAATCACCTCGACGAGTAATTTAACACGACTAATAAGGCTTCATTGTATCTTGGTGAGTTTTCCAAAAAACGAGTAATTTATATGCACAAACACACTTCTTTCGTGACTTTTCAAGCTTTGAACCTCCGTAACTTCGGCAAATGAGCTCCAACTACCTTCAAAATTTGACCACAGAATCATCACGGTGAGCTCTTCATCATGACTCATAAGGCTTCATTGTATCTTGGTGAGTTTTCCAGAAAACGAGTAATTTATGTGCACAAACACACTTCTTTCGTGACTTTTCAAGCTTTGAACCTCCGTAACTTCGGCAAATGAGCTTCAAATACCTTCAAAATTTTACCACAGAATCACCTCGACGAGCTCGTGAATATGACAAATAAGGCTTCATTGTATCTTGGTGAGTTTTCCAAAAAACGAGTAATTTATATGCACAAACACACTTCTTTCGTGACTTTTCAAGCTATGAACCTACGTAACTTCGGCAAATGAGCTCCAACTACCTTCAAAATTTGACCACAGAATCACCTCGACGAGTAATTTAACACGACTAATAAGGCTTCATTGTATATTGGTGAGTTTTCCAAAAAACGAGTAATTTATGTGCACAAACACACTTCTTTCGTGACTTTTCAAGCTTTGAACCTCCGTAACTTCGGCAAATGTGCTTCAAATTCCGTCAAAAATTGATCATAGAATCACCTCAACGAGCTCTTTCACACGACTAAGAAGGCTTCATTGTATCTTGGTGAGTTTTCTAGAAAACGAGTAATTTATGTGCACAAACACACATCTTTCGTGACTTTTCAAGCTTTGAACCTCCGTAACTTCGGCAAATGAGCTCCAAATCGCTTCAACATTTTACCACAGAATCACCTCGACGAGCTCTTGAACAAGACAAATAAGGCTTCATTGTATCTTGGTGAGTTTTCTAGAAACGAGTAATTTATATGCACAAACACACTTCTTTCGTGACTTTTCAAGCTTTGAACCTCAGTAACTTCGGCAAATGTGCTTCAAATTGCTTAAAAAATTGATCATAGAATCACCTCAACGAGCTCTTTCACACGACTAATAAGGCTTCATTGTATCTTGGTGAGTTTTCTAGAAAACGAGTAATTTATGTGCTCAAACACACATCTGTCGTGACTTTTCAAGATTTGAACCTCCGTAACTTCGGCAAATGTGCTTCAAATTCCGTCAAAAATTGATCATAGAATCATCTAGTTGAGCTCTTCATCATGACTCAGAAGGCTTCATTGTATCTTGGTGAGTTTTCCAGAAAACGAGTAATTTATGTGCACAAACATACTTCTTTCGTGACTTTTCAAGTTTTGAACCTCCGTAACTTCGGCAAATGAGCTCCAACTACCTTCAAAATTTGACCACAGAATCATCACGGTGAGCTCTTCATCATGACTCATAAGGCTTCATTGTATCTTGGTGAGTTTTCCAGAAAACGAGTAATTTATGTGCACAAACACACTTCTTTCGTGACTTTACAAGCTATGAACCTACGTAACTTCGGCAAATGAGCTCCAACTACCTTCAAAATTTGACCACAGAATCACCTCGACGAACTCTTTAACATGACAAATAAGACTTCATTGTATCTTGGTGAGTTTTCTAGAAAACGAGTAATTTATGTGCTCAAACACACATCTTTCGTGACTTTCCAAGTTTTGAACCTACGTAACTTCGGCAAATGAGGTCCAACTACCTTCAAAATTTGACCACAGAATCATCACGGTGAGCACTTTAACATGACAAATAAGGCTTCATTGTATCTTGGTGAGTTTTCTAGAAAACGAGTAATTTATGTGCTCAAACACACATCTTTCGTGACTTTTCAAGTTTTGAACCTACGTAACTTCGGCAAATGAGCTCCAACTACCTTCAAAATTTGACCACAGAATCACCTCGACGAGCTCTTTAACATGACAAATAAGGCTTCATTGTATCTTGGTGAGTTTTCCAGAAAACGAGTAATTTATGTGCACAAACATACTTCTTTCGTGACTTTTCAAGTTTTGAACCTCCGTAACTTCGGCAAATGAGCTCCAACTACCTTCAAAATTTGACCACAGAATCACCTCGACGAGTAATTTAACACGACTAATAAGGCTTCATTGTATCTTGGTGAGTTTTCTAGAAAACGAGTAATTTATGTGCTCAAACACACATCTTTCGTGACTTTTCAAGTTTTGAACCTACGTAACTTCGGCAAATGAGCTCCAACTACCTTCAAAATTTGACCACAGAATCACCTCGACGAGCTCTTTAAAATGACAAATAAGGCTTCATTGTATCTTGGTGAGTTTTCCAGCAAAACGAGTAATTTATGTGCACAAACATACTTCTTTCGTGACTTTTCAAGTTTTGAACCTCCGTAACTTCGGCAAATGAGCTCCAACTACCTTCAAAATTTGACCACAGAATCACCTCGACGAGTAATTTAACACGACTAATAAGGCTTCATTGTATCTTGGTGAGTTTTCTAGAAAACGAGTAATTTATGTGCTGAAACACACATGTTTCGTGACTTTTCAAGTTTTGAACCTACGTAACTTCGGCAAATGAGCTCCAACTACCTTCAAAATTTGACCACAGAATCACCTCGACGAGTAATTTAACACGACTAATAAGGCTTCATTGTATCTTGGTGAGTTTTCCAGAAAACGAGTAATTTATGTGCACAAACACACTTCTTTCGTGACTTTTCAAGCTATGAACCTACGTAACTTCGGCAAATGAGCTACAACTACCTTCAAAATTTGACCACAGAATCACCTCGACGAGTAATTTAACACGACTAATAAGGCTTCATTGTATATTGGTGAGTTTTCCAAAAAACGAGTAATTTATGTGCACAAACACACTTCTTTCGTGACTTTTCAAGCTTTGAACCTCCGTAACTTCGGCAAATGTGCTTCAAATTCCGTCAAAAATTGATCATAGAATCACCTCAACGAGCTCTTTCACACGACTAAGAAGGCTTCATTGTATCTTGGTGAGTTTTCTAGAAAACGAGTAATTTATGTGCACAAACACACATCTTTCGTGACTTTTCAAGCTTTGAACCTCCGTAACTTCGGCAAATGAGCTCCAAATCGCTTCAACATTTTACCACAGAATCACCTCGACGAGCTCTTGAACAAGACAAATAAGGCTTCATTGTATCTTGGTGAGTTTTCTAGAAACGAGTAATTTATATGCACAAACACACTTCTTTCGTGACTTTTCAAGCTTTGAACCTCAGTAACTTCGGCAAATGTGCTTCAAATTGCTTAAAAAATTGATCATAGAATCACCTCAACGAGCTCTTTCACACGACTAATAAGGCTTCATTGTATCTTGGTGAGTTTTCTAGAAAACGAGTAATTTATGTGCTCAAACACACATCTGTCGTGACTTTTCAAGATTTGAACCTCCGTAACTTCGGCAAATGTGCTTCAAATTCCGTCAAAAATTGATCATAGAATCATCTAGTTGAGCTCTTCATCATGACTCAGAAGGCTTCATTGTATCTTGGTGAGTTTTCCAGAAAACGAGTAATTTATGTGCACAAACATACTTCTTTCGTGACTTTTCAAGTTTTGAACCTCCGTAACTTCGGCAAATGAGCTCCAACTACCTTCAAAATTTGACCACAGAATCATCACGGTGAGCTCTTCATCATGACTCATAAGGCTTCATTGTATCTTGGTGAGTTTTCCAGAAAACGAGTAATTTATGTGCACAAACACACTTCTTTCGTGACTTTACAAGCTATGAACCTACGTAACTTCGGCAAATGAGCTCCAACTACCTTCAAAATTTGACCACAGAATCACCTCGACGAACTCTTTAACATGACAAATAAGACTTCATTGTATCTTGGTGAGTTTTCTAGAAAACGAGTAATTTATGTGCTCAAACACACATCTTTCGTGACTTTCCAAGTTTTGAACCTACGTAACTTCGGCAAATGAGGTCCAACTACCTTCAAAATTTGACCACAGAATCATCACGGTGAGCACTTTAACATGACAAATAAGGCTTCATTGTATCTTGGTGAGTTTTCTAGAAAACGAGTAATTTATGTGCTCAAACACACATCTTTCGTGACTTTTCAAGTTTTGAACCTACGTAACTTCGGCAAATGAGCTCCAACTACCTTCAAAATTTGACCACAGAATCACCTCGACGAGCTCTTTAACATGACAAATAAGGCTTCATTGTATCTTGGTGAGTTTTCCAGAAAACGAGTAATTTATGTGCACAAACATACTTCTTTCGTGACTTTTCAAGTTTTGAACCTCCGTAACTTCGGCAAATGAGCTCCAACTACCTTCAAAATTTGACCACAGAATCACCTCGACGAGTAATTTAACACGACTAATAAGGCTTCATTGTATCTTGGTGAGTTTTCTAGAAAACGAGTAATTTATGTGCTCAAACACACATCTTTCGTGACTTTTCAAGTTTTGAACCTACGTAACTTCGGCAAATGAGCTCCAACTACCTTCAAAATTTGACCACAGAATCACCTCGACGAGCTCTTTAAAATGACAAATAAGGCTTCATTGTATCTTGGTGAGTTTTCCAGCAAAACGAGTAATTTATGTGCACAAACATACTTCTTTCGTGACTTTTCAAGTTTTGAACCTCCGTAACTTCGGCAAATGAGCTCCAACTACCTTCAAAATTTGACCACAGAATCACCTCGACGAGTAATTTAACACGACTAATAAGGCTTCATTGTATCTTGGTGAGTTTTCTAGAAAACGAGTAATTTATGTGCTGAAACACACATGTTTCGTGACTTTTCAAGTTTTGAACCTACGTAACTTCGGCAAATGAGCTCCAACTACCTTCAAAATTTGACCACAGAATCACCTCGACGAGTAATTTAACACGACTAATAAGGCTTCATTGTATCTTGGTGAGTTTTCCAGAAAACGAGTAATTTATGTGCACAAACACACTTCTTTCGTGACTTTTCAAGCTATGAACCTACGTAACTTCGGCAAATGAGCTACAACTACCTTCAAAATTTGGCCACAGAATCACCTCGACGAGTAATTTAACACGATTAATAAGGCTTCATTGTATCTTGGTGAGTTTTCCAAAAAACGAGTAATTTATATGCACAAACACACTTCTTTCGTGACTTTTCAAGCTTTGAACCTCCGTAACTTCGGCAAATGAGCTCCAACTACCTTCAAAATTTGACCACAGAATCACCTCGACGAGTAATTTAACACGACTAATAAGGCTTCATTGTATCTTGGTGAGTTTTCCAGAAAACGAGTAATTTATGTGCACAAACACACTTCTTTCGTGACTTTTCAAGCTATGAACCTACGTAACTTCGGCAAATGAGCTACAATTACCTTCAAAATTTGACCACAGAATCACCTCGACGAGTAATTTAACACGACTAATAAGGCTTCATTGTATCTTGGTGAGTTTTCCAAAAAACGAGTAATTTATATGCACAAACACACTTCTTTCGTGACTTTTCAAGCTTTGAACCTCCGTAACTTCGGCAAATGAGCTCCAACTACCTTCAAAATTTGACCACAGAATCATCACGGTGAGCTCTTCATCATGACTCATAAGGCTTCATTGTATCTTGGTGAGTTTTCCAGAAAACGAGTAATTTATGTGCACAAACACACTTCTTTCGTGACTTTTCAAGCTATGAACCTACGTAACTTCGGCAAATGAGCTCCAACTACCTTCAAAATTTGACCACAGAATCACCTCGACGAGTAATTTAACAAGACAAATAAGGCTTCATTGTATCTTGGTGAGTTTTCTAGAAACGAGTAATTTATATGCACAAACACACTTCTTTCGTGACTTTTCAAGCTATGAACCTACGTAACTTCGGCAAATGAGCTCCAACTACCTTCAAAATTTGACCACAGAATCACCTCGACGAACTCTTTAACATGACAAATAAGGCTTCATTGTATCTTGGTGAGTTTTCCAGAAAACGAGTAATTTATGTGCACAAACACACTTCTTTCGTGACTTTTCAAGCTTTGAACCTCCGTAACTTCGGCAAATGAGCTTCAAATACCTTCAAAATTTTACCACAGAATCACCTCGACGAGCTCGTGAATATGACAAATAAGGCTTCATTGTATCTTGGTGAGTTTTCCAAAAAACGAGTAATTTATATGCACAAACACACTTCTTTCGTGACTTTTCAAGCTATGAACCTACGTAACTTCGGCAAATGAGCTCCAACTACCTTCAAAATTTGACCACAGAATCACCTCGACGAGTAATTTAACACGACTAATAAGGCTTCATTGTATATTGGTGAGTTTTCCAAAAAACGAGTAATTTATGTGCACAAACACACTTCTTTCGTGACTTTTCAAGCTTTGAACCTCCGTAACTTCGGCAAATGTGCTTCAAATTCCGTCAAAAATTGATCATAGAATCACCTCAACGAGCTCTTTCACACGACTAAGAAGGCTTCATTGTATCTTGGTGAGTTTTCTAGAAAACGAGTAATTTATGTGCACAAACACACATCTTTCGTGACTTTTCAAGCTTTGAACCTCCGTAACTTCGGCAAATGAGCTCCAAATCGCTTCAACATTTTACCACAGAATCACCTCGACGAGCTCTTGAACAAGACAAATAAGGCTTCATTGTATCTTGGTGAGTTTTCTAGAAACGAGTAATTTATATGCACAAACACACTTCTTTCGTGACTTTTCAAGCTTTGAACCTCCGTAACTTCGGCAAATGTGCTTCAAATTGCTTAAAAAATTGATCATAGAATCACCTCAACGAGCTCTTTCACACGACTAATAAGGCTTCATTGTATCTTGGTGAGTTTTCTAGAAAACGAGTAATTTATGTGCTCAAACACACATCTGTCGTGACTTTTCAAGATTTGAACCTCCGTAACTTCGGCAAATGTGCTTCAAATTCCGTCAAAAATTGATCATAGAATCATCTAGTTGAGCTCTTCATCATGACTCAGAAGGCTTCATTGTATCTTGGTGAGTTTTCCAGAAAACGAGTAATTTATGTGCACAAACATACTTCTTTCGTGACTTTTCAAGTTTTGAACCTCCGTAACTTCGGCAAATGAGCTCCAACTACCTTCAAAATTTGACCACAGAATCATCACGGTGAGCTCTTCATCATGACTCATAAGGCTTCATTGTATCTTGGTGAGTTTTCCAGAAAACGAGTAATTTATGTGCACAAACACACTTCTTTCGTGACTTTACAAGCTATGAACCTACGTAACTTCGGCAAATGAGCTCCAACTACCTTCAAAATTTGACCACAGAATCACCTCGACGAACTCTTTAACATGACAAATAAGACTTCATTGTATCTTGGTGAGTTTTCTAGAAAACGAGTAATTTATGTGCTCAAACACACATCTTTCGTGACTTTCCAAGTTTTGAACCTACGTAACTTCGGCAAATGAGGTCCAACTACCTTCAAAATTTGACCACAGAATCATCACGGTGAGCACTTTAACATGACAAATAAGGCTTCATTGTATCTTGGTGAGTTTTCTAGAAAACGAGTAATTTATGTGCTCAAACACACATCTTTCGTGACTTTTCAAGTTTTGAACCTACGTAACTTCGGCAAATGAGCTCCAACTACCTTCAAAATTTGACCACAGAATCACCTCGACGAGCTCTTTAACATGACAAATAAGGCTTCATTGTATCTTGGTGAGTTTTCCAGAAAACGAGTAATTTATGTGCACAAACATACTTCTTTCGTGACTTTTCAAGTTTTGAACCTCCGTAACTTCGGCAAATGAGCTCCAACTACCTTCAAAATTTGACCACAGAATCACCTCGACGAGTAATTTAACACGACTAATAAGGCTTCATTGTATCTTGGTGAGTTTTCTAGAAAACGAGTAATTTATGTGCTCAAACACACATCTTTCGTGACTTTTCAAGTTTTGAACCTACGTAACTTCGGCAAATGAGCTCCAACTACCTTCAAAATTTGACCACAGAATCACCTCGACGAGCTCTTTAAAATGACAAATAAGGCTTCATTGTATCTTGGTGAGTTTTCCAGCAAAACGAGTAATTTATGTGCACAAACATACTTCTTTCGTGACTTTTCAAGTTTTGAACCTCCGTAACTTCGGCAAATGAGCTCCAACTACCTTCAAAATTTGACCACAGAATCACCTCGACGAGTAATTTAACACGACTAATAAGGCTTCATTGTATCTTGGTGAGTTTTCTAGAAAACGAGTAATTTATGTGCTGAAACACACATGTTTCGTGACTTTTCAAGTTTTGAACCTACGTAACTTCGGCAAATGAGCTCCAACTACCTTCAAAATTTGACCACAGAATCACCTCGACGAGTAATTTAACACGACTAATAAGGCTTCATTGTATCTTGGTGAGTTTTCCAGAAAACGAGTAATTTATGTGCTCAAACACACATCTTTCGTGACTTTTCAAGCTATGAACCTACGTAACTTCGGCAAATGAGCTACAACTACCTTCAAAATTTGGCCACAGAATCACCTCGACGAGTAATTTAACACGATCAATAAGGCTTCATTGTATCTTGGTGAGTTTTCCAAAAAACGAGTAATTTATATGCACAAACACACTTCTTTCGTGACTTTTCAAGCTTTGAACCTCCGTAACTTCGGCAAATGAGCTCCAACTACCTTCAAAATTTGACCACAGAATCATCACGGTGAGCTCTTCATCATGACTCATAAGGCTTCATTGTATCTTGGTGAGTTTTCCAGAAAACGAGTAATTTATGTGCACAAACACACTTCTTTCGTGACTTTTCAAGCTATGAACCTACGTAACTTCGGCAAATGAGCTCCAACTACCTTCAAAATTTGACCACAGAATCACCTCGACGAACTCTTTAACATGACAAATAAGGCTTCATTGTATCTTGGTGAGTTTTCTAGAAAACGAGTAATTTATGTGCTCAAACACACATCTTTCGTGACTTTTCAAGTTTTGAACCTACGTAACTTCGGCAAATGAGCTCCAACTACCTTCAAAATTTGACCACAGAATCACCTCGACGAACTCTTTAACATGACAAATAAGGCTTCATTGTATCTTGGTGAGTTTTCTAGAAAACGAGTAATTTATGTGCTCAAACACACATCTTTCGTGACTTTTCAAGCTATGAACCTACGTAACTTCGGCAAATGAGCTCCAACTACCTTCAAAATTTGACCACAGAATCACCTCGACGAACTCTTTAACATGACAAATAAGGCTTCATTGTATCTTGGTGAGTTTTCTAGAAAACGAGTAATTTATGTGCTCAAACACACATCTTTCGTGACTTTTCAAGTTTTGAACCTACGTAACTTCGGCAAATGAGGTCCAACTACCTTCAAAATTTGACCACAGAATCATCACGGTGAGCTCTTTAACATGACAAATAAGGCTTCATTGTATCTTGGTGAGTTTTCTAGAAAACGAGTAATTTATGTGCTCAAACACACATCTTTCGTGACTTTTCAAGTTTTGAACCTACGTAACTTCGGCAAATGAGCTCCAACTACCTTCAAAATTTGACCACAGAATCACCTCGACGAGCTCTTTAACATGACAAATAAGGCTTCATTGTATCTTGGTGAGTTTTCCAGAAAACGAGTAATTTATGTGCACAAACATACTTCTTTCGTGACTTTTCACGTTTTGAACCTCCGTAACTTCGGCAAATGAGCTCCAACTACCTTCAAAATTTGACCACAGAATCACCTCGACGAGCTCGTGAATATGACAAATAAGGCTTCATTGTATCTTGGTGAGTTTTCCAGAAAACGAGTAATTTATGTGCACAAACACACTTCTTTCGTGACTTTTCAAGTTTTGAACCTCCGTAACTTCGGCAAATGAGCTTCAAATACCTTCAAAATTTTACCACAGAATCACCTCGACGAGCTCGTGAATATGACAAATAAGGCTTCATTGTATCTTGGTGAGTTTTCCAGAAAACGAGTAATTTATATGCACAAACACACTTCTTTCGTGACTTTTCAAGCTATGAACCTACGTAACTTCGGCAAATGAGCTCCAACTACCTTCAAAATTTGACCACAGAATCACCTCGACGAACTCTTTAACATGACAAATAAGGCTTCATTGTATCTTGGTGAGTTTTCTAGAAAACGAGTAATTTATGTGCACAAACACACTTCTTTCGTGACTTTTCAAGCTTTGAACCTCCGTAACTTCGGCAAATGTGCTTCAAATTCCGTCAAAAATTGATCATAGAATCACCTCAACGAGCTCTTTCACACGACTAAGAAGGCTTCATTGTATCTTGGTGAGTTTTCTAGAAAACGAGTAATTTATGTGCACAAACACACATCTTTCGTGACTTTTCAAGCTTTGAACCTCCGTAACTTCGGCAAATGAGCTCCAAATCGCTTCAACATTTTACCACAGAATCACCTCGACGAGCTCTTGAACAAGACAAATAAGGCTTCATTGTATCTTGGTGAGTTTTCTAGAAACGAGTAATTTATATGCACAAACACACTTCTTTCGTGACTTTTCAAGCTTTGAACCTCCGTAACTTCGGCAAATGTGCTTCAAATTGCTTAAAAAATTGATCATAGAATCACCTCAACGAGCTCTTTCACACGACTAATAAGGCTTCATTGTATCTTGGTGAGTTTTCTAGAAAACGAGTAATTTATGTGCTCAAACACACATCTGTCGTGACTTTTCAAGATTTGAACCTCCGTAACTTCGGCAAATGTGCTTCAAATTCCGTCAAAAATTGATCATAGAATCATCTAGTTGAGCTCTTCATCATGACTCAGAAGGCTTCATTGTATCTTGGTGAGTTTTCCAGAAAACGAGTAATTTATGTGCACAAACATACTTCTTTCGTGACTTTTCAAGTTTTGAACCTCCGTAACTTCGGCAAATGAGCTCCAACTACCTTCAAAATTTGACCACAGAATCATCACGGTGAGCTCTTCATCATGACTCATAAGGCTTCATTGTATCTTGGTGAGTTTTCCAGAAAACGAGTAATTTATGTGCACAAACACACTTCTTTCGTGACTTTACAAGCTATGAACCTACGTAACTTCGGCAAATGAGCTCCAACTACCTTCAAAATTTGACCACAGAATCACCTCGACGAACTCTTTAACATGACAAATAAGACTTCATTGTATCTTGGTGAGTTTTCTAGAAAACGAGTAATTTATGTGCTCAAACACACATCTTTCGTGACTTTCCAAGTTTTGAACCTACGTAACTTCGGCAAATGAGGTCCAACTACCTTCAAAATTTGACCACAGAATCATCACGGTGAGCACTTTAACATGACAAATAAGGCTTCATTGTATCTTGGTGAGTTTTCTAGAAAACGAGTAATTTATGTGCTCAAACACACATCTTTCGTGACTTTTCAAGTTTTGAACCTACGTAACTTCGGCAAATGAGCTCCAACTACCTTCAAAATTTGACCACAGAATCACCTCGACGAGCTCTTTAACATGACAAATAAGGCTTCATTGTATCTTGGTGAGTTTTCCAGAAAACGAGTAATTTATGTGCACAAACATACTTCTTTCGTGACTTTTCAAGTTTTGAACCTCCGTAACTTCGGCAAATGAGCTCCAACTACCTTCAAAATTTGACCACAGAATCACCTCGACGAGTAATTTAACACGACTAATAAGGCTTCATTGTATCTTGGTGAGTTTTCTAGAAAACGAGTAATTTATGTGCTCAAACACACATCTTTCGTGACTTTTCAAGTTTTGAACCTACGTAACTTCGGCAAATGAGCTCCAACTACCTTCAAAATTTGACCACAGAATCACCTCGACGAGCTCTTTAAAATGACAAATAAGGCTTCATTGTATCTTGGTGAGTTTTCCAGCAAAACGAGTAATTTATGTGCACAAACATACTTCTTTCGTGACTTTTCAAGTTTTGAACCTCCGTAACTTCGGCAAATGAGCTCCAACTACCTTCAAAATTTGACCACAGAATCACCTCGACGAGTAATTTAACACGACTAATAAGGCTTCATTGTATCTTGGTGAGTTTTCTAGAAAACGAGTAATTTATGTGCTGAAACACACATGTTTCGTGACTTTTCAAGTTTTGAACCTACGTAACTTCGGCAAATGAGCTCCAACTACCTTCAAAATTTGACCACAGAATCACCTCGACGAGTAATTTAACACGACTAATAAGGCTTCATTGTATCTTGGTGAGTTTTCTAGAAAACGAGTAATTTAAGTGCTCAAACACACATCTTTCGTGACTTTTCAAGTTTTGAACCTACGTAACTTCGGCAAATGAGGTCCAACTACCTTCAAAATTTGACCACAGAATCATCACGGTGAGCTCTTTAACATGACAAATAAGGCTTCATTGTATCTTGGTGAGTTTTCTAGAAAACGAGTAATTTATGTGCTCAAACACACATCTTTCGTGACTTTTCAAGTTTTGAACCTACGTAACTTCGGCAAATGAGCTCCAACTACCTTCAAAATTTGACCACAGAATCACCTCGACGAGCTCTTTAACATGACAAATAAGGCTTCATTGTATCTTGGTGAGTTTTCCAGAAAACGAGTAATTTATGTGCACAAACATACTTCTTTCGTGACTTTTCACGTTTTGAACCTCCGTAACTTCGGCAAATGAGCTCCAACTACCTTCAAAATTTGACCACAGAATCACCTCGACGAGCTCGTGAATATGACAAATAAGGCTTCATTGTATCTTGGTGAGTTTTCCAGAAAACGAGTAATTTATGTGCACAAACACACTTCTTTCGTGACTTTTCAAGTTTTGAACCTCCGTAACTTCGGCAAATGAGCTTCAAATACCTTCAAAATTTTACCACAGAATCACCTCGACGAGTAATTTAACACGACTAATAAGGCTTCATTGTATCTTGGTGAGTTTTCTAGAAAACGAGTAATTTATGTGCTCAAACACACATCTTTCGTGACTTTTCAAGTTTTGAACCTACGTAACTTCGGCAAATGAGCTCCAACTACCTTCAAAATTTGACCACAGAATCACCTCGACGAGCTCTTTAAAATGACAAATAAGGCTTCATTGTATCTTGGTGAGTTTTCCAGCAAAACGAGTAATTTATGTGCACAAACATACTTCTTTCGTGACTTTTCAAGTTTTGAACCTCCGTAACTTCGGCAAATGAGCTCCAACTACCTTCAAAATTTGACCACAGAATCACCTCGACGAGTAATTTAACACGACTAATAAGGCTTCATTGTATCTTGGTGAGTTTTCTAGAAAACGAGTAATTTATGTGCTGAAACACACATGTTTCGTGACTTTTCAAGTTTTGAACCTACGTAACTTCGGCAAATGAGCTCCAACTACCTTCAAAATTTGACCACAGAATCACCTCGACGAGTAATTTAACACGACTAATAAGGCTTCATTGTATCTTGGTGAGTTTTCCAGAAAACGAGTAATTTATGTGCACAAACACACTTCTTTCGTGACTTTTCAAGCTATGAACCTACGTAACTTCGGCAAATGAGCTACAACTACCTTCAAAATTTGGCCACAGAATCACCTCGACGAGTAATTTAACACGATTAATAAGGCTTCATTGTATCTTGGTGAGTTTTCCAAAAAACGAGTAATTTATATGCACAAACACACTTCTTTCGTGACTTTTCAAGCTTTGAACCTCCGTAACTTCGGCAAATGAGCTCCAACTACCTTCAAAATTTGACCACAGAATCATCACGGTGAGCTCTTCATCATGACTCATAAGGCTTCATTGTATCTTGGTGAGTTTTCCAGAAAACGAGTAATTTATGTGCACAAACACACTTCTTTCGTGACTTTTCAAGCTATGAACCTACGTAACTTCGGCAAATGAGCTCCAACTACCTTCAAAATTTGACCACAGAATCACCTCGACGAACTCTTTAACATGACAAATAAGGCTTCATTGTATCTTGGTGAGTTTTCTAGAAAACGAGTAATTTATGTGCTCAAACACACATCTTTCGTGACTTTTCAAGCTATGAACCTACGTAACTTCGGCAAATGAGCTCCAACTACCTTCAAAATTTGACCACAGAATCACCTCGACGAGTAATTTAACACGACTAATAAGGCTTCATTGTATCTTGGTGAGTTTTCCAGAAAACGAGTAATTTATGTGCACAAACACACTTCTTTCGTGACTTTTCAAGCTATGAACCTACGTAACTTCGGCAAATGAGCTACAACTACCTTCAAAATTTGACCACAGAATCACCTCGACGAGTAATTTAACACGACTAATAAGGCTTCATTGTATCTTGGTGAGTTTTCCAAAAAACGAGTAATTTATATGCACAAACACACTTCTTTCGTGACTTTTCAAGCTTTGAACCTCCGTAACTTCGGCAAATGAGCTCCAACTACCTTCAAAATTTGACCACAGAATCATCACGGTGAGCTCTTCATCATGACTCATAAGGCTTCATTGTATCTTGGTGAGTTTTCCAGAAAACGAGTAATTTATGTGCACAAACACACTTCTTTCGTGACTTTTCAAGCTATGAACCTACGTAACTTCGGCAAATGAGCTCCAACTACCTTCAAAATTTGACCACAGAATCACCTCGACGAGTAATTTAACAAGACAAATAAGGCTTCATTGTATCTTGGTGAGTTTTCTAGAAACGAGTAATTTATATGCACAAACACACTTCTTTCGTGACTTTTCAAGCTATGAACCTACGTAACTTCGGCAAATGAGCTCCAACTACCTTCAAAATTTGACCACAGAATCACCTCGACGAACTCTTTAACATGACAAATAAGGCTTCATTGTATCTTGGTGAGTTTTCCAGAAAACGAGTAATTTATGTGCACAAACACACTTCTTTCGTGACTTTTCAAGCTTTGAACCTCCGTAACTTCGGCAAATGAGCTTCAAATACCTTCAAAATTTTACCACAGAATCACCTCGACGAGCTCGTGAATATGACAAATAAGGCTTCATTGTATCTTGGTGAGTTTTCCAAAAAACGAGTAATTTATATGCACAAACACACTTCTTTCGTGACTTTTCAAGCTATGAACCTACGTAACTTCGGCAAATGAGCTCCAACTACCTTCAAAATTTGACCACAGAATCACCTCGACGAGTAATTTAACACGACTAATAAGGCTTCATTGTATATTGGTGAGTTTTCCAAAAAACGAGTAATTTATGTGCACAAACACACTTCTTTCGTGACTTTTCAAGCTTTGAACCTCCGTAACTTCGGCAAATGTGCTTCAAATTCCGTCAAAAATTGATCATAGAATCACCTCAACGAGCTCTTTCACACGACTAAGAAGGCTTCATTGTATCTTGGTGAGTTTTCTAGAAAACGAGTAATTTATGTGCACAAACACACATCTTTCGTGACTTTTCAAGCTTTGAACCTCCGTAACTTCGGCAAATGAGCTCCAAATCGCTTCAACATTTTACCACAGAATCACCTCGACGAGCTCTTGAACAAGACAAATAAGGCTTCATTGTATCTTGGTGAGTTTTCTAGAAACGAGTAATTTATATGCACAAACACACTTCTTTCGTGACTTTTCAAGCTTTGAACCTCCGTAACTTCGGCAAATGTGCTTCAAATTGCTTAAAAAATTGATCATAGAATCACCTCAACGAGCTCTTTCACACGACTAATAAGGCTTCATTGTATCTTGGTGAGTTTTCTAGAAAACGAGTAATTTATGTGCTCAAACACACATCTGTCGTGACTTTTCAAGATTTGAACCTCCGTAACTTCGGCAAATGTGCTTCAAATTCCGTCAAAAATTGATCATAGAATCATCTAGTTGAGCTCTTCATCATGACTCAGAAGGCTTCATTGTATCTTGGTGAGTTTTCCAGAAAACGAGTAATTTATGTGCACAAACATACTTCTTTCGTGACTTTTCAAGTTTTGAACCTCCGTAACTTCGGCAAATGAGCTCCAACTACCTTCAAAATTTGACCACAGAATCATCACGGTGAGCTCTTCATCATGACTCATAAGGCTTCATTGTATCTTGGTGAGTTTTCCAGAAAACGAGTAATTTATGTGCACAAACACACTTCTTTCGTGACTTTACAAGCTATGAACCTACGTAACTTCGGCAAATGAGCTCCAACTACCTTCAAAATTTGACCACAGAATCACCTCGACGAACTCTTTAACATGACAAATAAGACTTCATTGTATCTTGGTGAGTTTTCTAGAAAACGAGTAATTTATGTGCTCAAACACACATCTTTCGTGACTTTCCAAGTTTTGAACCTACGTAACTTCGGCAAATGAGGTCCAACTACCTTCAAAATTTGACCACAGAATCACCTCGACGAACTCTTTAACATGACAAATAAGACTTCATTGTATCTTGGTGAGTTTTCTAGAAAACGAGTAATTTATGTGCTCAAACACACATCTTTCGTGACTTTCCAAGTTTTGAACCTACGTAACTTCGGCAAATGAGGTCCAACTACCTTCAAAATTTGACCACAGAATCATCACGGTGAGCACTTTAACATGACAAATAAGGCTTCATTGTATCTTGGTGAGTTTTCTAGAAAACGAGTAATTTATGTGCTCAAACACACATCTTTCGTGACTTTTCAAGTTTTGAACCTACGTAACTTCGGCAAATGAGCTCCAACTACCTTCAAAATTTGACCACAGAATCACCTCGACGAGCTCTTTAACATGACAAATAAGGCTTCATTGTATCTTGGTGAGTTTTCCAGAAAACGAGTAATTTATGTGCACAAACATACTTCTTTCGTGACTTTTCAAGTTTTGAACCTCCGTAACTTCGGCAAATGAGCTCCAACTACCTTCAAAATTTGACCACAGAATCACCTCGACGAGTAATTTAACACGACTAATAAGGCTTCATTGTATCTTGGTGAGTTTTCTAGAAAACGAGTAATTTATGTGCTCAAACACACATCTTTCGTGACTTTTCAAGTTTTGAACCTACGTAACTTCGGCAAATGAGCTCCAACTACCTTCAAAATTTGACCACAGAATCACCTCGACGAGCTCTTTAAAATGACAAATAAGGCTTCATTGTATCTTGGTGAGTTTTCCAGCAAAACGAGTAATTTATGTGCACAAACATACTTCTTTCGTGACTTTTCAAGTTTTGAACCTCCGTAACTTCGGCAAATGAGCTCCAACTACCTTCAAAATTTGACCACAGAATCACCTCGACGAGTAATTTAACACGACTAATAAGGCTTCATTGTATCTTGGTGAGTTTTCTAGAAAACGAGTAATTTATGTGCTGAAACACACATGTTTCGTGACTTTTCAAGTTTTGAACCTACGTAACTTCGGCAAATGAGCTCCAACTACCTTCAAAATTTGACCACAGAATCACCTCGACGAGTAATTTAACACGACTAATAAGGCTTCATTGTATCTTGGTGAGTTTTCCAGAAAACGAGTAATTTATGTGCACAAACACACTTCTTTCGTGACTTTTCAAGCTATGAACCTACGTAACTTCGGCAAATGAGCTACAACTACCTTCAAAATTTGGCCACAGAATCACCTCGACGAGTAATTTAACACGATTAATAAGGCTTCATTGTATCTTGGTGAGTTTTCCAAAAAACGAGTAATTTATATGCACAAACACACTTCTTTCGTGACTTTTCAAGCTTTGAACCTCCGTAACTTCGGCAAATGAGCTCCAACTACCTTCAAAATTTGACCACAGAATCACCTCGACGAGCTCTTTAAAATGACAAATAAGGCTTCATTGTATCTTGGTGAGTTTTCCAGCAAAACGAGTAATTTATGTGCACAAACATACTTCTTTCGTGACTTTTCAAGTTTTGAACCTCCGTAACTTCGGCAAATGAGCTCCAACTACCTTCAAAATTTGACCACAGAATCACCTCGACGAGTAATTTAACACGACTAATAAGGCTTCATTGTATCTTGGTGAGTTTTCCAGAAAACGAGTAATTTATGTGCACAAACAAACTTCTTTCGTGACTTTTCAAGCTTTGAACCTCCGTAACTTCGGCAAATGAGCTTCAAATACCTTCAAAATTTTACCACAGAATCACCTCGACGAGCTCGTGAATATGACAAATAAGGCTTCATTGTATCTTGGTGAGTTTTCCAAAAAACGAGTAATTTATATGCACAAACACACTTCTTTCGTGACTTTTCAAGCTATGAACCTACGTAACTTCGGCAAATGAGCTCCAACTACCTTCAAAATTTGACCACAGAATCACCTCGACGAGTAATTTAACACGACTAATAAGGCTTCATTGTATATTGGTGAGTTTTCCAAAAAACGAGTAATTTATGTGCACAAACACACTTCTTTCGTGACTTTTCAAGCTTTGAACCTCCGTAACTTCGGCAAATGTGCTTCAAATTCCGTCAAAAATTGATCATAGAATCACCTCAACGAGCTCTTTCACACGACTAAGAAGGCTTCATTGTATCTTGGTGAGTTTTCTAGAAAACGAGTAATTTATGTGCACAAACACACATCTTTCGTGACTTTTCAAGCTTTGAACCTCCGTAACTTCGGCAAATGAGCTCCAAATCGCTTCAACATTTTACCACAGAATCACCTCGACGAGCTCTTGAACAAGACAAATAAGGCTTCATTGTATCTTGGTGAGTTTTCTAGAAACGAGTAATTTATATGCACAAACACACTTCTTTCGTGACTTTTCAAGCTTTGAACCTCCGTAACTTCGGCAAATGTGCTTCAAATTGCTTAAAAAATTGATCATAGAATCACCTCAACGAGCTCTTTCACACGACTAATAAGGCTTCATTGTATCTTGGTGAGTTTTCTAGAAAACGAGTAATTTATGTGCTCAAACACACATCTGTCGTGACTTTTCAAGATTTGAACCTCCGTAACTTCGGCAAATGTGCTTCAAATTCCGTCAAAAATTGATCATAGAATCATCTAGTTGAGCTCTTCATCATGACTCAGAAGGCTTCATTGTATCTTGGTGAGTTTTCCAGAAAACGAGTAATTTATGTGCACAAACATACTTCTTTCGTGACTTTTCAAGTTTTGAACCTCCGTAACTTCGGCAAATGAGCTCCAACTACCTTCAAAATTTGACCACAGAATCACCTCGACGAACTCTTTAACATGACAAATAAGGCTTCATTGTATCTTGGTGAGTTTTCTAGAAAACGAGTAATTTATGTGCTCAAACACACATCTTTCGTGACTTTTCAAGTTTTGAACCTACGTAACTTCGGCAAATGAGCTCCAACTACCTTCAAAATTTGACCACAGAATCACCTCGACGAGTAATTTAACAAGACAAATAAGGCTTCATTGTATCTTGGTGAGTTTTCCAGAAAACGAGTAATTTATGTGCACAAACATACTTCTTTCGTGACTTTTCACGTTTTGAACCTCCGTAACTTCGGCAAATGAGCTCCAACTACCTTCAAAATTTGACCACAGAATCACCTCGACGAGCTCGTGAATATGACAAATAAGGCTTCATTGTATCTTGGTGAGTTTTCCAGAAAACGAGTAATTTATGTGCACAAACACACTTCTTTCGTGACTTTTCAAGTTTTGAACCTCCGTAACTTCGGCAAATGAGCTTCAAATACCTTCAAAATTTTACCACAGAATCACCTCGACGAGCTCGTGAATATGACAAATAAGGCTTCATTGTATCTTGGTGAGTTTTCCAAAAAACGAGTAATTTATATGCACAAACACACTTCTTTCGTGACTTTTCAAGCTATGAACCTACGTAACTTCGGCAAATGAGCTCCAACTACCTTCAAAATTTGACCACAGAATCACCTCGACGAACTCTTTAACATGACAAATAAGGCTTCATTGTATCTTGGTGAGTTTTCTAGAAAACGAGTAATTTATGTGCTCAAACACACATCTTTCGTGACTTTTCAAGTTTTGAACCTACGTAACTTCGGCAAATGAGCTCCAACTACCTTCAAAATTTGACCACAGAATCACCTCGACGAGTAATTTAACAAGACAAATAAGGCTTCATTGTATCTTGGTGAGTTTTCTAGAAACGAGTAATTTATATGCACAAACACACTTCTTTCGTGACTTTTCAAGCTATGAACCTACGTAACTTCGGCAAATGAGCTCCAACTACCTTCAAAATTTGACCACAGAATCACCTCGACGAACTCTTTAACATGACAAATAAGGCTTCATTGTATCTTGGTGAGTTTTCCAGAAAACGAGTAATTTATGTGCACAAACACACTTCTTTCGTGACTTTTCAAGCTTTGAACCTCCGTAACTTCGGCAAATGAGCTTCAAATACCTTCAAAATTTTACCACAGAATCACCTCGACGAGCTCGTGAATATGACAAATAAGGCTTCATTGTATCTTGGTGAGTTTTCCAAAAAACGAGTAATTTATATGCACAAACACACTTCTTTCGTGACTTTTCAAGCTATGAACCTACGTAACTTCGGCAAATGAGCTCCAACTACCTTCAAAATTTGACCACAGAATCACCTCGACGAGTAATTTAACACGACTAATAAGGCTTCATTGTATATTGGTGAGTTTTCCAAAAAACGAGTAATTTATGTGCACAAACACACTTCTTTCGTGACTTTTCAAGCTTTGAACCTCCGTAACTTCGGCAAATGTGCTTCAAATTCCGTCAAAAATTGATCATAGAATCACCTCAACGAGCTCTTTCACACGACTAAGAAGGCTTCATTGTATCTTGGTGAGTTTTCTAGAAAACGAGTAATTTATGTGCACAAACACACATCTTTCGTGACTTTTCAAGCTTTGAACCTCCGTAACTTCGGCAAATGAGCTCCAAATCGCTTCAACATTTTACCACAGAATCACCTCGACGAGCTCTTGAACAAGACAAATAAGGCTTCATTGTATCTTGGTGAGTTTTCTAGAAACGAGTAATTTATATGCACAAACACACTTCTTTCGTGACTTTTCAAGCTTTGAACCTCCGTAACTTCGGCAAATGTGCTTCAAATTGCTTAAAAAATTGATCATAGAATCACCTCAACGAGCTCTTTCACACGACTAATAAGGCTTCATTGTATCTTGGTGAGTTTTCTAGAAAACGAGTAATTTATGTGCTCAAACACACATCTGTCGTGACTTTTCAAGATTTGAACCTCCGTAACTTCGGCAAATGTGCTTCAAATTCCGTCAAAAATTGATCATAGAATCATCTAGTTGAGCTCTTCATCATGACTCAGAAGGCTTCATTGTATCTTGGTGAGTTTTCCAGAAAACGAGTAATTTATGTGCACAAACATACTTCTTTCGTGACTTTTCAAGTTTTGAACCTCCGTAACTTCGGCAAATGAGCTCCAACTACCTTCAAAATTTGACCACAGAATCACCTCGACGAACTCTTTAACATGACAAATAAGGCTTCATTGTATCTTGGTGAGTTTTCTAGAAAACGAGTAATTTATGTGCTCAAACACACATCTTTCGTGACTTTTCAAGTTTTGAACCTACGTAACTTCGGCAAATGAGCTCCAACTACCTTCAAAATTTGACCACAGAATCACCTCGACGAGTAATTTAACAAGACAAATAAGGCTTCATTGTATCTTGGTGAGTTTTCTAGAAAACGAGTAATTTATGTGCTCAAACACACATCTTTCGTGACTTTTCAAGTTTTGAACCTACGTAACTTCGGCAAATGAGGTCCAACTACCTTCAAAATTTGACCACAGAATCATCACGGTGAGCTCTTCATCATGACTCATAAGGCTTCATTGTATCTTGGTGAGTTTTCCAGAAAACGAGTAATTTATGTGCACAAACACACTTCTTTCGTGACTTTTCAAGCTATGAACCTACGTAACTTCGGCAAATGAGCTCCAACTACCTTCAAAATTTGACCACAGAATCACCTCGACGAACTCTTTAACATGACAAATAAGGCTTCATTGTATCTTGGTGAGTTTTCTAGAAAACGAGTAATTTATGTGCTCAAACACACATCTTTCGTGACTTTTCAAGTTTTGAACCTACGTAACTTCGGCAAATGAGGTCCAACTACCTTCAAAATTTGACCACAGAATCATCACGGTGAGCTCTTCATCATGACTCATAAGGCTTCATTGTATCTTGGTGAGTTTTCCAGAAAACGAGTAATTTATGTGCACAAACAAACTTCTTTCGTGACTTTTCAAGCTATGAACCTACGTAACTTCGGCAAATGAGCTCCAACTACCTTCAAAATTTGACCACAGAATCACCTCGACGAACTCTTTAACATGACAAATAAGGCTTCATTGTATCTTGGTGAGTTTTCCAGAAAACGAGTAATTTATGTGCACAAACACACTTCTTTCGTGACTTTTCAAGTTTTGAACCTCCGTAACTTCGGCAAATGAGCTTCAAATACCTTCAAAATTTTACCACAGAATCACCTCGACGAGCTCGTGAATATGACAAATAAGGCTTCATTGTATCTTGGTGAGTTTTCCAAAAAACGAGTAATTTATATGCACAAACACACTTCTTTCGTGACTTTTCAAGCTATGAACCTACGTAACTTCGGCAAATGAGCTCCAACTACCTTCAAAATTTGACCACAGAATCACCTCGACGAGTAATTTAACACGACTAATAAGGCTTCATTGTATCTTGGTGAGTTTTCCAAAAAACGAGTAATTTATATGCACAAACACACTTCTTTCGTGACTTTTCAAGCTTTGAACCTCCGTAACTTCGGCAAATGTGCTTCAAATTCCGTCAAAAATTGATCATAGAATCACCTCAACGAGCTCTTTCACACGACTAAGAAGGCTTCATTGTATCTTGGTGAGTTTTCTAGAAAACGAGTAATTTATGTGCACAAACACACATCTTTCGTGACTTTTCAAGCTTTGAACCTCCGTAACTTCGGCAAATGAGCTCCAAATCGCTTCAACATTTTACCACAGAATCACCTCGACGAGCTCTTGAACAAGACAAATAAGGCTTCATTGTATCTTGGTGAGTTTTCTAGAAACGAGTAATTTATATGCACAAACACACTTCTTTCGTGACTTTTCAAGCTTTGAACCTCCGTAACTTCGGCAAATGTGCTTCAAATTGCTTAAAAAATTGATCATAGAATCACCTCAACGAGCTCTTTCACACGACTAATAAGGCTTCATTGTATCTTGGTGAGTTTTCTAGAAAACGAGTAATTTATGTGCTCAAACACACATCTGTCGTGACTTTTCAAGATTTGAACCTCCGTAACTTCGGCAAATGTGCTTCAAATTCCGTCAAAAATTGATCATAGAATCACCTAGTTGAGCTCTTCATCATGACTCAGAAGGCTTCATTGTATCTTGGTGAGTTTTCCAGAAAACGAGTAATTTATGTGCACAAACATACTTCTTTCGTGACTTTTCAAGTTTTGAACCTCCGTAACTTCGGCAAATGAGCTCCAACTACCTTCAAAATTTGACCACAGAATCATCACGGTGAGCTCTTCATCATGACTCATAAGGCTTCATTGTATCTTGGTGAGTTTTCCAGAAAACGAGTAATTTATGTGCACAAACACACTTCTTTCGTGACTTTACAAGCTATGAACCTACGTAACTTCGGCAAATGAGCTCCAACTACCTTCAAAATTTGACCACAGAATCACCTCGACGAACTCTTTAACATGACAAATAAGGCTTCATTGTATCTTGGTGAGTTTTCTAGAAAACGAGTAATTTATGTGCTCAAACACACTTCTTTCGTGACTTTTCAAGCTATGAACCTACGTAACTTCGGCAAATGAGCTACAACTACCTTCAAAATTTGGCCACAGAATCACCTCGACGAGTAATTTAACACGATTAATAAGGCTTCATTGTATCTTGGTGAGTTTTCCAAAAAACGAGTAATTTATATGCACAAACACACTTCTTTCGTGACTTTTCAAGCTTTGAACCTCCGTAACTTCGGCAAATGAGCTCCAACTACCTTCAAAATTTGACCACAGAATCATCACGGTGAGCTCTTTAACATGACAAATAAGGCTTCATTGTATCTTGGTGAGTTTTCTAGAAAACGAGTAATTTATGTGCTCAAACACACATCTTTCGTGACTTTTCAAGTTTTGAACCTACGTAACTTCGGCAAATGAGCTCCAACTACCTTCAAAATTTGACCACAGAATCACCTCGACGAGCTCTTTAACATGACAAATAAGGCTTCATTGTATCTTGGTGAGTTTTCCAGAAAACGAGTAATTTATGTGCACAAACATACTTCTTTCGTGACTTTTCACGTTTTGAACCTCCGTAACTTCGGCAAATGAGCTCCAACTACCTTCAAAATTTGACCACAGAATCACCTCGACGAGTAATTTAACACGACTAATAAGGCTTCATTGTATCTTGGTGAGTTTTCTAGAAAACGAGTAATTTATGTGCTCAAACACACATCTTTCGTGACTTTTCAAGTTTTGAACCTACGTAACTTCGGCAAATGAGCTCCAACTACCTTCAAAATTTGACCACAGAATCACCTCGACGAACTCTTTAACATGACAAATAAGGCTTCATTGTATCTTGGTGAGTTTTCTAGAAAACGAGTAATTTATGTGCTCAAACACACATCTTTCGTGACTTTCCAAGTTTTGAACCTACGTAACTTCGGCAAATGAGGTCCAACTACCTTCAAAATTTGACCACAGAATCATCACGGTGAGCTCTTTAACATGACAAATAAGGCTTCATTGTATCTTGGTGAGTTTTCTAGAAAACGAGTAATTTATGTGCTCAAACACACATCTTTCGTGACTTTTCAAGTTTTGAACCTACGTAACTTCGGCAAATGAGCTCCAACTACCTTCAAAATTTGACCACAGAATCACCTCGACGAGCTCTTTAACATGACAAATAAGGCTTCATTGTATCTTGGTGAGTTTTCCAGAAAACGAGTAATTTATGTGCACAAACATACTTCTTTCGTGACTTTTCACGTTTTGAACCTCCGTAACTTCGGCAAATGAGCTCCAACTACCTTCAAAATTTGACCACAGAATCACCTCGACGAGCTCGTGAATATGACAAATAAGGCTTCATTGTATCTTGGTGAGTTTTCCAGAAAACGAGTAATTTATGTGCACAAACACACTTCTTTCGTGACTTTTCAAGTTTTGAACCTCCGTAACTTCGGCAAATGAGCTTCAAATACCTTCAAAATTTTACCACAGAATCACCTCGACGAGCTCGTGAATATGACAAATAAGGCTTCATTGTATCTTGGTGAGTTTTCCAAAAAACGAGTAATTTATATGCACAAACACACTTCTTTCGTGACTTTTCAAGCTATGAACCTACGTAACTTCGGCAAATGAGCTCCAACTACCTTCAAAATTTGACCACAGAATCACCTCGACGAACTCTTTAACATGACAAATAAGGCTTCATTGTATCTTGGTGAGTTTTCTAGAAAACGAGTAATTTATGTGCTCAAACACACATCTTTCGTGACTTTTCAAGTTTTGAACCTACGTAACTTCGGCAAATGAGCTCCAACTACCTTCAAAATTTGACCACAGAATCACCTCGACGAGTAATTTAACAAGACAAATAAGGCTTCATTGTATCTTGGTGAGTTTTCTAGAAACGAGTAATTTATATGCACAAACACACTTCTTTCGTGACTTTTCAAGCTATGAACCTACGTAACTTCGGCAAATGAGCTCCAACTACCTTCAAAATTTGACCACAGAATCACCTCGACGAACTCTTTAACATGACAAATAAGGCTTCATTGTATCTTGGTGAGTTTTCCAGAAAACGAGTAATTTATGTGCACAAACACACTTCTTTCGTGACTTTTCAAGCTTTGAACCTCCGTAACTTCGGCAAATGAGCTTCAAATACCTTCAAAATTTTACCACAGAATCACCTCGACGAGCTCGTGAATATGACAAATAAGGCTTCATTGTATCTTGGTGAGTTTTCCAAAAAACGAGTAATTTATATGCACAAACACACTTCTTTCGTGACTTTTCAAGCTATGAACCTACGTAACTTCGGCAAATGAGCTCCAACTACCTTCAAAATTTGACCACAGAATCACCTCGACGAGTAATTTAACACGACTAATAAGGCTTCATTGTATATTGGTGAGTTTTCCAAAAAACGAGTAATTTATGTGCACAAACACACTTCTTTCGTGACTTTTCAAGCTTTGAACCTCCGTAACTTCGGCAAATGTGCTTCAAATTCCGTCAAAAATTGATCATAGAATCACCTCAACGAGCTCTTTCACACGACTAAGAAGGCTTCATTGTATCTTGGTGAGTTTTCTAGAAAACGAGTAATTTATGTGCACAAACACACATCTTTCGTGACTTTTCAAGCTTTGAACCTCCGTAACTTCGGCAAATGAGCTCCAAATCGCTTCAACATTTTACCACAGAATCACCTCGACGAGCTCTTGAACAAGACAAATAAGGCTTCATTGTATCTTGGTGAGTTTTCTAGAAACGAGTAATTTATATGCACAAACACACTTCTTTCGTGACTTTTCAAGCTTTGAACCTCCGTAACTTCGGCAAATGTGCTTCAAATTGCTTAAAAAATTGATCATAGAATCACCTCAACGAGCTCTTTCACACGACTAATAAGGCTTCATTGTATCTTGGTGAGTTTTCTAGAAAACGAGTAATTTATGTGCTCAAACACACATCTGTCGTGACTTTTCAAGATTTGAACCTCCGTAACTTCGGCAAATGTGCTTCAAATTCCGTCAAAAATTGATCATAGAATCATCTAGTTGAGCTCTTCATCATGACTCAGAAGGCTTCATTGTATCTTGGTGAGTTTTCCAGAAAACGAGTAATTTATGTGCACAAACATACTTCTTTCGTGACTTTTCAAGTTTTGAACCTCCGTAACTTCGGCAAATGAGCTCCAACTACCTTCAAAATTTGACCACAGAATCACCTCGACGAACTCTTTAACATGACAAATAAGGCTTCATTGTATCTTGGTGAGTTTTCTAGAAAACGAGTAATTTATGTGCTCAAACACACATCTTTCGTGACTTTTCAAGTTTTGAACCTACGTAACTTCGGCAAATGAGCTCCAACTACCTTCAAAATTTGACCACAGAATCACCTCGACGAGTAATTTAACAAGACAAATAAGGCTTCATTGTATCTTGGTGAGTTTTCTAGAAAACGAGTAATTTATGTGCTCAAACACACATCTTTCGTGACTTTTCAAGTTTTGAACCTACGTAACTTCGGCAAATGAGGTCCAACTACCTTCAAAATTTGACCACAGAATCATCACGGTGAGCTCTTCATCATGACTCATAAGGCTTCATTGTATCTTGGTGAGTTTTCCAGAAAACGAGTAATTTATGTGCACAAACACACTTCTTTCGTGACTTTTCAAGCTATGAACCTACGTAACTTCGGCAAATGAGCTCCAACTACCTTCAAAATTTGACCACAGAATCACCTCGACGAACTCTTTAACATGACAAATAAGGCTTCATTGTATCTTGGTGAGTTTTCTAGAAAACGAGTAATTTATGTGCTCAAACACACATCTTTCGTGACTTTTCAAGTTTTGAACCTACGTAACTTCGGCAAATGAGGTCCAACTACCTTCAAAATTTGACCACAGAATCATCACGGTGAGCTCTTCATCATGACTCATAAGGCTTCATTGTATCTTGGTGAGTTTTCCAGAAAACGAGTAATTTATGTGCACAAACAAACTTCTTTCGTGACTTTTCAAGCTATGAACCTACGTAACTTCGGCAAATGAGCTCCAACTACCTTCAAAATTTGACCACAGAATCACCTCGACGAACTCTTTAACATGACAAATAAGGCTTCATTGTATCTTGGTGAGTTTTCCAGAAAACGAGTAATTTATGTGCACAAACACACTTCTTTCGTGACTTTTCAAGTTTTGAACCTCCGTAACTTCGGCAAATGAGCTTCAAATACCTTCAAAATTTTACCACAGAATCACCTCGACGAGCTCGTGAATATGACAAATAAGGCTTCATTGTATCTTGGTGAGTTTTCCAAAAAACGAGTAATTTATATGCACAAACACACTTCTTTCGTGACTTTTCAAGCTATGAACCTACGTAACTTCGGCAAATGAGCTCCAACTACCTTCAAAATTTGACCACAGAATCACCTCGACGAGTAATTTAACACGACTAATAAGGCTTCATTGTATCTTGGTGAGTTTTCCAAAAAACGAGTAATTTATATGCACAAACACACTTCTTTCGTGACTTTTCAAGCTTTGAACCTCCGTAACTTCGGCAAATGTGCTTCAAATTCCGTCAAAAATTGATCATAGAATCACCTCAACGAGCTCTTTCACACGACTAAGAAGGCTTCATTGTATCTTGGTGAGTTTTCTAGAAAACGAGTAATTTATGTGCACAAACACACATCTTTCGTGACTTTTCAAGCTTTGAACCTCCGTAACTTCGGCAAATGAGCTCCAAATCGCTTCAACATTTTACCACAGAATCACCTCGACGAGCTCTTGAACAAGACAAATAAGGCTTCATTGTATCTTGGTGAGTTTTCTAGAAACGAGTAATTTATATGCACAAACACACTTCTTTCGTGACTTTTCAAGCTTTGAACCTCCGTAACTTCGGCAAATGTGCTTCAAATTGCTTAAAAAATTGATCATAGAATCACCTCAACGAGCTCTTTCACACGACTAATAAGGTTTCATTGTATCTTGGTGAGTTTTCTAGAAAACGAGTAATTTATGTGCTCAAACACACATCTGTCGTGACTTTTCAAGATTTGAACCTCCGTAACTTCGGCAAATGTGCTTCAAATTCCGTCAAAAATTGATCATAGAATCACCTAGTTGAGCTCTTCATCATGACTCAGAAGGCTTCATTGTATCTTGGTGAGTTTTCCAGAAAACGAGTAATTTATGTGCACAAACATACTTCTTTCGTGACTTTTCAAGTTTTGAACCTCCGTAACTTCGGCAAATGAGCTCCAACTACCTTCAAAATTTGACCACAGAATCATCACGGTGAGCTCTTCATCATGACTCATAAGGCTTCATTGTATCTTGGTGAGTTTTCCAGAAAACGAGTAATTTATGTGCACAAACACACTTCTTTCGTGACTTTACAAGCTATGAACCTACGTAACTTCGGCAAATGAGCTCCAACTACCTTCAAAATTTGACCACAGAATCACCTCGACGAACTCTTTAACATGACAAATAAGGCTTCATTGTATCTTGGTGAGTTTTCTAGAAAACGAGTAATTTATGTGCTCAAACACACATCTTTCGTGACTTTCCAAGTTTTGAACCTACGTAACTTCGGCAAATGAGGTCCAACTACCTTCAAAATTTGACCACAGAATCATCACGGTGAGCTCTTTAACATGACAAATAAGGCTTCATTGTATCTTGGTGAGTTTTCTAGAAAACGAGTAATTTATGTGCTCAAACACACATCTTTCGTGACTTTTCAAGTTTTGAACCTACGTAACTTCGGCAAATGAGCTCCAACTACCTTCAAAATTTGACCACAGAATCACCTCGACGAGCTCTTTAACATGACAAATAAGGCTTCATTGTATCTTGGTGAGTTTTCCAGAAAACGAGTAATTTATGTGCACAAACATACTTCTTTCGTGACTTTTCAAGTTTTGAACCTCCGTAACTTCGGCAAATGAGCTCCAACTACCTTCAAAATTTGACCACAGAATCACCTCGACGAGTAATTTAACACGACTAATAAGGCTTCATTGTATCTTGGTGAGTTTTCTAGAAAACGAGTAATTTATGTGCTCAAACACACATCTTTCGTGACTTTTCAAGTTTTGAACCTACGTAACTTCGGCAAATGAGCTCCAACTACCTTCAAAATTTGACCACAGAATCACCTCGACGAGCTCTTTAAAATGACAAATAAGGCTTCATTGTATCTTGGTGAGTTTTCCAGCAAAACGAGTAATTTATGTGCACAAACATACTTCTTTCGTGACTTTTCAAGTTTTGAACCTCCGTAACTTCGGCAAATGAGCTCCAACTACCTTCAAAATTTGACCACAGAATCACCTCGACGAGTAATTTAACACGACTAATAAGGCTTCATTGTATCTTGGTGAGTTTTCTAGAAAACGAGTAATTTATGTGCTGAAACACACATGTTTCGTGACTTTTCAAGTTTTGAACCTACGTAACTTCGGCAAATGAGCTACAACTACCTTCAAAATTTGACCACAGAATCACCTCGACGAGCTCTTTAAAATGACAAATAAGGCTTCATTGTATCTTGGTGAGTTTTCTAGAAAACGAGTAATTTATGTGCACAAACACACATCTTTCGTGACTTTTCAAGCTTTGAACCTCCGTAACTTCGGCAAATGAGCTCCAAATCGCTTCAACATTTTACCACAGAATCACCTCGACGAGCTCTTGAACAAGACAAATAAGGCTTCATTGTATCTTGGTGAGTTTTCTAGAAACGAGTAATTTATATGCACAAACACACTTCTTTCGTGACTTTTCAAGCTTTGAACCTCCGTAACTTCGGCAAATGTGCTTCAAATTGCTTAAAAAATTGATCATAGAATCACCTCAACGAGCTCTTTCACACGACTAATAAGGTTTCATTGTATCTTGGTGAGTTTTCTAGAAAACGAGTAATTTATGTGCTCAAACACACATCTGTCGTGACTTTTCAAGATTTGAACCTCCGTAACTTCGGCAAATGTGCTTCAAATTCCGTCAAAAATTGATCATAGAATCACCTAGTTGAGCTCTTCATCATGACTCAGAAGGCTTCATTGTATCTTGGTGAGTTTTCCAGAAAACGAGTAATTTATGTGCACAAACATACTTCTTTCGTGACTTTTCAAGTTTTGAACCTCCGTAACTTCGGCAAATGAGCTCCAACTACCTTCAAAATTTGACCACAGAATCATCACGGTGAGCTCTTCATCATGACTCATAAGGCTTCATTGTATCTTGGTGAGTTTTCCAGAAAACGAGTAATTTATGTGCACAAACACACTTCTTTCGTGACTTTACAAGCTATGAACCTACGTAACTTCGGCAAATGAGCTCCAACTACCTTCAAAATTTGACCACAGAATCACCTCGACGAACTCTTTAACATGACAAATAAGGCTTCATTGTATCTTGGTGAGTTTTCTAGAAAACGAGTAATTTATGTGCTCAAACACACATCTTTCGTGACTTTCCAAGTTTTGAACCTACGTAACTTCGGCAAATGAGGTCCAACTACCTTCAAAATTTGACCACAGAATCATCACGGTGAGCTCTTTAACATGACAAATAAGGCTTCATTGTATCTTGGTGAGTTTTCTAGAAAACGAGTAATTTATGTGCTCAAACACACATCTTTCGTGACTTTTCAAGTTTTGAACCTACGTAACTTCGGCAAATGAGCTCCAACTACCTTCAAAATTTGACCACAGAATCACCTCGACGAGCTCTTTAACATGACAAATAAGGCTTCATTGTATCTTGGTGAGTTTTCCAGAAAACGAGTAATTTATGTGCACAAACATACTTCTTTCGTGACTTTTCAAGTTTTGAACCTCCGTAACTTCGGCAAATGAGCTCCAACTACCTTCAAAATTTGACCACAGAATCACCTCGACGAGTAATTTAACACGACTAATAAGGCTTCATTGTATCTTGGTGAGTTTTCTAGAAAACGAGTAATTTATGTGCTCAAACACACATCTTTCGTGACTTTTCAAGTTTTGAACCTACGTAACTTCGGCAAATGAGCTCCAACTACCTTCAAAATTTGACCACAGAATCACCTCGACGAGCTCTTTAAAATGACAAATAAGGCTTCATTGTATCTTGGTGAGTTTTCCAGCAAAACGAGTAATTTATGTGCACAAACATACTTCTTTCGTGACTTTTCAAGTTTTGAACCTCCGTAACTTCGGCAAATGAGCTCCAACTACCTTCAAAATTTGACCACAGAATCACCTCGACGAGTAATTTAACACGACTAATAAGGCTTCATTGTATCTTGGTGAGTTTTCTAGAAAACGAGTAATTTATGTGCTGAAACACACATGTTTCGTGACTTTTCAAGTTTTGAACCTACGTAACTTCGGCAAATGAGCTACAACTACCTTCAAAATTTGACCACAGAATCACCTCGACGAGCTCTTTAACATGACAAATAAGGCTTCATTGTATCTTGGTGAGTTTTCCAGAAAACGAGTAATTTATGTGCACAAACACACTTCTTTCGTGACTTTTCAAGCTATGAACCTACGTAACTTCGGCAAATGAGCTCCAACTACCTTCAAAATTTGACCACAGAATCACCTCGACGAGTAATTTAACACGACTAATAAGGCTTCATTGTATCTTGGTGAGTTTTCCAGAAAACGAGTAATTTATGTGCACAAACACACTTCTTTCGTGACTTTTCAAGCTATGAACCTACGTAACTTCGGCAAATGAGCTACAACTACCTTCAAAATTTGGCCACAGAATCACCTCGACGAGTAATTTAACACGACTAATAAGGCTTCATTGTATCTTGGTGAGTTTTCCAAAAAACGAGTAATTTATATGCACAAACACACTTCTTTCGTGACTTTTCAAGCTTTGAACCTCCGTAACTTCGGCAAATGAGCTCCAACTACCTTCAAAATTTGACCACAGAATCATCACGGTGAGCTCTTCATCATGACTCATAAGGCTTCATTGTATCTTGGTGAGTTTTCCAGAAAACGAGTAATTTATGTGCACAAACACACTTCTTTCGTGACTTTTCAAGCTATGAACCTACGTAACTTCGGCAAATGAGCTCCAACTACCTTCAAAATTTGACCACAGAATCACCTCGACGAGTAATTTAACACGACTAATAAGGCTTCATTGTATCTTGGTGAGTTTTCCAAAAAACGAGTAATTTATATGCACAAACACACTTCTTTCGTGACTTTTCAAGCTTTGAACCTCCGTAACTTCGGCAAATGTGCTTCAAATTCCGTCAAAAATTGATCATAGAATCACCTCAACGAGCTCTTTCACACGACTAAGAAGGCTTCATTGTATCTTGGTGAGTTTTCTAGAAAACGAGTAATTTATGTGCACAAACACACATCTTTCGTGACTTTTCAAGCTTTGAACCTCCGTAACTTCGGCAAATGAGCTCCAAATCGCTTCAACATTTTACCACAGAATCACCTCGACGAGCTCTTGAACAAGACAAATAAGGCTTCATTGTATCTTGGTGAGTTTTCTAGAAACGAGTAATTTATATGCACAAACACACTTCTTTCGTGACTTTTCAAGCTTTGAACCTCCGTAACTTCGGCAAATGTGCTTCAAATTGCTTAAAAAATTGATCATAGAATCACCTCAACGAGCTCTTTCACACGACTAATAAGGCTTCATTGTATCTTGGTGAGTTTTCTAGAAAACGAGTAATTTATGTGCTCAAACACACATCTGTCGTGACTTTTCAAGATTTGAACCTCCGTAACTTCGGCAAATGTGCTTCAAATTCCGTCAAAAATTGATCATAGAATCACCTAGTTGAGCTCTTCATCATGACTCAGAAGGCTTCATTGTATCTTGGTGAGTTTTCCAGAAAACGAGTAATTTATGTGCACAAACATACTTCTTTCGTGACTTTTCAAGTTTTGAACCTCCGTAACTTCGGCAAATGAGCTCCAACTACCTTCAAAATTTGACCACAGAATCATCACGGTGAGCTCTTCATCATGACTCATAAGGCTTCATTGTATCTTGGTGAGTTTTCTAGAAAACGAGTAATTTATGTGCTCAAACACACATCTTTCGTGACTTTTCAAGTTTTGAACCTACGTAACTTCGGCAAATGAGCTCCAACTACCTTCAAAATTTGACCACAGAATCACCTCGACGAGCTCTTTAACATGACAAATAAGGCTTCATTGTATCTTGGTGAGTTTTCCAGAAAACGAGTAATTTATGTGCACAAACATACTTCTTTCGTGACTTTTCAAGTTTTGAACCTCCGTAACTTCGGCAAATGAGCTCCAACTACCTTCAAAATTTGACCACAGAATCACCTCGACGAGTAATTTAACACGACTAATAAGGCTTCATTGTATCTTGGTGAGTTTTCTAGAAAACGAGTAATTTATGTGCTCAAACACACATCTTTCGTGACTTTTCAAGTTTTGAACCTACGTAACTTCGGCAAATGAGCTCCAACTACCTTCAAAATTTGACCACAGAATCACCTCGACGAGCTCTTTAAAATGACAAATAAGGCTTCATTGTATCTTGGTGAGTTTTCCAGCAAAACGAGTAATTTATGTGCACAAACATACTTCTTTCGTGACTTTTCAAGTTTTGAACCTCCGTAACTTCGGCAAATGAGCTCCAACTACCTTCAAAATTTGACCACAGAATCACCTCGACGAGTAATTTAACACGACTAATAAGGCTTCATTGTATCTTGGTGAGTTTTCTAGAAAACGAGTAATTTATGTGCTGAAACACACATGTTTCGTGACTTTTCAAGTTTTGAACCTACGTAACTTCGGCAAATGAGCTACAACTACCTTCAAAATTTGACCACAGAATCACCTCGACGAGCTCTTTAACATGACAAATAAGGCTTCATTGTATCTTGGTGAGTTTTCCAGAAAACGAGTAATTTATGTGCACAAACACACTTCTTTCGTGACTTTTCAAGCTATGAACCTACGTAACTTCGGCAAATGAGCTCCAACTACCTTCAAAATTTGACCACAGAATCACCTCGACGAGTAATTTAACACGACTAATAAGGCTTCATTGTATCTTGGTGAGTTTTCCAGAAAACGAGTAATTTATGTGCACAAACACACTTCTTTCGTGACTTTTCAAGCTATGAACCTACGTAACTTCGGCAAATGAGCTACAACTACCTTCAAAATTTGGCCACAGAATCACCTCGACGAGTAATTTAACACGACTAATAAGGCTTCATTGTATCTTGGTGAGTTTTCCAAAAAACGAGTAATTTATATGCACAAACACACTTCTTTCGTGACTTTTCAAGCTTTGAACCTCCGTAACTTCGGCAAATGAGCTCCAACTACCTTCAAAATTTGACCACAGAATCATCACGGTGAGCTCTTCATCATGACTCATAAGGCTTCATTGTATCTTGGTGAGTTTTCCAGAAAACGAGTAATTTATGTGCACAAACACACTTCTTTCGTGACTTTTCAAGCTATGAACCTACGTAACTTCGGCAAATGAGCTCCAACTACCTTCAAAATTTGACCACAGAATCACCTCGACGAGTAATTTAACACGACTAATAAGGCTTCATTGTATCTTGGTGAGTTTTCCAAAAAACGAGTAATTTATATGCACAAACACACTTCTTTCGTGACTTTTCAAGCTTTGAACCTCCGTAACTTCGGCAAATGTGCTTCAAATTCCGTCAAAAATTGATCATAGAATCACCTCAACGAGCTCTTTCACACGACTAAGAAGGCTTCATTGTATCTTGGTGAGTTTTCTAGAAAACGAGTAATTTATGTGCACAAACACACATCTTTCGTGACTTTTCAAGCTTTGAACCTCCGTAACTTCGGCAAATGAGCTCCAAATCGCTTCAACATTTTACCACAGAATCACCTCGACGAGCTCTTGAACAAGACAAATAAGGCTTCATTGTATCTTGGTGAGTTTTCTAGAAACGAGTAATTTATATGCACAAACACACTTCTTTCGTGACTTTTCAAGCTTTGAACCTCCGTAACTTCGGCAAATGTGCTTCAAATTGCTTAAAAAATTGATCATAGAATCACCTCAACGAGCTCTTTCACACGACTAATAAGGCTTCATTGTATCTTGGTGAGTTTTCTAGAAAACGAGTAATTTATGTGCTCAAACACACATCTGTCGTGACTTTTCAAGATTTGAACCTCCGTAACTTCGGCAAATGTGCTTCAAATTCCGTCAAAAATTGATCATAGAATCACCTAGTTGAGCTCTTCATCATGACTCAGAAGGCTTCATTGTATCTTGGTGAGTTTTCCAGAAAACGAGTAATTTATGTGCACAAACATACTTCTTTCGTGACTTTTCAAGTTTTGAACCTCCGTAACTTCGGCAAATGAGCTCCAACTACCTTCAAAATTTGACCACAGAATCATCACGGTGAGCTCTTCATCATGACTCATAAGGCTTCATTGTATCTTGGTGAGTTTTCTAGAAAACGAGTAATTTATGTGCTCAAACACACATCTTTCGTGACTTTTCAAGTTTTGAACCTACGTAACTTCGGCAAATGAGCTCCAACTACCTTCAAAATTTGACCACAGAATCACCTCGACGAGCTCTTTAACATGACAAATAAGGCTTCATTGTATCTTGGTGAGTTTTCCAGAAAACGAGTAATTTATGTGCACAAACATACTTCTTTCGTGACTTTTCAAGTTTTGAACCTCCGTAACTTCGGCAAATGAGCTCCAACTACCTTCAAAATTTGACCACAGAATCACCTCGACGAGTAATTTAACACGACTAATAAGGCTTCATTGTATCTTGGTGAGTTTTCTAGAAAACGAGTAATTTATGTGCTCAAACACACATCTTTCGTGACTTTTCAAGTTTTGAACCTACGTAACTTCGGCAAATGAGCTCCAACTACCTTCAAAATTTGACCACAGAATCACCTCGACGAGCTCTTTAAAATGACAAATAAGGCTTCATTGTATCTTGGTGAGTTTTCCAGCAAAACGAGTAATTTATGTGCACAAACATACTTCTTTCGTGACTTTTCAAGTTTTGAACCTCCGTAACTTCGGCAAATGAGCTCCAACTACCTTCAAAATTTGACCACAGAATCACCTCGACGAGTAATTTAACACGACTAATAAGGCTTCATTGTATCTTGGTGAGTTTTCTAGAAAACGAGTAATTTATGTGCTGAAACACACATGTTTCGTGACTTTTCAAGTTTTGAACCTACGTAACTTCGGCAAATGAGCTACAACTACCTTCAAAATTTGACCACAGAATCACCTCGACGAGCTCTTTAACATGACAAATAAGGCTTCATTGTATCTTGGTGAGTTTTCCAGAAAACGAGTAATTTATGTGCACAAACACACTTCTTTCGTGACTTTTCAAGCTATGAACCTACGTAACTTCGGCAAATGAGCTCCAACTACCTTCAAAATTTGACCACAGAATCACCTCGACGAGTAATTTAACACGACTAATAAGGCTTCATTGTATCTTGGTGAGTTTTCCAGAAAACGAGTAATTTATGTGCACAAACACACTTCTTTCGTGACTTTTCAAGCTATGAACCTACGTAACTTCGGCAAATGAGCTACAACTACCTTCAAAATTTGGCCACAGAATCACCTCGACGAGTAATTTAACACGACTAATAAGGCTTCATTGTATCTTGGTGAGTTTTCCAAAAAACGAGTAATTTATATGCACAAACACACTTCTTTCGTGACTTTTCAAGCTTTGAACCTCCGTAACTTCGGCAAATGAGCTCCAACTACCTTCAAAATTTGACCACAGAATCATCACGGTGAGCTCTTCATCATGACTCATAAGGCTTCATTGTATCTTGGTGAGTTTTCCAGAAAACGAGTAATTTATGTGCACAAACACACTTCTTTCGTGACTTTTCAAGCTATGAACCTACGTAACTTCGGCAAATGAGCTCCAACTACCTTCAAAATTTGACCACAGAATCACCTCGACGAGTAATTTAACACGACTAATAAGGCTTCATTGTATCTTGGTGAGTTTTCCAAAAAACGAGTAATTTATATGCACAAACACACTTCTTTCGTGACTTTTCAAGCTTTGAACCTCCGTAACTTCGGCAAATGTGCTTCAAATTCCGTCAAAAATTGATCATAGAATCACCTCAACGAGCTCTTTCACACGACTAAGAAGGCTTCATTGTATCTTGGTGAGTTTTCTAGAAAACGAGTAATTTATGTGCACAAACACACATCTTTCGTGACTTTTCAAGCTTTGAACCTCCGTAACTTCGGCAAATGAGCTCCAAATCGCTTCAACATTTTACCACAGAATCACCTCGACGAGCTCTTGAACAAGACAAATAAGGCTTCATTGTATCTTGGTGAGTTTTCTAGAAACGAGTAATTTATATGCACAAACACACTTCTTTCGTGACTTTTCAAGCTTTGAACCTCCGTAACTTCGGCAAATGTGCTTCAAATTGCTTAAAAAATTGATCATAGAATCACCTCAACGAGCTCTTTCACACGACTAATAAGGCTTCATTGTATCTTGGTGAGTTTTCTAGAAAACGAGTAATTTATGTGCTCAAACACACATCTGTCGTGACTTTTCAAGATTTGAACCTCCGTAACTTCGGCAAATGTGCTTCAAATTCCGTCAAAAATTGATCATAGAATCACCTAGTTGAGCTCTTCATCATGACTCAGAAGGCTTCATTGTATCTTGGTGAGTTTTCCAGAAAACGAGTAATTTATGTGCACAAACATACTTCTTTCGTGACTTTTCAAGTTTTGAACCTCCGTAACTTCGGCAAATGAGCTCCAACTACCTTCAAAATTTGACCACAGAATCATCACGGTGAGCTCTTCATCATGACTCATAAGGCTTCATTGTATCTTGGTGAGTTTTCCAGAAAACGAGTAATTTATGTGCACAAACATACTTCTTTCGTGACTTTTCACGTTTTGAACCTCCGTAACTTCGGCAAATGAGCTCCAACTACCTTCAAAATTTGACCACAGAATCACCTCGACGAGCTCGTGAATATGACAAATAAGGCTTCATTGTATCTTGGTGAGTTTTCCAGAAAACGAGTAATTTATGTGCACAAACACACTTCTTTCGTGACTTTTCAAGTTTTGAACCTCCGTAACTTCGGCAAATGAGCTTCAAATACCTTCAAAATTTTACCACAGAATCACCTCGACGAGCTCGTGAATATGACAAATAAGGCTTCATTGTATCTTGGTGAGTTTTCCAAAAAACGAGTAATTTATATGCAGAAACACACTTCTTTCGTGACTTTTCAAGCTATGAACCTACGTAACTTCGGCAAATGAGCTCCAACTACCTTCAAAATTTGACCACAGAATCACCTCGACGAGTAATTTAACACGACTAATAAGGCTTCATTGTATCTTGGTGAGTTTTCCAAAAAACGAGTAATTTATATGCACAAACACACTTCTTTCGTGACTTTTCAAGCTTTGAACCTCCGTAACTTCGGCAAATGTGCTTCAAATTCCGTCAAAAATTGATCATAGAATCACCTCAACGAGCTCTTTCACACGACTAAGAAGGCTTCATTGTATCTTGGTGAGTTTTCTAGAAAACGAGTAATTTATGTGCACAAACACACATCTTTCGTGACTTTTCAAGCTTTGAACCTCCGTAACTTCGGCAAATGAGCTCCAAATCGCTTCAACATTTTACCACAGAATCACCTCGACGAGCTCTTGAACAAGACAAATAAGGCTTCATTGTATCTTGGTGAGTTTTCTAGAAACGAGTAATTTATATGCACAAACACACTTCTTTCGTGACTTTTCAAGCTTTGAACCTCCGTAACTTCGGCAAATGTGCTTCAAATTGCTTAAAAAATTGATCATAGAATCACCTCAACGAGCTCTTTCACACGACTAATAAGGCTTCATTGTATCTTGGTGAGTTTTCTAGAAAACGAGTAATTTATGTGCTCAAACACACATCTGTCGTGACTTTTCAAGATTTGAACCTCCGTAACTTCGGCAAATGTGCTTCAAATTCCGTCAAAAATTGATCATAGAATCACCTAGTTGAGCTCTTCATCATGACTCAGAAGGCTTCATTGTATCTTGGTGAGTTTTCCAGAAAACGAGTAATTTATGTGCACAAACATACTTCTTTCGTGACTTTTCAAGTTTTGAACCTCCGTAACTTCGGCAAATGAGCTCCAACTACCTTCAAAATTTGACCACAGAATCATCACGGTGAGCTCTTCATCATGACTCATAAGGCTTCATTGTATCTTGGTGAGTTTTCCAGAAAACGAGTAATTTATGTGCACAAACACACTTCTTTCGTGACTTTACAAGCTATGAACCTACGTAACTTCGGCAAATGAGCTCCAACTACCTTCAAAATTTGACCACAGAATCACCTCGACGAACTCTTTAACATGACAAATAAGGCTTCATTGTATCTTGGTGAGTTTTCTAGAAAACGAGTAATTTATGTGCTCAAACACACATCTTTCGTGACTTTCCAAGTTTTGAACCTACGTAACTTCGGCAAATGAGCTCCAACTACCTTCAAAATTTGACCACAGAATCACCTCGACGAGCTCTTTAACATGACAAATAAGGCTTCATTGTATCTTGGTGAGTTTTCCAGAAAACGAGTAATTTATGTGCACAAACATACTTCTTTCGTGACTTTTCAAGTTTTGAACCTCCGTAACTTCGGCAAATGAGCTCCAACTACCTTCAAAATTTGACCACAGAATCACCTCGACGAGTAATTTAACACGACTAATAAGGCTTCATTGTATCTTGGTGAGTTTTCCAGAAAACGAGTAATTTATGTGCACAAACACACTTCTTTCGTGACTTTTCAAGCTATGAACCTACGTAACTTCGGCAAATGAGCTCCAACTACCTTCAAAATTTGACCACAGAATCACCTCGACGAGTAATTTAACACGACTAATAAGGCTTCATTGTATCTTGGTGAGTTTTCCAGAAAACGAGTAATTTATGTGCACAAACACACTTCTTTCGTGACTTTTCAAGCTATGAACCTACGTAACTTCGGCAAATGAGCTACAACTACCTTCAAAATTTGACCACAGAATCACCTCGACGAACTCTTTAACACGACTAATAAGGCTTCATTGTATCTTGGTGAGTTTTCCAGAAAACGAGTAATTTATGTGCACAAACACACTTCTTTCGTGACTTTTCAAGCTATGAACCTACGTAACTTCGGCAAATGAGCTCCAACTACCTTCAAAATTTGACCACAGAATCACCTCGACGAGTAATTTAACACGACTAATAAGGCTTCATTGTATCTTGGTGAGTTTTCCAGAAAACGAGTAATTTATGTGCACAAACACACTTCTTTCGTGACTTTTCAAGCTATGAACCTACGTAACTTCGGCAAATGAGCTCCAACTACCTTCAAAATTTGACCACAGAATCACCTCGACGAGTAATTTAACACGACTAATAAGGCTTCATTGTATCTTGGTGAGTTTTCTAGAAAACGAGTAATTTATGTGCTCAAACACACATCTTTCGTGACTTTTCAAGTTTTGAACCTACGTAACTTCGGCAAATGAGCTCCAACTACCTTCAAAATTTGACCACAGAATCATCTCGACGAGTAATTTAACAAGACAAATAAGGCTTCATTGTATCTTGGTGAGTTTTCTAGAAACGAGTAATTTATATGCACAAACACACATCTTTCGTGACTTTTCAAGTTTTGAACCTACGTAACTTCGGCAAATGAGCTCCAACTACCTTCAAAATTTGACCACAGAATCACCTCGACGAGCTCTTTAACATGACAAATAAGGCTTCATTGTATCTTGGTGAGTTTTCCAGCAAACGAGTAATTTATGTGCACAAACATACTTCATTCGTGACTTTTCAAGTTTTGAACCTCCGTAACTTCGGCAAATGAGCTCCAACTACCTTCAAAATTTGACCACAGAATCACCTCGACGAGTAATTTAACACGACTAATAAGGCTTCATTGTATCTTGGTGAGTTTTCTAGAAAACGAGTAATTTATGTGCTGAAACACACATGTTTCGTGACTTTTCAAGTTTTGAACCTACGTAACTTCGGCAAATGAGCTACAACTACCTTCAAAATTTGACCACAGAATCACCTCGACGAACTCTTTAACATGACAAATAAGGCTTCATTGTATCTTGGTGAGTTTTCCAGAAAACGAGTAATTTATGTGCACAAACACACTTCTTTCGTGACTTTTCAAGCTATGAACCTACGTAACTTCGGCAAATGAGCTCCAACTACCTTCAAAATTTGACCACAGAATCACCTCGACGAGTAATTTAACACGACTAATAAGGCTTCATTGTATCTTGGTGAGTTTTCCAGAAAACGAGTAATTTATGTGCACAAACACACTTCTTTCGTGACTTTACAAGCTATGAACCTACGTAACTTCGGCAAATGAGCTCCAACTACCTTCAAAATTTGACCACAGAATCACCTCGACGAACTCTTTAACATGACAAATAAGGCTTCATTGTATCTTGGTGAGTTTTCTAGAAAACGAGTAATTTATGTGCTCAAACACACATCTTTCGTGACTTTCCAAGTTTTGAACCTACGTAACTTCGGCAAATGAGCTCCAACTACCTTCAAAATTTGACCACAGAATCACCTCGACGAGCTCTTTAACATGACAAATAAGGCTTCATTGTATCTTGGTGAGTTTTCCAGAAAACGAGTAATTTATGTGCACAAACATACTTCTTTCGTGACTTTTCAAGTTTTGAACCTCCGTAACTTCGGCAAATGAGCTCCAACTACCTTCAAAATTTGACCACAGAATCACCTCGACGAGTAATTTAACACGACTAATAAGGCTTCATTGTATCTTGGTGAGTTTTCCAGAAAACGAGTAATTTATGTGCACAAATACACTTCTTTCGTGACTTTTCAAGCTATGAACCTACGTAACTTCGGCAAATGAGCTCCAACTACCTTCAAAATTTGACCACAGAATCACCTCGACGAGTAATTTAACACGACTAATAAGGCTTCATTGTATCTTGGTGAGTTTTCCAGCAAACGAGTAATTTATGTGCACAAACATACTTCATTCGTGACTTTTCAAGTTTTGAACCTCCGTAACTTCGGCAAATGAGCTCCAACTACCTTCAAAATTTGACCACAGAATCACCTCGACGAGTAATTTAACACGACTAATAAGGCTTCATTGTATCTTGGTGAGTTTTCTAGAAAACGAGTAATTTATGTGCTGAAACACACATGTTTCGTGACTTTTCAAGTTTTGAACCTACGTAACTTCGGCAAATGAGCTACAACTACCTTCAAAATTTGACCACAGAATCACCTCGACGAGCTCTTTAACATGACAAATAAGGCTTCATTGTATCTTGGTGAGTTTTCCAGAAAACGAGTAATTTATGTGCACAAACACACTTCTTTCGTGACTTTTCAAGCTATGAACCTACGTAACTTCGGCAAATGAGCTCCAACTACCTTCAAAATTTGACCACAGAATCACCTCGACGAGTAATTTAACACGACTAATAAGGCTTCATTGTATCTTGGTGAGTTTTCCAGAAAACGAGTAATTTATGTGCACAAACACACTTCTTTCGTGACTTTACAAGCTATGAACCTACGTAACTTCGGCAAATGAGCTCCAACTACCTTCAAAATTTGACCACAGAATCACCTCGACGAACTCTTTAACATGACAAATAAGGCTTCATTGTATCTTGGTGAGTTTTCTAGAAAACGAGTAATTTATGTGCTCAAACACACATCTTTCGTGACTTTCCAAGTTTTGAACCTACGTAACTTCGGCAAATGAGCTCCAACTACCTTCAAAATTTGACCACAGAATCACCTCGACGAGCTCTTTAACATGACAAATAAGGCTTCATTGTATCTTGGTGAGTTTTCCAGAAAACGAGTAATTTATGTGCACAAACATACTTCTTTCGTGACTTTTCAAGTTTTGAACCTCCGTAACTTCGGCAAATGAGCTCCAACTACCTTCAAAATTTGACCACAGAATCACCTCGACGAGTAATTTAACACGACTAATAAGGCTTCATTGTATCTTGGTGAGTTTTCCAGAAAACGAGTAATTTATGTGCACAAACACACTTCTTTCGTGACTTTTCAAGCTATGAACCTACGTAACTTCGGCAAATGAGCTACAACTACCTTCAAAATTTGACCACAGAATCACCTCGACGAGTAATTTAACACGACTAATAAGGCTTCATTGTATCTTGGTGAGTTTTCCAAAAAACGAGTAATTTATGTGCACAAACACACTTCTTTCGTGACTTTTCAAGCTATGAACCTACGTAACTTCGGCAAATGAGCTCCAACTACCTTCAAAATTTGACCACAGAATCACCTCGACGAGTAATTTAACACGACTAATAAGGCTTCATTGTATCTTGGTGAGTTTTCTAGAAAACGAGTAATTTATGTGCTCAAACACACATCTTTCGTGACTTTTCAAGTTTTGAACCTACGTAACTTCGGCAAATGAGCTCCAACTACCTTCAAAATTTGACCACAGAATCATCTCGACGAGTAATTTAACAAGACAAATAAGGCTTCATTGTATCTTGGTGAGTTTTCTAGAAACGAGTAATTTATATGCACAAACACACATCTTTCGTGACTTTTCAAGTTTTGAACCTACGTAACTTCGGCAAATGAGCTCCAACTACCTTCAAAATTTGACCACAGAATCACCTCGACGAGCTCTTTAACATGACAAATAAGGCTTCATTGTATCTTGGTGAGTTTTCCAGCAAACGAGTAATTTATGTGCACAAACATACTTCATTCGTGACTTTTCAAGTTTTGAACCTCCGTAACTTCGGCAAATGAGCTCCAACTACCTTCAAAATTTGACCACAGAATCACCTCGACGAGTAATTTAACACGACTAATAAGGCTTCATTGTATCTTGGTGAGTTTTCTAGAAAACGAGTAATTTATGTGCTGAAACACACATGTTTCGTGACTTTTCAAGTTTTGAACCTACGTAACTTCGGCAAATGAGCTACAACTACCTTCAAAATTTGACCACAGAATCACCTCGACGAGCTCTTTAACATGACAAATAAGGCTTCATTGTATCTTGGTGAGTTTTCCAGAAAACGAGTAATTTATGTGCACAAACACACTTCTTTCGTGACTTTTCAAGCTATGAACCTACGTAACTTCGGCAAATGAGCTCCAACTACCTTCAAAATTTGACCACAGAATCACCTCGACGAGTAATTTAACACGACTAATAAGGCTTCATTGTATCTTGGTGAGTTTTCCAGAAAACGAGTAATTTATGTGCACAAACACACTTCTTTCGTGACTTTTCAAGCTATGAACCTACGTAACTTCGGCAAATGAGCTACAACTACCTTCAAAATTTGACCACAGAATCACCTCGACGAGTAATTTAACACGACTAATAAGGCTTCATTGTATCTTGGTGAGTTTTCCAAAAAACGAGTAATTTATGTGCACAAACACACTTCTTTCGTGACTTTTCAAGCTATGAACCTACGTAACTTCGGCAAATGAGCTCCAACTACCTTCAAAATTTGACCACAGAATCACCTCGACGAACTCTTTAACATGACAAATAAGGCTTCATTGTATCTTGGTGAGTTTTCTAGAAAACGAGTAATTTATGTGCTCAAACACACATCTTTCGTGACTTTTCAAGTTTTGAACCTACGTAACTTCGGCAAATGAGCTCCAACTACCTTCAAAATTTGACCACAGAATCACCTCGACGAATAATTTAACAAGACAAATAAGGCTTCATTGTATCTTGGTGAGTTTTCTAGAAACGAGTAATTTATATGCACAAACACACATCTTTCGTGACTTTTCAAGTTTTGAACCTACGTAACTTCGGCAAATGAGCTCCAACTACCTTCAAAATTTGACCACAGAATCACCTCGACGAACTCTTTAACATGACAAATAAGGCTTCATTGTATCTTGGTGAGTTTTCCAGAAAACGAGTAATTTATGTGCACAAACATACTTCTTTCGTGACTTTTCAAGTTTTGAACCTCCGTAACTTCGGCAAATGAGCTCGAACTACCTTCAAAATTTGACCACAGAATCACCTCGACGAGTAATTTAACACGACTAATAAGGCTTCATTGTATCTTGGTGAGTTTTCTAGAAAACGAGTAATTTATGTGCTCAAACACACATCTTTCGTGACTTTTCAAGTTTTGAACCTACGTAACTTCGGCAAATGAGCTCCAACTACCTTCAAAATTTGACCACAGAATCACCTCGACGAGCTCTTTAAAATGACAAATAAGGCTTCATTGTATCTTGGTGAGTTTTCCAGAAAACGAGTAATTTATGTGCACAAACACACATCTTTCGTGACTTTTCAAGTTTTGAACCTCCGTAACTTCGGCAAATGAGCTCCAACTACCTTCAAAATTTGAACACAGAATCATCACGGTGAGCTCTTCATCATGACTCATAAGGCTTCATTGTATCTTGGTGAGTTTTCCAGAAAACGAGTAATTTATGTGCACAAACACACTTCTTTCGTGACTTTTCAAGCTATGAACCTACGTAACTTCGGCAAATGAGCTCCAACTACCTTCAAAATTTGACCACAGAATCACCTCGAACAACTCTTTAACATGACAAATAAGGCTTCATTGTATCTTGGTGAGTTTTCTAGAAAACGAGTAATTTATGTGCTCAAACACACATCTTTCGTGACTTTTCAAGTTTTGAACCTACGTAACTTCGGCAAATGAGCTCCAACTACCTTCAAAATTTGACCACAGAATCACCTCGACGAGCTCTTTAACATGACAAATAAGGCTTCATTGTATCTTGGTGAGTTTTCCAGAAAACGAGTAATTTATGTGCACAAACATACTTCTTTCGTGACTTTTCAAGTTTTGAACCTCCGTAACTTCGGCAAATGAGCTCCAACTACCTTCAAAATTTGACCACAGAATCACCTCGACGAGTAATTTAACACGACTAATAAGGCTTCATTGTATCTTGGTGAGTTTTCTAGAAAACGAGTAATTTATGTGCACAAACACACTTCTATCGTGACTTTTCAAGCTTTGAACCTCCGTAACTTCGGCAAATGAGGTCCAACTACCTTCAAAATTTGACCACAGAATCATCACGGTGAGCTCTTCATCATGACTCATAAGGCTTCATTGTATCTTGGTGAGTTTTCCAGAAAACGAGTAATTTATGTGCACAAACACACTTCTTTCGTGACTTTTCAAGCTATGAACCTACGTAACTTCGGCAAATGAGCTCCAACTACCTTCAAAATTTGACCACAGAATCACCTCGAACAACTCTTTAACATGACAAATAAGGCTTCATTGTATCTTGGTGAGTTTTCTAGAAAACGAGTAATTTATGTGCTCAAACACACATCTTTCGTGACTTTTCAAGTTTTGAACCTACGTAACTTCGGCAAATGAGCTCCAACTACCTTCAAAATTTGACCACAGAATCACCTCGACGAACTCTTTAACATGACAAATAAGGCTTCATTGTATCTTGGTGAGTTTTCTAGAAAACGAGTAATTTATGTGCTCAAACACACATCTTTCGTGACTTTTCAAGTTTTGAACCTACGTAACTTCGGCAAATGAGCTCCAACTACCTTCAAAATTTGACCACAGAATCACCTCGACGAATAATTTAACAAGACAAATAAGGCTTCATTGTATCTTGGTGAGTTTTCTAGAAACGAGTAATTTATATGCACAAACACACATCTTTCGTGACTTTTCAAGTTTTGAACCTACGTAACTTCGGCAAATGAGCTCCAACTACCTTCAAAATTTGACCACAGAATCACCTCGACGAACTCTTTAACATGACAAATAAGGCTTCATTGTATCTTGGTGAGTTTTCCAGAAAACGAGTAATTTATGTGCACAAACATACTTCTTTCGTGACTTTTCAAGTTTTGAACCTCCGTAACTTCGGCAAATGAGCTCGAACTACCTTCAAAATTTGACCACAGAATCACCTCGACGAGTAATTTAACACGACTAATAAGGCTTCATTGTATCTTGGTGAGTTTTCTAGAAAACGAGTAATTTATGTGCTCAAACACACATCTTTCGTGACTTTTCAAGTTTTGAACCTACGTAACTTCGGCAAATGAGCTCCAACTACCTTCAAAATTTGACCACAGAATCACCTCGACGAGCTCTTTAAAATGACAAATAAGGCTTCATTGTATCTTGGTGAGTTTTCCAGAAAACGAGTAATTTATGTGCACAAACACACATCTTTCGTGACTTTTCAAGTTTTGAACCTCCGTAACTTCGGCAAATGAGCTCCAACTACCTTCAAAATTTGAACACAGAATCATCACGGTGAGCTCTTCATCATGACTCATAAGGCTTCATTGTATCTTGGTGAGTTTTCCAGAAAACGAGTAATTTATGTGCACAAACACACTTCTTTCGTGACTTTTCAAGCTATGAACCTACGTAACTTCGGCAAATGAGCTCCAACTACCTTCAAAATTTGACCACAGAATCACCTCGAACAACTCTTTAACATGACAAATAAGGCTTCATTGTATCTTGGTGAGTTTTCTAGAAAACGAGTAATTTATATGCTCAAACACACATCTTTCGTGACTTTTCAAGTTTTGAACCTACGTAACTTCGGCAAATGAGCTCCAACTACCTTCAAAATTTGACCACAGAATCACCTCGACGAGCTCTTTAACATGACAAATAAGGCTTCATTGTATCTTGGTGAGTTTTCCAGAAAACGAGTAATTTATGTGCACAAACATACTTCTTTCGTGACTTTTCAAGTTTTGAACCTCCGTAACTTCGGCAAATGAGCTCCAACTACCTTCAAAATTTGACCACAGAATCACCTCGACGAGTAATTTAACACGACTAATAAGGCTTCATTGTATCTTGGTGAGTTTTCTAGAAAACGAGTAATTTATGTGCACAAACACACTTCTTTCGTGACTTTTCAAGCTTTGAACCTCCGTAACTTCGGCAAATGAGGTCCAACTACCTTCAAAATTTGACCACAGAATCATCACGGTGAGCTCTTCATCATGACTCATAAGGCTTCATTGTATCTTGGTGAGTTTTCCAGAAAACGAGTAATTTATGTGCACAAACACACTTCTTTCGTGACTTTTCAAGCTATGAACCTACGTAACTTCGGCAAATGAGCTCCAACTACCTTCAAAATTTGACCACAGAATCACCTCGAACAACTCTTTAACATGACAAATAAGGCTTCATTGTATCTTGGTGAGTTTTCTAGAAAACGAGTAATTTATGTGCTCAAACACACATCTTTCGTGACTTTTCAAGTTTTGAACCTACGTAACTTCGGCAAATGAGCTCCAACTACCTTCAAAATTTGACCACAGAATCACCTCGACGAGCTCTTTAACATGACAAATAAGGCTTCATTGTATCTTGGTGAGTTTTCCAGAAAACGAGTAATTTATGTGCACAAACATACTTCTTTCGTGACTTTTCAAGTTTTGAACCTCCGTAACTTCGGCAAATGAGCTCCAACTACCTTCAAAATTTGACCACAGAATCACCTCGACGAGTAATTTAACACGACTAATAAGGCTTCATTGTATCTTGGTGAGTTTTCTAGAAAACGAGTAATTTATGTGCTCAAACACACATCTTTCGTGACTTTTCAAGTTTTGAACCTACGTAACTTCGGCAAATGAGCTCCAACTACCTTCAAAATTTGACCACAGAATCACCTCGACGAGCTCTTTAAAATGACAAATAAGGCTTCATTGTATCTTGGTGAGTTTTTTAGAAAACGAGTAATTTATGTGCACAAACATACTTCTTTCGTGACTTTTCAAGTTTTGAACCTCCGTAACTTCGGCAAATGAGCTCGAACTACCTTCAAAATTTGACCACAGAATCACCTCGACGAGTAATTTAACACGACTAATAAGGCTTCATTGTATCTTGGTGAGTTTTCTAGAAAACGAGTAATTTATGTGCTCAAACACACATCTTTCGTGACTTTTCAAGTTTTGAACCTACGTAACTTCGGCAAATGAGCTCCAACTACCTTCAAAATTTGACCACAGAATCACCTCGACGAACTCTTTAACATGACAAATAAGGCTTCATTGTATCTTGGTGAGTTTTCCAGAAAACGAGTAATTTATGTGCACAAACATACTTCTTTCGTGACTTTTCAAGTTTTGAACCTCCGTAACTTCGGCAAATGAGCTCGAACTACCTTCAAAATTTGACCACAGAATCACCTCGACGAGTAATTTAACACGACTAATAAGGCTTCATTGTATCTTGGTGAGTTTTCTAGAAAACGAGTAATTTATGTGCTCAAACACACATCTTTCGTGACTTTTCAAGTTTTGAACCTACGTAACTTCGGCAAATGAGCTCCAACTACCTTCAAAATTTGACCACAGAATCACCTCGACGAGCTCTTTAAAATGACAAATAAGGCTTCATTGTATCTTGGTGAGTTTTCCAGAAAACGAGTAATTTATGTGCACAAACACACATCTTTCGTGACTTTTCAAGTTTTGAACCTCCGTAACTTCGGCAAATGAGCTCCAACTACCTTCAAAATTTGAACACAGAATCATCACGGTGAGCTCTTCATCATGACTCATAAGGCTTCATTGTATCTTGGTGAGTTTTCCAGAAAACGAGTAATTTATGTGCACAAACACACTTCTTTCGTGACTTTTCAAGCTATGAACCTACGTAACTTCGGCAAATGAGCTCCAACTACCTTCAAAATTTGACCACAGAATCACCTCGAACAACTCTTTAACATGACAAATAAGGCTTCATTGTATCTTGGTGAGTTTTCTAGAAAACGAGTAATTTATGTGCTCAAACACACATCTTTCGTGACTTTTCAAGTTTTGAACCTACGTAACTTCGGCAAATGAGCTCCAACTACCTTCAAAATTTGACCACAGAATCACCTCGACGAGCTCTTTAACATGACAAATAAGGCTTCATTGTATCTTGGTGAGTTTTCCAGAAAACGAGTAATTTATGTGCACAAACATACTTCTTTCGTGACTTTTCAAGTTTTGAACCTCCGTAACTTCGGCAAATGAGCTCCAACTACCTTCAAAATTTGACCACAGAATCACCTCGACGAGTAATTTAACACGACTAATAAGGCTTCATTGTATCTTGGTGAGTTTTCTAGAAAACGAGTAATTTATGTGCTCAAACACACATCTTTCGTGACTTTTCAAGTTTTGAACCTACGTAACTTCGGCAAATGAGCTCCAACTACCTTCAAAATTTGACCACAGAATCACCTCGACGAGTAATTTAACACGACTAATAAGGCTTCATTGTATCTTGGTGAGTTTTCTAGAAAACGAGTAATTTATGTGCTCAAACACACATCTTTCGTGACTTTTCAAGTTTTGAACCTACGTAACTTCGGCAAATGAGCTCCAACTACCTTCAAAATTTGACCACAGAATCATCACGGTGAGCTCTTCATCATGACTCATAAGGCTTCATTGTATCTTGGTGAGTTTTCCAGAAAACGAGTAATTTATGTGCACAAACACACTTCTTTCGTGACTTTTCAAGCTATGAACCTACGTAACTTCGGCAAATGAGCTCCAACTACCTTCAAAATTTGACCACAGAATCACCTCGATGAGTAATTTAACACGACTAATAAGGCTTCATTGTATCTTGGTGAGTTTTCCAGAAAACGAGTAATTTATGTGCACAAACACACTTCTTTCGTGACTTTTCAAGCTATGAACCTACGTAACTTCGGCAAATGAGCTACAACTACCTTCAAAATTTGACCACAGAATCACCTCGACGAGTAATTTAACACGACTAATAAGGCTTCATTGTATCTTGGTGAGTTTTCCAAAAAACGAGTAATTTATATGCACAAACACACTTCTTTCGTGACTTTTCAAGCTTTGAACCTCCGTAACTTCGGCAAATGAGCTCCAACTACCTTCAAAATTTGACCACAGAATCATCACGGTGAGCTCTTCATCATGACTCATAAGGCTTCATTGTATCTTGGTGAGTTTTCCAGAAAACGAGTAATTTATGTGCACAAACACACTTCTTTCGTGACTTTTCAAGCTATGAACCTACGTAACTTCGGCAAATGAGCTCCAACTACCTTCAAAATTTGACCACAGAATCACCTCGACGAGTAATTTAACAAGACAAATAAGGCTTCATTGTATCTTGGTGAGTTTTCTAGAAACGAGTAATTTATATGCACAAACACACATCTTTCGTGACTTTTCAAGTTTTGAACCTACGTAACTTCGGCAAATGAGCTCCAACTACCTTCAAAATTTGACCACAGAATCACCTCGACGAGTAATTTAACACGACTAATAAGGCTTCATTGTATCTTGGTGAGTTTTCTAGAAAACGAGTAATTTATGTGCTCAAACACACATCTTTCGTGACTTTTCAAGTTTTGAACCTACGTAACTTCGGCAAATGAGCTCCAACTACCTTCAAAATTTGACCACAGAATCATCACGGTGAGCTCTTCATCATGACTCATAAGGCTTCATTGTATCTTGGTGAGTTTTCCAGAAAACGAGTAATTTATGTGCACAAACACACTTCTTTCGTGACTTTTCAAGCTATGAACCTACGTAACTTCGGCAAATGAGCTCCAACTACCTTCAAAATTTGACCACAGAATCACCTCGATGAGTAATTTAACACGACTAATAAGGCTTCATTGTATCTTGGTGAGTTTTCCAGAAAACGAGTAATTTATGTGCACAAACACACTTCTTTCGTGACTTTTCAAGCTATGAACCTACGTAACTTCGGCAAATGAGCTACAACTACCTTCAAAATTTGACCACAGAATCACCTCGACGAGTAATTTAACACGACTAATAAGGCTTCATTGTATCTTGGTGAGTTTTCCAAAAAACGAGTAATTTATATGCACAAACACACTTCTTTCGTGACTTTTCAAGCTTTGAACCTCCGTAACTTCGGCAAATGAGCTCCAACTACCTTCAAAATTTGACCACAGAATCATCACGGTGAGCTCTTCATCATGACTCATAAGGCTTCATTGTATCTTGGTGAGTTTTCCAGAAAACGAGTAATTTATGTGCACAAACACACTTCTTTCGTGACTTTTCAAGCTATGAACCTACGTAACTTCGGCAAATGAGCTCCAACTACCTTCAAAATTTGACCACAGAATCACCTCGACGAGTAATTTAACAAGACAAATAAGGCTTCATTGTATCTTGGTGAGTTTTCTAGAAACGAGTAATTTATATGCACAAACACACATCTTTCGTGACTTTTCAAGTTTTGAACCTACGTAACTTCGGCAAATGAGCTCCAACTACCTTCAAAATTTGACCACAGAATCACCTCGACGAACTCTTTAACATGACAAATAAGGCTTCATTGTATCTTGGTGAGTTTTCCAGAAAACGAGTAATTTATGTGCACAAACATACTTCTTTCGTGACTTTTCAAGTTTTGAACCTCCGTAACTTCGGCAAATGAGCTCCAACTACCTTCAAAATTTGACCACAGAATCATCACGGTGAGCTCTTCATCATGACTCATAAGGCTTCATTGTATCTTGGTGAGTTTTCCAGAAAACGAGTAATTTATGTGCACAAACACACTTCTTTCGTGACTTTTCAAGCTATGAACCTACGTAACTTCGGCAAATGAGCTCCAACTACCTTCAAAATTTGACCACAGAATCACCTCGACGAGCTCTTTAACATGACAAATAAGGCTTCATTGTATCTTGGTGAGTTTTCCAGAAAACGAGTAATTTATGTGCACAAACATACTTCTTTCGTGACTTTTCAAGTTTTGAACCTCCGTAACTTCGGCAAATGAGCTCCAACTACCTTCAAAATTTGACCACAGAATCACCTCGACGAGTAATTTAACACGACTAATAAGGCTTCATTGTATCTTGGTGAGTTTTCTAGAAAACGAGTAATTTATGTGCTCAAACACACATCTTTCGTGACTTTTCAAGTTTTGAACCTACGTAACTTCGGCAAATGAGCTCCAACTACCTTCAAAATTTGACCACAGAATCACCTCGACGAGCTCTTTAAAATGACAAATAAGGCTTCATTGTATCTTGGTGAGTTTTCCAGAAAACGAGTAATTTATGTGCACAAACATACTTCTTTCGTGACTTTTCAAGTTTTGAACCTCCGTAACTTCGGCAAATGAGCTCCAACTACCTTCAAAATTTGACCACAGAATCACCTCGACGAGCTCTTTAAAATGACAAATAAGGCTTCATTGTATCTTGGTGAGTTTTCCAGAAAACGAGTAATTTATGTGCACAAACATACTTCTTTCGTGACTTTTCAAGTTTTGAACCTCCGTAACTTCGGCAAATGAGCTCCAACTACCTTCAAAATTTGACCACAGAATCACCTCGACGAGTAATTTAACACGACTAATAAGGCTTCATTGTATCTTGGTGAGTTTTCTAGAAAACGAGTAATTTATGTGCACAAACACACTTCTTTCGTGACTTTTCAAGTTTTGAACCTACGTAACTTCGGCAAATGAGCTCCAACTACCTTCAAAATTTGACCACAGAATCACCTCGACGAGCTCTTTAAAATGACAAATAAGGCTTCATTGTATCTTGGTGAGTTTTCCAGAAAACGAGTAATTTATGTGCACAAACACACATCTTTCGTGACTTTTCAAGTTTTGAACCTCCGTAACTTCGGCAAATGAGCTCCAACTACCTTCAAAATTTGACCACAGAATCATCACGGTGAGCTCTTCATCATGACTCATAAGGCTTCATTGTATCTTGGTGAGTTTTCCAGAAAACGAGTAATTTATGTGCACAAACACACTTCTTTCGTGACTTTTCAAGCTATGAACCTACGTAACTTCGGCAAATGAGCTCCAACTACCTTCAAAATTTGACCACAGAATCACCTCGACGAACTCTTTAACATGACAAATAAGGCTTCATTGTATCTTGGTGAGTTTTCCAGAAAACGAGTAATTTATGTGCACAAACATACTTCTTTCGTGACTTTTCAAGTTTTGAACCTCCGTAACTTCGGCAAATGAGCTCCAACTACCTTCAAAATTTGACCACAGAATCATCACGGTGAGCTCTTCATCATGACTCATAAGGCTTCATTGTATCTTGGTGAGTTTTCCAGAAAACGAGTAATTTATGTGCACAAACACACTTCTTTCGTGACTTTTCAAGCTATGAACCTACGTAACTTCGGCAAATGAGCTCCAACTACCTTCAAAATTTGACCACAGAATCACCTCGACGAGCTCTTTAACATGACAAATAAGGCTTCATTGTATCTTGGTGAGTTTTCCAGAAAACGAGTAATTTATGTGCACAAACATACTTCTTTCGTGACTTTTCAAGTTTTGAACCTCCGTAACTTCGGCAAATGAGCTCCAACTACCTTCAAAATTTGACCACAGAATCACCTCGACGAGTAATTTAACACGACTAATAAGGCTTCATTGTATCTTGGTGAGTTTTCCAGAAAACGAGTAATTTATGTGCACAAACATACTTCTTTCGTGACTTTTCAAGTTTTGAACCTCCGTAACTTCGGCAAATGAGCTCCAACTACCTTCAAAATTTGACCACAGAATCACCTCGACGAGTAATTTAACACGACTAATAAGGCTTCATTGTATCTTGGTGAGTTTTCTAGAAAACGAGTAATTTATGTGCACAAACACACTTCTTTCGTGACTTTTCAAGTTTTGAACCTCCGTAACTTCGGCAAATGGGCTCCAACTACCTTCAAAATTTGACCACAGAATCATCACGGTGAGCTCTTCATCATGACTCATAAGGCTTCATTGTATCTTGGTGAGTTTTCCAGAAAACGAGTAATTTATGTGCACAAACACACTTCTTTCGTGACTTTTCAAGCTATGAACCTACGTAACTTCGGCAAATGAGCTCCAACTACCTTCAAAATTTGACCACAGAATCACCTCGACGAGCTCTTTAACATGACAAATAAGGCTTCATTGTATCTTGGTGAGTTTTCCAGAAAACGAGTAATTTATGTGCACAAACATACTTCTTTCGTGACTTTTCAAGTTTTGAACCTCCGTAACTTCGGCAAATGAGCTCCAACTACCTTCAAAATTTGACCACAGAATCACCTCGACGAGTAATTTAACACGACTAATAAGGCTTCATTGTATCTTGGTGAGTTTTCTAGAAAACGAGTAATTTATGTGCTCAAACACACATCTTTCGTGACTTTTCAAGTTTTGAACCTACGTAACTTCGGCAAATGAGCTCCAACTACCTTCAAAATTTGACCACAGAATCACCTCGACGAGCTCTTTAAAATGACAAATAAGGCTTCATTGTATCTTGGTGAGTTTTCCAGAAAACGAGTAATTTATGTGCACAAACATACTTCTTTCGTGACTTTTCAAGTTTTGAACCTCCGTAACTTCGGCAAATGAGCTCCAACTACCTTCAAAATTTGACCACAGAATCACCTCGACGAGTAATTTAACACGACTAATAAGGCTTCATTGTATCTTGGTGAGTTTTCTAGAAAACGAGTAATTTATGTGCACAAACACACTTCTTTCGTGACTTTTCAAGCTTTGAACCTCCGTAACTTCGACAAATGAGGTCCAACTACCTTCAAAATTTGACCACAGAATCATCACGGTGAGCTCTTCATCATGACTCATAAGGCTTCATTGTATCTTGGTGAGTTTTCCAGAAAACGAGTAATTTATGTGCACAAACACACTTTTTTCGTGACTTTTCAAGCTATGAACCTACGTAACTTCGGCAAATGAGCTCCAACTACCTTCAAAATTTGACCACAGAATCACCTCGAACAACTCTTTAACATGACAAATAAGGCTTCATTGTATCTTGGTGAGTTTTCTAGAAAACGAGTAATTTATGTGCTCAAACACACATCTTTCGTGACTTTTCAAGTTTTGAACCTCCGTAACTTCGGCAAATGAGCTCCAACTACCTTCAAAATTTGACCACAGAATCACCTCGACGAGTAATTTAACACGACTAATAAGGCTTCATTGTATCTTGGTGAGTTTTCTAGAAAACGAGTAATTTATGTGCACAAACACACTTCTTTCGTGACTTTTCAAGTTTTGAACCTACGTAACTTCGGCAAATGAGCTCCAACTACCTTCAAAATTTGACCACAGAATCACCTCGACGAGCTCTTTAAAATGACAAATAAGGCTTCATTGTATCTTGGTGAGTTTTCCAGAAAACGAGTAATTTATGTGCACAAACACACATCTTTCGTGACTTTTCAAGTTTTGAACCTCCGTAACTTCGGCAAATGAGCTCCAACTACCTTCAAAATTTGACCACAGAATCATCACGGTGAGCTCTTCATCATGACTCATAAGGCTTCATTGTATCTTGGTGAGTTTTCCAGAAAACGAGTAATTTATGTGCACAAACACACTTCTTTCGTGACTTTTCAAGCTATGAACCTACGTAACTTCGGCAAATGAGCTCCAACTACCTTCAAAATTTGACCACAGAATCACCTCGAACAACTCTTTAACATGACAAATAAGGCTTCATTGTATCTTGGTGAGTTTTCTAGAAAACGAGTAATTTATGTGCTCAAACACACATCTTTCGTGACTTTTCAAGTTTTGAACCTACGTAACTTCGGCAAATGAGCTCCAACTACCTTCAAAATTTGACCACAGAATCACCTCGACGAGCTCTTTAAAATGACAAATAAGGCTTCATTGTATCTTGGTGAGTTTTCCAGAAAACGAGTAATTTATGTGCACAAACATACTTCTTTCGTGACTTTTCAAGTTTTGAACCTCCGTAACTTCGGCAAATGAGCTCCAACTACCTTCAAAATTTGACCACAGAATCACCTCGACGAGCTCTTTAAAATGACAAATAAGGCTTCATTGTATCTTGGTGAGTTTTCCAGAAAACGAGTAATTTATGTGCACAAACATACTTCTTTCGTGACTTTTCAAGTTTTGAACCTCCGTAACTTCGGCAAATGAGCTCCAACTACCTTCAAAATTTGACCACAGAATCACCTCGACGAGCTCTTTAAAATGACAAATAAGGCTTCATTGTATCTTGGTGAGTTTTCTAGAAAACGAGTAATTTATGTGCTCAAACACACATCTTTCGTGACTTTTCAAATTTTGAACCTACGTAACTTCGGCAAATGAGCTCCAACTACCTTCAAAATTTGACCACAGAATCACCTCGACGAGCTCTTTAAAATGACAAATAAGGCTTCATTGTATCTTGGTGAGTTTTCCAGAAAACGAGTAATTTATGTGCACAAACACACATCTTTCGTGACTTTTCAAGTTTTGAACCTCCGTAACTTCGGCAAATGAGCTCCAACTACCTTCAAAATTTGACCACAGAATCATCACGGTGAGCTCTTCATCATGACTCATAAGGCTTCATTGTATCTTGGTGAGTTTTCCAGAAAACGAGTAATTTATGTGCACAAACACACTTCTTTCGTGACTTTTCAAGCTATGAACCTACGTAACTTCGGCAAATGAGCTCCAACTACCTTCAAAATTTGACCACAGAATCACCTCGAACAACTCTTTAACATGACAAATAAGGCTTCATTGTATCTTGGTGAGTTTTCTAGAAAACGAGTAATTTATGTGCTCAAACACACATCTTTCGTGACTTTTCAAGTTTTGAACCTACGTAACTTCGGCAAATGAGCTCCAACTACCTTCAAAATTTGACCACAGAATCACCTCGACGAGCTCTTTAACATGACAAATAAGGCTTCATTGTATCTTGGTGAGTTTTCCAGAAAACGAGTAATTTATGTGCACAAACATACTTCTTTCGTGACTTTTCAAGTTTTGAACCTCCGTAACTTCGGCAAATGAGCTCCAACTACCTTCAAAATTTGACCACAGAATCACCTCGACGAGTAATTTAACACGACTAATAAGGCTTCATTGTATCTTGGTGAGTTTTCTAGAAAACGAGTAATTTATGTGCTCAAACACACATCTTTCGTGACTTTTCAAGTTTTGAACCTACGTAACTTCGGCAAATGAGCTCCAACTACCTTCAAAATTTGACCACAGAATCACCTCGACGAGCTCTTTAAAATGACAAATAAGGCTTCATTGTATCTTGGTGAGTTTTCCAGAAAACGAGTAATTTATGTGCACAAACATACTTCTTTCGTGACTTTTCAAGTTTTGAACCTCCGTAACTTCGGCAAATGAGCTCCAACTACCTTCAAAATTTGACCACAGAATCACCTCGACGAGTAATTTAACACGACTAATAAGGCTTCATTGTATCTTGGTGAGTTTTCTAGAAAACGAGTAATTTATGTGCACAAACACACTTCTTTCGTGACTTTTCAAGCTTTGAACCTCCGTAACTTCGGCAAATGAGGTCCAACTACCTTCAAAATTTGACCACAGAATCATCACGGTGAGCTCTTCATCATGACTCATAAGGCTTCATTGTATCTTGGTGAGTTTTCCAGAAAACGAGTAATTTATGTGCACAAACACACTTCTTTCGTGACTTTTCAAGCTATGAACCTACGTAACTTCGGCAAATGAGCTCCAACTACCTTCAAAATTTGACCACAGAATCACCTCGAACAACTCTTTAACATGACAAATAAGGCTTCATTGTATCTTGGTGAGTTTTCTAGAAAACGAGTAATTTATGTGCTCAAACACACATCTTTCGTGACTTTTCAAGTTTTGAACCTACGTAACTTCGGCAAATGAGCTCCAACTACCTTCAAAATTTGACCACAGAATCACCTCGACGAGCTCTTTAACATGACAAATAAGGCTTCATTGTATCTTGGTGAGTTTTCCAGAAAACGAGTAATTTATGTGCACAAACATACTTCTTTCGTGACTTTTCAAGTTTTGAACCTCCGTAACTTCGGCAAATGAGCTCCAACTACCTTCAAAATTTGACCACAGAATCACCTCGACGAGTAATTTAACACGACTAATAAGGCTTCATTGTATCTTGGTGAGTTTTCTAGAAAACGAGTAATTTATGTGCTCAAACACACATCTTTCGTGACTTTTCAAGTTTTGAACCTACGTAACTTCGGCAAATGAGCTCCAACTACCTTCAAAATTTGACCACAGAATCACCTCGACGAGCTCTTTAAAATGACAAATAAGGCTTCATTGTATCTTGGTGAGTTTTCCAGAAAACGAGTAATTTATGTGCACAAACATACTTCTTTCGAGACTTTTCAAGTTTTGAACCTCCGTAACTTCGGCAAATGAGCTCCAACTACCTTCAAAATTTGACCACAGAATCACCTCGACGAGTAATTTAACACGACTAATAAGGCTTCATTGTATCTTGGTGAGTTTTCTAGAAAACGAGTAATTTATGTGCTCAAACACACATCTTTCGTGACTTTTCAAGTTTTGAACCTACGTAACTTCGGCAAATGAGCTCCAACTACCTTCAAAATTTGACCACAGAATCACCTCGACGAGTAATTTAACACGACTAATAAGGCTTCATTGTATCTTGGTGAGTTTTCTAGAAAACGAGTAATTTATGTGCTCAAACACACATCTTTCGTGACTTTTCAAGTTTTGAACCTACGTAACTTCGGCAAATGAGCTCCAACTACCTTCAAAATTTGACCACAGAATCATCACGGTGAGCTCTTCATCATGACTCATAAGGCTTCATTGTATCTTGGTGAGTTTTCCAGAAAACGAGTAATTTATGTGCACAAACACACTTCTTTCGTGACTTTTCAAGCTATGAACCTACGTAACTTCGGCAAATGAGCTCCAACTACCTTCAAAATTTGACCACAGAATCACCTCGATGAGTAATTTAACACGACTAATAAGGCTTCATTGTATCTTGGTGAGTTTTCCAGAAAACGAGTAATTTATGTGCACAAACACACTTCTTTCGTGACTTTTCAAGCTATGAACCTACGTAACTTCGGCAAATGAGCTACAACTACCTTCAAAATTTGACCACAGAATCACCTCGACGAGTAATTTAACACGACTAATAAGGCTTCATTGTATCTTGGTGAGTTTTCCAAAAAACGAGTAATTTATATGCACAAACACACTTCTTTCGTGACTTTTCAAGCTTTGAACCTCCGTAACTTCGGCAAATGAGCTCCAACTACCTTCAAAATTTGACCACAGAATCATCACGGTGAGCTCTTCATCATGACTCATAAGGCTTCATTGTATCTTGGTGAGTTTTCCAGAAAACGAGTAATTTATGTGCACAAACACACTTCTTTCGTGACTTTTCAAGCTATGAACCTACGTAACTTCGGCAAATGAGCTCCAACTACCTTCAAAATTTGACCACAGAATCACCTCGAACAACTCTTTAACATGACAAATAAGGCTTCATTGTATCTTGGTGAGTTTTCTAGAAAACGAGTAATTTATGTGCTCAAACACACATCTTTCGTGACTTTTCAAGTTTTGAACCTACGTAACTTCGGCAAATGAGCTCCAACTACCTTCAAAATTTGACCACAGAATCATCACGGTGAGCTCTTCATCATGACTCATAAGGCTTCATTGTATCTTGGTGAGTTTTCCAGAAAACGAGTAATTTATGTGCACAAACACACTTCTTTCGTGACTTTTCAAGCTATGAACCTACGTAACTTCGGCAAATGAGCTCCAACTACCTTCAAAATTTGACCACAGAATCACCTCGATGAGTAATTTAACACGACTAATAAGGCTTCATTGTATCTTGGTGAGTTTTCTAGAAAACGAGTAATTTATGTGCACAAACACACTTCTTTCGTGACTTTTCAAGCTTTGAACCTCCGTAACTTCGACAAATGAGGTCCAACTACCTTCAAAATTTGACCACAGAATCATCACGGTGAGCTCTTCATCATGACTCATAAGGCTTCATTGTATCTTGGTGAGTTTTCCAGAAAACGAGTAATTTATGTGCACAAACACACTTCTTTCGTGACTTTTCAAGCTATGAACCTACGTAACTTCGGCAAATGAGCTCCAACTACCTTCAAAATTTGACCACAGAATCACCTCGATGAGTAATTTAACATGACAAATAAGGCTTCATTGTATCTTGGTGAGTTTTCTAGAAAACGAGTAATTTATGTGCTCAAACACACATCTTTCGTGACTTTTCAAGTTTTGAACCTACGTAACTTCGGCAAATGAGCTCCAACTACCTTCAAAATTTGACCACAGAATCACCTCGACGAGCTCTTTAACATGACAAATAAGGCTTCATTGTATCTTGGTGAGTTTTCCAGAAAACGAGTAATTTATGTGCACAAACATACTTCTTTCGTGACTTTTCAAGTTTTGAACCTCCGTAACTTCGGCAAATGAGCTCCAACTACCTTCAAAATTTGACCACAGAATCACCTCGACTAGTAATTTAACACGACTAATAAGGCTTCATTGTATCTTGGTGAGTTTTCTAGAAAACGAGTAATTTATGTGCTCAAACACACATCTTTCGTGACTTTTCAAGTTTTGAACCTACGTAACTTCGGCAAATGAGCTCCAACTACCTTCAAAATTTGACCACAGAATCACCTCGACGAGTAATTTAACAAGACAAATAAGGCTTCATTGTATCTTGGTGAGTTTTCTAGAAACGAGTAATTTATATGCACAAACACACATCTTTCGTGACTTTTCAAGTTTTGAACCTACGTAACTTCGGCAAATGAGCTCCAACTACCTTCAAAATTTGACCACAGAATCACCTCGACGAACTCTTTAACATGACAAATAAGGCTTCATTGTATCTTGGTGAGTTTTCCAGAAAACGAGTAATTTATGTGCACAAACATACTTCTTTCGTGACTTTTCAAGTTTTGAACCTCCGTAACTTCGGCAAATGAGCTCCAACTACCTTCAAAATTTGACCACAGAATCACCTCGACGAGTAATTTAACACGACTAATAAGGCTTCATTGAATCTTGGTGAGTTTTCTAGAAAACGAGTAATTTATGTGCTCAAACACACATCTTTCGTGACTTTTCAAGTTTTGAACCTACGTAACTTCGGCAAATGAGCTCCAACTACCTTCAAAATTTGACCACAGAATCACCTCGACGAGCTCTTTAAAATGACAAATAAGGCTTCATTGTATCTTGGTGAGTTTTCCAGAAAACGAGTAATTTATGTGCACAAACACACATCTTTCGTGACTTTTCAAGTTTTGAACCTCCGTAACTTCGGCAAATGAGCTCCAACTACCTTCAAAATTTGACCACAGAATCATCACGGTGAGCTCTTCATCATGACTCATAAGGCTTCATTGTATCTTGGTGAGTTTTCCAGAAAACGAGTAATTTATGTGCACAAACACACTTCTTTCGTGACTTTTCAAGCTATGAACCTACGTAACTTCGGCAAATGAGCTCCAACTACCTTCAAAATTTGACCACAGAATCACCTCGAACAACTCTTTAACATGACAAATAAGGCTTCATTGTATCTTGGTGAGTTTTCTAGAAAACGAGTAATTTATGTGCTCAAACACACATCTTTCGTGACTTTTCAAGTTTTGAACCTACGTAACTTCGGCAAATGAGCTCCAACTACCTTCAAAATTTGACCACAGAATCACCTCGACGAGCTCTTTAACATGACAAATAAGGCTTCATTGTATCTTGGTGAATTTTCCAGAAAACGAGTAATTTATGTGCACAAACATACTTCTTTCGTGACTTTTCAAGTTTTGAACCTCCGTAACTTCGGCAAATGAGCTCCAACTACCTTCAAAATTTGACCACAGAATCACCTCGACGAGTAATTTAACACGACTAATAAGGCTTCATTGTATCTTGGTGAGTTTTCTAGAAAACGAGTAATTTATGTGCTCAAACACACATCTTTCGTGACTTTTCAAGTTTTGAACCTACGTAACTTCGGCAAATGAGCTCCAACTACCTTCAAAATTTGACCACAGAATCACCTCGACGAGCTCTTTAAAATGACAAATAAGGCTTCATTGTATCTTGGTGAGTTTTCCAGAAAACGAGTAATTTATGTGCACAAACATACTTCTTTCGTGACTTTTCAAGTTTTGAACCTCCGTAACTTCGGCAAATGAGCTCCAACTACCTTCAAAATTTGACCACAGAATCACCTCGACGAGTAATTTAACACGACTAATAAGGCTTCATTGTATCTTGGTGAGTTTTCTAGAAAACGAGTAATTTATGTGCACAAACACACTTCTTTCGTGACTTTTCAAGCTTTGAACCTCCGTAACTTCGGCAAATGAGGTCCAACTACCTTCAAAATTTGACCACAGAATCATCACGGTGAGCTCTTCATCATGACTCATAAGGCTTCATTGTATCTTGGTGAGTTTTCCAGAAAACGAGTAATTTATGTGCACAAACACACTTCTTTCGTGACTTTTCAAGCTATGAACCTACGTAACTTCGGCAAATGAGCTCCAACTACCTTCAAAATTTGACCACAGAATCACCTCGAACAACTCTTTAACATGACAAATAAGGCTTCATTGTATCTTGGTGAGTTTTCTAGAAAACGAGTAATTTATGTGCTCAAACACACATCTTTCGTGACTTTTCAAGTTTTGAACCTACGTAACTTCGGCAAATGAGCTCCAACTACCTTCAAAATTTGACCACAGAATCACCTCGACGAGCTCTTTAACATGACAAATAAGGCTTCATTGTATCTTGGTGAGTTTTCCAGAAAACGAGTAATTTATGTGCACAAACATACTTCTTTCGTGACTTTTCAAGTTTTGAACCTCCGTAACTTCGGCAAATGAGCTCCAACTAACTTCAAAATTTGACCACAGAATCACCTCGACGAGTAATTTAACACGACTAATAAGGCTTCATTGTATCTTGGTGAGTTTTCTAGAAAACGAGTAATTTATGTGCTCAAACACACATCTTTCGTGACTTTTCAAGTTTTGAACCTACGTAACTTCGGCAAATGAGCTCCAACTACCTTCAAAATTTGACCACAGAATCACCTCGACGAGCTCTTTAAAATGACAAATAAGGCTTCATTGTATCTTGGTGAGTTTTCCAGAAAACGAGTAATTTATGTGCTCAAACACACATCTTTCGTGACTTTTCAAGATTTGAACCTCCGTAACTTCGGCAAATGTGCTTCAAATTCCGTCAAAAATTGATCATAGAATCACCTCGTTGAGCTCTTCATCATGACTCAGAAGGCTTCATTGTATCTTGGTGAGTTTTTTAGAAAACGAGTAATTTATGTGCACAAACACACATCTTTCGTGACTTTTCAAGCTTTGAACCTCCGTAACTTCGGCACATGAGCTCCAAATCGCTTCAAAATTTTACCACAGAATCACCTCGACGAGCTCTTTAACATGACAAATAAGGCTTCATTGTATCTTGGTGAGTTTTCTAGAAAACGAGTGATTTATGTGCACAAACACACTTCGTTCGTGACTTTTCAAGCTTTGAACCTCCGTAACTTCGGCAAATGAGCTTCAAATACCTTCAAAATTATACCACAGAATCACATCGACGAACTCTTTTTAACACAGTTAAGAAGGCTTCATTGTATCTTGGTGAGTTTTCCAGAAAACGAGTAATTTATGTGCACAAACATACTTCTTTCGTGACTTTTCAAGTTTTGAACCTCCGTAACTTCGGCAAATGAGCTCCAACTACCTTCAAAATTTGACCACAGAATCACCTCGACGAGTAATTTAACACGACTAATAAGGCTTCATTGTATCTTGGTGAGTTTTCTAGAAAACGAGTAATTTATGTGCTCAAACACACATCTTTCGTGACTTTTCAAGTTTTGAACCTACGTAACTTCGGCAAATGAGCTCCAACTACCTTCAAAATTTGACCACAGAATCACCTCGACGAGCTCTTTAAAATGACAAATAAGGCTTCATTGTATCTTGGTGAGTTTTCCAGAAAACGAGTAATTTATGTGCACAAACATACTTCTTTCGTGACTTTTCAAGTTTTGAACCTCCGTAACTTCGGCAAATGAGCTCCAACTACCTTCAAAATTTGACCACAGAATCACCTCGACGAACTCTTTAACATGACAAATAAGGCTTCATTGTATCTTGGTGAGTTTTCCAGAAAACGAGTAATTTATGTGCACAAACATACTTCTTTCGTGACTTTTCAAGTTTTGAACCTCCGTAACTTCGGCAAATGAGCTCCAACTACCTTCAAAATTTGACCACAGAATCACCTCGACGAGTAATTTAACACGACTAATAAGGCTTCATTGTATCTTGGTGAGTTTTCTAGAAAACGAGTGATTTATGTGCACAAACACACTTCTTTCGTGACTTTTCAAGCTTTGGACCTCCGTAACTTCGGCAAATGTGCTTCAAATTGCTTAAAAAATTGATCATAGAATCACCTCGTTGAGCTCTTCATCATGACTTATAAGGCTTCATTGTATCTTGGTGAGTTTTCTAGAAAACGAGTGATTTATGTGCACAAACACACTTCGTTCGTGACTTTTCAAGTTTTGAACCTACGTAACTTCGGCAAATGAGCTCCAACTACCTTCAAAATTTGACCACAGAATCACCTCGACGAGCTCTTTAACATGACAAATAAGGCTTCATTGTATCTTGGTGAGTTTTCTAGAAAACGAGTGATTTATGTGCACAAACACACTTCGTTCGTGACTTTTCAAGCTTTGAACCTCCGTAACTTCGGCAAATGAGCTTCAAATACCTTCAAAATTATACCACAGAATCACATCGACGAACTCTTTTTAACACAGTTAAGAAGGCTTCATTGTATCTTGGTGAGTTTTCTAGAAAACGAGTGATTTATGTGCACAAACACACTTCGTTCGTGACTTTTCAATCTTTGAACCTCCGTAACTTCGGCAAAGGAGCTCCAACTACCTTCAAAATTTGACCACAGAATCACATCGACGAACTCTTTTTAACACAGTTAAGAAGGCTTCATTGTATCTTGGTGAGTTTTCTAGAAAACGAGTGATTTATGTGCACAAACACACTTCTTTCGTGACTTTTCAAGCTTTGGACCTCCGTAACTTCGGCAAATGTGCTTCAAATTGCTTAAAAAATTGATCATAGAATCACCTCGTTGAGCTCTTCATCATGACTCATAAGGCTCCATTGTATCTTGGTGAGTTTTCTAGAAAACGAGTAATTTATGTGCACAAACATACTTGTTTCGTGACTTTTCAAGCTTTGAACCTACGTAACTTCGGCAAATGAGCTCCAACTACCTTCAAAATTTGACCACAGAATCACCTCGACGAGCTCTTTAACATGACAAATAAGGCTTCATTGTATCTTGGTGAGTTTTCTAGAAAACGACTGATTTATGTGCGCAAACACACTTCGTTCGTGACTTTTCAAGCTTTGAACCTCCGTAACTTCGGCAAATGAGCTCCAACTACCTTCAAAATTTGACCACAGAATCACCTCGACGAGCTCTTTAACATGACAAATAAGGCTTCATTGTATCTTGGTGAGTTTTCTAGAAAACGTGTGATTTATGTGCACAAACACACTTCGTTCGTGACTTTTCAAGCTTTGAACCTCCGTAACTTCGGCAAATGAGCTCCAAATCGCTTCAAAATTTTACCACAGAATCACCTCAACGAGCTCTTTCACACGACTAAGACGGCTTCATTGTATCTTGGTGAGTTTTCTAGAAAACGAGTAATTTATGTGCACAAACATACTTCTTTCGTGACTTTTCAAGCTTTGAACCTACGTAACTTCGGCAAATGAGCTTCAAATACCTTCAAAATTTGACCACAGAATCACCTCGACGAGCTCTTTAACATGACAAATAAGGCTTCATTGTATCTTGGTGAGTTTTCTAGAAAACGAGTGATTTATGTGCACAAACACACTTCGTTCGTGACTTTTCAAGCTTTGAACCTCCGTAACTTCGGCAAATGAGCTTCAAATACCTTCAAAATTTTACCACAGAATCACCTCAACGAGCTCTTTCACACGACTAAGACGGCTTCATTGTATCTTGGTGAGTTTTCTAGAAAACGAGTAATTTATGTGCACAAACATACTTCTTTCGTGACTTTTCAAGTTTTGAACCTACGCAACTTCGGTAAATGTGCTTCAAATTGCTTAAAAAATTGATCATAGAATCACCTCGTTGAGCTCTTCATCATGACTCATAAGGCTTCATTGTATCTTGGTGAGTTTTCTAGAAAACGAGTGATTTATGTGCACAAACACACTTCGTTCGTGACTTTTCAAGCTTTGAACCTCCGTAACTTCGGCAAATGAGCTTCAAATTGCTTAAAAAATTGATCATAGAATCACCTCGTTGAGCTCTTCATCATGACTCATAAGGCTTCATTGTATCTTGGTGAGTTTTCTAGAAAACGAGTGATTTATGTGCACAAACACACTTCGTTCGTGACTTTTCAAGCTTTGAACCTTCGTAACTTCGGCAAATGAGCTTCAAATACCTTCAAAATTTGATCACAGAATCACCTCGACGAGCTCTTTAACATGACAAATGAGGCTTCATTGTATCTTGGTGAGTTTTCCAGAAAACGAGTAATTTATGTGCACAAACACACTTCTTTCGTGACTTTTCAAGCTTTGAACCTCCGTAACTTCGGCAAATGAGCTCCAAATCGCTTCAAAATTTTACCACAGAATCACCTCGACGAGCTCTTTAACATGACAAATCAGGCTTCATTGTATCTTGGTGAGTTTTCCAGAAAACGAGTAATTTATGTGCTCAAACACACATCTTTCGTGACTTTTCAAGATTTGAACCTCCGTAACTTCGGCAAATGTGCTTCAAATTCCGTCAAAATTTGACCACAGAATCACCTCGACGAGCTCTTTCACACGACTAAGAAGGCTTCATTGTATCTTGGTGAGTTTTCTAGAAAACGAGTGATTTATGTGCACAAACACACTTCTTTCGTGACTTTTCAAGCTTTGAACCTCCGTAACTTCGGCAAATGAGCTCCAACTACCTTCAAAATTTGACCACAGAATCACCTCGACGAGCTCTTTAACATGACAAATAAGGCTTCATTGTATCTTGGTGAGTTTTCTAGAAAACGAGTGATTTATGTGCACAAACACACTTCGTTCGTGACTTTTCAAGCTTTGAACCTCCGTAACTTCGGCAAATGAGCTTCAAATACCTTCAAAATTTGAACACAGAATCACCTCGACGAGCTCTTTCACACGACTAAGAAGGCTTCATTGTATCTTGGTGAGTTTTCTAGAAAACGAGTAATTTATGTGCACAAACATACTTCTTTCGTGACTTTTCAAGTTTTGAACCTACGTAACTTCGGTAAATGTGCTTCAAATTGCTTAAAAAATTGATCATAGAATCACCTCGTTGAGCTCTTCATCATGACTTATAAGGCTTCATTGTATCTTGGTGAGTTTTCTAGAAAACGAGTGATTTATGTGCACAAACACACTTCGTTCGTGACTTTTCAAGTTTTGAACCTACGTAACTTCGGCAAATGAGCTCCAACTACCTTCAAAATTTGACCACAGAATCACCTCGACGAGCTCTTTAACATGACAAATAAGGCTTCATTGTATCTTGGTGAGTTTTCTAGAAAACGAGTGATTTATGTGCACAAACACACTTCGTTCGTGACTTTTCAAGCTTTGAACCTCCGTAACTTCGGCAAATGAGCTTCAAATACCTTCAAAATTATACCACAGAATCACATCGACGAACTCTTTTTAACACAGTTAAGAAGGCTTCATTATATCTTGGTGAGTTTTCTAGAAAACGAGTGATTTATGTGCACAAACACACTTCGTTCGTGACTTTTCAATCTTTGAACCTCCGTAACTTCGGCAAAGGAGCTCCAACTACCTTCAAAATTATACCACAGAATCACATCGACGAACTCTTTTTAACACAGTTAAGAAGGCTTCATTATATCTTGGTGAGTTTTCTAGAAAACGAGTGATTTATGTGCACAAACACACTTCGTTCGTGACTTTTCAAGTTTTGAACCTCCGTAACTTCGGCAAATGAGCTTCAAATACCTTCAAAATTTTACCACAGAATCACCTCAACGAGCTCTTTCACACGACTAAGACGGCTTCATTGTATCTTGGTGAGTTTTCTAGAAAACGAGTAATTTATGTGCACAAACATACTTCTTTCGTGACTTTTCAAGCTTTGGACCTCCGTAACTTCGGCAAATGAGCTCCAAGTCGCTTCAAAATTTTACCACAGAATCACCTCAACGAGCTCTTTCACACGACTAAGACGGCTTCATTGTATCTTGGTGAGTTTTCTAGAAAACGAGTAATTTATGTGCACAAACACACTTCTTTCGTGACTTTTCAAGCTTTGGACCTCCGTAACTTCGGCAAATGAGCTTCAAATTGCTTAAAAAATTGATCATAGAATCACCTCGTTGAGCTCTTCATCATGACTCATAAGGCTTCATTGTATCTTGGTGAGTTTTCTAGAAAACGAGTGATTTATGTGCACAAACACACTTCGTTCGTGACTTTTCAAGCTTTGAACCTTCGTAACTTCGGCAAATGAGCTTCAAATACCTTCAAAATTTGATCACAGAATCACCTCGACGAGCTCTTTAACATGACAAATCAGGCTTCATTGTATCTTGGTGAGTTTTCCAGAAAACGAGTAATTTATGTGCTCAAACACACATCTTTCGTGACTTTTCAAGATTTGAACCTCCGTAACTTCGGCAAATGTGCTTCAAATTCCGTCAAAATTTGACCACAGAATCACCTCGACGAGCTCTTTCACACGACTAAGAAGGCTTCATTGTATCTTGGTGAGTTTTCTAGAAAACGAGTGATTTATGTGCACAAACACACTTCTTTCGTGACTTTTCAAGCTTTGAACCTCCGTAACTTCGGCAAATGAGCTCCAACTACCTTCAAAATTTGACCACAGAATCACCTCGACGAGCTCTTTCACACGACTAAGAAGGCTTCATTGTATCTTGGTGAGTTTTCTAGAAAACGAGTAATTTATGTGCACAAACATACTTCTTTCGTGACTTTTCAAGTTTTGAACCTACGTAACTTCGGTAAATGTGCTTCAAATTGCTTAAAAAATTGATCATAGAATCACCTCGTTGAGCTCTTCATCATGACTTATAAGGCTTCATTGTATCTTGGTGAGTTTTCTAGAAAACGAGTGATTTATGTGCACAAACACACTTCGTTCGTGACTTTTCAAGCTTTGAACCTCCGTAACTTCGGCAAATGAGCTTCAAATACCTTCAAAATTTGAACACAGAATCACCTCGACGAGCTCTTTCACACGACTAAGAAGGCTTCATTGTATCTTGGTGAGTTTTCTAGAAAACGAGTAATTTATGTGCACAAACATACTTCTTTCGTGACTTTTCAAGTTTTGAACCTACGTAACTTCGGTAAATGTGCTTCAAATTGCTTAAAAAATTGATCATAGAATCACCTCGTTGAGCTCTTCATCATGACTTATAAGGCTTCATTGTATCTTGGTGAGTTTTCTAGAAAACGAGTGATTTATGTGCACAAACACACTTCGTTCGTGACTTTTCAAGTTTTGAACCTACGTAACTTCGGCAAATGAGCTCCAACTACCTTCAAAATTTGACCACAGAATCACCTCGACGAGCTCTTTAACATGACAAATAAGGCTTCATTGTATCTTGGTGAGTTTTCTAGAAAACGAGTGATTTATGTGCACAAACACACTTCGTTCGTGACTTTTCAAGCTTTGAACCTCCGTAACTTCGGCAAATGAGCTTCAAATACCTTCAAAATTATACCACAGAATCACATCGACGAACTCTTTTTAACACAGTTAAGAAGGCTTCATTATATCTTGGTGAGTTTTCTAGAAAACGAGTGATTTATGTGCACAAACACACTTCGTTCGTGACTTTTCAAGCTTTGAACCTCCGTAACTTCGGCAAATGAGCTCCAAATCGCTTCAAAATTTTACCACAGAATCACCTCAACGAGCTCTTTCACACGACTAAGACGGCTTCATTGTATCTTGGTGAGTTTTCTAGAAAACGAGTAATTTATGTGCACAAACATACTTCTTTCGTGACTTTTCAAGCTTTGAACCTACGTAACTTCGGCAAATGAGCTTCAAATACCTTCAAAATTTGACCACAGAATCACCTCGACGAGCTCTTTAACATGACAAATAAGGCTTCATTGTATCTTGGTGAGTTTTCTAGAAAACGAGTGATTTATGTGCACAAACACACTTCGTTCGTGACTTTTCAAGCTTTGAACCTCCGTAACTTCGGCAAATGAGCTTCAAATACCTTCAAAATTATACCACAGAATCACATCGACGAACTCTTTTTAACACAGTTAAGAAGGCTTCATTGTATCTTGGTGAGTTTTCTAGAAAACGAGTGATTTATGTGCACAAACACACTTCGTTCGTGACTTTTCAATCTTTGAACCTCCGTAACTTCGGCAAAGGAGCTCCAACTACCTTCAAAATTTGACCACAGAATCACATCGACGAACTCTTTTTAACACAGTTAAGAAGGCTTCATTGTATCTTGGTGAGTTTTCTAGAAAACGAGTGATTTATGTGCACAAACACACTTCTTTCGTGACTTTTCAAGCTTTGAACCTCCGTAACTTCGGCAAATGAGCTCCAACTACCTTCAAAATTTGACCACAGAATCACCTCGACGAGCTCTTTAACATGACAAATAAGGCTTCATTGTATCTTGGTGAGTTTTCTAGAAAACGAGTGATTTATGTGCACAAACACACTTCGTTCGTGACTTTTCAAGCTTTGAACCTCCGTAACTTCGGCAAAGGAGCTCCAACTACCTTCAAAATTTGACCACAGAATCACATCGACGAACTCTTTTTAACACAGTTAAGAAGGCTTCATTGTATCTTGGTGAGTTTTCTAGAAAACGAGTGATTTATGTGCACAAACACACTTCGTTCGTGACTTTTCAATCTTTGAACCTCCGTAACTTCGGCAAAGGAGCTCCAACTACCTTCAAAATTTGACCACAGAATCACATCGACGAACTCTTTTTAACACAGTTAAGAAGGCTTCATTGTATCTTGGTGAGTTTTCTAGAAAACGAGTGATTTATGTGCACAAACACACTTCTTTCGTGACTTTTCAAGCTTTGGACCTCCGTAACTTCGGCAAATGTGCTTCAAATTGCTTAAAAAATTGATCATAGAATCACCTCGTTGAGCTCTTCATCATGACTCATAAGGCTCCATTGTATCTTGGTGAGTTTTCTAGAAAACGAGTAATTTATGTGCACAAACATACTTGTTTCGTGACTTTTCAAGCTTTGAACCTACGTAACTTCGGCAAATGAGCTCCAACTACCTTCAAAATTTGACCACAGAATCACCTCGACGACCTCTTTAACATGACAAATAAGGCTTCATTGTATCTTGGTGAGTTTTCTAGAAAACGACTGATTTATGTGCGCAAACACACTTCGTTCGTGACTTTTCAAGCTTTGAACCTCCGTAACTTCGGCAAATGAGCTCCAACTACCTTCAAAATTTGACCACAGAATCACCTCGACGAGCTCTTTAACATGACAAATAAGGCTTCATTGTATCTTGGTGAGTTTTCTAGAAAACGTGTGATTTATGTGCACAAACACACTTCGTTCGTGACTTTTCAAGCTTTGAACCTCCGTAACTTCGGCAAATGAGCTCCAAATCGCTTCAAAATTTTACCACAGAATCACCTCAACGAGCTCTTTCACACGACTAAGAAGGCTTCATTGTATCTTGGTGAGTTTTCTAGAAAACGAGTGATTTATGTGCACAAACACACTTCTTTCGTGACTTTTCAAGCTTTGGACCTCCGTAACTTCGGCAAATGTGCTTCAAATTGCTTAAAAAATTGATCATAGAATCACCTCGTTGAGCTCTTCATCATGACTCATAAGGCTTCATTGTATCTTGGTGAGTTTTCTAGAAAACGAGTAATTTATGTGCACAAACACACTTCGTTCGTGACTTTTCAAGCTTTGAACCTCCGTAACTTCGGCAAATGAGCTTCAAATACCTTCAAAATTTGAACACAGAATCACCTCGACGAGCTCTTGCACACGACTAAGAAGGCTTCATTGTATCTTGGTGAGTTTTCTAGAAAACGAGTGATTTATGTGCACAAACACACTTCTTTCGTGACTTTTCAAGCTTTGGACCTCCGTAACTTCGGCAAATGTGCTTCAAATTGCTTAAAAAATTGATCATAGAATCACCTCGTTGAGCTCTTCATCATGACTTATAAGGCTTCATTGTATCTTGGTGAGTTTTCTAGAAAACGAGTGATTTATGTGCACAAACACACTTCGTTCGTGACTTTTCAAGCTTTGAACCTCCGTAACTTCGGCAAATGAGCTTCAAATACCTTCAAAATTATACCACAGAATCACATCGACGAACTCTTTTTAACACAGTTAAGAAGGCTTCATTGTATCTTGGTGAGTTTTCTAGAAAACGAGTGATTTATGTGCACAAACACACTTCGTTCGTGACTTTTCAATCTTTGAACCTCCGTAACTTCGGCAAAGGAGCTCCAACTACCTTCAAAATTTGACCACAGAATCACATCGACGAACTCTTTTTAACACAGTTAAGAAGGCTTCATTGTATCTTGGTGAGTTTTCTAGAAAACGAGTGATTTATGTGCACAAACACACTTCGTTCGTGACTTTTCAATCTTTGAACCTCCGTAACTTCGGCAAAGGAGCTCCAACTACCTTCAAAATTTGACCACAGAATCACATCGACGAACTCTTTTTAACACAGTTAAGAAGGCTTCATTGTATCTTGGTGAGTTTTCTAGAAAACGAGTGATTTATGTGCACAAACACACTTCTTTCGTGACTTTTCAAGCTTTGAACCTCCGTAACTTCGGCAAATGAGCTTCAAATACCTTCAAAATTATACCACAGAATCACATCGACGAACTCTTTTTAACACAGTTAAGAAGGCTTCATTGTATCTTGGTGAGTTTTCTAGAAAACGAGTGATTTATGTGCACAAACACACTTCGTTCGTGACTTTTCAATCTTTGAACCTCCGTAACTTCGGCAAAGGAGCTCCAACTACCTTCAAAATTTGACCACAGAATCACATCGACGAACTCTTTTTAACACAGTTAAGAAGGCTTCATTGTATCTTGGTGAGTTTTCTAGAAAACGAGTGATTTATGTGCACAAACACACTTCTTTCGTGACTTTTCAAGCTTTGAACCTCCGTAACTTCGGCAAATGAGCTCCAACTACCTTCAAAATTTGACCACAGAATCACCTCGACGAGCTCTTTAACATGACAAATAAGGCTTCATTGTATCTTGGTGAGTTTTCTAGAAAACGAGTGATTTATGTGCACAAACACACTTCGTTCGTGACTTTTCAATCTTTGAACCTCCGTAACTTCGGTAAAGGAGCTCCAACTACCTTCAAAATTTGACCACAGAATCACATCGACGAACTCTTTTTAACACAGTTAAGAAGGCTTCATTGTATCTTGGTGAGTTTTCTAGAAAACGAGTGATTTATGTGCACAAACACACTTCTTTCGTGACTTTTCAAGCTTTGGACCTCCGTAACTTCGGCAAATGTGCTTCAAATTGCTTAAAAAATTGATCATAGAATCACCTCGTTGAGCTCTTCATCATGACTCATAAGGCTCCATTGTATCTTGGTGAGTTTTCTAGAAAACGAGTAATTTATGTGCACAAACATACTTGTTTCGTGACTTTTCAAGCTTTGAACCTACGTAACTTCGGCAAATGAGCTCCAACTACCTTCAAAATTTGACCACAGAATCACCTCGACGAGCTCTTTAACATGACAAATAAGGCTTCATTGTATCTTGGTGAGTTTTCTAGAAAACGACTGATTTATGTGCGCAAACACACTTCGTTCGTGACTTTTCAAGCTTTGAACCTCCGTAACTTCGGCAAATGAGCTCCAACTACCTTCAAAATTTGACCACAGAATCACCTCGACGAGCTCTTTAACATGACAAATAAGGCTTCATTGTATCTTGGTGAGTTTTCTAGAAAACGTGTGATTTATGTGCACAAACACACTTCGTTCGTGACTTTTCAAGCTTTGAACCTCCGTAACTTCGGCAAATGAGCTCCAAATCGCTTCAAAATTTTACCACAGAATCACCTCAACGAGCTCTTTCACACGACTAAGAAGGCTTCATTGTATCTTGGTGAGTTTTCTAGAAAACGAGTGATTTATGTGCACAAACACACTTCTTTCGTGACTTTTCAAGCTTTGGACCTCCGTAACTTCGGCAAATGTGCTTCAAATTGCTTAAAAAATTGATCATAGAATCACCTCGTTGAGCTCTTCATCATGACTCATAAGGCTTCATTGTATCTTGGTGAGTTTTCTAGAAAACGAGTAATTTATGTGCACAAACATACTTCTTTCGTGACTTTTCAAGTTTTGAACCTACGTAACTTCGGTAAATGTGCTTCAAATTGCTTAAAAAATTGATCATAGAATCACCTCGTTGAGCTCTTCATCATGACTCATAAGGCTTCATTGTATCTTGGTGAGTTTTCTAGAAAACGAGTGATTTATGTGCACAAACACACTTCGTTCGTGACTTTTCAAGCTTTGAACCTCCGTAACTTCGGCAAATGAGCTTCAAATACCTTCAAAATTTTACCACAGAATCACCTCAACGAGCTCTTTCACACGACTAAGACGGCTTCATTGTATCTTGGTGAGTTTTCTAGAAAACGAGTAATTTATGTGCAAAAACATACTTCTTTCGTGACTTTTCAAGTTTTGAACCTCCGTAACTTCGGCAAATGAGCTTCAAATACCTTCAAAATTATACCACAGAATCACATCGACGAACTCTTTTTAACACAGTTAAGAAGGCTTCATTGTATCTTGGTGAGTTTTCTAGAAAACGAGTGATTTATGTGCACAAACACACTTCGTTCGTGACTTTTCAATCTTTGAACCTCCGTAACTTCGGCAAAGGAGCTCCAACTACCTTCTAAATTTGACCACAGAATCACATCGACGAACTCTTTTTAACACAGTTAAGAAGGCTTCATTGTATCTTGGTGAGTTTTCTAGAAAACGAGTGATTTATGTGCACAAACACACTTCTTTCGTGACTTTTCAAGCTTTGAACCTCCGTAACTTCGGCAAATGAGCTTCAAATACCTTCAAAATTTGACCACAGAATCACATCGACGAACTCTTTTTAACACAGTTAAGAAGGCTTCATTGTATCTTGGTGAGTTTTCTAGAAAACGAGTGATTTATGTGCACAAACACACTTCTTTCGTGACTTTTCAAGCTTTGAACCTCCGTAACTTCGGCAAATGAGCTCCAACTACCTTCAAAATTTGACCACAGAATCACCTCGACGAGCTCTTTAACATGACAAATAAGGCTTCATTGTATCTTGGTGAGTTTTCTAGAAAACGAGTGATTTATGTGCACAAACACACTTCGTTCGTGACTTTTCAAGCTTTGAACCTCCGTAACTTCGGCAAAGGAGCTCCAACTACCTTCAAAATTTGACCACAGAATCACATCGACGAACTCTTTTTAACACAGTTAAGAAGGCTTCATTGTATCTTGGTGAGTTTTCTAGAAAACGAGTGATTTATGTGCACAAACACACTTCTTTCGTGACTTTTCAAGCTTTGGACCTCCGTAACTTCGGCAAATGTGCTTCAAATTGCTTAAAAAATTGATCATAGAATAACCTCGTTGAGCTCTTCATCATGACTCATAAGGCTCCATTGTATCTTGGTGAGTTTTCTAGAAAACGAGTAATTTATGTGCACAAACATACTTGTTTCGTGACTTTTCAAGCTTTGAACCTACGTAACTTCGGCAAATGAGCTCCAACTACCTTCAAAATTTGACCACAGAATCACCTCGACGAGCTCTTTAACATGACAAATAAGGCTTCATTGTATCTTGGTGAGTTTTCTAGAAAACGACTGATTTATGTGCGCAAACACACTTCGTTCGTGACTTTTCAAGCTTTGAACCTCCGTAACTTCGGCAAATGAGCTCCAACTACCTTCAAAATTTGACCACAGAATCACCTCGACGAGCTCTTTAACATGACAAATAAGGCTTCATTGTATCTTGGTGAGTTTTCTAGAAAACGTGTGATTTATGTGCACAAACACACTTCGTTCGTGACTTTTCAAGCTTTGAACCTCCGTAACTTCGGCAAATGAGCTCCAAATCGCTTCAAAATTTTACCACAGAATCACCTCAACGAGCTCTTTCACACGACTAAGAAGGCTTCATTGTATCTTGGTGAGTTTTCTAGAAAACGAGTGATTTATGTGCACAAACACACTTCTTTCGTGACTTTTCAAGCTTTGGACCTCCGTAACTTCGGCAAATGTGCTTCAAATTGCTTAAAAAATTGATCATAGAATCACCTCGTTGAGCTCTTCATCATGACTCATAAGGCTTCATTGTATCTTGGTGAGTTTTCTAGAAAACGAGTAATTTATGTGCACAAACATACTTCTTTCGTGACTTTTCAAGCTTTGAACCTACGTAACTTCGGCAAATGAGCTTCAAATACCTTCAAAATTTGACCACAGAATCACCTCGACGAGCTCTTTAACATGACAAATAAGGCTTCATTGTATCTTGGTGAGTTTTCTAGAAAACGAGTGATTTATGTGCACAAACACACTTCGTTCGTGACTTTTCAAGCTTTGAACCTCCGTAACTTCGGCAAATGAGCTTCAAATACCTTCAAAATTTTACCACAGAATCACCTCAACGAGCTCTTTCACACGACTAAGACGGCTTCATTGTATCTTGGTGAGTTTTCTAGAAAACGAGTAATTTATGTGCACAAACATACTTCTTTCGTGACTTTTCAAGTTTTGAACCTACGTAACTTCGGTAAATGTGCTTCAAATTGCTTAAAAAATTGATCATAGAATCACCTCGTTGAGCTCTTCATCATGACTCATAAGGCTTCATTGTATCTTGGTGAGTTTTCTAGAAAACGAGTGATTTATGTGCACAAACACACTTCGTTCGTGACTTTTCAAGCTTTGAACCTCCGTAACTTCGGCAAATGAGCTTCAAATACCTTCAAAATTTTACCACAGAATCACCTCAACGAGCTCTTTCACAAGACTAAGACGGCTTCATTGTATCTTGGTGAGTTTTCTAGAAAACGAGTAATTTATGTGCACAAACATACTTCTTTCGTGACTTTTCAAGATTTGAACCTACGTAACTTCGGCAAATGAGCTCCAAATCGCTTCAAAATTTTACCACAGAATCACCTCGACGAGCTCTTTAACATGACAAATGAGGCTTCATTGTATCTTGGTGAGTTTTCCAGAAAACGAGTAATTTATGTGCACAAACACACATCTTTCGTGACTTTTCAAGCTTTGAACCTCCGTAACTTCGGCAAATGAGCTCCAACTACCTTCAAAATTTGACCACAGAATCACCTCGACGAGCTCTTTAACATGACAAATAAGGCTTCATTGTATCTTGGTGAGTTTTCTAGAAAACGAGTGATTTATGTGCACAAACACACTTCGTTCGTGACTTTTCAAGCTTTGAACCTCCGTAACTTCGGCAAATGAGCTTCAAATACCTTCAAAAATTGATCATAGAATCACCTCGTTGAGCTCTTCATCATGACTCATAAGGCTTCATTGTATCTTGGTGAGTTTTCTAGAAAACGAGTGATTTATGTGCACAAACACACTTCGTTCGTGACTTTTCAAGCTTTGAACCTCCGTAACTTCGGCAAATGAGCTTCAAATACCTTCAAAATTTTACCACAGAATCACCTCAACGAGCTCTTTCACACGACTAAGACGGCTTCATTGTATCTTGGTGAGTTTTCCAGAAAACGAGTAATTTATGTGCACAAACACACTTCTTTCGTGACTTTTCAAGCTTTGAACCTCCGTAACTTCGGCAAATGAGCTCCAACTACCTTCAAAATTTGACCACAGAATCACCTCGACGAGCTCTTTAACATGACAAATAAGGCTTCATTGTATCTTGGAGTGTTTTCTAGAAAACGTGTGATTTATGTGCACAAACACACTTCGTTCGTGACTTTTCAAGCTTTGAACCTCCGTAACTTCGGCAAATGAGCTTCAAATACCTTCAAAATTTGACCACAGAATCACCTCGACGAGCTCTTTAACATGACAAATAAGGCTTCATTGTATCTTGGTGAGTTTTCCAGAAAACGAGTAATTTATGTGCACAAACACACATCTTTCGTGACTTTTCAAGCTTTGAACCTCCGTAACTTCGGCAAATGAGCTCCAACTACCTTCAAAATTTGACCACAGAATCACCTCGACGAGCTCTTTAACATGACAAATAAGGCTTCATTGTATCTTGGTGAGTTTTCTAGAAAACGTGTGATTTATGTGCACAAAGACACTTCGTTCGTGACTTTTCAAGCTTTGAACCTCCGTAACTTCGGCAAATGAGCTCCAAATCGCTTCAAAATTTTACCACAGAATCACCTCAACGAGCTCTTTCACACGACTAAGACGGCTTCATTGTATCTTGGTGAGTTTTCTAGAAAACGAGTGATTTATGTGCACAAACACACTTCTTTCGTGACTTTTCAAGCATTGGACCTCCGTAACTTCGGCAAATGTGCTTCAAATTGCTTAAAAAATTGATCATAGAATCACCTCGTTGAGCTCTTCATCACGACTCATAAGGCTTCATTGTATCTTGGTGAGTTTTCTAGAAAACGTGTGATTTATGTGCACAAACACACTTCGTTCGTGACTTTTCAAGCTTTGAACCTCCGTAACTTCGGCAAATGAGCTCCAAATCGCTTCAAAATTTTACCACAGAATCACCTCAACGAGCTCTTTCACACGACTAAGACGGCTTCATTGTATCTTGGTGAGTTTTCTAGAAAACGAGTGATTTATGTGCACAAACACACTTCTTTCGTGACTTTTCAAGCATTGGACCTCCGTAACTTCGGCAAATGTGCTTCAAATTGCTTAAAAAATTGATCATAGAATCACCTCGTTGAGCTCTTCATCATGACTCATAAGGCTTCATTGTATCTTGGTGAGTTTTCTAGAAAACGAGTGATTTATGTGCACAAACACACTTCTTTCGTGACTTTTCAAGCTTTGGACCTCCGTAACTTCGGCAAATGTGCTTCAAATTGCTTAAAAAATTGATCATAGAATCACCTCGTTGAGCTCTTCATCATGACTCATAAGGCTTCATTGTATCTTGGTGAGTTTTCTAGAAAACGAGTAATTTATGTGCACAAACATACTTCTTTCGTGACTTTTCAAGCTTTGAACCTACGTAACTTCGGCAAATGAGCTTCAAATACCTTCAAAATTTGACCACAGAATCACCTCGACGAGCTCTTTAACATGACAAATAAGGCTTCATTGTATCTTGGTGAGTTTTCTAGAAAACGAGTGATTTATGTGCACAAACACACTTCGTTCGTGACTTTTCAAGCTTTGAACCTCCGTAACTTCGGCAAATGAGCTTCAAATACCTTCAAAATTTTACCACAGAATCACCTCAACGAGCTCTTTCACACGACTAAGACGGCTTCATTGTATCTTGGTGAGTTTTCTAGAAAACGAGTAATTTATGTGCACAAACATACTTCTTTCGTGACTTTTCAAGTTTTGAACCTACGTAACTTCGGTAAATGTGCTTCAAATTGCTTAAAAAATTGATCATAGAATCACCTCGTTGAGCTCTTCATCATGACTCATAAGGCTTCATTGTATCTTGGTGAGTTTTCTAGAAAACGAGTGATTTATGTGCACAAACACACTTCGTTCGTGACTTTTCAAGCTTTGAACCTCCGTAACTTCGGCAAATGAGCTTCAAATACCTTCAAAATTTTACCACAGAATCACCTCAACGAGCTCTTTCACAAGACTAAGACGGCTTCATTGTATCTTGGTGAGTTTTCTAGAAAACGAGTAATTTATGTGCACAAACATACTTCTTTCGTGACTTTTCAAGATTTGAACCTACGTAACTTCGGCAAATGAGCTCCAAATCGCTTCAAAATTTTACCACAGAATCACCTCGACGAGCTCTTTAACATGACAAATGAGGCTTCATTGTATCTTGGTGAGTTTTCCAGAAAACGAGTAATTTATGTGCACAAACACACATCTTTCGTGACTTTTCAAGCTTTGAACCTCCGTAACTTCGGCAAATGAGCTCCAACTACCTTCAAAATTTGACCACAGAATCACCTCGACGAGCTCTTTAACATGACAAATAAGGCTTCATTGTATCTTGGTGAGTTTTCTAGAAAACGAGTGATTTATGTGCACAAACACACTTCGTTCGTGACTTTTCAAGCTTTGAACCTCCGTAACTTCGGCAAATGAGCTTCAAATACCTTCAAAAATTGATCATAGAATCACCTCGTTGAGCTCTTCATCATGACTCATAAGGCTTCATTGTATCTTGGTGAGTTTTCTAGAAAACGAGTGATTTATGTGCACAAACACACTTCGTTCGTGACTTTTCAAGCTTTGAACCTCCGTAACTTCGGCAAATGAGCTTCAAATACCTTCAAAATTTTACCACAGAATCACCTCAACGAGCTCTTTCACACGACTAAGACGGCTTCATTGTATCTTGGTGAGTTTTCCAGAAAACGAGTAATTTATGTGCACAAACACACTTCTTTCGTGACTTTTCAAGCTTTGAACCTCCGTAACTTCGGCAAATGAGCTCCAACTACCTTCAAAATTTGACCACAGAATCACCTCGACGAGCTCTTTAACATGACAAATAAGGCTTCATTGTATCTTGGAGTGTTTTCTAGAAAACGTGTGATTTATGTGCACAAACACACTTCGTTCGTGACTTTTCAAGCTTTGAACCTCCGTAACTTCGGCAAATGAGCTTCAAATACCTTCAAAATTTGACCACAGAATCACCTCGACGAGCTCTTTAACATGACAAATAAGGCTTCATTGTATCTTGGTGAGTTTTCCAGAAAACGAGTAATTTATGTGCACAAACACACATCTTTCGTGACTTTTCAAGCTTTGAACCTCCGTAACTTCGGCAAATGAGCTCCAACTACCTTCAAAATTTGACCACAGAATCACCTCGACGAGCTCTTTAACATGACAAATAAGGCTTCATTGTATCTTGGTGAGTTTTCTAGAAAACGTGTGATTTATGTGCACAAAGACACTTCGTTCGTGACTTTTCAAGCTTTGAACCTCCGTAACTTCGGCAAATGAGCTCCAAATCGCTTCAAAATTTTACCACAGAATCACCTCAACGAGCTCTTTCACACGACTAAGACGGCTTCATTGTATCTTGGTGAGTTTTCTAGAAAACGAGTGATTTATGTGCACAAACACACTTCTTTCGTGACTTTTCAAGCATTGGACCTCCGTAACTTCGGCAAATGTGCTTCAAATTGCTTAAAAAATTGATCATAGAATCACCTCGTTGAGCTCTTCATCACGACTCATAAGGCTTCATTGTATCTTGGTGAGTTTTCTAGAAAACGTGTGATTTATGTGCACAAACACACTTCGTTCGTGACTTTTCAAGCTTTGAACCTCCGTAACTTCGGCAAATGAGCTCCAAATCGCTTCAAAATTTTACCACAGAATCACCTCAACGAGCTCTTTCACACGACTAAGACGGCTTCATTGTATCTTGGTGAGTTTTCTAGAAAACGAGTGATTTATGTGCACAAACACACTTCTTTCGTGACTTTTCAAGCATTGGACCTCCGTAACTTCGGCAAATGTGCTTCAAATTGCTTAAAAAATTGATCATAGAATCACCTCGTTGAGCTCTTCATCATGACTCATAAGGCTTCATTGTATCTTGGTGAGTTTTCTAGAAAACGAGTGATTTATGTGCACAAACACACTTCTTTCGTGACTTTTCAAGCTTTGGACCTCCGTAACTTCGGCAAATGTGCTTCAAATTGCTTAAAAAATTGATCATAGAATCACCTCGTTGAGCTCTTCATCATGACTCATAAGGCTTCATTGTATCTTGGTGAGTTTTCTAGAAAACGAGTAATTTATGTGCACAAACATACTTCTTTCGTGACTTTTCAAGCTTTGAACCTACGTAACTTCGGCAAATGAGCTTCAAATACCTTCAAAATTTGACCACAGAATCACCTCGACGAGCTCTTTAACATGACAAATAAGGCTTCATTGTATCTTGGTGAGTTTTCTAGAAAACGAGTGATTTATGTGCACAAACACACTTCGTTCGTGACTTTTCAAGCTTTGAACCTCCGTAACTTCGGCAAATGAGCTTCAAATACCTTCAAAATTTTACCACAGAATCACCTCAACGAGCTCTTTCACACGACTAAGACGGCTTCATTGTATCTTGGTGAGTTTTCTAGAAAACGAGTAATTTATGTGCACAAACATACTTCTTTCGTGACTTTTCAAGTTTTGAACCTACGTAACTTCGGTAAATGTGCTTCAAATTGCTTAAAAAATTGATCATAGAATCACCTCGTTGAGCTCTTCATCATGACTCATAAGGCTTCATTGTATCTTGGTGAGTTTTCTAGAAAACGAGTGATTTATGTGCACAAACACACTTCGTTCGTGACTTTTCAAGCTTTGAACCTCCGTAACTTCGGCAAATGAGCTTCAAATACCTTCAAAATTTTACCACAGAATCACCTCAACGAGCTCTTTCACAAGACTAAGACGGCTTCATTGTATCTTGGTGAGTTTTCTAGAAAACGAGTAATTTATGTGCACAAACATACTTCTTTCGTGACTTTTCAAGATTTGAACCTACGTAACTTCGGCAAATGAGCTCCAAATCGCTTCAAAATTTTACCACAGAATCACCTCGACGAGCTCTTTAACATGACAAATGAGGCTTCATTGTATCTTGGTGAGTTTTCCAGAAAACGAGTAATTTATGTGCACAAACACACATCTTTCGTGACTTTTCAAGCTTTGAACCTCCGTAACTTCGGCAAATGAGCTCCAACTACCTTCAAAATTTGACCACAGAATCACCTCGACGAGCTCTTTAACATGACAAATAAGGCTTCATTGTATCTTGGTGAGTTTTCTAGAAAACGAGTGATTTATGTGCACAAACACACTTCGTTCGTGACTTTTCAAGCTTTGAACCTCCGTAACTTCGGCAAATGAGCTTCAAATACCTTCAAAAATTGATCATAGAATCACCTCGTTGAGCTCTTCATCATGACTCATAAGGCTTCATTGTATCTTGGTGAGTTTTCTAGAAAACGAGTGATTTATGTGCACAAACACACTTCGTTCGTGACTTTTCAAGCTTTGAACCTCCGTAACTTCGGCAAATGAGCTTCAAATACCTTCAAAATTTTACCACAGAATCACCTCAACGAGCTCTTTCACACGACTAAGACGGCTTCATTGTATCTTGGTGAGTTTTCCAGAAAACGAGTAATTTATGTGCACAAACACACTTCTTTCGTGACTTTTCAAGCTTTGAACCTCCGTAACTTCGGCAAATGAGCTCCAACTACCTTCAAAATTTGACCACAGAATCACCTCGACGAGCTCTTTAACATGACAAATAAGGCTTCATTGTATCTTGGTGAGTTTTCCAGAAAACGAGTAATTTATGTGCACAAACACACATCTTTCGTGACTTTTCAAGCTTTGAACCTCCGTAACTTCGGCAAATGAGCTCCAACTACCTTCAAAATTTGACCACAGAATCACCTCGACGAGCTCTTTAACATGACAAATAAGGCTTCATTGTATCTTGGTGAGTTTTCTAGAAAACGTGTGATTTATGTGCACAAAGACACTTCGTTCGTGACTTTTCAAGCTTTGAACCTCCGTAACTTCGGCAAATGAGCTCCAAATCGCTTCAAAATTTTACCACAGAATCACCTCAACGAGCTCTTTCACACGACTAAGACGGCTTCATTGTATCTTGGTGAGTTTTCTAGAAAACGAGTGATTTATGTGCACAAACACACTTCTTTCGTGACTTTTCAAGCATTGGACCTCCGTAACTTCGGCAAATGTGCTTCAAATTGCTTAAAAAATTGATCATAGAATCACCTCGTTGAGCTCTTCATCACGACTCATAAGGCTTCATTGTATCTTGGTGAGTTTTCTAGAAAACGTGTGATTTATGTGCACAAACACACTTCGTTCGTGACTTTTCAAGCTTTGAACCTCCGTAACTTCGGCAAATGAGCTCCAAATCGCTTCAAAATTTTACCACAGAATCACCTCAACGAGCTCTTTCACACGACTAAGACGGCTTCATTGTATCTTGGTGAGTTTTCTAGAAAACGAGTGATTTATGTGCACAAACACACTTCTTTCGTGACTTTTCAAGCATTGGACCTCCGTAACTTCGGCAAATGTGCTTCAAATTGCTTAAAAAATTGATCATAGAATCACCTCGTTGAGCTCTTCATCATGACTCATAAGGCTTCATTGTATCTTGGTGAGTTTTCTAGAAAACGAGTGATTTATGTGCACAAACACACTTCGTTCGTGACTTTTCAAGCTTTGAACCTCCGTAACTTCGGCAAATGAGCTTCAAATACCTTCAAAATTTTACCACAGAATCACCTCAACGAGCTCTTTCACACGACTAAGACGGCTTCATTGTATCTTGGTGAGTTTTCCAGAAAACGAGTAATTTATGTGCACAAACACACTTCTTTCGTGACTTTTCAAGCTTTGAACCTCCGTAACTTCGGCAAATGAGCTCCAAATCGCTTCAAAATTTTACCACAGAATCACCTCGACGAGCTCTTTAACATGACAAATAAGGCTTCATTGTATCTTGGTGAGTTTTCCAGAAAACGAGTAATTTATGTGCTCAAACACACATCTTTCGTGACTTTTCAAGATTTGAACCTCCGTAACTTCGGCAAATGTGCTTCAACTTCCGTCAAAAATTGATCATAGAATCACCTCGTTGAGCTCTTCAACATGACTCAGAAGGCTTCATTGTATCTTGGTGAGTTTTTTAGAAAACGAGTAATTTATGTGCACAAACACACATCTTTCGTGACTTTTCAAGCTTTGAACCTCCGTAACTTCGGCAAATGAGCTCCAACTACCTTCAAAATTTGACCACCGAATCACCTCGACGAGCTCTTTAACATGACAAATAAGGCTTCATTGTATCTTGGTGAGTTTTCTAGAAAACGTGTGATTTATGTGCACAAACACACTTCGTTCGTGACTTTTCAAGCTTTGAACCTCCGTAACTTCGGCAAATGAGCTCCAAATCGCTTCAAAATTTTACCACAGAATCACCTCAACGAGCTCTTTCACACGACTAAGAAGGCTTCATTGTATCTTGGTGAGTTTTCTAGAAAACGAGTGATTTATGTGCACAAACATACTTCTTTCGTGACTTTTCAAGCTTTGAACCTCCGTAACTTCGGCAAATGAGCTTCAAATACCTTCAAAATTTTACCACAGAATCACCTCAACGAGCTCTTTCACACGACTAAGACGGCTTCATTGTATCTTGGTGAGTTTTCTAGAAAACGAGTAATTTATGTGCACAAACATACTTCTTTCGTGACTTTTCAAGTTTTGAACCTACGTAACTTCGGTAAATGTGCTTCAAATTGCTTAAAAAATTGATCATAGAATCACCTCGTTGAGCTCTTCATCATGACTCATAAGGCTTCATTGTATCTTGGTGAGTTTTCTAGAAAACGTGTGATTTATGTGCACAAACACACTTCGTTCGTGACTTTTCAAGCTTTGAACCTCCGTAACTTCGGCAAATGAGCTCCAAATCGCTTCAAAATTTTACCACAGAATCACCTCAACGAGCTCTTTCACACGACTAAGAAGGCTTCATTGTATCTTGGTGAGTTTTCTAGAAAACGAGTGATTTATGTGCACAAACACACTTCGTTCGTGACTTTTCAAGCTTTGAACCTCCGTAACTTCGGCAAATGAGCTTCAAATACCTTCAAAATTTTACCATAGAATCACCTCAACGAGCTCTTTCACACGACTAAGACGGCTTCATTGTATCTTGGTGAGTTTTCTAGAAAACGAGTAATTTATGTGCACAAACATACTTCTTTCGTGACTTTTCAAGCTTTGAACCTCCGTAACTTCGGCAAATGAGCATCAAATACCTTCAAAATTTTACCACAGAATCACCTCGACGAGCTCTTTAACATGACAAATAAGGCTTCATTGTATCTTGGTGAGTTTTCCAGAAAACGAGTAATTTATGTGCTCAAACACACATCTTTCGTGACTTTTCAAGATTTGAACCTCCGTAACTTCGGCAAATGTGCTTCACATTCCGTCAAAAATTGATCATAGAATCACCTCGTTGAGCTCTTCATCATGACTCAGAAGGCTTCATTGTATCTTGGTGAGTTTTCTAGAAAACGAGTAATTTATGTGCACAAACATACTTCTTTCGTGACTTTTCAAGTTTTGAACCTACGTAACTTCGGTAAATGTGCTTCAAATTGCTTAAAAAATTGATCATAGAATCACCTCGTTGAGCTCTTCATCATGACTCATAAGGCTTCATTGTATCTTGGTGAGTTTTCTAGAAAACGAGTGATTTATGTGCACAAACACACTTCGTTCGTGACTTTTCAAGCTTTGAACCTCCGTAACTTCGGCAAATGAGCTTCAAATACCTTCAAAATTTTACCATAGAATCACCTCAACGAGCTCTTTCACACGACTAAGACGGCTTCATTGTATCTTGGTGAGTTTTCTAGAAAACGAGTAATTTATGTGCACAATCACACTTCTTTCGTGACTTTTCAAGCTTTGAACCTCCGACACTTCGGCAAATGAGCTCCAAATCGCTTCAAAATTTTACCACAGAATCACCTCGACGAGCTCTTTAACGTGACAAATAAGGCTTCATTGTATCTTGGTGAGTTTTCCAGAAAACGAGTAATTTATGTGCACAAACACACATCTTTCGTGACTTTTCAAGCTTTGAACCTCCGTAACTTCGGCAAATGAGCTCCAACTACCTTCAAAATTTGACCACAGAATCACCTCGACGAGCTCTTTAACATGACAAATAAGGCTTCATTGTATCTTGGTGAGTTTTCTAGAAAACGTGTGATTTATGTGCACAAACACACTTCGTTCGTGACTTTTCAAGCTTTGAACCTCCGTAACTTCGGCAAATGAGCTTCAAATACCTTCAAAATTTGACCACAGAATCACCTCGACGAGCTCTTTAACATGACAAATAAGGCTTCATTGTATCTTGGTGAGTTTTCCAGAAAACGAGTAATTTATGTGCACAAACACACATCTTTCGTGACTTTTCAAGCTTTGAACCTCCGTAACTTCGGCAAATGAGCTCCAACTACCTTCAAAAATTGATCATAGAATCACCTCGTTGAGCTCTTCATCATGACTCATAAGGCTTCATTGTATCTTGGTGAGTTTTCTAGAAAACGTGTGATTTATGTGCACAAACACACTTCGTTCGTGACTTTTCAAGCTTTGAACCTCCGTAACTTCGGCAAATGAGCTCCAAATCGCTTCAAAATTTTACCACAGAATCACCTCAACGAGCTCTTTCACACGACTAAGACGGCTTCATTGTATCTTGGTGAGTTTTCTAGAAAACGAGTGATTTATGTGCACAAACACACTTCTTTCGTGACTTTTCAAGCATTGGACCTCCGTAACTTCGGCAAATGTACTTCAAATTGCTTAAAAAATTGATCATAGAATCACCTCGTTGAGCTCTTCATCATGACTCATAAGGCTTCATTGTATCTTGGTGAGTTTTCTAGAAAACGTGTGATTTATGTGCACAAACACACTTCGTTCGTGACTTTTCAAGCTTTGAACCTCCGTAACTTCGGCAAATGAGCTCCAAATCGCTTCAAAATTTTACCACAGAATCACCTCAACGAGCTCTTTCACACGACTAAGACGGCTTCATTGTATCTTGGTGAGTTTTCTAGAAAACGAGTGATTTATGTGCACAAACACACTTCTTTCGTGACTTTTCAAGCTTTGAACCTCCGTAACTTCGGCAAATGAGCTTCAAATACCTTCAAAATTTTACCACAGAATCACCTCAACGAGCTCCTTCACACGACAAATAAGGCTTCATTGTATCTTGGTGAGTTTTCCAGAAAACGAGTAATTTATGTGCTCAAACACACATCTTTCGTGACTTTTCAAGATTTGAACCTCCGTAACTTCGGCAAATGTGCTTCAAATTCCGTCAAAAATTGATCATAGAATCACCTCGTTGAGCTCTTCATCATGACTCAGAAGGCTTCATTGTATCTTGGTGAGTTTTTTAGAAAACGAGTAATTTATGTGCACAAACACACATCTTTCGTGACTTTTCAAGCTTTGAACCTCCGTAACTTCGGCAAATGAGCTCCAACTACCTTCAAAATTTGACCACAGAATCACCTCGACGAGCACTTTAACATGACAAATAAGGCTTCATTGTATCTTGGTGAGTTTTCTAGAAAACGTGTGATTTATGTGCACAAACACACTTCGTTCGTGACTTTTCAAGCTTTGAACCTCCGTAACTTCGGCAAATGAGCTCCAAATCGCTTCAAAATTTTACCACAGAATCACCTCAACGAGCTCTTTCACAAGACTAAGAAGGCTTCATTGTATCTTGGTGAGTTTTCTAGAAAACGAGTGATTTATGTGCACAAACACACTTCTTTCGTGACTTTTCAAGCTTTGGACCTCCGTAACTTCGGCAAATGTGCTTCAAATTGCTTAAAAAATTGATCATAGAATCACCTCGTTGAGCTCTTCATCATGACTCATAAGGCTTCATTGTATCTTGGTGAGTTTTCTAGAAAACGAGTAATTTATGTGCACAAACATACTTCTTTCGTGACTTTTCAAGCTTTGAACCTACGTAACTTCGGCAAATGAGCTTCAAATACCTTCAAAATTTGACCACAGAATCACCTCGACGAGCTCTGTAACATGACAAATAAGGCTTCATTGTATCTTGGTGAGTTTTCTAGAAAACGAGTGATTTATGTGCACAAACACACTTCGTTCGTGACTTTTCAAGCTTTGAACCTCCGTAACTTCGGCAAATGAGCTTCAAATACCTTCAAAATTTTACCACAGAATCACCTCAACGAGCTCTTTCACACGACTATGACGGCTTCATTGTATCTTGGTGAGTTTTCTAGAAAACGAGTAATTTATGTGCACAAACATACTTCTTTCGTGACTTTTCAAGTTTTGAACCTACGTAACTTCGGTAAATGTGCTTCAAATTGCTTAAAAAATTGATCATAGAATCACCTCGTTGAGCTCTTCATCATGACTCATAAGGCTTCATTGTATCTTGGTGAGTTTTCTAGAAAACGAGTGATTTATGTGCACAAACACACTTCGTTCGTGACTTTTCAAGCTTTGAACCTCCGTAACTTCGGCAAATGAGCTTCAAATACCTTCAAAATTTTACCACAGAATCACCTCGACGAGCTCTTTAACATGACAAATAAGGCTTCATTGTATCTTGGTGAGTTTTCTAGAAAACGAGTAATTTATGTGCACAAACATACTTCTTTCGTGACTTTTCAAGCTTTGAACCTCCGACACTTCGGCAAATGAGCTCCAAATCGCTTCAAAATTTTACCACAGAATCACCTCGACGAGCTCTTTAACATGACAAATAAGGCTTCATTGTATCTTGGTGAGTTTTCCAGAAAACGAGTAATTTATGTGCACAAACACACATCTTTCGTGACTTTTCAAGCTTTGAACCTCCGTAACTTCGGCAAATGAGCTCCAACTACCTTCAAAAATTGATCATAGAATCACCTCGTTGAGCTCTTCATCATGACTCATAAGGCTTCATTGTATCTTGGTGAGTTTTCTAGAAAACGTGTGATTTATGTGCACAAACACACTTCGTTCGTGACTTTTCAAGCTTTGAACCTCCGTAACTTCGGCAAATGAGCTCCAAATCGCTTCAAAATTTTACCACAGAATCACCTCAACGAGCTCTTTCACACGACTAAGACGGCTTCATTGTATCTTGGTGAGTTTTCTAGAAAACGAGTGATTTATGTGCACAAACACACTTCGTTCGTGACTTTTCAAGCTTTGAACCTCCGTAACTTCGGCAAATGAGCTTCAAATACCTTCAAAATTTTACCACAGAATCACCTCAACGAGCTCCTTCACACGACAAATAAGGCTTCATTGTATCTTGGTGAGTTTTCCAGAAAACGAGTAATTTATGTGCTCAAACACACATCTTTCGTGACTTTTCAAGATTTGAACCTCCGTAACTTCGGCAAATGTGCTTCAAATTCCGTCAAAAATTGATCATAGAATCACCTCGTTGAGCTCTTCATCATGACTCAGAAGGCTTCATTGTATCTTGGTGAGTTTTTTAGAAAACGAGTAATTTATGTGCACAAACACACATCTTTCGTGACTTTTCAAGCTTTGAACCTCCGTAACTTCGGCAAATGAGCTCCAACTACCTTCAAAATTTGACCACAGAATCACCTCGACGAGCTCTTTAACATGACAAATAAGGCTTCATTGTATCTTGGTGAGTTTTCTAGAAAACGTGTGATTTATGTGCACAAACACACTTCGTTCGTGACTTTTCAAGCTTTGAACCTCCGTAACTTCGGCAAATGAGCTCCAAATCGCTTCAAAATTTTACCACAGAATCACCTCAACGAGCTCTTTCACACGACTAAGACGGCTTCATTGTATCTTGGTGAGTTTTCTAGAAAACGAGTGATTTATGTGCACAAACACACTTCTTTCGTGACTTTTCAAGCTTTGAACCTCCGTAACTTCGGCAAATGAGCTCCAAATCGCTTCAAAATTTTACCACAGAATCACCTCGACGAGCTCTTTAACATGACAAATGAGGCTTCATTGGATCTTGGTGAGTTTTCCAGAAAACGAGTAATTTATGTGCACAAACACACTTCTTTCGTGACTTTTCAAGCTTTGAACCTCCGTAACTTCGGCAAATGAGCTCCAAATCGCTTCAAAATTTGACCACAGAATCACCTCGTTGAGCTCTTCATCATGACTCATAAGGCTTCATTGTATCTTGGTGAGTTTTCTAGAAAACGAGTGATTTATGTGCACAAACACACTTCGTTCGTGACTTTTCAAGCTTTGAACCTCCGTAACTTCGGCAAATGAGCTTCAAATACCTTCAAAATTTTACCACAGAATTACCTCAACGAGCTCTTTGACACGACTAAGACGGCTTCATTGTATCTTGGTGAGTTTTCCAGAAAACGAGTAATTTATGTGCACAAACACACTTCTTTCGTGACTTTTCAAGCTTTGAACCTCCGTAACTTCGGCAAATGAGCTCCAAATCGCTTCAAAATTTTACCACAGAATCACCTCGACGAGCTCTTTAACATGACAAATAAGGCTTCATTGTATCTTGGTGAGTTTTCTAGAAAACGTGTGATTTATGTGCACAAACACACTTCGTTCGTGACTTTTCAAGCTTTGAACCTCCGTAACTTCGGCAAATGAGCTCCAAATCGCTTCAAAATTTTACCACAGAATCACCTCAACGAGCTCTTTCACACGACTAAGAAGGCTTCATTGTATCTTGGTGAATTTTCTAGAAAACGAGTGATTTATGTGCACAAACACACTTCTTTCGTGACTTTTCAAGCATTGGACCTCCGTAACTTCGGCAAATGTGCTTCAAATTGCTTAAAAAATTGATCATAGAATCACCTCGTTGAGCTCTTCATCATGACTCATAAGGCTTCATTGTATCTTGGTGAGTTTTCTAGAAAACGAGTGATTTATGTGCACAAACACACTTCGTTCGTGACTTTTCAAGCTTTGAACCTCCGTAACTTCGGCAAATGAGCTTCAAATACCTTCAAAATTTTACCACAGAATCACCTCAACGAGCTCTTTCACACGACTAAGACGGCTTCATTGTATCTTGGTGAGTTTTCCAGAAAACGAGTAATTTATGTGCACAAACACACTTCTTTCGTGACTTTTCAAGCTTTGAACCTCCGTAACTTCGGCAAATGAGCTCCAAATCGCTTCAAAATTTTACCACAGAATCACCTCGACGAGCTCTTTAACATGACAAATAAGGCTTCATTGTATCTTGGTGAGTTTTCCAGAAAACGAGTAATTTATGTGCTCAAACACACATCTTTCGTGACTTTTCAAGATTTGAACCTCCGTAACTTCGGCAAATGTGCTTCAAATTCCGTCAAAAATTGATCATTGAATCACCTCGTTGAGCTCTTCATCATGACTCAGAAGGCTTCATTGTATCTTGGTGAGTTTTTTAGAAAACGAGTAATTTATGTGCACAAACACACATCTTTCGTGACTTTTCAAGCTTTGAACCTCCGTAACTTCGGCAAATGAGCTCCAACTACCTTCAAAATTTGACCACAGAATCACCTCGACGAGCTCTTTAACATGACAAATAAGGCTTCATTGTATCTTGGTGAGTTTTCTAGAAAACGTGTGATTTATGTGCACAAACACACTTCGTTCGTGACTTTTCAAGCTTTGAACCTCCGTAACTTCGGCAAATGAGCTCCAAATCGCTTCCAAATTTTTCCACAGAATCACCTCAACGAGCTCTTTCACACGACTAAGAAGGCTTCATTGTATCTTGGTGAGTTTTCTAGAAAACGAGTGATTTATGTGCACAAACACACTTCTTTCGTGACTTTTCAAGCTTTGGACCTCCGTAACTTCGGCAAATGTGCTTCAAATTGCTTAAAAAATTGATCATAGAATCACCTCGTTGAGCTCTTCATCATGACTCATAAGGCTTCATTGTATCTTGGTGAGTTTTCTAGAAAACGTGTGATTTATGTGCACAAACACACTTCGTTCGTGACTTTTCAAGCTTTGAACCTCCGTAACTTCGGCAAATGAGCTCCAAATCGCTTCAAAATTTTACCACAGAATCACCTCAACGAGCTCTTTCACACGACTAAGACGGCTTCATTGTATCTTGGTGAGTTTTCTAGAAAACGAGTGATTTATGTGCACAAACACACTTCTTTCGTGACTTTTCAAGCTTTGAACCTCCGTAACTTCGGCAAATGAGCTCCAAATCGCTTCAAAATTTTACCACAGAATCACCTCGACGAGCTCTTTAACATGACAAATGAGGCTTCATTGGATCTTGGTGAGTTTTCCAGAAAACGAGTAATTTATGTGCACAAACACACTTCTTTCGTGACTTTTCAAGCTTTGAACCTCCGTAACTTCGGCAAATGAGCTCCAAATCGCTTCAAAATTTGACCACAGAATCACCTCGTTGAGCTCTTCATCATGACTCATAAGGCTTCATTGTATCTTGGTGAGTTTTCTAGAAAACGAGTGATTTATGTGCACAAACACACTTCGTTCGTGACTTTTCAAGCTTTGAACCTCCGTAACTTCGGCAAATGAGCTTCAAATACCTTCAAAATTTTACCACAGAATTACCTCAACGAGCTCTTTCACACGACTAAGACGGCTTCATTGTATCTTGGTGAGTTTTCCAGAAAACGAGTAATTTATGTGCACAAACACACTTCTTTCGTGACTTTTCAAGCTTTGAACCTCCGTAACTTCGGCAAATGAGCTCCAAATCGCTTCAAAATTTTACCACAGAATCACCTCGACGAGCTCTTTAACATGACAAATAAGGCTTCATTGTATCTTGGTGAGTTTTCTAGAAAACGTGTGATTTATGTGCACAAACACACTTCGTTCGTGACTTTTCAAGCTTTGAACCTCCGTAACTTCGGCAAATGAGCTCCAAATCGCTTCAAAATTTTACCACAGAATCACCTCAACGAGCTCTTTCACACGACTAAGAAGGCTTCATTGTAACTTGGTGAGTTTTCTAGAAAACGAGTGATTTATGTGCACAAACACACTTCTTTCGTGACTTTTCAAGCTTTGAACCTCCGTAACTTCGGCAAATGAGCTCCAAATCGCTTCAAAATTTTACCACAGAATCACCTCGACGAGCTCTTTAACATGACAAATGAGGCTTCATTGGATCTTGGTGAGTTTTCCAGAAAACGAGTAATTTATGTGCACAAACACACTTCTTTCGTGACTTTTCAAGCTTTGAACCTCCGTAACTTCGGCAAATGAGCTCCAAATCGCTTCAAAATTTGACCACAGAATCACCTCGTTGAGCTCTTCATCATGACTCATAAGGCTTCATTGTATCTTGGTGAGTTTTCTAGAAAACGTGTGATTTATGTGCACAAACACACTTCGTTCGTGACTTTTCTAGCTTTGAACCTCCGTAACTTCGGCAAATGAGCTCCAAATCGCTTCAAAATTTTACCACAGAATCACCTCGACGAGCTCTTTAACATGACAAATGAGGCTTCATTGGATCTTGGTGAGTTTTCCAGAAAACGAGTAATTTATGTGCACAAACACACTTCTTTCGTGACTTTTCAAGCTTTGGACCTCCGTAACTTCGGCAAATGTGCTTCAAATTGCTTAAAAAATTGATCATAGAATCACCTCGTTGAGCTCTTCATCATGACTCATAAGGCTTCATTGTATCTTGGTGAGTTTTCTAGAAAACGTGTGATTTATGTGCACAAACACACTTCGTTCGTGACTTTTCAAGATTTGAACCTCCGTAACTTCGGCAAATGAGCTCCAAATCGCTTCAAAATTTTACCACAGAATCACCTCAACGAGCTCTTTCACACGACTAAGAAGGCTTCATTGTATCTTGGTGAGTTTTCTAGAAAACGAGTGATTTATGTGCACAAACACACTTCTTTCGTGACTTTTCAAGCTTTGAACCTCCGTAACTTCGGCAAATGAGCTCCAAATCGCTTCAAAATTTTACCACAGAATCACCTCAACGAGCTCTTTCACACGACTAAGAAGGCTTCATTGTATCTTGGTGAGTTTTCTAGAAAACGAGTGATTTATGTGCACAAACACACTTCTTTCGTGACTTTTCAAGCTTTGGACCTCCGTAACTTCGGCAAATGTGCTTCAAATTGCTTAAAAAATTGATCATAGAATCACCTCGTTGAGCTCTTCATCATGACTCATAAGGCTTCATTGTATCTTGGTGAGTTTTCTAGAAAACGTGTGATTTATGTGCACAAACACACTTCGTTCGTGACTTTTCTAGCTTTGAACCTCCGTAACTTCGGCAAATGAGCTCCAAATCGCTTCAAAATTTTACCACAGAATCACCTCAACGAGCTCTTTCACACGACTAAGAAGGCTTCATTGTATCTTGGTGAGTTTTCTAGAAAACGAGTGATTTATGTGCACAAACACACTTCTTTCGTGACTTTTCAAGCTTTGAACCTCCGTAACTTCGGCAAATGAGCTCCAAATCGCTTCAAAATTTTACCACAGAATCACCTCGACGAGCTCTTTAACATGACAAATGAGGCTTCATTGAATCTTGGTGAGTTTTCCAGAAAACGAGTAATTTATGTGCACAAACACACTTCTTTCGTGACTTTTCAAGCTTTGAACCTCCGTAACTTCGGCAAATGAGCTCCAAATCGCTTCAAAATTTGACCACAGAATCACCTCGTTGAGCTCTTCATCATGACTCATAAGGCTTCATTGTATCTTGGTGAGTTTTCTAGAAAACGAGTGATTTATGTGCACAAACACACTTCGTTCGTGACTTTTCAAGCTTTGAACCTCCGTAACTTCGGCAAATGAGCTTCAAATACCTTCAAAATTTTACCACAGAATTACCTCAACGAGCTCTTTCACACGACTAAGACGGCTTCATTGTATCTTGGTGAGTTTTCCAGAAAACGAGTAATTTATGTGCACAAACACACTTCTTTCGTGACTTTTCAAGCTTTGAACCTCCGTAACTTCGGCAAATGAGCTCCAAATCGCTTCAAAATTTTACCACAGAATCACCTCGACGAGCTCTTTAACATGACAAATAAGGCTTCATTGTATCTTGGTGAGTTTTCTAGAAAACGAGTGATTTATGTGCACAAACACACTTCGTTCGTGACTTTTCAAGCTTTGAACCTCCGTAACTTCGGCAAATGAGCTTCAAATACCTTCAAAATTTTACCACAGAATCACCTCAACGAGCTCTTTCACACGACTAAGACGGCTTCATTGTACCTTGGTGAGTTTTCTAGAAAACGAGTAATTTATGTGCACAAACATACTTCTTTCGTGACTTTTCAAGTTTTGAACCTACGTAACTTCGGTAAATGTGCTTCAAATTGCTTAAAAAATTGATCATAGAATCACCTCGTTGAGCTCTTCATCATGACTCATAAGGCTTCATTGTATCTTGGTGAGTTTTCTAGAAAACGAGTGATTTATGTGCACAAACACACTTCGTTCGTGACTTTTCAAGCTTTGAACCTCCGTAACTTCGGCAAATGAGCTTCAAATACCTTCAAAATTTTACCACAGAATCACCTCAACGAGCTCTTTCACACGACTAAGACGGCTTCATTGTATCTTGGTGAGTTTTCCAGAAAACGAGTAATTTATGTGCACAAACACACATCTTTCGTGACTTTTCAAGCTTTGAACCTCCGTAACTTCGGCACATGAGCTCCAAATCGCTTCAAAATTTTACCACACAATCACCTCGACGAGCTCTTTAACATGACAAATAAGGCTTCATTGTATCTTGGTGAGTTTTCTAGAAAACGAGTGATTTATGTGCACAAACACACTTCGTTCGTGACTTTTCAAGCTTTGAACCTCCGTAACTTCGGCAAATGAGCTTCAAATACCTTCAAAATTTTACCACAGAATCACCTCAACGAGCTCTTTCACACGACTAAGACGGCTTCATTGTATCTTGGTGAGTTTTCCAGAAAACGAGTAATTTATGTGCACAAACACACTTCTTTCGTGACTTTTCAAGATTTGAACCTCCGTAACTTCGGCAAATGTGCTTCAAATTCCGTCAAAAATTGATCATAGAATCACCTCGTTGAGCTCTTCATCATGACTCAGAAGGCTTCATTGTATCTTGGTGAGTTTTTTAGAAAACGAGTAATTTATGTGCACAAACACACATCTTTCGTGACTTTTCAAGCTTTGAACCTCCGTAACTTCGGCACATGAGCTCCAAATCGCTTCAAAATTTTACCACAGAATCACCTCAACGAGCTCTTTCACACGACTAAGACGGCTTCATTGTATCTTGGTGAGTTTTCCAGAAAACGAGTAATTTATGTGCACAAACACACTTCTTTCGTGACTTTTCAAGATTTGAACCTCCGTAACTTCGGCAAATGTGCTTCAAATTCCGTCAAAAATTGATCATAGAATCACCTCGTTGAGCTCTTCATCATGACTCATAAGGCTTCATTGTATCTTGGTGAGTTTTCTAGAAAACGAGTAATTTATGTGCACAAACATACTTGTTTCGTGACTTTTCAAGCTTTGAACCTACGTAACTTCGGCAAATGAGCTCCAACTACCTTCAAAATTTGACCACAGAATCACCTCGACGAGCTCATTAACATGACAAATAAGGCTTCATTGTATCTTGGTGAGTTTTCTAGAAAACGAGTGATTTATGTGCACAAACACACTTCGTTCGTGACTTTTCAAGCTTTGAACCTCCGTAACTTCGGCAAATGAGCTTCAAATTGCTTAAAAAATTGATCATAGAATCACCTCGTTGAGCTCTTCATCATGACTCATAAGGCTTCATTGTATCTTGGTGAGTTTTCTAGAAAACGAGTGATTTATGTGCACAAACACACTTCGTTCGTGACTTTTCAAGCTTTGAACCTCCGTAACTTCGGCAAATGAGCTTCAAATACCTTCAAAATTTTACCACAGAATCACCTCAACGAGCTCTTTCACACGACTAAGACGGCTTCATTGTATCTTGGTGAGTTTTCCAGAAAACGAGTAATTTATGTGCACAAACACACTTCTTTCGTGACTTTTCAAGCTTTGAACCTCCGTAACTTCGGCAAATGAGCTCCAAATCGCTTCAAAATTTTACCACAGAATCACCTCGACGAGCTCTTTAACATGACAAATAAGGCTTCATTGTATCTTGGTGAGTTTTCTAGAAAACGAGTGATTTATGTGCACAAACACACTTCGTTCGTGACTTTTCAAGCTTTGAACCTCCGTAACTTCGGCAAATGAGCTTCAAATACCTTCAAAATTTTACCACAGAATCACCTCAACGAGCTCTTTCACACGACTAAGACGGCTTCATTGTACCTTGGTGAGTTTTCTAGAAAACGAGTAATTTATGTGCACAAACATACTTCTTTCGTGACTTTTCAAGTTTTGAACCTACGTAACTTCGGTAAATGTGCTTCAAATTGCTTAAAAAATTGATCATAGAATCACCTCGTTGAGCTCTTCATCATGACTCATAAGGCTTCATTGTATCTTGGTGAGTTTTCTAGAAAACGAGTGATTTATGTGCACAAACACACTTCGTTCGTGACTTTTCAAGCTTTGAACCTCCGTAACTTCGGCAAATGAGCTTCAAATACCTTCAAAATTTTACCACAGAATCACCTCAACGAGCTCTTTCACACGACTAAGACGGCTTCATTGTATCTTGGTGAGTTTTCCAGAAAACGAGTAATTTATGTGCACAAACACACATCTTTCGTGACTTTTCAAGCTTTGAACCTCCGTAACTTCGGCACATGAGCTCCAAATCGCTTCAAAATTTTACCACACAATCACCTCGACGAGCTCTTTAACATGACAAATAAGGCTTCATTGTATCTTGGTGAGTTTTCTAGAAAACGAGTGATTTATGTGCACAAACACACTTCGTTCGTGACTTTTCAAGCTTTGAACCTCCGTAACTTCGGCAAATGAGCTTCAAATACCTTCAAAATTTTACCACAGAATCACCTCAACGAGCTCTTTCACACGACTAAGACGGCTTCATTGTATCTTGGTGAGTTTTCCAGAAAACGAGTAATTTATGTGCACAAACACACTTCTTTCGTGACTTTTCAAGATTTGAACCTCCGTAACTTCGGCAAATGTGCTTCAAATTCCGTCAAAAATTGATCATAGAATCACCTCGTTGAGCTCTTCATCATGACTCAGAAGGCTTCATTGTATCTTGGTGAGTTTTTTAGAAAACGAGTAATTTATGTGCACAAACACACATCTTTCGTGACTTTTCAAGCTTTGAACCTCCGTAACTTCGGCACATGAGCTCCAAATCGCTTCAAAATTTTACCACAGAATCACCTCAACGAGCTCTTTCACACGACTAAGACGGCTTCATTGTATCTTGGTGAGTTTTCCAGAAAACGAGTAATTTATGTGCACAAACACACTTCTTTCGTGACTTTTCAAGATTTGAACCTCCGTAACTTCGGCAAATGTGCTTCAAATTCCGTCAAAAATTGATCATAGAATCACCTCGTTGAGCTCTTCATCATGACTCATAAGGCTTCATTGTATCTTGGTGAGTTTTCTAGAAAACGAGTAATTTATGTGCACAAACATACTTGTTTCGTGACTTTTCAAGCTTTGAACCTACGTAACTTCGGCAAATGAGCTCCAACTACCTTCAAAATTTGACCACAGAATCACCTCGACGAGCTCATTAACATGACAAATAAGGCTTCATTGTATCTTGGTGAGTTTTCTAGAAAACGAGTGATTTATGTGCACAAACACACTTCGTTCGTGACTTTTCAAGCTTTGAACCTCCGTAACTTCGGCAAATGAGCTTCAAATTGCTTAAAAAATTGATCATAGAATCACCTCGTTGAGCTCTTCATCATGACTCATAAGGCTTCATTGTATCTTGGTGAGTTTTCTAGAAAACGAGTGATTTATGTGCACAAACACACTTCGTTCGTGACTTTTCAAGCTTTGAACCTCCGTAACTTCGGCAAATGAGCTTCAAATACCTTCAAAATTTTACCACAGAATCACCTCAACGAGCTCTTTCACACGACTAAGACGGCTTCATTGTATCTTGGTGAGTTTTCCAGAAAACGAGTAATTTATGTGCACAAACACACTTCTTTCGTGACTTTTCAAGATTTGAACCTCCGTAACTTCGGCAAATGTGCTTCAAATTCCGTCAAAAATTGATCATAGAATCACCTCGTTGAGCTCTTCATCATGACTCAGAAGGCTTCATTGTATCTTGGTGAGTTTTTTAGAAAACGAGTAATTTATGTGCACAAACACACATCTTTCGTGACTTTTCAAGCTTTGAACCTCCGTAACTTCGGCACATGAGCTCCAAATCGCTTCAAAATTTTACCACAGAATCACCTCGACGAGCTCTTTAACATGACAAATAAGGCTTCATTGTATCTTGGTGAGTTTTCTAGAAAACGAGTGATTTATGTGCACAAACACACTTCGTTCGTGACTTTTCAAGCTTTGGACCTCCGTAACTTCGGCAAATGTGCTTCAAATTGCTTAAAAAATTGATCATAGAATCACCTCGTTGAGCTCTTCATCATGACTCATAAGGCTTCATTGTATCTTGGTGAGTTTTCTAGAAAACGAGTGATTTATGTGCACAAACACACTTCGTTCGTGACTTTTCAAGCTTTGAACCTTCGTAACTTCGGCAAATGAGCTTCAAATACCTTCAAAATTTGATCACAGAATCACCTCGACGAGCTCTTTAACATGACAAATAAGGCTTCATTGTATCTTGGTGAGTTTTCCAAAAAACGAGTAATTTATATGCACAAACACACTTCTTTCGTGACTTTTCAAGCTTTGAACCTCCGTAACTTCGGCAAATGAGCTCCAACTACCTTCAAAATTTGACCACAGAATCACCTCGACGAGCTCTTTAACATGACTCAGAAGGCTTCATTGTATCTTGGTGAGTTTTCCAGAAAACGAGTAATTTATGTGCTCAAACACACATCTTTCGTGACTTTTCAAGATTTGAACCTCCGTAACTTCGGCAAATGTGCTTCAAATTCCGTCAAAAATTGATCATAGAATCACCTCGTTGAGCTCTTCATCATGACTCAGAAGGCTTCATTGTATCTTGGTGAGTTTTTTAGAAAACGAGTAATTTATGTGCACAAACACACATCTTTCGTGACTTTTCAAGATTTGAACCTCCGTAACTTCGGCAAATGTGCTTCAAATTCCGTCAAAAATTGATCATAGAATCACCTCGTTGAGCTCTTCATCATGACTCAGAAGGCTTCATTGTATCTTGGTGAGTTTTTTAGAAAACGAGTAATTTATGTGCACAAACACACATCTTTCGTGACTTTTCAAGCTTTGACCCACCGTAACTTCGGCAAATGAGCTCCAACTACCTTCAAAATTTGACCACAGAATCAACTCGACGAGCTCTTTAACATGACTCAGAAGGCTTCATTGTATCTTGGTGAGTTTTCCAGAAAACGAGTAATTTATGTGCTCAAACACACATCTTTCGTGACTTTTCAAGATTTGAACCTCCGTAACTTCGGCAAATGTGCTTCAAATTCCGTCAAAAATTGATCATAGAATCACCTCGTTGAGCTCTTCATCATGACTCAGAAGGCTTCATTGTATCTTGGTGAGTTTTCTAGAAAACGAGTAATTTATGTGCACAAACATACTTGTTTCGTGACTTTTCAAGCTTTGAACCTACGTAACTTCGGCAAATGAGCTCCAACTACCTTCAAAATTTGACCACAGAATCACCTCGACGAGCTCATTAACATGACAAATAAGGCTTCATTGTATCTTGGTGAGTTTTCTAGAAAACGAGTGATTTATGTGCACAAACACACTTCGTTCGTGACTTTTCAAGCTTTGAACCTCCGTAACTTCGGCAAATGAGCTTCACATTGCTTAAAAAATTGATCATAGAATCACCTCGTTGAGCTCTTCATCATGACTCATAAGGCTTCATTGTATCTTGGTGAGTTTTCTAGAAAACGAGTGATTTATGTGCACAAACACACTTCGTTCGTGACTTTTCAAGCTTTGAACCTTCGTAACTTCGGCAAATGAGCTTCAAATACCTTCAAAATTTGATCACAGAATCACCTCGACGAGCTCTTTAACATGACAAATAAGGCTTCATTGTATCTTGGTGAGTTTTCTAGAAAACGAGTAATTTATGTGCTCAAACACACATCTTTCGTGACTTTTCAAGTTTTGAACCACCGTAACTTCGGCAAATGAGCTCCAACTACCTTCAAAATTTGACCACAGAATCACCTCGACGAGCTCTTTAACATGACTCAGAAGGCTTCATTGTATCTTGGTGAGTTTTCCAGAAAACGAGTAATTTATGTGCTCAAACACACATCTTTCGTGACTTTTCAAGATTTGAACCTCCGTAACTTCGGCAAATGTGCTTCAAATTCCGTCAAAAATTGATCATAGAATCACCTCGTTGAGCTCTTCATCATGACTCATAAGGCTTCATTGTATCTTGGTGAGTTTTCTAGAAAACGAGTAATTTATGTGCACAAACATACTTGTTTCGTGACTTTTCAAGCTTTGAACCTACGTAACTTCGGCAAATGAGCTCCAACTACCTTCAAAATTTGACCACAGAATCACCTCGACGAGCTCATTAACATGACAAATAAGGCTTCATTGTATCTTGGTGAGTTTTCTAGAAAACGAGTGATTTATGTGCACAAACACACTTCGTTCGTGACTTTTCAAGCTTTGAACCTCCGTAACTTCGGCAAATGAGCTTCAAATTGCTTAAAAAATTGATCATAGAATCACCTCGTTGAGCTCTTCATCATGACTCATAAGGCTTCATTGTATCTTGGTGAGTTTTCTAGAAAACGAGTGATTTATGTGCACAAACACACTTCGTTCGTGACTTTTCAAGCTTTGAACCTTCGTAACTTCGGCAAATGAGCTTCAAATACCTTCAAAATTTGATCACAGAATCACCTCGACGAGCTCTTTAACATGACAAATAAGGCTTCATTGTATCTTGGTGAGTTTTCCAGAAAACGAGTAATTTATGTGCTCAAACACACATCTTTCGTGACTTTTCAAGATTTGAACCTCCGTAACTTCGGCAAATGTGCTTCAAATTCCGTCAAAAATTGATCATAGAATCACCTCGTTGAGCTCTTCATCATGACTCAGAAGGCTTCATTGTATCTTGGTGAGTTTTTTAGAAAACGAGTAATTTATGTGCACAAACACACATCTTTCGTGACTTTTCAAGCTTTGAACCTCCGTAACTTCGGCACATGAGCTCCAAATCGCTTCAAAATTTTACCACAGAATCACCTCGACGAGCTCTTTAACATGACAAATAAGGCTTCATTGTATCTTGGTGAGTTTTCCAAAAAACGAGTAATTTATGTGCTCAAACATAGTTCTTTCGTGACTTTTCAAGCTTTCAACCTCCGTAACTTCGGCAAATTAGCTCCAACTACCTTCAAAATTTGACCACAGAATCACCTCGACGAGTAATTTAACACGACTAATAAGGCTTCATTGTATCTTGGTGAGTTTTCTAGAAAACGAGTAATTTATGTGCTCAAACACACATCTTTCGTGACTTTTCAAGTTTTGAACCACCGTAACTTCGGCAAATGAGCTCCAACTACCTTCAAAATTTGACCACAGAATCACCTCGACGAGCTCTTTAACATGACTCAGAAGGCTTCATTGTATCTTGGTGAGTTTTTTAGAAAACGAGTAATTTATGTGCACAAACACACATCTTTCGTGACTTTTCAAGCTTTGAACCTCCGTAACTTCGGCAAATGAGCTCCAAATCGCTTCAAAATTTTACCACAGAATCACCTCGACGAGCTCTTGAACAAGACAAATAAGGCTTCATTGTATCTTGGTGAGTTTTCCAGAAAACGAGTAATTTATGTGCACAAACATACTTCTTTCGTGACTTTTCAAGTTTTGAACCTACGTAACTTCGGCAAATGAGCTCCAACTACCTTCAAAATTTGACTACAGAATCACCTCGACGAGCTCTTTAACATGACAAATAAGGCTTCATTGTATCTTGGTGAGTTTTCCAGAAAACGAGTAATTTATGTGCACAAACATACTTCTTTCGTGACTTTTCAAGTTTTGAACCTCCGTAACTTCGGCAAATGAGCTCCAACTACCTTCAAAATTTGACCACAGAATCACCTCGACGAGTAATTTAAAACGACTCATAAGGCTTCATTGTATCTTGGTGAGTTTTCTAGAAAACGAGTAATTTATGTGCTCAAACACACATCTTTAGTGACTTTTCAAGATTTGAACCTCCGTAACTTCGGCAAATGTGCTTCAAATTCCGTCAAAACTTGATCATAGAATCACCTCGTTGAGCTCTTCATCATGACTCAGAAGGCTTCATTGTATCTTGGTGAGTTTTTTAGAAAACGAGTAATTTATGTGCACAAACACACATCTTTCGTGACTTTTCAAGCTTTGAACCTACGTAACTTCGGCAAATGAGCTCCAAATCGCTTCAACATTTTACCACAGAATCACCTCGACGAGCTCTTGAACAAGACAAATAAGGCTTCATTGTATCTTGGTGAGATTTCTAGAAACGAGTAATTTATTTGCGCAAACACACTTCTTTCGTGACTTTTCAAGCTTTGAACCTCCGTAACTTCGGCAAATGTGCTTCAAATTGCTTAAAAAATTGATCATAGAATCACCTCAACGAGCTCTTTCACACGACTAATAAGGCTTCATTGTATCTTGGTGAGTTTTCTAGAAAACGAGTAATTTATGTGCTCAAACACACATCTTTCGTGACTTTTCAAGATTTGAACCTCCGTAACTTCGGCAAATGTGCTTCAAATTCCGTCAAAAATTGATCATAGAATCACCTAGTTGTGCTCTTCATCATGACTCAGAAGGCTTCATTGTATCTTGGTGAGTTTTCCAGAAAACGAGTAATTTATGTGCACAAACATACTTCTTTCGTGACTTTTCAAGTTTTGAACCTCCGTAACTTCGGCAAATGAGCTCCAACTACCTTCAAAATTTGACCACAGAATCACCTCGACGAGCTCGTGAATATGACAAATAAGGCTTCATTGTATCTTGGTGAGTTTTCCAAAAAACGAGTAATTTATATGCACAAACACACTTCTTTCGTGACTTTTCAAGCTTTGAACCTCCGTAACTTCGGCAAATGTGCTTCAAATTCCGTCAAAAATTGATCATAGAATCACCTCGTTGAGCTCTTCATCATGACTCAGAAGGCTTCATTGTATCTTGGTGAGTTTTCCAGAAAACGAGTAATTTATGTGCACAAACATACTTCTTTCGTGACTTTTCAAGTTTTGAACCTCCGTAACTTCGGCAAATGAGCTCCAACTACCTTCAAAATTTGACCACAGAATCATCACGGTGAGCTCTTCATCATGACTCATAAGGCTTCATTGTATCTTGATGAGTCTTCCAGAAAACGAGTAATTTATGTGCACAAACACACTTCTTTCGTGACTTTTCAAGCTATGAACCTACGTAACTTCGGCAAATGAGCTCCAACTACCTTCAAAATTTGACCACAGAATCACCTCGACGAACTCTTTAACATGACAAATAAGGCTTCATTGTATCTTGGTGAGTTTTCTAGAAAACGAGTAATTTATGTGCTCAAACACACATCTTTCGTGACTTTTCAAGTTTTGAACCTACGTAACTTCGGCAAATGAGCTCCAACTACCTTCAAAATTTGACCACAGAATCACCTCGACGAGCTCTTTAACATGTCAAATAAGGCTTCATTGTATCTTGGTGAGTTTTCCAGAAAACGAGTAATTTATGTGCACAAACACACTTCTTTCGTGACTTTTCAAGCTTTGAACCTCCGTAACTTCGGCAAATGAGCTTCAAATACCTTCAAAATTTTACCACAGAATCACCTCGACGAGCTCGTGAATATGACAAATAAGGCTTCATTGTATCTTGGTGAGTTTTCCAAAAAACGAGTAATTTATATGCACAAACACACTTCTTTCGTGAGTTTTCAAGCTTTGAACCTCCGTAACTTCGGCAAATGTGCTTCAAATTCCGTCAAAAATTGATCATAGAATCACCTCAACGAGCTCTTTCACACGACTAAGAAGGCTTCATTGTATCTTGGTGAGTTTTCTAGAAAACGAGTAATTTATGTGCACAAACACACATCTTTCGTGACTTTTCAAGCTTTGAACCTCCGTAACTTCGGCAAATGAGCTCCAAATCGCTTCAACATTTTACCACAGAATCACCTCGACGAGCTCTTGAACATGACAAATAAGGCTTCATTGTATCTTGGTGAGTTTTCTAGAAACGAGTAATTTATATGCACAAACACACTTCTTTCGTGACTTTTCAAGCTTTGAACCTCCGTAACTTCGGCAAATGTGCTTCAAATTGCTTAAAAAATTGATCATAGAATCACCTCAACGAGCTCTTTCACACGACTAATAAGGCTTCATTGTATCTTGGTGAGTTTTCTAGAAAACGAGTAATTTATGTGCTCAAACACACATCTTTCGTGACTTTTCAAGATTTGAACCTCCGTAACTTCGGCAAATGTGCTTCAAATTCCGTCAAAAATTGATCATAGAATCACCTAGTTGAGCTCTTCATCATGACTCAGAAGGCTTCATTGTATCTTTGTGAGTTTTCCAGAAAACGAGTAATTTATGTGCACAAACATACTTCTTTCGTGACTTTTCAAGTTTTGAACCTCCGTAACTTCGGCAAATGAGCTCCAACTACCTTCAAAATTTGACCACAGAATCACCTCGACGAGCTCGTGAATATGACAAATAAGGCTTCATTGTATCTTGGTGAGTTTTCCAAAAAACGAGTAATTTATATGCACAAACACACTTCTTTCGTGACTTTTCAAGCTTTGAACCTCCGTAACTTCGGCAAATGTGCTTCAAAGTCCGTCAAAAATTGATCATAGAATCACCTCGTTGAGCTCTTCATCATGACTCAGAAGGCTTCATTGTATCTTGGTGAGTTTTCCAGAAAACGAGTAATTTATGTGCACAAACATATTTCTTTCGTGACTTTTCAAGTTTTGAACCACCGTAACTTCGGCAAATGAGCTCCAACTACCTTCAAAATTTGACCACAGAATCACCTCGACGAGCTCTTTAACATGACAAATAAGGCTTCATTGTATCTTGGTGAGTTTTCCAGAAAACGAGTAATTTATGTGCACAAACATACTTCTTTCGTGACTTTTCAAGTTTTGAACCTCCGTAACTTCGGCAAATGAGCTCCAACTACCTTCAAAATTTGACCACAGAATCATCACGGTGAGCTCTTCATCATGACTCATAAGGCTTCATTGTATCTTGGTGAGTTTTCCAGAAAACGAGTAATTTATGTGCACAAACACACTTCTTTCGTGACTTTTCAAGCTATGAACCTACGTAACTTCGGCAAATGAGCTCCAACTACCTTCAAAATTTGACCACAGAATCACCTCGACGAACTCTTTAACATGACAAATAAGGCTTCATTGTATCTTGGTGAGTTTTCTAGAAAACGAGTAATTTATGTGCTCAAACACACATCTTTCGTGACTTTTCAAGTTTTGAACCTACGTAACTTCGGCAAATGAGCTCCAACTACCTTCAAAATTTGACCACAGAATCACCTCGACGAACTCTTTAACATGACAAATAAGGCTTCATTGTATCTTGGTGAGTTTTCCAGAAAACGAGTAATTTATGTGCACAAACATACTTCTTTCGTGACTTTTCAAGCTTTGAACCTCCGTAACTTCGGCAAATGAGCTTCAAATACCTTCAAAATTTGACCACAGAATCACCTCGACGAACTCTTTAACATGACAAATAAGGCTTCATTGTATCTTGGTGAGTTTTCTAGAAAACGAGTAATTTATGTGCTCAAACACACATCTTTCGTGACTTTTCAAGTTTTGAACCAACGTAACTTCGGCAAATGAGGTCCAACTACCTTCAAAATTTGACCACAGAATCATCACGGTGAGCTCTTCATCATGACTCATAAGGCTTCATTGTATCTTGGTGAGTTTTCCAGAAAACGAGTAATTTATGTGCACAAACACACTTCTTTCGTGACTTTTCAAGCTATGAACCTACGTAACTTCGGCAAATGAGCTCCAACTACCTTCAAAATTTGACCACAGAATCACCTCGACGAACTCTTTAACATGACAAATAAGGCTTCATTGTATCTTGGTGAGTTTTCTAGAAAACGAGTAATTTATGTGCTCAAACACACATCTTTCGTGACTTTTCAAGTTTTGAACCTACGTAACTTCGGCAAATGAGCTCCAACTACCTTCAAAATTTGACCACAGAATCACCTCGACGAACTCTTTAACATGTCAAATAAGGCTTCATTGTATCTTGGTGAGTTTTCCAGAAAACGAGTAATTTATGTGCACAAACACACTTCTTTCGTGACTTTTCAAGCTTTGAACCTCCGTAACTTCGGCAAATGAGCTTCAAATACCTTCAAAATTTGACCACAGAATCACCTCGACGAACTCTTTAACATGACAAATAAGGCTTCATTGTATCTTGGTGAGTTTTCTAGAAAACGAGTAATTTATGTGCTCAAACACACATCTTTCGTGACTTTTCAAGTTTTGAACCAACGTAACTTCGGCAAATGAGGTCCAACTACCTTCAAAATTTGACCACAGAATCATCACGGTGAGCTCTTCATCATGACTCATAAGGCTTCATTGTATCTTGGTGAGTTTTCCAGAAAACGAGTAATTTATGTGCACAAACACACTTCTTTCGTGACTTTTCAAGCTATGAACCTACGTAACTTCGGCAAATGAGCTCCAACTACCTTCAAAATTTGACCACAGAATCACCTCGACGAACTCTTTAACATGACAAATAAGGCTTCATTGTATCTTGGTGAGTTTTCCAGAAAACGAGTAATTTATGTGCACAAACATACTTCTTTCGTGACTTTTCAAGTTTTGAACCTCCGTAACTTCGGCAAATGAGCTCCAACTACCTTCCAAATTTGACCACAGAATCACCTCGACGAGTAATTTAACACGACTAATAAGGCTTCATTGTATCTTGGTGAGTTTTCTAGAAAACGAGTAATTTATGTGCTCAAACACACATCTTTCGTGACTTTTCAAGTTTTGAACCTACGTAACTTCGGCAAATGAGCTCCAACTACCTTCAAAATTTGACCACAGAATCACCTCGACGAGCTCTTTAACATGACAAATAAGGCTTCATTGTATCTTGGTGAGTTTTCCAGAAAACGAGTAATTTATGTGCACAAACATACTTCTTTCGTGACTTTTCAAGCTTTGAACCTCCGTAACTTCGGCAAATGTGCTTCAAATTGCTTAAAAAATTGATCATAGAATCACCTCAACGAGCTCTTTCACAAGACTAAGAAGGCTTCATTGTATCTTGGTGAGTTTTCTAGAAAACGAGTAATTTATGTGCTCAAACACACATCTTTCGTGACCTTTCAAGATTTGAACCTCCGTAACTTCGGCAAATGAGCTTCAAATACCTTCAAAATTTGACCACAGAATCACCTCGACGAGCTCGTGAATATGACAAATAAGGCTTCATTGTATCTTGGTGAGTTTTCCAGAAAACAAGTAATTTATGTGCACAAACACACTTCTTTCGTGACTTTTCAAGATTTGAACCTCCGTAACTTCGGCAAATGTGCTTCAAATTCCGTCAAAAATTGATCATAGAATCACCTAGTTGTGCTCTTCATCATGACTCAGAAGGCTTCATTGTATCTTGGTGAGTTTTCCAGAAAACGAGTAATTTATGTGCACAAACATACTTCTTTCGTGACTTTTCAAGTTTTGAACCTCCGTAACTTCGGCAAATGAGCTCCAACTACCTTCAAAATTTGACCACAGAATCACCTCGACGAGCTCGTGAATATGACAAATAAGGCTTCATTGTATCTTGGTGAGTTTTCCAAAAAACGAGTAATTTATATGCACAAACACACTTCTTTCGTGACTTTTCAAGCTTTGAACCTCCGTAACTTCGGCAAATGTGCTTCAAATTCCGTCAAAAATTGATCATAGAATCACCTCGTTGAGCTCTTCATCATGACTCAGAAGGCTTCATTGTATCTTGGTGAGTTTTCCAGAAAACGAGTAATTTATGTGCACAAACATACTTCTTTCGTGACTTTTCAAGTTTTGAACCTCCGTAACTTCGGCAAATGAGCTCCAACTACCTTCAAAATTTGACCACAGAATCATCACGGTGAGCTCTTCATCATGACTCATAAGGCTTCATTGTATCTTGATGAGTCTTCCAGAAAACGAGTAATTTATGTGCACAAACACACTTCTTTCGTGACTTTTCAAGCTATGAACCTACGTAACTTCGGCAAATGAGCTCCAACTACCTTCAAAATTTGACCACAGAATCACCTCGACGAACTCTTTAACATGACAAATAAGGCTTCATTGTATCTTGGTGAGTTTTCTAGAAAACGAGTAATTTATGTGCTCAAACACACATCTTTCGTGACTTTTCAAGTTTTGAACCTACGTAACTTCGGCAAATGAGCTCCAACTACCTTCAAAATTTGACCACAGAATCACCTCGACGAGCTCTTTAACATGTCAAATAAGGCTTCATTGTATCTTGGTGAGTTTTCCAGAAAACGAGTAATTTATGTGCACAAACACACTTCTTTCGTGACTTTTCAAGCTTTGAACCTCCGTAACTTCGGCAAATGAGCTTCAAATACCTTCAAAATTTTACCACAGAATCACCTCGACGAGCTCGTGAATATGACAAATAAGGCTTCATTGTATCTTGGTGAGTTTTCCAAAAAACGAGTAATTTATATGCACAAACACACTTCTTTCGTGAGTTTTCAAGCTTTGAACCTCCGTAACTTCGGCAAATGTGCTTCAAATTCCGTCAAAAATTGATCATAGAATCACCTCAACGAGCTCTTTCACACGACTAAGAAGGCTTCATTGTATCTTGGTGAGTTTTCTAGAAAACGAGTAATTTATGTGCACAAACACACATCTTTCGTGACTTTTCAAGCTTTGAACCTCCGTAACTTCGGCAAATGAGCTCCAAATCGCTTCAACATTTTACCACAGAATCACCTCGACGAGCTCTTGAACATGACAAATAAGGCTTCATTGTATCTTGGTGAGTTTTCTAGAAACGAGTAATTTATATGCACAAACACACTTCTTTCGTGACTTTTCAAGCTTTGAACCTCCGTAACTTCGGCAAATGTGCTTCAAATTGCTTAAAAAATTGATCATAGAATCACCTCAACGAGCTCTTTCACACGACTAATAAGGCTTCATTGTATCTTGGTGAGTTTTCTAGAAAACGAGTAATTTATGTGCTCAAACACACATCTTTCGTGACTTTTCAAGATTTGAACCTCCGTAACTTCGGCAAATGTGCTTCAAATTCCGTCAAAAATTGATCATAGAATCACCTAGTTGAGCTCTTCATCATGACTCAGAAGGCTTCATTGTATCTTTGTGAGTTTTCCAGAAAACGAGTAATTTATGTGCACAAACATACTTCTTTCGTGACTTTTCAAGTTTTGAACCTCCGTAACTTCGGCAAATGAGCTCCAACTACCTTCAAAATTTGACCACAGAATCACCTCGACGAGCTCGTGAATATGACAAATAAGGCTTCATTGTATCTTGGTGAGTTTTCCAAAAAACGAGTAATTTATATGCACAAACACACTTCTTTCGTGACTTTTCAAGCTTTGAACCTCCGTAACTTCGGCAAATGTGCTTCAAAGTCCGTCAAAAATTGATCATAGAATCACCTCGTTGAGCTCTTCATCATGACTCAGAAGGCTTCATTGTATCTTGGTGAGTTTTCCAGAAAACGAGTAATTTATGTGCACAAACATATTTCTTTCGTGACTTTTCAAGTTTTGAACCACCGTAACTTCGGCAAATGAGCTCCAACTACCTTCAAAATTTGACCACAGAATCACCTCGACGAGCTCTTTAACATGACAAATAAGGCTTCATTGTATCTTGGTGAGTTTTCCAGAAAACGAGTAATTTATGTGCACAAACATACTTCTTTCGTGACTTTTCAAGTTTTGAACCTCCGTAACTTCGGCAAATGAGCTCCAACTACCTTCAAAATTTGACCACAGAATCATCACGGTGAGCTCTTCATCATGACTCATAAGGCTTCATTGTATCTTGGTGAGTTTTCCAGAAAACGAGTAATTTATGTGCACAAACACACTTCTTTCGTGACTTTTCAAGCTATGAACCTACGTAACTTCGGCAAATGAGCTCCAACTACCTTCAAAATTTGACCACAGAATCACCTCGACGAACTCTTTAACATGACAAATAAGGCTTCATTGTATCTTGGTGAGTTTTCTAGAAAACGAGTAATTTATGTGCTCAAACACACATCTTTCGTGACTTTTCAAGTTTTGAACCTACGTAACTTCGGCAAATGAGCTCCAACTACCTTCAAAATTTGACCACAGAATCACCTCGACGAACTCTTTAACATGACAAATAAGGCTTCATTGTATCTTGGTGAGTTTTCCAGAAAACGAGTAATTTATGTGCACAAACATACTTCTTTCGTGACTTTTCAAGCTTTGAACCTCCGTAACTTCGGCAAATGAGCTTCAAATACCTTCAAAATTTGACCACAGAATCACCTCGACGAACTCTTTAACATGACAAATAAGGCTTCATTGTATCTTGGTGAGTTTTCTAGAAAACGAGTAATTTATGTGCTCAAACACACATCTTTCGTGACTTTTCAAGTTTTGAACCAACGTAACTTCGGCAAATGAGGTCCAACTACCTTCAAAATTTGACCACAGAATCATCACGGTGAGCTCTTCATCATGACTCATAAGGCTTCATTGTATCTTGGTGAGTTTTCCAGAAAACGAGTAATTTATGTGCACAAACACACTTCTTTCGTGACTTTTCAAGCTATGAACCTACGTAACTTCGGCAAATGAGCTCCAACTACCTTCAAAATTTGACCACAGAATCACCTCGACGAACTCTTTAACATGACAAATAAGGCTTCATTGTATCTTGGTGAGTTTTCTAGAAAACGAGTAATTTATGTGCTCAAACACACATCTTTCGTGACTTTTCAAGTTTTGAACCTACGTAACTTCGGCAAATGAGCTCCAACTACCTTCAAAATTTGACCACAGAATCACCTCGACGAACTCTTTAACATGTCAAATAAGGCTTCATTGTATCTTGGTGAGTTTTCCAGAAAACGAGTAATTTATGTGCACAAACACACTTCTTTCGTGACTTTTCAAGCTTTGAACCTCCGTAACTTCGGCAAATGAGCTTCAAATACCTTCAAAATTTGACCACAGAATCACCTCGACGAACTCTTTAACATGACAAATAAGGCTTCATTGTATCTTGGTGAGTTTTCTAGAAAACGAGTAATTTATGTGCTCAAACACACATCTTTCGTGACTTTTCAAGTTTTGAACCAACGTAACTTCGGCAAATGAGGTCCAACTACCTTCAAAATTTGACCACAGAATCATCACGGTGAGCTCTTCATCATGACTCATAAGGCTTCATTGTATCTTGGTGAGTTTTCCAGAAAACGAGTAATTTATGTGCACAAACACACTTCTTTCGTGACTTTTCAAGCTATGAACCTACGTAACTTCGGCAAATGAGCTCCAACTACCTTCAAAATTTGACCACAGAATCACCTCGACGAACTCTTTAACATGACAAATAAGGCTTCATTGTATCTTGGTGAGTTTTCCAGAAAACGAGTAATTTATGTGCACAAACATACTTCTTTCGTGACTTTTCAAGTTTTGAACCTCCGTAACTTCGGCAAATGAGCTCCAACTACCTTCCAAATTTGACCACAGAATCACCTCGACGAGTAATTTAACACGACTAATAAGGCTTCATTGTATCTTGGTGAGTTTTCTAGAAAACGAGTAATTTATGTGCTCAAACACACATCTTTCGTGACTTTTCAAGTTTTGAACCTACGTAACTTCGGCAAATGAGCTCCAACTACCTTCAAAATTTGACCACAGAATCACCTCGACGAGCTCTTTAACATGACAAATAAGGCTTCATTGTATCTTGGTGAGTTTTCCAGAAAACGAGTAATTTATGTGCACAAACATACTTCTTTCGTGACTTTTCAAGCTTTGAACCTCCGTAACTTCGGCAAATGTGCTTCAAATTGCTTAAAAAATTGATCATAGAATCACCTCAACGAGCTCTTTCACAAGACTAAGAAGGCTTCATTGTATCTTGGTGAGTTTTCTAGAAAACGAGTAATTTATGTGCTCAAACACACATCTTTCGTGACCTTTCAAGATTTGAACCTCCGTAACTTCGGCAAATGAGCTTCAAATACCTTCAAAATTTGACCACAGAATCACCTCGACGAGCTCGTGAATATGACAAATAAGGCTTCATTGTATCTTGGTGAGTTTTCCAGAAAACAAGTAATTTATGTGCACAAACACACTTCTTTCGTGACTTTTCAAGCTTTGAACCTCCGTAACTTCGGCAAATGTGCTTCAAATTGCTTAAAAAATTCATCATAGAGTCACCTCAACGAGCTCTTTCACAAGACTAAGAAGGCTTCATTGTATCTTGGTGAGTTTTCTAGAAAACGATTAATTTATGTGCTCAAACACACATCTTTCGTGACTTTTCAAGCTTTGAACCCCCGTAACTTCGGCAAATGAGCTCCAAATCGCTTCAAAATTTTACGACAGAATCACCTCGACGAGCTCTTGAACAAGACAAATAAGGCTTCATTGTATCTTGGTGAGTTTTCTAGAAACGAGTAATTTATATGCACAAACACACTTCTTTCGTGACTTTTCGAGATTTGAACCTCCGTAACTTCGGCAAATGTGCTTCAAATTGCTTAAAAAATTGATCATAGAATCACCTCAATGAGCTCTTTCACACGACTAATAAGGCTTCATTGTATCTTGGTGAGTTTTCCAGAAAACGAGTAATTTATGTGCAGAAACATACTTCTTTCGTGACTTTTCAAGTTTTGAACCACCGTAACTTCGGCAAATGAGCTCCAACTACCTTCAAAATTTGACCACAGAATCACCTCGACGAGCTCGTGAATATGACATATAAGGCTTCATTGTATCTTGGTGAGTTTTCTAGAAAACGAGTAATTTATGTGGTCAAACACACATCTTTCGTGACTTTTCAAGATTTGAACCTCCGTAACTTCGGCAAATGTGCTTCAAATTCCGTCAAAAATTGATCATAGAATCACCTCGTTGAGCTCTTCATCATGACTCAGAAGGCTTCATTGTATCTTGGTGAGTTTTTTAGAAAACGAGTAATTTATGTGCACAAACACACATCTTTCGTGACTTTTCAAGCTTTGAACCTCCGTAACTTCGGCAAATGAGCTCCAAATCGCTTCAAAATTTTACCACAGAATCACCTCGACGAGCTCTTGAACAAGACAAATAAGGCTTCATTGTATCTTGGTGAGTTTTCTAGAAACGAGTAATTTATATGCACAAACACACTTCTTTCGTGACTTTTCAAGCTTTGAACCTCCGTAACTTCGGCAAATGTGCTTCAAATTCCGTCAAAAATTGATCATAGAATCACCTCGTTGAGCTCTTCATCATGACTCAGAAGGCTTCATTGTATCTTGGTGAGTTTTCCAGAAAACGAGTAATTTATGTGCACAAACATACTTCTTTCGTGACTTTTCAAGTTTTGAACCACCGTAACTTCGGCAAATGAGCTCCAACTACCTTCAAAATTTGACCACAGAATCACCTCGACGAGCTCTTTAACATGACAAATAAGGCTTCATTGTATCTTGGTGAGTTTTCCAGAAAACGAGTAATTTATGTGCACAAACATACTTCTTTCGTGACTTTTCAAGTTTTGAACCTCCGTAACTTCGGCAAATGAGCTCCAACTACCTTCAAAATTTGACCACAGAATCACCTCGACGAGCTCTTTAACATGACAAATAAGGCTTCATTGTATCTTGGTGAGTTTTCCAGAAAACGAGTAATTTATATGCACAAACACACTTCTTTCGTGACTTTTCGAGCTTTGAACCTACGTAACTTCGGCAAATGAGCTCCAACTACCTTCAAAATTTGACCACAGAATCACCTCGACGAGCTCTTTAACATGACAAATAAGGCTTCATTGTATCTTGGTGAGTTTTCCAGAAAACGAGTAATTTATGTGCACAAACACACTTCTTTCGTGACTTTTCAAGCTATGAACCTACGTAACTTCGGCAAATGAGCTCCAACTACCTTCAAAATTTGACCACAGAATCACCTCGACGAACTCTTTAACATGACAAATAAGGCTTCATTGTATCTTGGTGAGTTTTCCAGAAAACGAGTAATTTATGTGCACAAACATACTTCTTTCGTGACTTTTCAAGTTTTGAACCTCCGTAACTTCGGCAAATGAGCTCCAACTACCTTCCAAATTTGACCACAGAATCACCTCGACGAGTAATTTAACACGACTAATAAGGCTTCATTGTATCTTGGTGAGTTTTCTAGAAAACGAGTAATTTATGTGCTCAAACACACATCTTTCGTGACTTTTCAAGTTTTGAACCTACGTAACTTCGGCAAATGAGCTCCAACTACCTTCAAAATTTGACCACAGAATCACCTCGACGAGCTCTTTAACATGACAAATAAGGCTTCATTGTATCTTGGTGAGTTTTCCAGAAAACGAGTAATTTATGTGCACAAACATACTTCTTTCCTGACTTTTCAAGCTTTGAACCTCCGTAACTTCGGCAAATGTGCTTCAAATTGCTTAAAAAATTGATCATAGAATCACCTCAACGAGCTCTTTCACACGACTAAGAAGGCTTCATTGTATCTTGGTGAGTTTTCTAGAAAACGAGTAATTTATGTGCTCAAACACACATCTTTCGTGACCTTTCAAGATTTGAACCTCCGTAACTTCGGCAAATGAGCTTCAAATACCTTCAAAATTTGACCACAGAATCACCTCGACGAGCTCGTGAATATGACAAATAAGGCTTCATTGTATCTTGGTGAGTTTTCCAGAAAACAAGTAATTTATGTGCACAAACACACTTCTTTCGTGACTTTTCAAGCTTTGAACCTCCGTAACTTCGGCAAATGTGCTTCAAATTGCTTAAAAAATTCATCATAGAGTCACCTCAACGAGCTCTTTCACACGACTAAGAAGGCTTCATTGTATCTTGGTGAGTTTTCTAGAAAACGATTAATTTATGTGCTCAAACACACATCTTTCGTGACTTTTCAAGCTTTGAACCCCCGTAACTTCGGCAAATGAGCTCCAAATCGCTTCAAAATTTTACGACAGAATCACCTCGACGAGCTCTTGAACAAGACAAATAAGGCTTCATTGTATCTTGGTGAGTTTTCTAGAAACGAGTAATTTATATGCACAAACACACTTCTTTCGTGACTTTTCGAGATTTGAACCTCCGTAACTTCGGCAAATGTGCTTCAAATTGCTTAAAAAATTGATCATAGAATCACCTCAATGAGCTCTTTCACACGACTAATAAGGCTTCATTGTATCTTGGTGAGTTTTCCAGAAAACGAGTAATTTATGTGCAGAAACATACTTCTTTCGTGACTTTTCAAGTTTTGAACCACCGTAACTTCGGCAAATGAGCTCCAACTACCTTCAAAATTTGACCACAGAATCACCTCGACGAGCTCGTGAATATGACATATAAGGCTTCATTGTATCTTGGTGAGTTTTCTAGAAAACGAGTAATTTATGTGGTCAAACACACATCTTTCGTGACTTTTCAAGATTTGAACCTCCGTAACTTCGGCAAATGTGCTTCAAATTCCGTCAAAAATTGATCATAGAATCACCTCGTTGAGCTCTTCATCATGACTCAGAAGGCTTCATTGTATCTTGGTGAGTTTTTTAGAAAACGAGTAATTTATGTGCACAAACACACATCTTTCGTGACTTTTCAAGCTTTGAACCTCCGTAACTTCGGCAAATGAGCTCCAAATCGCTTCAAAATTTTACCACAGAATCACCTCGACGAGCTCTTGAACAAGACAAATAAGGCTTCATTGTATCTTGGTGAGTTTTCTAGAAACGAGTAATTTATATGCACAAACACACTTCTTTCGTGACTTTTCAAGCTTTGAACCTCCGTAACTTCGGCAAATGTGCTTCAAATTGCTTAAAAAATTGATCATAGAATCACCTCAACGAGCTCTTTCACACGACTAAGAAGGCTTCATTGTATCTTGGTGAGTTTTCTAGAAAACGAGTAATTTAAGTGCTCAAACACACATCTTTCGTGACCTTTCAAGATTTGAACCTCCGTAACTTCGGCAAATGAGCTTCAAATAACTTCAAAATTTGACCACAGAATCACCTCGACGAGCTCGTGAATATGACAAATAAGGCTTCATTGTATCTTGGTGAGTTTTCCAGAAAACGAGTAATTTATGTGCACAAACATACTTCTTTCGTGACTTTTCAAGTTTTGAACCTCCGTAATTTCGGCAAATGAGCTCCAACTACCTTCAAAATTTGACCACAGAATCACCTCGACGAGTAATTTAACACGACTAATAAGGCTTCATTGTATCTTGGTGAGTTTTCTAGAAAACGAGTAATTTATGTGCTCAAACACACATCTTTCGTGACTTTTCAAGATTTGAACCTCCCTAACTTCGGCAAATGTGCTTCAAATTCCGTCAAAAATTGATCATAGAATCACCTCGTTGAGCTCTTCATCATGACTCAGAAGGCTTCATTGTATCTTGGTGAGTTTTCCAGAAAACGAGTAATTTATATGCAGAAACACTTCTTTCGTGACTTTTCAAGCTTTGAACCTCCGTAACTTCGGCAAATGTGCTTCAAATTCCGTCAAAAATTGATCATAGAATCACCTCGTTGAGCTCTTCATCATGACTCAGAAGGCTTCATTGTATCTTGGTGAGTTTTCCAGAAAACGAGTAATTTATGTGCACAAACATACTTCTTTCGTGACTTTTCAAGTTTTGAACCACCGTAACTTCGGCAAATGAGCTCCAACTACCTTCAAAATTTGACCACAGAATCACCTCGACGAGCTCTTTAACATGACAAATAAGGCTTCATTGTATCTTGGTGAGTTTTCCAGAAAACGAGTAATTTATGTGCACAAACATACTTCTTTCGTGACTTTTCAAGTTTTGAACCTCCGTAACTTCGGCAAATGAGCTCCAACTACCTTCAAAATTTGACCACAGAATCACCTCGACGAACTCTTTAACATGACAAATAAGGCTTCATTGTATCTTGGTGAGTTTTCCAGAAAACGAGTAATTTATGTGCACAAACATACTTCTTTCGTGACTTTTCAAGCTATGAACCTACGTAACTTCGGCAAATGAGCTCCAACTACCTTCAAAATTTGACCACAGAATCACCTCGACGAACTCTTTAACATGACAAATAAGGCTTCATTGTATCTTGGTGAGTTTTCCAGAAAACGAGTAATTTATGTGCACAAACATACTTCTTTCGTGACTTTTCAAGTTTTGAACCTCCGTAACTTCGGCAAATGAGCTCCAACTACCTTCCAAATTTGACCACAGAATCACCTCGACGAGTAATTTAACACGACTAATAAGGCTTCATTGTATCTTGGTGAGTTTTCTAGAAAACGAGTAATTTATGTGCTCAAACACACATCTTTCGTGACTTTTCAAGTTTTGAACCTACGTAACTTCGGCAAATGAGCTCCAACTACCTTCAAAATTTGACCACTGAATCACCTCGACGAGCTCTTTAACATGACAAATAAGGCTTCATTGTATCTTGGTGAGTTTTCCAGAAAACGAGTAATTTATGTGCACAAACATACTTCTTTCCTGACTTTTCAAGCTTTGAACCTCCGTAACTTCGGCAAATGTGCTTCAAATTGCTTAAAAAATTGATCATAGAATCACCTCAACGAGCTCTTTCACACGACTAAGAAGGCTTCATTGTATCTTGGTGAGTTTTCTAGAAAACGAGTAATTTATGTGCTCAAACACACATCTTTCGTGACCTTTCAAGATTTGAACCTCCGTAACTTCGGCAAATGAGCTTCAAATACCTTCAAAATTTGACCACAGAATCACCTCGACGAGCTCGTGAATATGACAAATAAGGCTTCATTGTATCTTGGTGAGTTTTCCAGAAAACAAGTAATTTATGTGCACAAACACACTTCTTTCGTGACTTTTCAAGCTTTGAACCTCCGTAACTTCGGCAAATGTGCTTCAAATTGCTTAAAAAATTCATCATAGAGTCACCTCAACGAGCTCTTTCACACGACTAAGAAGGCTTCATTGTATCTTGGTGAGTTTTCTAGAAAACGATTAATTTATGTGCTCAAACACACATCTTTCGTGACTTTTCAAGCTTTGAACCCCCGTAACTTCGGCAAATGAGCTCCAAATCGCTTCAAAATTTTACGACAGAATCACCTCGACGAGCTCTTGAACAAGACAAATAAGGCTTCATTGTATCTTGGTGAGTTTTCTAGAAACGAGTAATTTATATGCACAAACACACTTCTTTCGTGACTTTTCGAGATTTGAACCTCCGTAACTTCGGCAAATGTGCTTCAAATTGCTTAAAAAATTGATCATAGAATCACCTCAATGAGCTCTTTCACACGACTAATAAGGCTTCATTGTATCTTGGTGAGTTTTCCAGAAAACGAGTAATTTATGTGCAGAAACATACTTCTTTCGTGACTTTTCAAGTTTTGAACCACCGTAACTTCGGCAAATGAGCTCCAACTACCTTCAAAATTTGACCACAGAATCACCTCGACGAGCTCGTGAATATGACATATAAGGCTTCATTGTATCTTGGTGAGTTTTCTAGAAAACGAGTAATTTATGTGGTCAAACACACATCTTTCGTGACTTTTCAAGATTTGAACCTCCGTAACTTCGGCAAATGTGCTTCAAATTCCGTCAAAAATTGATCATAGAATCACCTCGTTGAGCTCTTCATCATGACTCAGAAGGCTTCATTGTATCTTGGTGAGTTTTTTAGAAAACGAGTAATTTATGTGCACAAACACACATCTTTCGTGACTTTTCAAGCTTTGAACCTCCGTAACTTCGGCAAATGAGCTCCAAATCGCTTCAAAATTTTACCACAGAATCACCTCGACGAGCTCTTGAACAAGACAAATAAGGCTTCATTGTATCTTGGTGAGTTTTCTAGAAACGAGTAATTTATATGCACAAACACACTTCTTTCGTGACTTTTCAAGCTTTGAACCTCCGTAACTTCGGCAAATGTGCTTCAAATTGCTTAAAAAATTGATCATAGAATCACCTCAACGAGCTCTTTCACACGACTAAGAAGGCTTCATTGTATCTTGGTGAGTTTTCTAGAAAACGAGTAATTTAAGTGCTCAAACACACATCTTTCGTGACCTTTCAAGATTTGAACCTCCGTAACTTCGGCAAATGAGCTTCAAATAACTTCAAAATTTGACCACAGAATCACCTCGACGAGCTCGTGAATATGACAAATAAGGCTTCATTGTATCTTGGTGAGTTTTCCAGAAAACGAGTAATTTATGTGCACAAACATACTTCTTTCGTGACTTTTCAAGTTTTGAACCTCCGTAATTTCGGCAAATGAGCTCCAACTACCTTCAAAATTTGACCACAGAATCACCTCGACGAGTAATTTAACACGACTAATAAGGCTTCATTGTATCTTGGTGAGTTTTCTAGAAAACGAGTAATTTATGTGCTCAAACACACATCTTTCGTGACTTTTCAAGATTTGAACCTCCCTAACTTCGGCAAATGTGCTTCAAATTCCGTCAAAAATTGATCATAGAATCACCTCGTTGAGCTCTTCATCATGACTCAGAAGGCTTCATTGTATCTTGGTGAGTTTTCCAGAAAACGAGTAATTTATATGCAGAAACACTTCTTTCGTGACTTTTCAAGCTTTGAACCTCCGTAACTTCGGCAAATGTGCTTCAAATTCCGTCAAAAATTGATCATAGAATCACCTCGTTGAGCTCTTCATCATGACTCAGAAGGCTTCATTGTATCTTGGTGAGTTTTCCAGAAAACGAGTAATTTATGTGCACAAACATACTTCTTTCGTGACTTTTCAAGTTTTGAACCACCGTAACTTCGGCAAATGAGCTCCAACTACCTTCAAAATTTGACCACAGAATCACCTCGACGAGCTCTTTAACATGACAAATAAGGCTTCATTGTATCTTGGTGAGTTTTCCAGAAAACGAGTAATTTATGTGCACAAACATACTTCTTTCGTGACTTTTCAAGTTTTGAACCTCCGTAACTTCGGCAAATGAGCTCCAACTACCTTCAAAATTTGACCACAGAATCACCTCGACGAACTCTTTAACATGACAAATAAGGCTTCATTGTATCTTGGTGAGTTTTCCAGAAAACGAGTAATTTATGTGCACAAACATACTTCTTTCGTGACTTTTCAAGTTTTGAACCTCCGTAACTTCGGCAAATGAGCTCCAACTACCTTCCAAATTTGACCACAGAATCACCTCGACGAGTAATTTAACACGACTAATAAGGCTTCATTGTATCTTGGTGAGTTTTCTAGAAAACGAGTAATTTATGTGCTCAAACACACATCTTTCGTGACTTTTCAAGTTTTGAACCTACGTAACTTCGGCAAATGAGCTCCAACTACCTTCAAAATTTGACCACAGAATCACCTCGACGAGCTCTTTAACATGACAAATAAGGCTTCATTGTATCTTGGTGAGTTTTCCAGAAAACGAGTAATTTATGTGCACAAACATACTTCTTTCGTGACTTTTCAAGCTTTGAACCTCCGTAACTTCGGCAAATGTGCTTCAAATTGCTTAAAAAATTGATCATAGAATCACCTCAACGAGCTCTTTCACACGACTAAGAAGGCTTCATTGTATCTTGGTGAGTTTTCTAGAAAACGAGTAATTTATGTGCTCAAACACACATCTTTCGTGACCTTTCAAGATTTGAACCTCCGTAACTTCGGCAAATGAGCTTCAAATACCTTCAAAATTTGACCACAGAATCACCTCGACGAGCTCGTGAATATGACAAATAAGGCTTCATTGTATCTTGGTGAGTTTTCCAGAAAACAAGTAATTTATGTGCACAAACACACTTCTTTCGTGACTTTTCAAGCTTTGAACCTCCGTAACTTCGGCAAATGTGTTTCAAATTGCTTAAAAAATTCATCATAGAGTCACCTCAACGAGCTCTTTCACACGACTAAGAAGGCTTCATTGTATCTTGGTGAGTTTTCTAGAAAACGATTAATTTATGTGCTCAAACACACATCTTTCGTGACTTTTCAAGCTTTGAACCCCCGTAACTTCGGCAAATGAGCTCCAAATCGCTTCAAAATTTTACGACAGAATCACCTCGACGAGCTCTTGAACAAGACAAATAAGGCTTCATTGTATCTTGGTGAGTTTTCTAGAAACGAGTAATTTATATGCACAAACACACTTCTTTCGTGACTTTTCGAGATTTGAACCTCCGTAACTTCGGCAAATGTGCTTCAAATTGCTTAAAAAATTGATCATAGAATCACCTCAATGAGCTCTTTCACACGACTAATAAGGCTTCATTGTATCTTGGTGAGTTTTCCAGAAAACGAGTAATTTATGTGCAGAAACATACTTCTTTCGTGACTTTTCAAGTTTTGAACCACCGTAACTTCGGCAAATGAGCTCCAACTACCTTCAAAATTTGACCACAGAATCACCTCGACGAGCTCGTGAATATGACATATAAGGCTTCATTGTATCTTGGTGAGTTTTCTAGAAAACGAGTAATTTATGTGGTCAAACACACATCTTTCGTGACTTTTCAAGATTTGAACCTCCGTAACTTCGGCAAATGTGCTTCAAATTCCGTCAAAAATTGATCATAGAATCACCTCGTTGAGCTCTTCATTATGACTCAGAAGGCTTCATTGTATCTTGGTGAGTTTTTTAGAAAACGAGTAATTTATGTGCACAAACACACATCTTTCGTGACTTTTCAAGCTTTGAACCCCCGTAACTTCGGCAAATGAGCTCCAAATCGCTTCAAAATTTTACGACAGAATCACCTCGACGAGCTCTTGAACAAGACAAATAAGGCTTCATTGTATCTTGGTGAGTTTTCTAGAAAACGAGTAATTTAAGTGCTCAAACACACATCTTTCGTGACCTTTCAAGATTTGAACCTCCGTAACTTCGGCAAATGAGCTTCAAATAACTTCAAAATTTGACCACAGAATCACCTCGACGAGCTCTTGAACAAGACAAATAAGGCTTCATTGTATCTTGGTGAGTTTTCTAGAAACGAGTAATTTATATGCACAAACACACTTCTTTCGTGACTTTTCAAGCTTTGAACCTCCGTAACTTCGGCAAATGTGCTTCAAATTGCTTAAAAAATTGATCATAGAATCACCTCAACGAGCTCTTTCACACGACTAATAAGGCTTCATTGTATCTTGGTGAGTTTTCTAGAAAACGAGTAATTTATGTGCTCAAACACACATCTTTCGTGACTTTTCAAGATTTGAACCTCCGTAACTTCGGCAAATGTGCTTCAAATTCCGTCAAAAATTGATCATAGAATCACCTAGTTGAGCTCTTCATCATGACTCAGAAGGCTTCATTGTATCTTGGTGAGTTTTCCAAAACACGAGTAATTTATATGCACAAACACACTTCTTTCGTGCCTTTTCAAGTTTTGAACCACCGTAACTTCGGCAAATGAGCTCCAACTACCTTCAAAATTTGACCACAGAATCACCTCGACGAGCTCGTGAATATGACAAATAAGGCTTCATTGTATCTTGGTGAGTTTTCCAGAAAACGAGTAATTTATGTGCACAAACATACTTCTTTCGTGACTTTTCAAGTTTTGAACCTCCGTAACTTCGGCAAATGAGCTCCAACTACCTTCAAAATTTGACCACAGAATCATCACGGTGAGCTCTTCATCATGACTCATAAGGCTTCATTGTATCTTGGTGAGTTTTCCAGAAAACGAGTAATTTATGTGCACAAACACACTTCTTTCGTGACTTTTCAAGTTTTGAACCTACGTAACTTCGGCAAATGAGCTCCAACTACCTTCAAAATTTGACCACAGAATCACCTCGACGAGCTCTTTAACATGACAAATAAGGCTTCATTGTATCTTGGTGAGTTTTCCAGAAAACGAGTAATTTAAGTGCACAAACACACTTCTTTCGTGACTTTTCAAGCTTTGAACCTCCGTAACTTCGGCAAATGTGCTTCAAATTCCGTCAAAAATTGATCATAGAATCACCTCAACGAGCTCTTTCACACGACTAAGAAGGCTTCATTGTATCTTGGTGAGTTTTCTAGAAAACGAGTAATTTATGTGCACAAACACACATCTTTCGTGACTTTTCAAGCTTTGAACCTCCGTAACTTCGGCAAATGTGCTTCAAATTCCGTCAAAAATTGATCATAGAATCACCTCAACGAGCTCTTTCACACGACTAAGAAGGCTTCATTGTATCTTGGTGAGTTTTCCAGAAAACGAGTAATTTATGTGCTCAAACACACATCTTTCGTGACCTTTCAAGATTTGAACCTCCGTAACTTCGGCAAATGAGCTCTAAATCGCTTCAAAATTTTACCACAGAATCACCTCGACGAGCTCTTGAACAAGACAAATAAGGCTTCATTGTATCTTGGTGAGTTTTCTAGAAACGAGTAATTTATATGCACAAACACACTTCTTTCGTGACTTTTCAAGCTTTGAACCTCCGTAACTTCGGCAAATGTGCTTCAAATTCCGTCAAAAATTGATCATAGAATCACCTCGTTGAGCTCTTCATCATGACTCAGAAGGCTTCATTGTATCTTGGTGAGTTTTTTAGAAAACGAGTAATTTATGTGCACAAACACACATCTTTCGTGACTTTTCAAGTTTGAACCTCCGTAACTTCGGCAAATGTGCTTCAAATTCCGTCAAAAATTGATCATAGAATCACCTCAACGAGCTCTTTCACACGACTAAGAAGGCTTCATTGTATCTTGGTGAGTTTTCTAGAAACGAGTAATTTATATGCACAAACACACTTCTTTCGTGACTTTTCAAGCTTTGAACCTCCGTAACTTCGGCAAATGTGCTTCAAATTGCTTAAAAAATTGATCATAGAATCACCTCAACGAGCTCTTTCACACGACTAAGAAGGCTTCATTGTATCTTGGTGAGTTTTCTAGAAACGAGTAATTTATATGCACAAACACACTTCTTTCGTGACTTTTCAAGCTTTGAACCTCCGTAACTTCGGCAAATGAGCTCCAACTACCTTCAAAATTTGACCACAGAATCACCTCGACGAGCTCGTGAATATGACATATAAGGCTTCATTGTATCTTGGTGAGTTTTCTAGAAAACGAGTAATTTATGTGGTCAAACACACATCTTTCGTGACTTTTCAAGATTTGAACCTCCGTAACTTCGGCAAATGTGCTTCAAATTCCGTCAAAAATTGATCATAGAATCACCTCGTTGAGCTCTTCATCATGACTCAGAAGGCTTCATTGTATCGTGGTGAGTTTTTTAGAAAACGAGTAATTTATGTGCACAAACACACATCTTTCGTGACTTTTCAAGCTTTGAACCTCCGTAACTTCGGCAAATGTGCTTCAAATTCCGTCAAAAATTGATCATAGAATCACCTCAACGAGCTCTTTCACACGACTAAGAAGGCTTCATTGTATCTTGGTGAGTTTTCTAGAAACGAGTAATTTATATGCACAAACACACTTCTTTCGTGACTTTTCAAGCTTTGAACCTCCGTAACTTCGGCAAATGTGCTTCAAATTGCTTAAAAAATTGATCATAGAATCACCTCAACGAGCTCTTTCACACGACTAATAAGGCTTCATTGTATCTTGGTGAGTTTTCTAGAAAACGAGTAATTTATGTGCTCAAACACACATCTTTCGTGACTTTTCAAGATTTGAACCTCCGTAACTTCGGCAAATGAGCTTCAAATACCTTCAAAATTTGACCACAGAATCACCTCGACGAGCTCGTGAATATGACAAATAAGGCTTCATTGTATCTTGGTGAGTTTTCCAAAACACGAGTAATTTATATGCACAAACACACTTCTTTCGTGCCTTTTCAAGTTTTGAACCACCGTAACTTCGGCAAATGAGCTCCAACTACCTTCAAAATTTGACCACAGAATCACCTCGACGAGCTCGTGAATATGACAAATAAGGCTTCATTGTATCTTGGTGAGTTTTCCAGAAAACGAGTAATTTATGTGCACAAACATACTTCTTTCGTGACTTTTCAAGTTTTGAACCTCCGTAACTTCGGCAAATGAGCTCCAACTACCTTCAAAATTTGACCACAGAATCATCACGGTGAGCTCTTCATCATGACTCATAAGGCTTCATTGTATCTTGGTGAGTTTTCCAGAAAACGAGTAATTTATGTGCACAAACACACTTCTTTCGTGACTTTTCAAGTTTTGAACCTACGTAACTTCGGCAAATGAGCTCCAACTACCTTCAAAATTTGACCACAGAATCACCTCGACGAGCTCTTTAACATGACAAATAAGGCTTCATTGTATCTTGGTGAGTTTTCCAGAAAACGAGTAATTTAAGTGCACAAACACACTTCTTTCGTGACTTTTCAAGCTTTGAACCTCCGTAACTTCGGCAAATGTGCTTCAAATTCCGTCAAAAATTGATCATAGAATCACCTCAACGAGCTCTTTCACACGACTAAGAAGGCTTCATTGTATCTTGGTGAGTTTTCTAGAAAACGAGTAATTTATGTGCACAAACACACATCTTTCGTGACTTTTCAAGCTTTGAACCTCCGTAACTTCGGCAAATGTGCTTCAAATTCCGTCAAAAATTGATCATAGAATCACCTCAACGAGCTCTTTCACACGACTAAGAAGGCTTCATTGTATCTTGGTGAGTTTTCCAGAAAACGAGTAATTTATGTGCTCAAACACACATCTTTCGTGACCTTTCAAGATTTGAACCTCCGTAACTTCGGCAAATGAGCTCTAAATCGCTTCAAAATTTTACCACAGAATCACCTCGACGAGCTCTTGAACAAGACAAATAAGGCTTCATTGTATCTTGGTGAGTTTTCTAGAAACGAGTAATTTATATGCACAAACACACTTCTTTCGTGACTTTTCAAGCTTTGAACCTCCGTAACTTCGGCAAATGTGCTTCAAATTCCGTCAAAAATTGATCATAGAATCACCTCGTTGAGCTCTTCATCATGACTCAGAAGGCTTCATTGTATCTTGGTGAGTTTTTTAGAAAACGAGTAATTTATGTGCACAAACACACATCTTTCGTGACTTTTCAAGCTTTGAACCTCCGTAACTTCGGCAAATGTGCTTCAAATTCCGTCAAAAATTGATCATAGAATCACCTCAACGAGCTCTTTCACACGACTAAGAAGGCTTCATTGTATCTTGGTGAGTTTTCTAGAAACGAGTAATTTATATGCACAAACACACTTCTTTCGTGACTTTTCAAGCTTTGAACCTCCGTAACTTCGGCAAATGTGCTTCAAATTGCTTAAAAAATTGATCATAGAATCACCTCAACGAGCTCTTTCACACGACTAAGAAGGCTTCATTGTATCTTGGTGAGTTTTCTAGAAACGAGTAATTTATATGCACAAACACACTTCTTTCGTGACTTTTCAAGCTTTGAACCTCCGTAACTTCGGCAAATGAGCTCCAACTACCTTCAAAATTTGACCACAGAATCACCTCGACGAGCTCGTGAATATGACATATAAGGCTTCATTGTATCTTGGTGAGTTTTCTAGAAAACGAGTAATTTATGTGGTCAAACACACATCTTTCGTGACTTTTCAAGATTTGAACCTCCGTAACTTCGGCAAATGTGCTTCAAATTCCGTCAAAAATTGATCATAGAATCACCTCGTTGAGCTCTTCATCATGACTCAGAAGGCTTCATTGTATCGTGGTGAGTTTTTTAGAAAACGAGTAATTTATGTGCACAAACACACATCTTTCGTGACTTTTCAAGCTTTGAACCTCCGTAACTTCGGCAAATGTGCTTCAAATTCCGTCAAAAATTGATCATAGAATCACCTCAACGAGCTCTTTCACACGACTAAGAAGGCTTCATTGTATCTTGGTGAGTTTTCTAGAAACGAGTAATTTATATGCACAAACACACTTCTTTCGTGACTTTTCAAGCTTTGAACCTCCGTAACTTCGGCAAATGTGCTTCAAATTGCTTAAAAAATTGATCATAGAATCACCTCAACGAGCTCTTTCACACGACTAATAAGGCTTCATTGTATCTTGGTGAGTTTTCTAGAAAACGAGTAATTTATGTGCTCAAACACACATCTTTCGTGACTTTTCAAGATTTGAACCTCCGTAACTTCGGCAAATGTGCTTCAAATTCCGTCAAAAATTGATCATAGAATCACCTAGTTGAGCTCTTCATCATGACTCAGAAGGCTTCATTGTATCTTGGTGAGTTTTTTAGAAAACGAGTAATTTATGTGCACAAACACACATCTTTCGTGACTTTTCAAGCTTTGAACCTCCGTAACTTCGGCAAATGTGCTTCAAATTCCGTCAAAAATTGATCATAGAATCACCTCAACGAGCTCTTTCACACGACTAAGAAGGCTTCATTGTATCTTGGTGAGTTTTCTAGAAACGAGTAATTTATATGCACAAACACACTTCTTTCGTGACTTTTCAAGCTTTGAACCTCCGTAACTTCGGCAAATGTGCTTCAAATTGCTTAAAAAATTGATCATAGAATCACCTCAACGAGCTCTTTCACACGACTAAGAAGGCTTCATTGTATCTTGGTGAGTTTTCTAGAAACGAGTAATTTATATGCACAAACACACTTCTTTCGTGACTTTTCAAGCTTTGAACCTCCGTAACTTCGGCAAATGAGCTCCAACTACCTTCAAAATTTGACCACAGAATCACCTCGACGAGCTCGTGAATATGACATAAAAGGCTTCATTGTATCTTGGTGAGTTTTCTAGAAAACGAGTAATTTATGTGGTCAAACACACATCTTTCGTGACTTTTCAAGATTTGAACCTCCGTAACTTCGGCAAATGTGCTTCAAATTCCGTCAAAAATTGATCATAGAATCACCTCGTTGAGCTCTTCATCATGACTCAGAAGGCTTCATTGTATCGTGGTGAGTTTTTTAGAAAACGAGTAATTTATGTGCACAAACACACATCTTTCGTGACTTTTCAAGCTTTGAACCTCCGTAACTTCGGCAAATGTGCTTCAAATTCCGTCAAAAATTGATCATAGAATCACCTCAACGAGCTCTTTCACACGACTAAGAAGGCTTCATTGTATCTTGGTGAGTTTTCTAGAAACGAGTAATTTATATGCACAAACACACTTCTTTCGTGACTTTTCAAGCTTTGAACCTCCGTAACTTCGGCAAATGTGCTTCAAATTGCTTAAAAAATTGATCATAGAATCACCTCAACGAGCTCTTTCACACGACTAATAAGGCTTCATTGTATCTTGGTGAGTTTTCTAGAAAACGAGTAATTTATGTGCTCAAACACACATCTTTCGTGACTTTTCAAGATTTGAACCTCCGTAACTTCGGCAAATGTGCTTCAAATTCCGTCAAAAATTGATCATAGAATCACCTAGTTGAGCTCTTCATCATGACTCAGAAGGCTTCATTGTATCTTGGTGAGTTTTTTAGAAAACGAGTAATTTATGTGCACAAACACACATCTTTCGTGACTTTTCAAGCTTTGAACCTCCGTAACTTCGGCAAATGAGCTTCAAATACCTTCAAAATTTGACCACAGAATCACCTCGACGAGCTCGTGAATATGACAAATAAGGCTTCATTGTATCTTGGTGAGTTTTCCAAAACACGAGTAATTTATATGCACAAACACACTTCTTTCGTGCCTTTTCAAGTTTTGAACCACCGTAACTTCGGCAAATGAGCTCCAACTACCTTCAAAATTTGACCACAGAATCACCTCGACGAGCTCGTGAATATGACAAATAAGGCTTCATTGTATCTTGGTGAGTTTTCCAGAAAACGAGTAATTTATGTGCACAAACATACTTCTTTCGTGACTTTTCAAGTTTTGAACCTCCGTAACTTCGGCAAATGAGCTCCAACTACCTTCAAAATTTGACCACAGAATCATCACGGTGAGCTCTTCATCATGACTCATAAGGCTTCATTGTATCTTGGTGAGTTTTCCAGAAAACGAGTAATTTATGTGCACAAACACACTTCTTTCGTGACTTTTCAAGTTTTGAACCTACGTAACTTCGGCAAATGAGCTCCAACTACCTTCAAAATTTGACCACAGAATCACCTCGACGAGCTCTTTAACATGACAAATAAGGCTTCATTGTATCTTGGTGAGTTTTCCAGAAAACGAGTAATTTAAGTGCACAAACACACTTCTTTCGTGACTTTTCAAGCTTTGAACCTCCGTAACTTCGGCAAATGTGCTTCAAATTCCGTCAAAAATTGATCATAGAATCACCTCAACGAGCTCTTTCACACGACTAAGAAGGCTTCATTGTATCTTGGTGAGTTTTCTAGAAAACGAGTAATTTATGTGCACAAACACACATCTTTCGTGACTTTTCAAGCTTTGAACCTCCGTAACTTCGGCAAATGTGCTTCAAATTCCGTCAAAAATTGATCATAGAATCACCTCAACGAGCTCTTTCACACGACTAAGAAGGCTTCATTGTATCTTGGTGAGTTTTCTAGAAACGAGTAATTTATATGCACAAACACACTTCTTTCGTGACTTTTCAAGCTTTGAACCTCCGTAACTTCGGCAAATGTGCTTCAAATTGCTTAAAAAATTGATCATAGAATCACCTCAACGAGCACTTTCACACGACTAAGAAGGCTTCATTGTATCTTGGTGAGTTTTCTAGAAACGAGTAATTTATATGCACAAACACACTTCTTTCGTGACTTTTCAAGCTTTGAACCTCCGTAACTTCGGCAAATGAGCTCCAACTACCTTCAAAATTTGACCACAGAATCACCTCGACGAGCTCGTGAATATGACATATAAGGCTTCATTGTATCTTGGTGAGTTTTCTAGAAAACGAGTAATTTATGTGGTCAAACACACATCTTTCGTGACTTTTCAAGATTTGAACCTCCGTAACTTCGGCAAATGTGCTTCAAATTCCGTCAAAAATTGATCATAGAATCACCTCGTTGAGCTCTTCATCATGACTCAGAAGGCTTCATTGTATCGTGGTGAGTTTTTTAGAAAACGAGTAATTTATGTGCACAAACACACATCTTTCGTGACTTTTCAAGCTTTGAACCTCCGTAACTTCGGCAAATGTGCTTCAAATTCCGTCAAAAATTGATCATAGAATCACCTCAACGAGCTCTTTCACACGACTAAGAAGGCTTCATTGTATCTTGGTGAGTTTTCTAGAAACGAGTAATTTATATGCACAAACACACTTCTTTCGTGACTTTTCAAGCTTTGAACCTCCGTAACTTCGGCAAATGTGCTTCAAATTGCTTAAAAAATTGATCATAGAATCACCTCAACGAGCTCTTTCACACGACTAAGAAGGCTTCATTGTATCTTGGTGAGTTTTCTAGAAACGAGTAATTTATATGCACAAACACACTTCTCTCGTGACTTTTCAAGCTTTGAACCTCCGTAACTTCGGCAAATGAGCTCCAACTACCTTCAAAATTTGACCACAGAATCACCTCGACGAGCTCGTGAATATGACATAAAAGGCTTCATTGTATCTTGGTGAGTTTTCTAGAAAACGAGTAATTTATGTGGTCAAACACACATCTTTCGTGACTTTTCAAGATTTGAACCTCCGTAACTTCGGCAAATGTGCTTCAAATTCCGTCAAAAATTGATCATAGAATCACCTCGTTGAGCTCTTCATCATGACTCAGAAGGCTTCATTGTATCGTGGTGAGTTTTTTAGAAAACGAGTAATTTATGTGCACAAACACACATCTTTCGTGACTTTTCAAGCTTTGAACCTCCGTAACTTCGGCAAATGTGCTTCAAATTCCGTCAAAAATTGATCATAGAATCACCTCAACGAGCTCTTTCACACGACTAAGAAGGCTTCATTGTATCTTGGTGAGTTTTCTAGAAACGAGTAATTTATATGCACAAACACACTTCTTTCGTGACTTTTCAAGCTTTGAACCTCCGTAACATCGGCAAATGTGCTTCAAATTGCTTAAAAAATTGATCATAGAATCACCTCAACGAGCTCTTTCACACGACTAATAAGGCTTCATTGTATCTTGGTGAGTTTTCTAGAAAACGAGTAATTTATGTGCTCAAACACACATCTTTCGTGACTTTTCAAGATTTGAACCTCCGTAACTTCGGCAAATGTGCTTCAAATTCCGTCAAAAATTGATCATAGAATCACCTAGTTGAGCTCTTCATCATGACTCAGAAGGCTTCATTGTATCTTGGTGAGTTTTTTAGAAAACGAGTAATTTATGTGCACAAACACACATCTTTCGTGACTTTTCAAGCTTTGAACCTCCGTAACTTCGGCAAATGAGCTTCAAATACCTTCAAAATTTGACCACAGAATCACCTCGACGAGCTCGTGAATATGACAAATAAGGCTTCATTGTATCTTGGTGAGTTTTCCAAAACACGAGTAATTTATATGCACAAACACACTTCTTTCGTGCCTTTTCAAGTTTTGAACCACCGTAACTTCGGCAAATGAGCTCCAACTACCTTCAAAATTTGACCACAGAATCACCTCGACGAGCTCGTGAATATGACAAATAAGGCTTCATTGTATCTTGGTGAGTTTTCCAGAAAACGAGTAATTTATGTGCACAAACATACTTCTTTCGTGACTTTTCAAGTTTTGAACCTCCGTAACTTCGGCAAATGAGCTCCAACTACCTTCAAAATTTGACCACAGAATCATCACGGTGAGCTCTTCATCATGACTCATAAGGCTTCATTGTATCTTGGTGAGTTTTCCAGAAAACGAGTAATTTATGTGCACAAACACACTTCTTTCGTGACTTTTCAAGTTTTGAACCTACGTAACTTCGGCAAATGAGCTCCAACTACCTTCAAAATTTGACCACAGAATCACCTCGACGAGCTCTTTAACATGACAAATAAGGCTTCATTGTATCTTGGTGAGTTTTCCAGAAAACGAGTAATTTAAGTGCACAAACACACTTCTTTCGTGACTTTTCAAGCTTTGAACCTCCGTAACTTCGGCAAATGTGCTTCAAATTCCGTCAAAAATTGATCATAGAATCACCTCAACGAGCTCTTTCACACGACTAAGAAGGCTTCATTGTATCTTGGTGAGTTTTCTAGAAAACGAGTAATTTATGTGCACAAACACACATCTTTCGTGACTTTTCAAGCTTTGAACCTCCGTAACTTCGGCAAATGTGCTTCAAATTCCGTCAAAAATTGATCATAGAATCACCTCAACGAGCTCTTTCACACGACTAAGAAGGCTTCATTGTATCTTGGTGAGTTTTCTAGAAACGAGTAATTTATATGCACAAACACACTTCTTTCGTGACTTTTCAAGCTTTGAACCTCCGTAACTTCGGCAAATGTGCTTCAAATTGCTTAAAAAATTGATCATAGAATCACCTCAACGAGCTCTTTCACACGACTAAGAAGGCTTCATTGTATCTTGGTGAGTTTTCTAGAAACGAGTAATTTATATGCACAAACACACTTCTTTCGTGACTTTTCAAGCTTTGAACCTCCGTAACTTCGGCAAATGAGCTCCAACTACCTTCAAAATTTGACCACAGAATCACCTCGACGAGCTCGTGAATATGACATATAAGGCTTCATTGTATCTTGGTGAGTTTTCTAGAAAACGAGTAATTTATGTGGTCAAACACACATCTTTCGTGACTTTTCAAGATTTGAACCTCCGTAACTTCGGCAAATGTGCTTCAAATTCCGTCAAAAATTGATCATAGAATCACCTCGTTGAGCTCTTCATCATGACTCAGAAGGCTTCATTGTATCGTGGTGAGTTTTTTAGAAAACGAGTAATTTATGTGCACAAACACACATCTTTCGTGACTTTTCAAGCTTTGAACCTCCGTAACTTCGGCAAATGTGCTTCAAATTCCGTCAAAAATTGATCATAGAATCACCTCAACGAGCTCTTTCACACGACTAAGAAGGCTTCATTGTATCTTGGTGAGTTTTCTAGAAACGAGTAATTTATATGCACAAACACACTTCTTTCGTGACTTTTCAAGCTTTGAACCTCCGTAACTTCGGCAAATGTGCTTCAAATTGCTTAAAAAATTGATCATAGAATCACCTCAACGAGCTCTTTCACACGACTAATAAGGCTTCATTGTATCTTGGTGAGTTTTCTAGAAAACGAGTAATTTATGTGCTCAAACACACATCTTTCGTGACTTTTCAAGATTTGAACCTCCGTAACTTCGGCAAATGTGCTTCAAATTCCGTCAAAAATTGATCATAGAATCACCTAGTTGAGCTCTTCATCATGACTCAGAAGGCTTCATTGTATCTTGGTGAGTTTTTTAGAAAACGAGTAATTTATGTGCACAAACACACATCTTTCGTGACTTTTCAAGCTTTGAACCTCCGTAACTTCGGCAAATGAGCTTCAAATACCTTCAAAATTTGACCACAGAATCACCTCGACGAGCTCGTGAATATGACAAATAAGGCTTCATTGTATCTTGGTGAGTTTTCCAAAACACGAGTAATTTATATGCACAAACACACTTCTTTCGTGCCTTTTCAAGTTTTGAACCACCGTAACTTCGGCAAATGAGCTCCAACTACCTTCAAAATTTGACCACAGAATCACCTCGACGAGCTCGTGAATATGACAAATAAGGCTTCATTGTATCTTGGTGAGTTTTCCAGAAAACGAGTAATTTATGTGCACAAACATACTTCTTTCGTGACTTTTCAAGTTTTGAACCTCCGTAACTTCGGCAAATGAGCTCCAACTACCTTCAAAATTTGACCACAGAATCATCACGGTGAGCTCTTCATCATGACTCATAAGGCTTCATTGTATCTTGGTGAGTTTTCCAGAAAACGAGTAATTTATGTGCACAAACACACTTCTTTCGTGACTTTTCAAGTTTTGAACCTACGTAACTTCGGCAAATGAGCTCCAACTACCTTCAAAATTTGACCACAGAATCACCTCGACGAGCTCTTTAACATGACAAATAAGGCTTCATTGTATCTTGGTGAGTTTTCCAGAAAACGAGTAATTTAAGTGCACAAACACACTTCTTTCGTGACTTTTCAAGCTTTGAACCTCCGTAACTTCGGCAAATGTGCTTCAAATTCCGTCAAAAATTGATCATAGAATCACCTCAACGAGCTCTTTCACACGACTAAGAAGGCTTCATTGTATCTTGGTGAGTTTTCTAGAAAACGAGTAATTTATGTGCACAAACACACATCTTTCGTGACTTTTCAAGCTTTGAACCTCCGTAACTTCGGCAAATGTGCTTCAAATTCCGTCAAAAATTGATCATAGAATCACCTCAACGAGCTCTTTCACACGACTAAGAAGGCTTCATTGTATCTTGGTGAGTTTTCTAGAAACGAGTAATTTATATGCACAAACACACTTCTTTCGTGACTTTTCAAGCTTTGAACCTCCGTAACTTCGGCAAATGTGCTTCAAATTGCTTAAAAAATTGATCATAGAATCACCTCAACGAGCTCTTTCACACGACTAAGAAGGCTTCATTGTATCTTGGTGAGTTTTCTAGAAACGAGTAATTTATATGCACAAACACACTTCTTTCGTGACTTTTCAAGCTTTGAACCTCCGTAACTTCGGCAAATGAGCTCCAACTACCTTCAAAATTTGACCACAGAATCACCTCGACGAGCTCGTGAATATGACATATAAGGCTTCATTGTATCTTGGTGAGTTTTCTAGAAAACGAGTAATTTATGTGGTCAAACACACATCTTTCGTGACTTTTCAAGATTTGAACCTCCGTAACTTCGGCAAATGTGCTTCAAATTCCGTCAAAAATTGATCATAGAATCACCTCGTTGAGCTCTTCATCATGACTCAGAAGGCTTCATTGTATCGTGGTGAGTTTTTTAGAAAACGAGTAATTTATGTGCACAAACACACATCTTTCGTGACTTTTCAAGCTTTGAACCTCCGTAACTTCGGCAAATGTGCTTCAAATTCCGTCAAAAATTGATCATAGAATCACCTCAACGAGCTCTTTCACACGACTAAGAAGGCTTCATTGTATCTTGGTGAGTTTTCTAGAAACGAGTAATTTATATGCACAAACACACTTCTTTCGTGACTTTTCAAGCTTTGAACCTCCGTAACTTCGGCAAATGTGCTTCAAATTGCTTAAAAAATTGATCATAGAATCACCTCAACGAGCTCTTTCACACGACTAATAAGGCTTCATTGTATCTTGGTGAGTTTTCTAGAAAACGAGTAATTTATGTGCTCAAACACACATCTTTCGTGACTTTTCAAGATTTGAACCTCCGTAACTTCGGCAAATGAGCTTCAAATACCTTCAAAATTTGACCACAGAATCACCTCGACGAGCTCGTGAATATGACAAATAAGGCTTCATTGTATCTTGGTGAGTTTTCCAAAACACGAGTAATTTATATGCACAAACACACTTCTTTCGTGCCTTTTCAAGTTTTGAACCACCGTAACTTCGGCAAATGAGCTCCAACTACCTTCAAAATTTGACCACAGAATCACCTCGACGAGCTCGTGAATATGACAAATAAGGCTTCATTGTATCTTGGTGAGTTTTCCAGAAAACGAGTAATTTATGTGCACAAACATACTTCTTTCGTGACTTTTCAAGTTTTGAACCACCGTAACTTCGGCAAATGAGCTCCAACTACCTTCAAAATTTGACCACAGAATCATCACGGTGAGCTCTTCATCATGACTCATAAGGCTTCATTGTATCTTGGTGAGTTTTCCAGAAAACGAGTAATTTATGTGCACAAACACACTTCTTTCGTGACTTTTCAAGTTTTGAACCTACGTAACTTCGGCAAATGAGCTCCAACTACCTTCAAAATTTGACCACAGAATCACCTCGACGAGCTCTTTAACATGACAAATAAGGCTTCATTGTATCTTGGTGAGTTTTCCAGAAAACGAGTAATTTAAGTGCACAAACACACTTCTTTCGTGACTTTTCAAGCTTTGAACCTCCGTAACTTCGGCAAATGTGCTTCAAATTCCGTCAAAAATTGATCATAGAATCACCTCAACGAGCTCTTTCACACGACTAAGAAGGCTTCATTGTATCTTGGTGAGTTTTCTAGAAAACGAGTAATTTATGTGCACAAACACACATCTTTCGTGACTTTTCAAGCTTTGAACCTCCGTAACTTCGGCAAATGTGCTTCAAATTCCGTCAAAAATTGATCATAGAATCACCTCAACGAGCTCTTTCACACGACTAAGAAGGCTTCATTGTATCTTGGTGAGTTTTCCAGAAAACGAGTAATTTATGTGCTCAAACACACATCTTTCGTGACCTTTCAAGATTTGAACCTCCGTAACTTCGGCAAATGAGCTCTAAATCGCTTCAAAATTTTACCACAGAATCACCTCGACGAGCTCTTGAACAAGACAAATAAGGCTTCATTGTATCTTGGTGAGTTTTCTAGAAACGAGTAATTTATATGCACAAACACACTTCTTTCGTGACTTTTCAAGCTTTGAACCTCCGTAAATTCGGCAAATGTGCTTCAAATTCCGTCAAAAATTGATCATAGAATCACCTCGTTGAGCTCTTCATCATGACTCAGAAGGCTTCATTGTATCTTGGTGAGTTTTTTAGAAAACGAGTAATTTATGTGCACAAACACACATCTTTCGTGACTTTTCAAGCTTTGAACCTCCGTAACTTCGGCAAATGTGCTTCAAATTCCGTCAAAAATTGATCATAGAATCACCTCAACGAGCTCTTTCACACGACTAAGAAGGCTTCATTGTATCTTGGTGAGTTTTCTAGAAACGAGTAATTTATATGCACAAACACACTTCTTTCGTGACTTTTCAAGCTTTGAACCTCCGTAACTTCGGCAAATGAGCTCCAACTACCTTCAAAATTTGACCACAGAATCACCTCGACGAGCTCGTGAATATGACATATAAGGCTTCATTGTATCTTGGTGAGTTTTCTAGAAAACGAGTAATTTATGTGGTCAAACACACATCTTTCGTGACTTTTCAAGATTTGAACCTCCGTAACTTCGGCAAATGTGCTTCAAATTCCGTCAAAAATTGATCATAGAATCACCTCGTTGAGCTCTTCATCATGACTCAGAAGGCTTCATTGTATCGTGGTGAGTTTTTTAGAAAACGAGTAATTTATGTGCACAAACACACATCTTTCGTGACTTTTCAAGCTTTGAACCTCCGTAACTTCGGCAAATGTGCTTCAAATTCCGTCAAAAATTGATCATAGAATCACCTCAACGAGCTCTTTCACACGACTAAGAAGGCTTCATTGTATCTTGGTGAGTTTTCTAGAAACGAGTAATTTATATGCACAAACACACTTCTTTCGTGACTTTTCAAGCTTTGAACCTCCGTAACTTCGGCAAATGTGCTTCAAATTGCTTAAAAAATTGATCATAGAATCACCTCAACGAGCTCTTTCACACGACTAATAAGGCTTCATTGTATCTTGGTGAGTTTTCTAGAAAACGAGTAATTTATGTGCTCAAACACACATCTTTCGTGACTTTTCAAGATTTGAACCTCCGTAACTTCGGCAAATGTGCTTCAAATTCCGTCAAAAATTGATCATAGAATCACCTAGTTGAGCTCTTCATCATGACTCAGAAGGCTTCATTGTATCTTGGTGAGTTTTTTAGAAAACGAGTAATTTATGTGCACAAACACACATCTTTCGTGACTTTTCAAGCTTTGAACCTCCGTAACTTCGGCAAATGAGCTTCAAATACCTTCAAAATTTGACCACAGAATCACCTCGACGAGCTCGTGAATATGACAAATAAGGCTTCATTGTATCTTGGTGAGTTTTCCAAAACACGAGTAATTTATATGCACAAACACACTTCTTTCGTGCCTTTTCAAGTTTTGAACCACCGTAACTTCGGCAAATGAGCTCCAACTACCTTCAAAATTTGACCACAGAATCACCTCGACGAGCTCGTGAATATGACAAATAAGGCTTCATTGTATCTTGGTGAGTTTTCCAGAAAACGAGTAATTTATGTGCACAAACATACTTCTTTCGTGACTTTTCAAGTTTTGAACCTCCGTAACTTCGGCAAATGAGCTCCAACTACCTTCAAAATTTGACCACAGAATCATCACGGTGAGCTCTTCATCATGACTCATAAGGCTTCATTGTATCTTGGTGAGTTTTCCAGAAAACGAGTAATTTAAGTGCACAAACACACTTCTTTCGTGACTTTTCAAGCTTTGAACCTCCGTAACTTCGGCAAATGTGCTTCAAATTCCGTCAAAAATTGATCATAGAATCACCTCAACGAGCTCTTTCACACGACTAAGAAGGCTTCATTGTATCTTGGTGAGTTTTCTAGAAAACGAGTAATTTATGTGCACAAACACACATCTTTCGTGACTTTTCAAGCTTTGAACCTCCGTAACTTCGGCAAATGTGCTTCAAATTCCGTCAAAAATTGATCATAGAATCACCTCAACGAGCTCTTTCACACGACTAAGAAGGCTTCATTGTATCTTGGTGAGTTTTCTAGAAAACGAGTAATTTATGTGCACAAACACACATCTTTCGTGACTTTTCAAGCTTTGAACCTCCGTAACTTCGGCAAATGAGCTCCAAATCGCTTCAACATTTTACCACAGAATCACCTCGACGAGCTCTTGAACAAGACAAATAAGGCTTCATTGTATCTTGGTGAGTTTTCTAGAAACGAGTAATTTATATGCACAAACACACTTCTTTCGTGACTTTTCAAGCTTTGAACCTCCGTAACTTCGGCAAATGTGCTTCAAATTGCTTAAAAAATTGATCATAGAATCACCTCAACGAGCTCTTTCACACGACTAATAAGGCTTCATTGTATCTTGGTGAGTTTTCTAGAAAACGAGTAATTTATGTGCACAAACACACTTCTTTCGTGACTTTTCAAGCTTTGAACCTCCGTAACTTCGGCAAATGAGGTCCAACTACCTTCAAAATTTGACCACAGAATCATCACGGTGAGCTCTTCATCATGACTCATAAGGCTTCATTGTATCTTGGTGAGTTTTCCAGAAAACGAGTAATTTATGTGCTCAAACACACATCTTTCGTGACTTTTCAAGTTTTGAACCTACGTAACTACGGCAAATGAGGTCCAACTACCTTCAAAATTTGACCACAGAATCATCACGGTGAGCTCTTCATCATGACTCATAAGGCTTCATTGTATCTTGGTGAGTTTTCCAGAAAACGAGTAATTTATGTGCTCAAACACACATCTTTCGTGACTTTTCAAGATTTGAACCTCCGTAACTTCGGCAAATGTGCTTCAAATTCCGTCAAAAATTGATCATAGAATCACCTCAACGAGCTCTTTCACACGACTAAGAAGGCTTCATTGTATCTTGGTGAGTTTTCTAGAAAACGAGTAATTTATGTGCACAAACACACATCTTTCGTGACTTTTCAAGCTTTGAACCTCCGTAACTTCGGCAAATGAGCTCCAAATCGCTTCAACATTTTACCACAGAATCACCTCGACGAGCTCTTGAACAAGACAAATAAGGCTTCATTGTATCTTGGTGAGTTTTCTAGAAACGAGTAATTTATATGCACAAACACACTTCTTTCGTGACTTTTCAAGCTTTGAACCTCCGTAACTTCGGCAAATGTGCTTCAAATTGCTTAAAAAATTGATCATAGAATCACCTCAACGAGCTCTTTCACACGACTAATAAGGCTTCATTGTATCTTGGTGAGTTTTCTAGAAAACGAGTAATTTATATGCACAAACACACTTCTTTCGTGACTTTTCAAGCTTTGAACCTCCGTAACTTCGGCAAATGAGGTCCAACTACCTTCAAAATTTGACCACAGAATCATCACGGTGAGCTCTTCATCATGACTCATAAGGCTTCATTGTATCTTGGTGAGTTTTCCAGAAAACGAGTAATTTATGTGCTCAAACACACATCTTTCGTGACTTTTCAAGTTTTGAACCTACGTAACTACGGCAAATGAGCTCCAACTACCTTCAAAATTTGACCACAGAATCACCTCGACGAGCTCTTTAACATGACAAATAAGGCTTCATTGTATCTTGGTGAGTTTTCCAGAAAACGAGTAATTTATGTGCTCAAACACACATCTTTCGTGACTTTTCAAGATTTGAACCTCCGTAACTTCGGCAAATGTGCTTCAAATTCCGTCAAAAATTGATCATAGAATCACCTCAACGAGCTCTTTCACACGACTAAGAAGGCTTCATTGTATCTTGGTGAGTTTTCTAGAAAACGAGTAATTTATGTGCACAAACACACATCTTTCGTGACTTTTCAAGCTTTGAACCTCCGTAACTTCGGCAAATGAGCTCCAACTACCTTCAAAATTTGACCACAGAATCACCTCGACGAGCTCTTTAACATGACAAATAAGGCTTCATTGTATCTTGGTGAGATTTCCAGAAAACGAGTAATTTATGTGCTCAAACACACATCTTTCGTGACTTTTCAAGTTTTGAACCTACGTAACTACGGCAAATGAGCTCCAACTACCTTCAAAATTTGACCACAGAATCACCTCGACGAGTAATTTAACACGACTAATAAGGCTTCATTGTATCTTGGTGAGTTTTCCAGAAAACGAGTAATTTATGTGCACAAACACACTTCTTTCGTGACTTTTCAAGTTTTGAACCTCCGTAACTTCGGCAAATGAGCTCCAACTACCTTCAAAATTTGACCACAGAATCACCTCGACGAGTAATTTAACACGACTAATAAGGCTTCATTGTATCTTGGTGAGTTTTCTAGAAAACGAGTAATTTATGTGCACAAACACACTTCTTTCGTGACTTTTCAAGCTTTGAACCTCCGTAACTTCGGCAAATGAGGTCCAACTACCTTCAAAATTTGACCACAGAATCATCACGGTGAGCTCTTCATCATGACTCATAAGGCTTCATTGTATCTTGGTGAGTTTTCCAGAAAACGAGTAATTTATGTGCTCAAACACACATCTTTCGTGACTTTTCAAGTTTTGAACCTACGTAACTACGGCAAATGAGCTCCAACTACCTTCAAAATTTGACCACAGAATCACCTCGACGTGCTCTTTAACATGACAAATAAGGCTTCATTATATCTTGGTGAGTTTTCCAGCAAACGAGTAATTTATGTGCACAAACATACTTCATTCGTGACTTTTCAAGTTTTGAACCTCCGTAACTTCGGCAAATGAGCTCCAACTACCTTCAAAATTTGACCACAGAATCACCTCGACGAGTAATTTAACACGACTAATAAGGCTTCATTGTATCTTGGTGAGTTTTCTAGAAAACGAGTAATTTATGTGCTGAAACACACATGTTTCGTGACTTTTCAAGTTTTGAACCTACGTAACTTCGGCAAATGAGCTACAACTACCTTCAAAATTTGACCACAGAATCACCTCGACGAGCTCTTTAACATGACAAATAAGTCTTCATTGTATCTTGGTGAGTTTTCCAGAAAACGAGTAATTTATGTGCACAAACACACTTCTTTCGTGACTTTTCAAGCTATGAACCTACGTAACTTCGGCAAATGAGCTCCAACTACCTTCAAAATTTGACCACAGAATCACCTCGACGAGTAATTTAACACGACTAATAAGGCTTCATTGTATCTTGGTGAGTTTTCCAGAAAACGAGTAATTTATGTGCACAAACACACTTCTTTCGTGACTTTTCAAGCTATGAACCTACGTAACTTCGGCAAATGAGCTACAACTACCTTCAAAATTTGACCACAGAATCACCTCGACGAGTAATTTAACACGACTAATAAGGCTTCATTGTATCTTGGTGAGTTTTCCAAAAAACGAGTAATTTATATGCACAAACACACTTCTTTCGTGACTTTTCAAGTTTTGAACCTCCGTAACTTCGGCAAATGAGCTCCAACTACCTTCAAAATTTGACCACAGAATCATCACGGTGAGCTCTTCATCATGACTCATACGGCTTCATTGTATCTTGGTGAGTTTTCCAGAAAACGAGTAATTTATGTGCACAAACACACTTCTTTCGTGACTTTTCAAGTTATGAACCTACGTAACTTCGGCAAATGAGCTCCAACTACCTTCAAAATTTGACCACAGAATCACCTCGACGAACTCTTTAAGATGACAAATAAGGCTTCATTGTATCTTGGTGAGTTTTCTAGAAAACGAGTAATTTATGTGCTCAAACACACATCTTTCGTGACTTTTCAAGTTTTGAACCTACGTAACTTCCGCAAATGAGCTCCAACTACCTTCAAAATTTGACCACAGAATCACCTCGACGAGTAATTTAACAAGACAAATAAGGCTTCATTGTATCTTGGTGAGTTTTCCAGAAAACGAGTAATTTATGTGCACAAACACACTTCTTTCGTGACTTTTCAAGCTTTGAACCTCCGTAACTTCGGCAAATGAGCTTCAAATACCTTCAAAATTTTACCACAGAATCACCTCGACGAGCTCGTGAATATGACAAATAAGGCTTCATTGTATCTTGGTGAGTTTTCCAAAAAACGAGTAATTTATATGCACAAACACACTTCTTTCGTGACTTTTCAAGCTATGAACCTACGTAACTTCGGCAAATGAGCTCCAACTACCTTCAAAATTTGACCACAGAATCACCTCGACGAGTAATTTAACACGACTAATAAGGCTTCATTGTATCTTGGTGAGTTTTCCAGAAAACGAGTAATTTATGTGCACAAACACACTTCTTTCGTGACTTTTCAAGCTATGAACCTACGTAACTTCGGCAAATGAGCTACAACTACCTTCAAAATTTGACCACAGAATCACCTCGACGAGTAATTTAACACGACTAATAAGGCTTCATTGTATCTTGGTGAGTTTTCCAAAAAACGAGTAATTTATATGCACAAACACACTTCTTTCGTGACTTTTCAAGCTTTGAACCTCCGTAACTTCGGCAAATGAGCTCCAACTACCTTCAAAATTTGACCACAGAATCACCTCGACGAGCTCTTTAACATGACAAATAAGGCTTCATTGTATCTTGGTGAGTTTTCCAGAAAACGAGTAATTTAAGTGCACAAACACACTTCTTTCGTGACTTTTCAAGCTTTGAACCTCCGTAACTTCGGCAAATGAGCTTCAAATACCTTCAAAATTTTACCACAGAATCACCTCGACGAGCTCGTGAATATGACAAATAAGGCTTCATTGTATCTTGGTGAGTTTTCCAAAAAACGAGTAATTTATATGCACAAACACACTTCTTTCGTGACTTTTCAAGCTTTGAACCTCCGTAACTTCGGCAAATGTGCTTCAAATTCCGTCAAAAATTGATCATAGAATCACCTCAACGAGCTCTTTCACACGACTAAGAAGGCTTCATTGTATCTTGGTGAGTTTTCTAGAAAACGAGTAATTTATGTGCACAAACACACATCTTTCGTGACTTTTCAAGCTTTGAACCTCCGTAACTTCGGCAAATGAGCTTCAAATACCTTCAAAATTTTACCACAGAATCACCTCGACGAGCTCGTGAATATGACAAATAAGGCTTCATTGTATCTTGGTGAGTTTTCCAAAAAACGAGTAATTTATATGCACAAACACACTTCTTTCGTGACTTTTCAAGCTATGAACCTACGTAACTTCGGCAAATGAGCTCCAACTACCTTCAAAATTTGACCACAGAATCACCTCGACGAGTAATTTAACACGACTAATAAGGCTTCATTGTATCTTGGTGAGTTTTCTAGAAAACGAGTAATTTATGTGCTGAAACACACATGTTTCGTGACTTTTCAAGTTTTGAACCTAGGTAACTTCGGCAAATGAGCTACAACTACCTTCAAAATTTGACCACAGAATCACCTCGACGAGCTCTTTAACATGACAAATAAGTCTTCATTGTATCTTGGTGAGTTTTCCAGAAAACGAGTAATTTATGTGCACAAACACACTTCTTTCGTGACTTTTCAAGCTATGAACCTCCGTAACTTCGGCAAATGAGCTACAACTACCTTCAAAATTTGACCACAGAATCACCTCGACGAGCTCTTTAAAATGACAAATAAGGCTTCATTGTATCTTGGTGAGTTTTCCAGAAAACGAGTAATTTATGTGCACAAACATACTTCTTTCGTGACTTTTCAAGTTTTGAACCTCCGTAGCTTCGGCAAATGAGCTTTAACTACCTTCAAAATTTGACCACAGAATCACCTCGACGAGTAATTTAACACGACTAATAAGGCTTCGTTGTATCTTGGTGAGTTTTCTAGAAAACGAGTAATTTATGTGCACAAACACACTTCTTTCGTGACTTTTCAAGCTTTGAACCTCCGTAACTTCGGCAAATGAGGTCCAACTACCTTCAAAATTTGACCACAGAATCATCACGGTGAGCTCTTCATCATGACTCATAAGGCTTCATTGTATCTTGGTGAGTTTTCCAGAAAACGAGTAATTTATGTGCTCAAACACACATCTTTCGTGACTTTTCAAGTTTTGAACCTACGTAACTACGGCAAATGAGCTCCAACTACCTTCAAAATTTGACCACAGAATCACCTCGACGAGCTCTTTAACATGACAAATAAGGCTTCATTATATCTTGGTGAGTTTTCCAGCAAACGAGTAATTTATGTGCACAAACATACTTCATTCGTTACTTTTCAAGTTTTGAACCTCCGTAACTTAGGCAAATGAGCTCCAACTACCTTCAAAATTTGACCACAGAATCACCTCGACGAGTAATTTAACACGACTAATAAGGCTTCATTGTATCTTGGTGAGTTTTCTAGAAAACGAGTAATTTATGTGCTGAAACACACATGTTTCGTGACTTTTCAAGTTTTGAACCTAGGTAACTTCGGCAAATGAGCTACAACTACCTTCAAAATTTGACCACAGAATCACCTCGACGAGCTCTTTAACATGACAAATAAGTCTTCATTGTATCTTGGTGAGTTTTCCAGAAAACGAGTAATTTATGTGCACAAACACACTTCTTTCGTGACTTTTCAAGCTATGAACCTACGTAACTTCGGCAAATGAGCTCCAACTACCTTCAAAATTTGACCACAGAATCACCTCGACGAGTAATTTAACACGACTAATAAGGCTTCATTGTATCTTGGTGAGTTTTCCAGAAAACGAGTAATTTATGTGCACAAACACACTTCTTTCGTGACTTTTCAAGTTTTGAACCTCCGTAACTTCGGCAAATGAGCTCCAACTACCTTCAAAATTTGACCACAGAATCACCTCGACGAGTAATTTAACACGACTAATAAGGCTTCATTGTATCTTGGTGAGTTTTCCAGAAAACGAGTAATTTATGTGCACAAACATACTTCTGTCGTGACTTTTCAAGTTTTGAACCTCCGTAACTTCGGCAAATGAGCTCCAACTACCTTCAAAATTTGACCACAGAATCACCTCGACGAGTAATTTAACACGACTAATAAGGCTTCATTGTATCTTGGTGAGTTTTCTAGAAAACGAGTAATTTATGTGCACAAACACACTTCTTTCGTGACTTTTCAAGCTTTGAACCTCCGTAACTTCGGCAAATGAGGTCCAACTACCTTCAAAATTTGACCACAGAATCATCACGGTGAGCTCTTCATCATGACTCATAAGGCTTCATTGTATCTTGGTGAGTTTTCCAGAAAACGAGTAATTTATGTGCTCAAACACACATCTTTCGTGACTTTTCAAGTTTTGAACCTACGTAACTACGGCAAATGAGCTCCAACTACCTTCAAAATTTGACCACAGAATCACCTCGACGAGCTCTTTAACATGACAAATAAGGCTTCATTATATCTTGGTGAGTTTTCCAGCAAACGAGTAATTTATGTGCACAAACATACTTCATTCGTGACTTTTCAAGTTTTGAACCTCCGTAACTTCGGCAAATGAGCTCCAACTACCTTCAAAATTTGACCACAGAATCACCTCGACGAGTAATTTAACACGACTAATAAGGCTTCATTGTATCTTGGTGAGTTTTCCAAAAAACGAGTAATTTATATGCACAAACACACTTCTTTCGTGACTTTTCAAGCTTTGAACCTCCGTAACTTCGGCAAATGTGCTTCAAATTCCGTCAAAAATTGATCATAGAATCACCTCAACGAGCTCTTTCACACGACTAAGAAGGCTTCATTGTATCTTGGTGAGTTTTCTAGAAAACGAGTAATTTATGTGCACAAACACACATCTTTCGTGACTTTTCAAGCTTTGAACCTCCGTAACTTCGGCAAATGAGCTCCAAATCGCTTCAACATTTTACCACAGAATCACCTCGACGAGCTCTTTAACATGACAAATAAGGCTTCATTGTATCTTGGTGAGTTTTCCAAAAAACGAGTAATTTATATGCACAAACACACTTCTTTCGTGACTTTTCAAGCTTTGAACCTCCGTAACTTCGGCAAATGTGCTTCAAATTCCGTCAAAAATTGATCATAGAATCACCTCAACGAGCTCTTTCACACGACTAAGAAGGCTTCATTGTATCTTGGTGAGTTTTCTAGAAAACGAGTAATTTATATGCACAAACACACTTCTTTCGTGACTTTTCAAGCTTTGAACCTCCGTAACTTCGGCAAATGTGCTTCAAATTCCGTCAAAAATTGATCATAGAATCACCTCAACGAGCTCTTTCACACGACTAATAAGGCTTCATTGTATCTTGGCGAGTTTTCTAGAAAACGAGTAATTTATGTGCTCAAACACACATCTTTCGTGACTTTTCAAGATTTGAACCTCCGTAACTTCGGCAAATGTGCTTCAAATTCCGTCAAAAATTGATCATAGAATCACCTAGTTGAGCTCTTCATCATGACTCAGAAGGCTTCATTGTATCTTGGTGAGTTTTCCAGAAAACGAGTAATTTATGTGCACAAACATACTTCTTTCGTGACTTTTCAAGTTTTGAACCTCCGTAACTTCGGCAAATGAGCTCCAACTACCTTCAAAATTTGACCACAGAATCACCTCGACGAGCTCTTTAACATGACAAATAAGGCTTCATTGTATCTTGGTGAGTTTTCCAGAAAACGAGTAATTTATGTGCTCAAACACACATCTTTCGTGACTTTTCAAGTTTTGAACCTACGTAACTACGGCAAATGAGCTCCAACTACCTTCAAAATTTGACCACAGAATCACCTCGACGAGCTCTTTAACATGACAAATAAGGCTTCATTGTATCTTGGTGAGTTTTCCAGAAAACGAGTAATTTATGTGCTCAAACACACATCTTTCGTGACTTTTCAAGTTTTGAACCTACGTAACTACGGCAAATGAGCTCCAACTACCTTCAAAATTTGACCACAGAATCACCTCGACGAGCTCTTTAACATGACAAATAAGGCTTCATTGTATCTTGGTGAGTTTTCCAGCAAACGAGTAATTTATGTGCACAAACATACTTCATTCGTGACTTTTCAAGTTTTGAACCTCCGTAACTTCGGCAAATGAGCTCCAACTACCTTCAAAATTTGACCACAGAATCGCCTCGACGAGTAATTTAACACGACTAATAAGGCTTCATTGTATCTTGGTGAGTTTTCTAGAAAACGAGTAATTTATGTGCTGAAACACACATGTTTCGTGACTTTTCAAGTTTTGAACCTAGGTAACTTCGGCAAATGAGCTACAACTACCTTCAAAATTTGACCACAGAATCACCTCGACGAGCTCTTTAACATGACAAATAAGTCTTCATTGTATCTTGGTGAGTTTTCCAGAAAACGAGTAATTTATGTGCACAAACACACTTCTTTCGTGACTTTTCAAGCTATGAACCTCCGTAACTTCGGCAAATGAGCTACAACTACCTTCAAAATTTGACCACAGAATCACCTCGACGAGCTCTTTAAAATGACAAATAAGGCTTCATTGTATCTTGGTGAGTTTTCCAGAAAACGAGTAATTTATGTGCACAAACATACTTCTTTCGTGACTTTTCAAGTTTTGAACCTCCGTAACTTCGGCAAATGAGCTCCAACTACCTTCAAAATTTGACCACAGAATCACCTCGACGAGTAATTTAACACGACTAATAAGGCTTCATTGTATCTTGGTGAGTTTTCTAGAAAACGAGTAATTTATGTGCACAAACACACTTCTTTCGTGACTTTTCAAGCTTTGAACCTCCGTAACTTCGGCAAATGAGGTCCAACTACCTTCAAAATTTGACCACAGAATCATCACGGTGAGCTCTTCATCATGACTCATAAGGCTTCATTGTATCTTGGTGAGTTTTCCAGAAAACGAGTAATTTATGTGCTCAAACACACATCTTTCGTGACTTTTCAAGTTTTGAACCTACGTAACTACGGCAAATGAGCTCCAACTACCTTCAAAATTTGACCACAGAATCACCTCGACGAGCTCTTTAACATGACAAATAAGGCTTCATTATATCTTGGTGAGTTTTCCAGCAAACGAGTAATTTATGTGCACAAACATACTTCATTCGTTACTTTTCAAGTTTTGAACCTCCGTAACTTAGGCAAATGAGCTCCAACTACCTTCAAAATTTGACCACAGAATCACCTCGACGAGTAATTTAACACGACTAATAAGGCTTCATTGTATCTTGGTGAGTTTTCTAGAAAACGAGTAATTTATGTGCTGAAACACACATGTTTCGTGACTTTTCAAGTTTTGAACCTAGGTAACTTCGGCAAATGAGCTACAACTACCTTCAAAATTTGACCACAGAATCACCTCGACGAGCTCTTTAACATGACAAATAAGTCTTCATTGTATCTTGGTGAGTTTTCCAGAAAACGAGTAATTTATGTGCACAAACACACTTCTTTCGTGACTTTTCAAGCTATGAACCTACGTAACTTCGGCAAATGAGCTCCAACTACCTTCAAAATTTGACCACAGAATCACCTCGACGAGTAATTTAACACGACTAATAAGGCTTCATTGTATCTTGGTGAGTTTTCTAGAAAACGAGTAATTTATGTGCACAAACACACTTCTTTCGTGACTTTTCAAGCTTTGAACCTCCGTAACTTCGGCAAATGAGCTACAACTACCTTCAAAATTTGACCACAGAATCACCTCGACGAGCTCTTTAAAATGACAAATAAGGCTTCATTGTATCTTGGTGAGTTTTCCAGAAAACGAGTAATTTATGTGCACAAACATACTTCTGTCGTGACTTTTCAAGTTTTGAACCTCCGTAACTTCGGCAAATGAGCTCCAACTACCTTCAAAATTTGACCACAGAATCACCTCGACGAGTAATTTAACACGACTAATAAGGCTTCATTGTATCTTGGTGAGTTTTCTAGAAAACGAGTAATTTATGTGCACAAACACACTTCTTTCGTGACTTTTCAAGCTTTGAACCTCCGTAACTTCGGCAAATGAGGTCCAACTACCTTCAAAATTTGACCACAGAATCATCACGGTGAGCTCTTCATCATGACTCATAAGGCTTCATTGTATCTTGGTGAGTTTTCCAGAAAACGAGTAATTTATGTGCTCAAACACACATCTTTCGTGACTTTTCAAGTTTTGAACCTACGTAACTACGGCAAATGAGCTCCAACTACCTTCAAAATTTGACCACAGAATCACCTCGACGAGCTCTTTAACATGACAAATAAGGCTTCATTATATCTTGGTGAGTTTTCCAGCAAACGAGTAATTTATGTGCACAAACATACTTCATTCGTTACTTTTCAAGTTTTGAACCTCCGTAACTTAGGCAAATGAGCTCCAACTACCTTCAAAATTTGACCACAGAATCACCTCGACGAGTAATTTAACACGACTAATAAGGCTTCATTGTATCTTGGTGAGTTTTCTAGAAAACGAGTAATTTATGTGCTGAAACACACATGTTTCGTGACTTTTCAAGTTTTGAACCTAGGTAACTTCGGCAAATGAGCTACAACTACCTTCAAAATTTGACCACAGAATCACCTCGACGAGCTCTTTAACATGACAAATAAGTCTTCATTGTATCTTGGTGAGTTTTCCAGAAAACGAGTAATTTATGTGCACAAACACACTTCTTTCGTGACTTTTCAAGCTATGAACCTACGTAACTTCGGCAAATGAGCTCCAACTACCTTCAAAATTTGACCACAGAATCACCTCGACGAGTAATTTAACACGACTAATAAGGCTTCATTATATCTTGGTGAGTTTTCCAGAAAACGAGTAATTTATGTGCACAAACACACTTCTTTCGTGACTTTTCAAGTTTTGAACCTCCGTAACTTCGGCAAATGAGCTCCAACTACCTTCAAAATTTGACCACAGAATCACCTCGACGAGTAATTTAACACGACTAATAAGGCTTCATTGTATCTTGGTGAGTTTTCTAGAAAACGAGTAATTTATGTGCACAAACACACTTCTTTCGTGACTTTTCAAGCTTTGAACCTCCGTAACTTCGGCAAATGAGCTACAACTACCTTCAAAATTTGACCACAGAATCACCTCGACGAGCTCTTTAAAATGACAAATAAGGCTTCATTGTATCTTGGTGAGTTTTCCAGAAAACGAGTAATTTATGTGCACAAACATACTTCTGTCGTGACTTTTCAAGTTTTGAACCTCCGTAACTTCGGCAAATGAGCTCCAACTACCTTCAAAATTTGACCACAGAATCACCTCGACGAGTAATTTAACACGACTAATAAGGCTTCATTGTATCTTGGTGAGTTTTCTAGAAAACGAGTAATTTATGTGCACAAACACACTTCTTTCGTGACTTTTCAAGCTTTGAACCTCCGTAACTTCGGCAAATGAGGTCCAACTACCTTCAAAATTTGACCACAGAATCATCACGGTGAGCTCTTCATCATGACTCATAAGGCTTCATTGTATCTTGGTGAGTTTTCCAGAAAACGAGTAATTTATGTGCTCAAACACACATCTTTCGTGACTTTTCAAGTTTTGAACCTACGTAACTACGGCAAATGAGCTCCAACTACCTTCAAAATTTGACCACAGAATCACCTCGACGAGCTCTTTAACATGACAAATAAGGCTTCATTATATCTTGGTGAGTTTTCCAGCAAACGAGTAATTTATGTGCACAAACATACTTCATTCGTGACTTTTCAAGTTTTGAACCTCCGTAACTTCGGCAAATGAGCTCCAACTACCTTCAAAATTTGACCACAGAATCACCTCGACGAGTAATTTAACACGACTAATAAGGCTTCATTGTATCTTGGTGAGTTTTCTAGAAAACGAGTAATTTATGTGCTGAAACACACATGTTTCGTGACTTTTCAAGTTTTGAACCTACGTAACTTCGGCAAATGAGCTACAACTACCTTCAAAATTTGACCACAGAATCACCACGACGAGCTCTTTAACATGACAAATAAGTCTTCATTGTATCTTGGTGAGTTTTCCAGAAAACGAGTAATTTATGTGCACAAACACACTTCTTTCGTGACTTTTCAAGCTATGAACCTACGTAACTTCGGCAAATGAGCTCCAACTACCTTCAAAATTTGACCACAGAATCACCTCGACGAGTAATTTAACACGACTAATAAGGCTTCATTGTATCTTGGTGAGTTTTCCAGAAAACGAGTAATTTATGTGCACAAACACACTTCTTTCGTGACTTTTCAAGCTATGAACCTACGTAACTTCGGCAAATGAGCTACAACTACCTTCAAAATTTGACCACAGAATCACCTCGACGAGTAATTTAACACGACTAATAAGGCTTCATTGTATCTTGGTGAGTTTTCCAAAAAACGAGTAATTTATATGCACAAACACACTTCTTTCGTGACTTTTCAAGCTTTGAACCTCCGTAACTTCGGCAAATGAGCTCCAACTACCTTCAAAATTTGACCACAGAATCATCACGGTGAGCTCTTCATCATGACTCATACGGCTTCATTGTATCTTGGTGAGTTTTCCAGAAAACGAGTAATTTATGTGCACAAACACACTTCTTTCGTGACTTTTCAAGCTATGAACTTACGTAACTTCGGCAAATGAGCTCCAACTACCTTCAAAATTTGACCACAGAATCACCTCGACGAACTCTTTAAGATGACAAATAAGGCTTCATTGTATCTTGGTGAGTTTTCTAGAAAACGAGTAATTTATGTGCTCAAACACACATCTTTCGTGACTTTTCAAGTTTTGAACCTACGTAACTTCCGCAAATGAGCTCCAACTACCTTCAAAATTTGACCACAGAATCACCTCGACGAACTCTTCATCATGACTCATAAGGCTTCATTGTATCTTGGTGAGTTTTCCAGCAAACGAGTAATTTATGTGCACAAACATACTTCATTCGTTACTTTTCAAGTTTTGAACCTCCGTAACTTAGGCAAATGAGCTCCAACTACCTTCAAAATTTGACCACAGAATCACCTCGACGAGTAATTTAACACGACTAATAAGGCTTCATTGTATCTTGGTGAGTTTTCTAGAAAACGAGTAATTTATGTGCTGAAACACACATGTTTCGTGACTTTTCAAGTTTTGAACCTAGGTAACTTCGGCAAATGAGCTACAACTACCTTCAAAATTTGACCACAGAATCACCTCGACGAGCTCTTTAACATGACAAATAAGTCTTCATTGTATCTTGGTGAGTTTTCCAGAAAACGAGTAATTTATGTGCACAAACACACTTCTTTCGTGACTTTTCAAGCTATGAACCTACGTAACTTCGGCAAATGAGCTCCAACTACCTTCAAAATTTGACCACAGAATCACCTCGACGAGTAATTTAACACGACTAATAAGGCTTCATTATATCTTGGTGAGTTTTCCAGAAAACGAGTAATTTATGTGCACAAACACACTTCTTTCGTGACTTTTCAAGTTTTGAACCTCCGTAACTTCGGCAAATGAGCTCCAACTACCTTCAAAATTTGACCACAGAATCACCTCGACGAGTAATTTAACACGACTAATAAGGCTTCATTGTATCTTGGTGAGTTTTCTAGAAAACGAGTAATTTATGTGCACAAACACACTTCTTTCGTGACTTTTCAAGCTTTGAACCTCCGTAACTTCGGCAAATGAGCTACAACTACCTTCAAAATTTGACCACAGAATCACCTCGACGAGCTCTTTAAAATGACAAATAAGGCTTCATTGTATCTTGGTGAGTTTTCCAGAAAACGAGTAATTTATGTGCACAAACATACTTCTGTCGTGACTTTTCAAGTTTTGAACCTCCGTAACTTCGGCAAATGAGCTCCAACTACCTTCAAAATTTGACCACAGAATCACCTCGACGAGTAATTTAACACGACTAATAAGGCTTCATTGTATCTTGGTGAGTTTTCTAGAAAACGAGTAATTTATGTGCTCAAACACACATCTTTCGTGACTTTTCAAGTTTTGAACCTACGTAACTTCGGCAAATGAGCTCCAACTACCTTCAAAATTTGACCACAGAATCACCTCGACGAGCTCTTTAACATGACAAATAAGGCTTCATTGTATCTTGGTGAGTTTTCCAGAAAACGAGTAATTTATGTGCACAAACATACTTCTTTCGTGACTTTTCAAGTTTTGAACCTCCGTAACATCGGCAAATGAGCTCCAACTACCTTCAAAATTTGACCACAGAATCATCACGGTGAGCTCTTCATCATGACTCATAAGGCTTCATTGTATCTTGGTGAGTTTTCCAGAAAACGAGTAATTTATGTGCTCAAACACACATCTTTCGTGACTTTTCAAGTTTTGAACCTACGTAACTACGGCAAATGAGCTCCAACTACCTTCAAAATTTGACCACAGTATCACCTCGACGAGCTCTTTAACATGACAAATAAGGCTTCATTGTATCTTGGTGAGTTTTCCAGCAAACGAGTAATTTATGTGCACAAACATACTTCATTCGTGACTTTTCAAGTTTTGAACCTCCGTAACTTCGGCAAATGAGCTCCAACTACCTTCAAAATTTGACCACAGAATCACCTCGACGAGTAATTTAACACGACTAATAAGGCTTCATTGTATCTTGGTGAGTTTTCTAGAAAACGAGTAATTTATGTGCTGAAACACACATGTTTCGTGACTTTTCAAGTTTTGAACCTACGTAACTTCGGCAAATGAGCTACAACTACCTTCAAAATTTGACCACAGCATCACCTCGACGAGCTCTTTAACATGACAAATAAGGCTTCATTGTATCTTGGTGAGTTTTCCAGAAAACGAGTAATTTATGTGCACAAACACACTTCTTTCGTGACTTTTCAAGCTATGAACCTACGTAACTTCGGCAAATGAGCTCCAACTACCTTCAAAATTTGACCACAGAATCACCTCGACGAGTAATTTAACACGACTAATAAGGCTTCATTGTATCTTGGTGAATTTTCCAGAAAACGAGTAATTTATGTGCACAAACACACTTCTTTCGTGACTTTTCAAGCTATGAACCTACGTAACTTCGGCAAATGAGCTACAACTACCTTCAAAATTTGACCACAGAATCACCTCGACGAGTAATTTAACACGACTAATAAGGCTTCATTGTATCTTGGTGAGTTTTCCAAAAAACGAGTAATTTATATGCACAAACACACTTCTTTCGTGACTTTTCAAGCTTTGAACCTCCGTAACTTCGGCAAATGAGCTCCAACTACCTTCAAAATTTGACCACAGAATCATCACGGTGAGCTCTTCATCATGACTCATAAGGCTTCATTGTATCTTGGTGAGTTTTCCAGAAAACGAGTAATTTATGTGCACAAACACACTTCTTTCGTGACTTTTCAAGCTATGAACCTACGTAACTTCGGCAAATGAGCTCCAACTACCTTCAAAATTTGACCACAGAATCACCTCGACGAACTCTTTAACATGACAAATAAGGCTTCATTGTATCTTGGTGAGTTTTCTAGAAAACGAGTAATTTATGTGCTCAAACACACATCTTTCGTGACTTTTCAAGTTTTGAACCTACGTAACTTCGGCAAATGAGCTCCAACTACCTTCAAAATTTGACCACAGAATCACCTCGACGAGCTCTTTAACATGACAAATAAGGCTTCATTGTATCTTGGTGAGTTTTCCAGAAAACGAGTAATTTATGTGCACAAACATACTTCTTTCGTGACTTTTCAAGTTTTGAACCTCCGTAACTTCGGCAAATGAGCTCCAACTACCTTCAAAATTTGACCACAGAATCACCTCGACGAGTAATTTAACACGACTAATAAGGCTTCATTGTATCTTGGTGAGTTTTCTAGAAAACGAGTAATTTATGTGCACAAACACACTTCTTTCGTGACTTTTCAAGCTTTGAACCTCCGTAACTTCGGCAAATGAGGTCCAACTACCTTCAAAATTTGACCACAGAATCATCACGGTGAGCTCTTCATCATGACTCATAAGGCTTCATTGTATCTTGGTGAGTTTTCCAGAAAACGAGTAATTTATGTGCTCAAACACACATCTTTCGTGACTTTTCAAGTTTTGAACCTACGTAACTACGGCAAATGAGCTCCAACTACCTTCAAAATTTGACCACAGAATCACCTCGACGAGTAATTTAACACGACTAATAAGGCTTCATTGTATCTTGGTGAGTTTTCTAGAAAACGAGTAATTTATGTGCTGAAACACACATGTTTCGTGACTTTTCAAGTTTTGAACCTCCGTAACTTCGGCAAATGTGCTTCAAATTGCTTAAAAAATTGATCATAGAATCACCTCAACGAGCTCTTTTAAACGACTAAGAAGGCTTCATTGTATCTTGGTGAGTTTTCCAGAAAACGAGTAATTTATGTGCTCAAACACACATCTTTCGTGACTTTTCAGGTTTTGAACCTACGTAACTACGGCAAATGAGCTCCAACTACCTTCAAAATTTGACCACAGTATCACCTCGACGAGCTCTTTAACATGACAAATAAGGCTTCATTGTATCTTGGTGAGTTTTCCAGCAAACGAGTAATTTATGTGCACAAACATACTTCATTCGTGACTTTTCAAGTTTTGAACCTCCGTAACTTCGGCAAATGAGCTCCAACTACCTTCAAAATTTGACCACAGAATCACCTCGACGAGTAATTTAACACGACTAATAAGGCTTCATTGTATCTTGGTGAGTTTTCCAGAAAACGAGTAATTTATGTGCTCAAACACACATCTTTCGTGACTTTTCAAGTTTTGAACCTACGTAACTACGGCAAATGAGCTCCAACTACCTTCAAAATTTGACCACAGTATCACCTCGACGAGCTCTTTAACATGACAAATAAGGCTTCATTGTATCTTGGTGAGTTTTCCAGCAAACGAGTAATTTATGTGCACAAACATACTTCATTCGTGACTTTTCAAGTTTTGAACCTCCGTAACTTCGGCAAATGAGCTCCAACTACCTTCAAAATTTGACCACAGAATCACCTCGACGAGTAATTTAACACGACTAATAAGGCTTCATTGTATCTTGGTGAGTTTTCTAGAAAACGAGTAATTTATGTGCTGAAACACACATGTTTCGTGACTTTTCAAGTTTTGAACCTACGTAACTTCGGCAAATGAGCTACAACTACCTTCAAAATTTGACCACAGCATCACCTCGACGAGCTCTTTAACATGACAAATAAGGCTTCATTGTATCTTGGTGAGTTTTCCAGAAAACGAGTAATTTATGTGCACAAACACACTTCTTTCGTGACTTTTCAAGCTATGAACCTACGTAACTTCGGCAAATGAGCTCCAACTACCTTCAAAATTTGACCACAGAATCACCTCGACGAGTAATTTAACACGACTAATAAGGCTTCATTGTATCTTGGTGAATTTTCCAGAAAACGAGTAATTTATGTGCACAAACACACTTCTTTCGTGACTTTTCAAGCTATGAACCTACGTAACTTCGGCAAATGAGCTACAACTACCTTCAAAATTTGACCACAGAATCACCTCGACGAGTAATTTAACACGACTAATAAGGCTTCATTGTATCTTGGTGAGTTTTCCAAAAAACGAGTAATTTATATGCACAAACACACTTCTTTCGTGACTTTTCAAGCTTTGAACCTCCGTAACTTCGGCAAATGAGCTCCAACTACCTTCAAAATTTGACCACAGAATCATCACGGTGAGCTCTTCATCATGACTCATAAGGCTTCATTGTATCTTGGTGAGTTTTCCAGAAAACGAGTAATTTATGTGCACAAACACACTTCTTTCGTGACTTTTCAAGCTATGAACCTACGTAACTTCGGCAAATGAGCTCCAACTACCTTCAAAATTTGACCACAGAATCACCTCGACGAACTCTTTAACATGACAAATAAGGCTTCATTGTATCTTGGTGAGTTTTCTAGAAAACGAGTAATTTAAGTGCTCAAACACACATCTTTCGTGACTTTTCAAGTTTTGAACCTACGTAACTTCGGCAAATGAGCTCCAACTACCTTCAAAATTTGACCACAGAATCACCTCGACGAGTAATTTAACAAGACAAATAAGGCTTCATTGTATCTTGGTGAGTTTTCTAGAAACGAGTAATTTATATGCACAAACACACTTCTTTCGTGACTTTTCAAGCTATGAACCTACGTAACTTCGGAAAATGAGCTCCAACTACCTTCAAAATTTGACCACAGAATCACCTCGACGAACTCTTTAACATGACAAATAAGGCTTCATTGTATCTTGGTGAGTTTTCTAGAAAACGAGTAATTTATGTGCTCAAACACACATCTTTCGTGACTTTTCAAGTTTTGAACCTACGTAACTTCGGCAAATGAGCTCCAACTACCTTCAAAATTTGACCACAGAATCACCTCGACGAGCTCTTTAACATGACAAATAAGGCTTCATTGTATCTTGGTGAGTTTTCCAGAAAACGAGTAATTTATGTGCACAAACATACTTCTTTCGTGACTTTTCAAGTTTTGAACCTCCGTAACTTCGGCAAATGAGCTCCAACTACCTTCAAAATTTGACCACAGAATCACCTCGACGAGTAATTTAACACGACTAATAAGGCTTCATTGTATCTTGGTGAGTTTTCTAGAAAACGAGTAATTTATGTGCACAAACACACTTCTTTCGTGACTTTTCAAGCTTTGAACCTCCGTAACTTCGGCAAATGAGGTCCAACTACCTTCAAAATTTGACCACAGAATCATCACGGTGAGCTCTTCATCATGACTCATAAGGCTTCATTGTATCTTGGTGAGTTTTCCAGAAAACGAGTAATTTATGTGCTCAAACACACATCTTTCGTGACTTTTCAAGTTTTGAACCTACGTAACTACGGCAAATGAGCTCCAACTACCTTCAAAATTTGACCACAGAATCACCTCGACGAGTAATTTAACACGACTAATAAGGCTTCATTGTATCTTGGTGAGTTTTCTAGAAAACGAGTAATTTATGTGCTGAAACACACATGTTTCGTGACTTTTCAAGTTTTGAACCTCCGTAACTTCGGCAAATGTGCTTCAAATTGCTTAAAAAATTGATCATAGAATCACCTCAACGAGCTCTTTTAAACGACTAAGAAGGCTTCATTGTATCTTGGTGAGTTTTCCAGAAAACGAGTAATTTATGTGCTCAAACACACATCTTTCGTGACTTTTCAAGTTTTGAACCTACGTAACTACGGCAAATGAGCTCCAACTACCTTCAAAATTTGACCACAGTATCACCTCGACGAGCTCTTTAACATGACAAATAAGGCTTCATTGTATCTTGGTGAGTTTTCCAGCAAACGAGTAATTTATGTGCACAAACATACTTCATTCGTGACTTTTCAAGTTTTGAACCTCCGTAACTTCGGCAAATGAGCTCCAACTACCTTCAAAATTTGACCACAGAATCACCTCGACGAGTAATTTAACACGACTAATAAGGCTTCATTGTATCTTGGTGAGTTTTCTAGAAAACGAGTAATTTATGTGCTGAAACACACATGTTTCGTGACTTTTCAAGTTTTGAACCTACGTAACTTCGGCAAATGAGCTACAACTACCTTCAAAATTTGACCACAGCATCACCTCGACGAGCTCTTTAACATGACAAATAAGGCTTCATTGTATCTTGGTGAGTTTTCCAGAAAACGAGTAATTTATGTGCACAAACACACTTCTTTCGTGACTTTTCAAGCTATGAACCTACGTAACTTCGGCAAATGAGCTCCAACTACCTTCAAAATTTGACCACAGAATCACCTCGACGAGTAATTTAACACGACTAATAAGGCTTCATTGTATCTTGGTGAATTTTCCAGAAAACGAGTAATTTATGTGCACAAACACACTTCTTTCGTGACTTTTCAAGCTATGAACCTACGTAACTTCGGCAAATGAGCTACAACTACCTTCAAAATTTGACCACAGAATCACCTCGACGAGTAATTTAACACGACTAATAAGGCTTCATTGTATCTTGGTGAGTTTTCCAAAAAACGAGTAATTTATATGCACAAACACACTTCTTTCGTGACTTTTCAAGCTTTGAACCTCCGTAACTTCGGCAAATGAGCTCCAACTACCTTCAAAATTTGACCACAGAATCATCACGGTGAGCTCTTCATCATGACTCATAAGGCTTCATTGTATCTTGGTGAGTTTTCCAGAAAACGAGTAATTTATGTGCACAAACACACTTCTTTCGTGACTTTTCAAGCTATGAACCTACGTAACTTCGGCAAATGAGCTCCAACTACCTTCAAAATTTGACCACAGAATCACCTCGACGAGTAATTTAACACGACTAATAAGGCTTCATTGTATCTTGGTGAGTTTTCCAGAAAACGAGTAATTTATGTGCTCAAACACACATCTTTCGTGACTTTTCAAGTTTTGAACCTACGTAACTACGGCAAATGAGCTCCAACTACCTTCAAAATTTGACCACAGTATCACCTCGACGAGCTCTTTAACATGACAAATAAGGCTTCATTGTATCTTGGTGAGTTTTCCAGCAAACGAGTAATTTATGTGCACAAACATACTTCATTCGTGACTTTTCAAGTTTTGAACCTCCGTAACTTCGGCAAATGAGCTCCAACTACCTTCAAAATTTGACCACAGAATCACCTCGACGAGTAATTTAACACGACTAATAAGGCTTCATTGTATCTTGGTGAGTTTTCTAGAAAACGAGTAATTTATGTGCTGACACACACATGTTTCGTGACTTTTCAAGTTTTGAACCTACGTAACTTCGGCAAATGAGCTACAACTACCTTCAAAATTTGACCACAGCATCACCTCGACGAGCTCTTTAACATGACAAATAAGGCTTCATTGTATCTTGGTGAGTTTTCCAAAAAACGAGTAATTTATATGCACAAACACACTTCTTTCGTGACTTTTCAAGCTTTGAACCTCCGTAACTTCGGCAAATGAGCTCCAACTACCTTCAAAATTTGACCACAGAATCATCACGGTGAGCTCTTCATCATGACTCATAAGGCTTCATTGTATCTTGGTGAGTTTTCCAGAAAACGAGTAATTTATGTGCACAAACACACTTCTTTCGTGACTTTTCAAGCTATGAACCTACGTAACTTCGGCAAATGAGCTCCAACTACCTTCAAAATTTGACCACAGAATCACCTCGACGAGTAATTTAACACGACTAATAAGGCTTCATTGTATCTTGGTGAGTTTTCTAGAAAACGAGTAATTTATGTGCTGAAACACACATGTTTCGTGACTTTTCAAGTTTTGAACCTACGTAACTTCGGCAAATGAGCTACAACTACCTTCAAAATTTGACCACAGCATCACCTCGACGAGCTCTTTAACATGACAAATAAGGCTTCATTGTATCTTGGTGAGTTTTCCAGAAAACGAGTAATTTATGTGCACAAACACACTTCTTTCGTGACTTTTCAAGCTATGAACCTACGTAACTTCGGCAAATGAGCTCCAACTACCTTCAAAATTTGACCACAGAATCACCTCGACGAGTAATTTAACACGACTAATAAGGCTTCATTGTATCTTGGTGAGTTTTCTAGAAAACGAGTAATTTATGTGCACAAACACACTTCTTTCGTGACTTTTCAAGCTTTGAACCTCCGTAACTTCGGCAAATGAGGTCCAACTACCTTCAAAATTTGACCACAGAATCATCACGGTGAGCTCTTCATCATGACTCATAAGGCTTCATTGTATCTTGGTGAGTTTTCCAGAAAACGAGTAATTTATGTGCTCAAACACACATCTTTCGTGACTTTTCAAGTTTTGAACCTACGTAACTACGGCAAATGAGCTCCAACTACCTTCAAAATTTGACCACAGTATCACCTCGACGAGCTCTTTAACATGACAAATAAGGCTTCATTGTATCTTGGTGAGTTTTCCAGCAAACGAGTAATTTATGTGCACAAACATACTTCATTCGTGACTTTTCAAGTTTTGAACCTCCGTAACTTCGGCAAATGAGCTCCAACTACCTTCAAAATTTGACCACAGAATCACCTCGACGAGTAATTTAACACGACTAATAAGGCTTCATTGTATCTTGGTGAGTTTTCTAGAAAACGAGTAATTTATGTGCTGAAACACACATGTTTCGTGACTTTTCAAGTTTTGAACCTACGTAACTTCGGCAAATGAGCTACAACTACCTTCAAAATTTGACCACAGCATCACCTCGACGAGCTCTTTAACATGACAAATAAGGCTTCATTGTATCTTGGTGAGTTTTCCAGAAAACGAGTAATTTATGTGCACAAACACACTTCTTTCGTGACTTTTCAAGCTATGAACCTACGTAACTTCGGCAAATGAGCTCCAACTACCTTCAAAATTTGACCACAGAATCACCTCGACGAGTAATTTAACACGACTAATAAGGCTTCATTGTATCTTGGTGAATTTTCCAGAAAACGAGTAATTTATGTGCACAAACACACTTCTTTCGTGACTTTTCAAGCTATGAACCTACGTAACTTCGGCAAATGAGCTACAACTACCTTCAAAATTTGACCACAGAATCACCTCGACGAGTAATTTAACACGACTAATAAGGCTTCATTGTATCTTGGTGAGTTTTCCAAAAAACGAGTAATTTATATGCACAAACACACTTCTTTCGTGACTTTTCAAGCTTTGAACCTCCGTAACTTCGGCAAATGAGCTCCAACTACCTTCAAAATTTGACCACAGAATCATCACGGTGAGCTCTTCATCATGACTCATAAGGCTTCATTGTATCTTGGTGAGTTTTCCAGAAAACGAGTAATTTATGTGCACAAACACACTTCTTTCGTGACTTTTCAAGCTATGAACCTACGTAACTTCGGCAAATGAGCTCCAACTACCTTCAAAATTTGACCACAGAATCACCTCGACGAACTCTTTAACATGACAAATAAGGCTTCATTGTATCTTGGTGAGTTTTCTAGAAAACGAGTAATTTATGTGCTCAAACACACATCTTTCGTGACTTTTCAAGTTTTGAACCTACGTAACTTCGGCAAATGAGCTCCAACTACCTTCAAAATTTGACCACAGAATCACCTCGACGAGTAATTTAACAAGACAAATAAGGCTTCATTGTATCTTGGTGAGTTTTCTAGAAACGAGTAATTTATATGCACAAACACACTTCTTTCGTGACTTTTCAAGCTATGAACCTACGTAACTTCGGAAAATGAGCTCCAACTACCTTCAAAATTTGACCACAGAATCACCTCGACGAACTCTTTAACATGACAAATAAGGCTTCATTGTATCTTGGTGAGTTTTCTAGAAAACGAGTAATTTATGTGCTCAAACACACATCTTTCGTGACTTTTCAAGTTTTGAACCTACGTAACTTCGGCAAATGAGCTCCAACTACCTTCAAAATTTGACCACAGAATCACCTCGACGAGCTCTTTAACATGACAAATAAGGCTTCATTGTATCTTGGTGAGTTTTCCAGAAAACGAGTAATTTATGTGCACAAACACACTTCTTTCGTGACTTTTCAAGCTATGAACCTACGTAACTTCGGCAAATGAGCTCCAACTACCTTCAAAATTTGACCACAGAATCACCTCGACGAGTAATTTAACACGACTAATAAGGCTTCATTGTATCTTGGTGAGTTTTCTAGAAAACGAGTAATTTATTTGCACAAACACACTTCTTTCGTGACTTTTCAAGCTTTGAACCTCCGTAACTTCGGCAAATGAGGTCCAACTACCTTCAAAATTTGACCACAGAATCATCACGGTGAGCTCTTCATCATGACTCATAAGGCTTCATTGTATCTTGGTGAGTTTTCCAGAAAACGAGTAATTTATGTGCTCAAACACACATCTTTCGTGACTTTTCAAGTTTTGAACCTACGTAACTACGGCAAATAAGCTCCAACTACCTTCAAAATTTGACCACAGTATCACCTCGACGAGCTCTTTAACATGACAAATAAGGCTTCATTGTATCTTGGTGAGTTTTCCAGCAAACGAGTAATTTATGTGCACAAACATACTTCATTCGTGACTTTTCAAGTTTTGAACCTCCGTAACTTCGGCAAATGAGCTCCAACTACCTTCAAAATTTGACCACAGAATCACCTCGACGAGTAATTTAACACGACTAATAAGGCTTCATTGTATCTTGGTGAGTTTTCTAGAAAACGAGTAATTTATGTGCTGAAACACACATGTTTCGTGACTTTTCAAGTTTTGAACCTACGTAACTTCGGCAAATGAGCTACAACTACCTTCAAAATTTGACCACAGCATCACCTCGACGAGCTCTTTAACATGACAAATAAGGCTTCATTGTATCTTGGTGAGTTTTCCAGAAAACGAGTAGTTTATGTGCACAAACACACTTCTTTCGTGACTTTTCAAGCTATGAACCTACGTAACTTCGGCAAATGAGCTCCAACTACCTTCAAAATTTGACCACAGAATCACCTCGACGAGTAATTTAACACGACTAATAAGGCTTCATTGTATCTTGGTGAATTTTCCAGAAAACGAGTAATTTATGTGCACAAACACACTTCTTTCGTGACTTTTCAAGCTATGAACCTACGTAACTTCGGCAAATGAGCTACAACTACCTTCAAAATTTGACCACAGAATCACCTCGACGAGTAATTTAACACGACTAATAAGGCTTCATTGTATCTTGGTGAGTTTTCCAAAAAACGAGTAATTTATATGCACAAACACACTTCTTTCGTGACTTTTCAAGCTTTGAACCTCCGTAACTTCGGCAAATGAGCTCCAACTACCTTCAAAATTTGACCACAGAATCATCACGGTGAGCTCTTCATCATGACTCATAAGGCTTCATTGTATCTTGGTGAGTTTTCCAGAAAACGAGTAATTTATGTGCACAAACACACTTCTTTCGTGACTTTTCAAGCTATGAACCTACGTAACTTCGGCAAATGAGCTCCAACTACCTTCAAAATTTGACCACAGAATCACCTCGACGAACTCTTTAACATGACAAATAAGGCTTCATTGTATCTTGGTGAGTTTTCTAGAAAACGAGTAATTTATGTGCTCAAACACACATCTTTCGTGACTTTTCAAGTTTTGAACCTACGTAACTTCGGCAAATGAGCTCCAACTACCTTCAAAATTTGACCACAGAATCACCTCGACGAGTAATTTAACAAGACAAATAAGGCTTCATTGTATCTTGGTGAGTTTTCTAGAAACGAGTAATTTATATGCACAAACACACTTCTTTCGTGACTTTTCAAGCTATGAACCTACGTAACTTCGGAAAATGAGCTCCAACTACCTTCAAAATTTGACCACAGAATCACCTCGACGAACTCTTTAACATGACAAATAAGGCTTCATTGTATCTTGGTGAGTTTTCTAGAAAACGAGTAATTTATGTGCTCAAACACACATCTTTCGTGACTTTTCAAGTTTTGAACCTACGTAACTTCGGCAAATGAGCTCCAACTACCTTCAAAATTTGACCACAGAATCACCTCGACGAGCTCTTTAACATGACAAATAAGGCTTCATTGTATCTTGGTGAGTTTTCCAGAAAACGAGTAATTTATGTGCACAAACATACTTCTTTCGTGACTTTTCAAGTTTTGAACCTCCGTAACTTCGGCAAATGAGCTCCAACTACCTTCAAAATTTGACCACAGAATCACCTCGACGAGTAATTTAACACGACTAATAAGGCTTCATTGTATCTTGGTGAGTTTTCTAGAAAACGAGTAATTTATGTGCACAAACACACTTCTTTCGTGACTTTTCAAGCTTTGAACCTCCGTAACTTCGGCAAATGAGGTCCAACTACCTTCAAAATTTGACCACAGAATCATCACGGTGAGCTCTTCATCATGACTCATAAGGCTTCATTGTATCTTGGTGAGTTTTCTAGAAAACGAGTAATTTATGTGCACAAACACACTTCTTTCGTGACTTTTCAAGCTTTGAACCTCCGTAACTTCGGCAAATGAGGTCCAACTACCTTCAAAATTTGACCACAGAATCATCACGGTGAGCTCTTCATCATGACTCATAAGGCTTCATTGTATCTTGGTGAGTTTTCCAGAAAACGAGTAATTTATGTGCACAAACACACTTCTTTCGTGACTTTTCAAGCTATGAACCTACGTAACTTCGGCAAATGAGCTCCAACTACCTTCAAAATTTGACCACAGAATCACCTCGACGAGTAATTTAACACGACTAATAAGGCTTCATTGTATCTTGGTGAGTTTTCTAGAAAACGAGTAATTTATGTGCTGAAACACACATGTTTCGTGACTTTTCAAGTTTTGAACCTACGTAACTTCGGCAAATGAGCTACAACTACCTTCAAAATTTGACCACAGCATCACCTCGACGAGCTCTTTAACATGACAAATAAGGCTTCATTGTATCTTGGTGAGTTTTCCAGAAAACGAGTAATTTATGTGCACAAACACACTTCTTTCGTGACTTTTCAAGCTATGAACCTACGTAACTTCGGCAAATGAGCTCCAACTACCTTCAAAATTTGACCACAGAATCACCTCGACGAGTAATTTAACACGACTAATAAGGCTTCATTGTATCTTGGTGAGTTTTCTAGAAAACGAGTAATTTATGTGCACAAACACACTTCTTTCGTGACTTTTCAAGCTTTGAACCTCCGTAACTTCGGCAAATGAGGTCCAACTACCTTCAAAATTTGACCACAGAATCATCACGGTGAGCTCTTCATCATGACTCATAAGGCTTCATTGTATCTTGGTGAGTTTTCCAGAAAACGAGTAATTTATGTGCTCAAACACACATCTTTCGTGACTTTTCAAGTTTTGAACCTACGTAACTACGGCAAATGAGCTCCAACTACCTTCAAAATTTGACCACAGTATCACCTCGACGAGCTCTTTAACATGACAAATAAGGCTTCATTGTATCTTGGTGAGTTTTCCAGCAAACGAGTAATTTATGTGCACAAACATACTTCATTCGTGACTTTTCAAGTTTTGAACCTCCGTAACTTCGGCAAATGAGCTCCAACTACCTTCAAAATTTGACCACAGAATCACCTCGACGAGTAATTTAACACGACTAATAAGGCTTCATTGTATCTTGGTGAGTTTTCTAGAAAACGAGTAATTTATGTGCTGAAACACACATGTTTCGTGACTTTTCAAGTTTTGAACCTACGTAACTTCGGCAAATGAGCTACAACTACCTTCAAAATTTGACCACAGCATCACCTCGACGAGCTCTTTAACATGACAAATAAGGCTTCATTGTATCTTGGTGAGTTTTCCAGAAAACGAGTAATTTATGTGCACAAACACACTTCTTTCGTGACTTTTCAAGCTATGAACCTACGTAACTTCGGCAAATGAGCTCCAACTACCTTCAAAATTTGACCACAGAATCACCTCGACGAGTAATTTAACACGACTAATAAGGCTTCATTGTATCTTGGTGAATTTTCCAGAAAACGAGTAATTTATGTGCACAAACACACTTCTTTCGTGACTTTTCAAGCTATGAACCTACGTAACTTCGGCAAATGAGCTACAACTACCTTCAAAATTTGACCACAGAATCACCTCGACGAGTAATTTAACACGACTAATAAGGCTTCATTGTATCTTGGTGAGTTTTCCAAAAAACGAGTAATTTATATGCACAAACACACTTCTTTCGTGACTTTTCAAGCTTTGAACCTCCGTAACTTCGGCAAATGAGCTCCAACTACCTTCAAAATTTGACCACAGAATCATCACGGTGAGCTCTTCATCATGACTCATAAGGCTTCATTGTATCTTGGTGAGTTTTCCAGAAAACGAGTAATTTATGTGCACAAACACACTTCTTTCGTGACTTTTCAAGCTATGAACCTACGTAACTTCGGCAAATGAGCTCCAACTACCTTCAAAATTTGACCACAGAATCAGCTCGACGAACTCTTTAACATGACAAATAAGGCTTCATTGTATCTTGGTGAGTTTTCTAGAAAACGAGTAATTTATGTGCTCAAACACACATCTTTCGTGACTTTTCAAGTTTTGAACCTACGTAACTTCGGCAAATGAGCTCCAACTACCTTCAAAATTTGACCACAGAATCACCTCGACGAGTAATTTAACAAGACAAATAAGGCTTCATTGTATCTTGGTGAGTTTTCTAGAAACGAGTAATTTATATGCACAAACACACTTCTTTCGTGACTTTTCAAGCTATGAACCTACGTAACTTCGGAAAATGAGCTCCAACTACCTTCAAAATTTGACCACAGAATCACCTCGACGAACTCTTTAACATGACAAATAAGGCTTCATTGTATCTTGGTGAGTTTTCTAGAAAACGAGTAATTTATGTGCTCAAACACACATCTTTCGTGACTTTTCAAGTTTTGAACCTACGTAACTTCGGCAAATGAGCTCCAACTACCTTCAAAATTTGACCACAGAATCACCTCGACGAGCTCTTTAACATGACAAATAAGGCTTCATTGTATCTTGGTGAGTTTTCCAGAAAACGAGTAATTTATGTGCACAAACATACTTCTTTCGTGACTTTTCAAGTTTTGAACCTCCGTAACTTCGGCAAATGAGCTCCAACTACCTTCAAAATTTGACCACAGAATCACCTCGACGAGTAATTTAACACGACTAATAAGGCTTCATTGTATCTTGGTGAGTTTTCTAGAAAACGAGTAATTTATGTGCACAAACACACTTCTTTCGTGACTTTTCAAGCTTTGAACCTCCGTAACTTCGGCAAATGAGGTCCAACTACCTTCAAAATTTGACCACAGAATCATCACGGTGAGCTCTTCATCATGACTCATAAGGCTTCATTGTATCTTGGTGAGTTTTCCAGAAAACGAGTAATTTATGTGCTCAAACACACATCTTTCGTGACTTTTCAAGTTTTGAACCTACGTAACTACGGCAAATGAGCTCCAACTACCTTCAAAATTTGACCACAGAATCACCTCGACGAGTAATTTAACACGACTAATAAGGCTTCATTGTATCTTGGTGAGTTTTCTAGAAAACGAGTAATTTATGTGCTGAAACACACATGTTTCGTGACTTTTCAAGTTTTGAACCTCCGTAACTTCGGCAAATGTGCTTCAAATTGCTTAAAAAATTGATCATAGAATCACCTCAACGAGCTCTTTTAAACGACTAAGAAGGCTTCATTGTATCTTGGTGAGTTTTCCAGAAAACGAGTAATTTATGTGCTCAAACACACATCTTTCGTGACTTTTCAAGTTTTGAACCTACGTAACTACGGCAAATGAGCTCCAACTACCTTCAAAATTTGACCACAGTATCACCTCGACGAGCTCTTTAACATGACAAATAAGGCTTCATTGTATCTTGGTGAGTTTTCCAGCAAACGAGTAATTTATGTGCACAAACATACTTCATTCGTGACTTTTCAAGTTTTGAACCTCCGTAACTTCGGCAAATGAGCTCCAACTACCTTCAAAATTTGACCACAGAATCACCTCGACGAGTAATTTAACACGACTAATAAGGCTTCATTGTATCTTGGTGAGTTTTCTAGAAAACGAGTAATTTATGTGCTGAAACACACATGTTTCGTGACTTTTCAAGTTTTGAACCTACGTAACTTCGGCAAATGAGCTACAACTACCTTCAAAATTTGACCACAGCATCACCTCGACGAGCTCTTTAACATGACAAATAAGGCTTCATTGTATCTTGGTGAGTTTTCCAGAAAACGAGTAATTTATGTGCACAAACACACTTCTTTCGTGACTTTTCAAGCTATGAACCTACGTAACTTCGGCAAATGAGCTCCAACTACCTTCAAAATTTGACCACAGAATCACCTCGACGAGTAATTTAACACGACTAATAAGGCTTCATTGTATCTTGGTGAATTTTCCAGAAAACGAGTAATTTATGTGCACAAACACACTTCTTTCGTGACTTTTCAAGCTATGAACCTACGTAACTTCGGCAAATGAGCTACAACTACCTTCAAAATTTGACCACAGAATCACCTCGACGAGTAATTTAACACGACTAATAAGGCTTCATTGTATCTTGGTGAGTTTTCCAAAAAACGAGTAATTTATATGCACAAACACACTTCTTTCGTGACTTTTCAAGCTTTGAACCTCCGTAACTTCGGCAAATGAGCTCCAACTACCTTCAAAATTTGACCACAGAATCATCACGGTGAGCTCTTCATCATGACTCATAAGGCTTCATTGTATCTTGGTGAGTTTTCCAGAAAACGAGTAATTTATGTGCACAAACACACTTCTTTCGTGACTTTTCAAGCTATGAACCTACGTAACTTCGGCAAATGAGCTCCAACTACCTTCAAAATTTGACCACAGAATCACCTCGACGAACTCTTTAACATGACAAATAAGGCTTCATTGTATCTTGGTGAGTTTTCTAGAAAACGAGTAATTTATGTGCTCAAACACACATCTTTCGTGACTTTTCAAGTTTTGAACCTACGTAACTTCGGCAAATGAGCTCCAACTACCTTCAAAATTTGACCACAGAATCACCTCGACGAGTAATTTAACAAGACAAATAAGGCTTCATTGTATCTTGGTGAGTTTTCTAGAAACGAGTAATTTATATGCACAAACACACTTCTTTCGTGACTTTTCAAGCTATGAACCTACGTAACTTCGGAAAATGAGCTCCAACTACCTTCAAAATTTGACCACAGAATCACCTCGACGAACTCTTTAACATGACAAATAAGGCTTCATTGTATCTTGGTGAGTTTTCTAGAAAACGAGTAATTTATGTGCTCAAACACACATCTTTCGTGACTTTTCAAGTTTTGAACCTACGTAACTTCGGCAAATGAGCTCCAACTACCTTCAAAATTTGACCACAGAATCACCTCGACGAGCTCTTTAACATGACAAATAAGGCTTCATTGTATCTTGGTGAGTTTTCCAGAAAACGAGTAATTTATGTGCACAAACATACTTCTTTCGTGACTTTTCAAGTTTTGAACCTCCGTAACTTCGGCAAATGAGCTCCAACTACCTTCAAAATTTGACCACAGAATCACCTCGACGAGTAATTTAACACGACTAATAAGGCTTCATTGTATCTTGGTGAGTTTTCTAGAAAACGAGTAATTTATGTGCACAAACACACTTCTTTCGTGACTTTTCAAGCTTTGAACCTCCGTAACTTCGGCAAATGAGGTCCAACTACCTTCAAAATTTGACCACAGAATCATCACGGTGAGCTCTTCATCATGACTCATAAGGCTTCATTGTATCTTGGTGAGTTTTCCAGAAAACGAGTAATTTATGTGCTCAAACACACATCTTTCGTGACTTTTCAAGTTTTGAACCTACGTAACTACGGCAAATGAGCTCCAACTACCTTCAAAATTTGACCACAGAATCACCTCGACGAGTAATTTAACACGACTAATAAGGCTTCATTGTATCTTGGTGAGTTTTCTAGAAAACGAGTAATTTATGTGCTGAAACACACATGTTTCGTGACTTTTCAAGTTTTGAACCTCCGTAACTTCGGCAAATGTGCTTCAAATTGCTTAAAAAATTGATCATAGAATCACCTCAACGAGCTCTTTTAAACGACTAAGAAGGCTTCATTGTATCTTGATGAGTTTTCTAGAAAACGACTAATTTATGTGCTCAAACACACATCTTTCGTGACTTTTCAAGTTTTGAACCTCCGTAACTTCGGCAAATGTGCTTCAAATTGCTTAAAAAATTGATCATAGAATCACCTCAACGAGCTCTTTTAAACGACTAAGAAGGCTTCATTGTATCTTGGTGAGTTTTCTAGAAAACGAGTAATTTATGTGCACAAACATACTTCTTTCGTGACTTTTCAAGTTTTGAACCTCCGTAACTTCGGCAAATGAGCTCCAACTACCTTCAAAATTTGACCACAGAATCACCTCGACGAGCTCTTTAACATGACAAATAAGGCTTCATTGTATCTTGGTGAGTTTTCTAGAAAACGAGTAATTTATGTGCTCAAACACACATCTTTCGTGACTTTTCAAGTTTTGAACCTACGTAACTTCGGCAAATGAGCTCCAACTACCTTCAAAATTTGACCACAGAATCACCTCGACGAGCTCTTTAACATGACAAATAAGGCTTCATTGTATCTTGGTGAGTTTTCTAGAAAACGAGTAATTTATGTGCTCAAACACACATCTTTCGTGACTTTTCAAGTTTTGAACCTACGTAACTTCGGCAAATGAGCTCCAACTACCTTCAAAATTTGACCACAGAATCACCTCGACGAGCTCTTTAACATGACAAATAAGGCTTCATTGTATCTTGGTGAGTTTTCTAGAAAACGAGTAATTTATGTGCTCAAACACACATCTTTCGTGACTTTTCAAGATTTGAACCTACGTAACTTCGGCAAATGAGCTCCAACTACCTTCAAAATTTGACCACAGAATCACCTCGACGAGCTCTTTAAAATGACAAATAAGGCTTCATTGTATCTTGGTGAGTTTTCTAGAAAACGAGTAATTTATGTGCACAAACACACTTCTTTCGTGACTTTTCAAGCTATGAACCTACGTAACTTCGGCAAATGAGCTCCAACTACCTTCAAAATTTGACCACAGAATCACCTCGACGAACTCTTTAACATGACAAATAAGGCTTCATTGTAACTTGGTGAGTTTTCTAGAAAACGAGTAATTTATGTGCTCAAACACACATCTTTCGTGACTTTTCCAGTTTTGAACCTACGTAACTTCGGCAAATGAGCTCCAACTACCTTCAAAATTTGACCACAGAATCACCTCGACGAGCTCTTTTAAACGACTAAGAAGGCTTCATTGTATCTTGGTGAGTTTTCTAGAAAACGAGTAATTTATGTGCACAAACACACTTCTTTCGTGACTTTTCAAGCTTTGAACCTCCGTAACTTCGGCAAATGAGGTCCAACTACCTTCAAAATTTGACCACAGAATCATCACGGTGAGCTCTTCATCATGACTCATAAGGCTTCATTGTATCTTGGTGAGTTTTCCAGAAAACGAGTAATTTATGTGCTCAAACACACATCTTTCGTGACTTTTCAAGCTATGAACCTACGTAACTTCGGCAAATGAGCTCCAACTACCTTCAAAATTTGACCACAGAATCACCTCGACGAACTCTTCATCATGACTCATAAGGCTTCATTGTATCTTGGTGAGTTTTCCAGAAAACGAGTAATTTATGTGCACAAACACACTTCTTTCGTGACTTTTCAAGCTATGAACCTACGTAACTTCGGCAAATGAGGTCCAACTACCTTCAAAATTTGACCACAGAATCATCACGGTGAGCTCTTCATCATGACTCATAAGGCTTCATTGTATCTTGGTGAGTTTTCCAGAAAACGAGTAATTTATGTGCTCAAACACACATCTTTCGTGACTTTTCAAGTTTTGAACCTACGTAACTACGGCAAATGAGCTCCAACTACCTTCAAAATTTGACCACAGAATCATCACGGTGAGCTCTTCATCATGACTCATAAGGCTTCATTGTATCTTGGTGAGTTTTCCAGAAAACGAGTAATTTATGTGCTCAAACACACATCTTTCGTGACTTTTCAAGTTTTGAACCTACGTAACTACGGCAAATGAGCTCCAACTACCTTCAAAATTTGACCACAGAATCATCACGGTGAGCTCTTTAACATGACAAATAAGGCTTCATTGTATCTTGGTGAGTTTTCCAGCAAACGAGTAATTTATGTGCACAAACATACTTCATTCGTGACTTTTCAAGTTTTGAACCTCCGTAACTTCGGCAAATGAGCTCCAACTACCTTCAAAATTTGACCACAGAATCACCTCGACGAGTAATTTAACACGACTAATAAGGCTTCATTGTATCTTGGTGAGTTTTCTAGAAAACGAGTAATTTATGTGCTCAAACACACATCTTTCGTGACTTTTCAAGTTTTGAACCTACGTAACTTCGGCAAATGAGCTCCAACTACCTTCAAAATTTGACCACAGAATCACCTCGACGAGCTCTTTTAAACGACTAAGAAGGCTTCATTGTATCTTGGTGAGTTTTCTAGAAAACGAGTAATTTATGTGCACAAACACACTTCTTTCGTGACTTTTCAAGCTTTGAACCTCCGTAACTTCGGCAAATGAGGTCCAACTACCTTCAAAATTTGACCACAGAATCATCACGGTGAGCTCTTCATCATGACTCATAAGGCTTCATTGTATCTTGGTGAGTTTTCCAGAAAACGAGTAATTTATGTGCTCAAACACACATCTTTCGTGACTTTTCAAGCTATGAACCTACGTAACTTCGGCAAATGAGCTCCAACTACCTTCAAAATTTGACCACAGAATCACCTCGACGAACTCTTCATCATGACTCATAAGGCTTCATTGTATCTTGGTGAGTTTTCCAGAAAACGAGTAATTTATGTGCACAAACACACTTCTTTCGTGACTTTTCAAGCTATGAACCTACGTAACTTCGGCAAATGAGGTCCAACTACCTTCAAAATTTGACCACAGAATCATCACGGTGAGCTCTTCATCATGACTCATAAGGCTTCATTGTATCTTGGTGAGTTTTCCAGAAAACGAGTAATTTATGTGCTCAAACACACATCTTTCGTGACTTTTCAAGTTTTGAACCTACGTAACTTCGGCAAATGAGCTCCAACTACCTTCAAAATTTGACCACAGAATCACCTCGACGAGTAATTTAACACGACTAATAAGGCTTCATTGTATCTTGGTGAGTTTTCCAAAAAACGAGTAATTTATATGCACAAACACACTTCTTTCGTGACTTTTCAAGCTATGAACCTACGTAACTTCGGCAAATGAGCTCCAACTACCTTCAAAATTTGACCACAGAATCACCTCGACGAGTAATTTAACACGACTAATAAGGCTTCATTGTATCTTGGTGAGTTTTCCAAAAAACGAGTAATTTATGTGCACAAACACACTTCTTTCGTGACTTTTCAAGCTATGAACCTACGTAACTTCGGCAAATGAGCTCCAACTACCTTCAAAATTTGACCACAGAATCACCTCGACGAACTCTTTAACATGACAAATAAGGCTTCATTGTATCTTGGTGAGTTTTCCAGAAAACGAGTAATTTATGTGCACAAACACACTTCTTTCGTGACTTTTCAAGCTTTGAACCTCCGTAACTTCGGCAAATGAGCTTCAAATACCTTCAAAATTTTACCACAGAATCACCTCGACGAGCTCGTGAATATGACAAATAAGGCTTCATTGTATCTTGGTGAGTTTTCCAAAAAACGAGTAATTTATATGCACAAACACACTTCTTTCGTGACTTTTCAAGCTTTGAACCTCCGTAACTTCGGCAAATGTGCTTCAAATTCCGTCAAAAATTGATTATAGAATCACCTCAACGAGCTCTTTCACACGACTAAGAAGGCTTCATTGTATCTTGGTGAGTTTTCTAGAAAACGAGTAATTTATGTGCACAAACACACATCTTTCGTGACTTTTCAAGCTTTGAACCTCCGTAACTTCGGCAAATGAGCTCCAAATCGCTTCAACATTTTACCACAGAATCACCTCGACGAGCTCTTGAACAAGACAAATAAGGCTTCATTGTATCTTGGTGAGTTTTCTAGAAACGAGTAATTTATATGCACAAACACACTTCTTTCGTGACTTTTCAAGCTTTGAACCTCCGTACCTTCGGCAAATGTGCTTCAAATTGCTTAAAAAATTGATCATAGAATCACCTCAACGAGCTCTTTCACACGACTAATAAGGCTTCATTGTATCTTGGTGAGTTTTCTAGAAAACGAGTAATTTATGTGCTCAAACACACATCTTTCGTGACTTTTCAAGATTTGAACCTCCGTAACTTCGGCAAATGTGCTTCAAATTCCGTCAAAAATTGATCATAGAATCACCTAGTTGAGCTCTTCATCATGACTCAGAAGGCTTCATTGTATCTTGGTGAGTTTTCCAGAAAACGAGTAATTTATGTGCACAAACATACTTCTTTCGTGACTTTTCAAGTTTTGAACCTCCGTAACTTCGGCAAATGAGCTCCAACTACCTTCAAAATTTGACCACAGAATCATCACGGTGAGCTCTTCATCATGACTCATAAGGCTTCATTGTATCTTGGTGAGTTTTCCAGAAAACGAGTAATTTATGTGCACAAACATACTTCTTTCGTGACTTTTCAAGTTTTGAACCTCCGTAACTTCGGCAAATGAGCTCCAACTACCTTCAAAATTTGACCACAGAATCACCTCGACGAGTAATTTAACACGACTAATAAGGCTTCATTGTATCTTGGTGAGTTTTCTAGAAAACGAGTAATTTATGTGCTCAAACACACATCTTTCGTGACTTTTCAAGTTTTCAACCTACGTAACTTCGGCAAATGAGCTCCAACTACCTTCAAAATTTGACCACAGAATCACCTCGACGAGCTCTTTAAAATGACAAATAAGGCTTCATTGTATCTTGGTGAGTTTTCTAGAAACGAGTAATTTATATGCACAAACACACATCTTTCGTGACTTTTCAAGTTTTGAACCTACGTAACTTCGGCAAATGAGCTCCAACTACCTTCAAAATTTGACCACAGAATCACCTCGACGAGTAATTTAACACGACTAATAAGGCTTCATTGTATCTTGGTGAGTTTTCCAGAAAACGAGTAATTTATGTGCACAAACATACTTCTTTCGTGACTTTTCAAGTTTTGAACCTCCGTAACTTCGGCAAATGAGCTCCAACTACCTTCAAAATTTGACCACAGAATCACCTCGACGAGTAATTTAACACGACTAATAAGGCTTCATTGTATCTTGGTGAGTTTTCTAGAAAACGAGTAATTTATGTGCTCAAACACACATCTTTCGTGACTTTTCAAGTTTTGAACCTACGTAACTTCGGCAAATGAGCTCCAACTACCTTCAAAATTTGACCACAGAATCACCTCGACGAGCTCTTTAAAATGACAAATAAGGCTTCATTGTATCTTGGTGAGTTTTCCAGAAAACGAGTAATTTATGTGCACAAACATACTTCTTTCGTGACTTTTCAAGTTTTGAACCTCCGTAACTTCGGCAAATGAGCTCCAACTACCTTCAAAATTTGACCACAGAATCACCTCGACGAGTAATTTAACACGACTAATAAGGCTTCATTGTATCTTGGTGACTTTTCTAGAAAACGAGTAATTTATGTGCACAAACACACTTCTTTCGTGACTTTTCAAGCTTTGAACCTCCGTAACTTCGGCAAATGAGGTCCAACTACCTTCAAAATTTGACCACAGAATCATCACGGTGAGCTCTTCATCATGACTCATAAGGCTTCATTGTATCTTGGTGAGTTTTCCAGAAAACGAGTAATTTATGTGCACAAACACACTTCTTTCGTGACTTTTCAAGCTATGAACCTACGTAACTTCGGCAAATGAGCTCCAACTACCTTCAAAATTTGACCACAGAATCAACTCGAACAACTCTTTAACATGACAAATAAGGCTTCATTGTATCTTGGTGAGTTTTCTAGAAAACGAGTAATTTATGTGCTCAAACACACATCTTTCGTGACTTTTCAAGATTTGAACCTCCGTAACTTCGGCAAATGTGCTTCAAATTCCGTCAAAAATTGATCATAGAATCACCTAGTTGAGCTCTTCATCATGACTCAGAAGGCTTCATTGTATCTTGGTGAGTTTTCCAGAAAACGAGTAATTTATGTGCACAAACATACTTCTTTCGTGACTTTTCAAGTTTTGAACCTCCGTAACTTCGGCAAATGAGCTCCAACTACCTTCAAAATTTGACCACAGAATCATCACGGTGAGCTCTTCATCATGACTCATAAGGCTTCATTGTATCTTGGTGAGTTTTCCAGAAAACGAGTAATTTATGTGCACAAACACACTTCTTTCGTGACTTTTCAAGATTTGAACCTACGTAACTTCGGCAAATGAGCTCCAACTACCTTCAAAATTTGACCACAGAATCACCTCGACGAGTAATTTAACACGACTAATAAGGCTTCATTGTATCTTGGTGAGTTTTCCAGAAAACGAGTAATTTATGTGCACAAACATACTTCTTTCGTGACTTTTCAAGTTTTGAACCTCCGTAACTTCGGCAAATGAGCTCCAACTACCTTCAAAATTTGACCACAGAATCACCTCGACGAGTAATTTAACACGACTAATAAGGCTTCATTGTATCTTGGTGAGTTTTCTAGAAAACGAGTAATTTATGTGCTCAAACACACATCTTTCGTGACTTTTCAAGTTTTGAACCTACGTAACTTCGGCAAATGAGCTCCAACTACCTTCAAAATTTGACCACAGAATCACCTCGACGAGCTCTTTAAAATGACAAATAAGGCTTCATTGTATCTTGGTGAGTTTTCCAGAAAACGAGTAATTTATGTGCACAAACATACTTCTTTCGTGACTTTTCAAGTTTTGAACTTCCGTAACTTCGGCAAATGAGCTCCAAATCGCTTCAACATTTTACCACAGAATCACCTCGACGAGCTCTTGAACAAGACAAATAAGGCTTCATTGTATCTTGGTGAGTTTTCTAGAAACGAGTAATTTATATGCACAAACACACTTCTTTCGTGACTTTTCAAGCTTTGAACCTCCGTAACTTCGGCAAATGTGCTTCAAATTGCTTAAAAAATTGATCATAGAATCACCTCAACGAGCTCTTTCACACGACTAATAAGGCTTCATTGTATCTTGGTGAGTTTTCTAGAAAACGAGTAATTTATGTGCTCAAACACACATCTTTCGTGACTTTTCAAGATTTGAACCTCCGTAACTTCGGCAAATGTGCTTCAAATTCCGTCAAAAATTGATCATAGAATCACCTAGTTGAGCTCTTCATCATGACTCAGAAGGCTTCATTGTATCTTGGTGAGTTTTCCAGAAAACGAGTAATTTATGTGCACAAACATACTTCTTTCGTGACTTTTCAAGTTTTGAACCTCCGTAACTTCGGCAAATGAGCTCCAACTACCTTCAAAATTTGACCACAGAATCATCACGGTGAGCTCTTCATCATGACTCATAAGGCTTCATTGTATCTTGGTGAGTTTTCCAGAAAACGAGTAATTTATGTGCACAAACACACTTCTTTCGTGACTTTTCAAGCTATGAACCTACGTAACTTCGGCAAATGAGCTCCAACTACCTTCAAAATTTGACCACAGAATCACCTCGACGAACTCTTTAACATGACAAATAAGGCTTCATTGTATCTTGGTGAGTTTTCTAGAAAACGAGTAATTTATGTGCTCAAACACACATCTTTCGTGACTTTTCAAGTTTTGAACCTACGTAACTTCGGCAAATGAGCTCCAACTACCTTCAAAATTTGACCACAGAATCACCTCGACGAGTAATTTAACACGACTAATAAGGCTTCATTGTATCTTGGTGAGTTTTCTAGAAAACGAGTAATTTATGTGCACAAACACACTTCTTTCGTGACTTTTCAAGCTTTGAACCTCCGTAACTTCGGCAAATGAGGTCCAACTACCTTCAAAATTTGACCACAGAATCATCACGGTGAGCTCTTCATCATGACTCATAAGGCTTCATTGTATCTTGGTGAGTTTTCTAGAAAACGAGTAATTTATGTGCACAAACACACTTCTTTCGTGACTTTTCAAGTTTTGAACCTCCGTAACTTCGGCAAATGAGCTCCAACTACCTTCAAAATTTGACCACAGAATCACCTCGACGAGTAATTTAACACGACTAATAAGGCTTCATTGTATCTTGGTGAGTTTTCTAGAAAACGAGTAATTTATGTGCTCAAACACACATCTTTCGTGACTTTTCAAGTTTTGAACCTACGTAACTTCGGCAAATGAGCTCCAACTACCTTCAAAATTTGACCACAGAATCACCTCGACGAGCTCTTTAAAATGACAAATAAGGCTTCATTGTATCTTGGTGAGTTTTCCAGAAAACGAGTAATTTATGTGCACAAACATACTTCTTTCGTGACTTTTCAAGTTTTGAACCTCCGTAACTTCGGCAAATGAGCTCCAACTACCTTCAAAATTTGACCACAGAATCATCACGGTGAGCTCTTCATCATGACTCATAAGGCTTCATTGTATCTTGGTGAGTTTTCCAGAAAACGAGTAATTTATGTGCACAAACACACTTCTTTCGTGACTTTTCAAGCTATGAACCTACGTAACTTCGGCAAATGAGCTCCAACTACCTTCAAAATTTGACCACAGAATCACCTCGACGAGTAATTTAACACGACTAATAAGGCTTCATTGTATCTTGGTGAGTTTTCTAGAAAACGAGTAATTTATGTGCTCAAACACACATCTTTCGTGACTTTTCAAGTTTTGAACCTACGTAACTTCGGCAAATGAGCTCCAACTACCTTCAAAATTTGACCACAGAATCACCTCGACGAGCTCTTTAAAATGACAAATAAGGCTTCATTGTATCTTGGTGAGTTTTCCAGAAAACGAGTAATTTATGTGCACAAACATACTTCTTTCGTGACTTTTCAAGTTTTGAACCTCCGTAACTTCGGCAAATGAGCTCCAACTACCTTCAAAATTTGACCACAGAATCACCTCGACGAGTAATTTAACACGACTAATAAGGCTTCATTGTATCTTGGTGAGTTTTCCAGAAAACGAGTAATTTATGTGCACAAACATACTTCTTTCGTGACTTTTCAAGTTTTGAACTTCCGTAACTTCGGCAAATGAGCTCCAAATCGCTTCAACATTTTACCACAGAATCACCTCGACGAACTCTTTAACATGACAAATAAGGCTTCATTGTATCTTGGTGAGTTTTCCAGAAAACGAGTAATTTATGTGCACAAACATACTTCTTTCGTGACTTTTCAAGTTTTGAACCTCCGTAACTTCGGCAAATGAGCTCCAACTACCTTCAAAATTTGACCACAGAATCACCTCGACGAGTAATTTAACACGACTAATAAGGCTTCATTGTATCTTGGTGAGTTTTCTAGAAAACGAGTAATTTATGTGCTCAAACACACATCTTTCGTGACTTTTCAAGTTTTGAACCTACGTAACTTCGGCAAATGAGCTCCAACTACCTTCAAAATTTGACCACAGAATCACCTCGACGAGCTCTTTAAAATGACAAATAAGGCTTCATTGTATCTTGGTGAGTTTTCCAGAAAACGAGTAATTTATGTGCACAAACATACTTCTTTCGTGACTTTTCAAGTTTTGAACCTCCGTAACTTCGGCAAATGAGCTCCAACTACCTTCAAAATTTGACCACAGAATCACCTCGACGAGTAATTTAACACGACTAATAAGGCTTCATTGTATCTTGGTGACTTTTCTAGAAAACGAGTAATTTATGTGCACAAACACACTTCTTTCGTGACTTTTCAAGCTTTGAACCTCCGTAACTTCGGCAAATGAGGTCCAACTACCTTCAAAATTTGACCACAGAATCATCACGGTGAGCTCTTCATCATGACTCATAAGGCTTCATTGTATCTTGGTGAGTTTTCCAGAAAACGAGTAATTTATGTGCACAAACACACTTCTTTCGTGACTTTTCAAGCTATGAACCTACGTAACTTCGGCAAATGAGCTCCAACTACCTTCAAAATTTGACCACAGAATCACCTCGAACAACTCTTTAACATGACAAATAAGGCTTCATTGTATCTTGGTGAGTTTTCTAGAAAACGAGTAATTTATGTGCTCAAACACACATCTTTCGTGACTTTTCAAGATTTGAACCTACGTAACTTCGGCAAATGAGCTCCAACTACCTTCAAAATTTGACCACAGAATCACCTCGACGAGTAATTTAACACGACTAATAAGGCTTCATTGTATCTTGGTGAGTTTTCCAGAAAACGAGTAATTTATGTGCACAAACATACTTCTTTCGTGACTTTTCAAGTTTTGAACCTCCGTAACTTCGGCAAATGAGCTCCAACTACCTTCAAAATTTGACCACAGAATCACCTCGACGAGTAATTTAACACGACTAATAAGGCTTCATTGTATCTTGGTGAGTTTTCTAGAAAACGAGTAATTTATGTGCTCAAACACACATCTTTCGTGACTTTTCAAGTTTTGAACCTACGTAACTTCGGCAAATGAGCTCCAACTACCTTCAAAATTTGACCACAGAATCACCTCGACGAGCTCTTTAAAATGACAAATAAGGCTTCATTGTATCTTGGTGAGTTTTCCAGAAAACGAGTAATTTATGTGCACAAACATACTTCTTTCGTGACTTTTCAAGTTTTGAACTTCCGTAACTTCGGCAAATGAGCTCCAAATCGCTTCAACATTTTACCACAGAATCACCTCGACGAGCTCTTGAACAAGACAAATAAGGCTTCATTGTATCTTGGTGAGTTTTCTAGAAACGAGTAATTTATATGCACAAACACACTTCTTTCGTGACTTTTCAAGCTTTGAACCTCCGTAACTTCGGCAAATGTGCTTCAAATTGCTTAAAAAATTGATCATAGAATCACCTCAACGAGCTCTTTCACACGACTAATAAGGCTTCATTGTATCTTGGTGAGTTTTCTAGAAAACGAGTAATTTATGTGCTCAAACACACATCTTTCGTGACTTTTCAAGATTTGAACCTCCGTAACTTCGGCAAATGTGCTTCAAATTCCGTCAAAAATTGATCATAGAATCACCTAGTTGAGCTCTTCATCATGACTCAGAAGGCTTCATTGTATCTTGGTGAGTTTTCCAGAAAACGAGTAATTTATGTGCACAAACATACTTCTTTCGTGACTTTTCAAGTTTTGAACCTCCGTAACTTCGGCAAATGAGCTCCAACTACCTTCAAAATTTGACCACAGAATCATCACGGTGAGCTCTTCATCATGACTCATAAGGCTTCATTGTATCTTGGTGAGTTTTCCAGAAAACGAGTAATTTATGTGCACAAACACACTTCTTTCGTGACTTTTCAAGCTATGAACCTACGTAACTTCGGCAAATGAGCTCCAACTACCTTCAAAATTTGACCACAGAATCACCTCGACGAACTCTTTAACATGACAAATAAGGCTTCATTGTATCTTGGTGAGTTTTCTAGAAAACGAGTAATTTATGTGCTCAAACACACATCTTTCGTGACTTTTCAAGTTTTGAACCTACGTAACTTCGGCAAATGAGCTCCAACTACCTTCAAAATTTGACCACAGAATCACCTCGACGAGTAATTTAACACGACTAATAAGGCTTCATTGTATCTTGGTGAGTTTTCTAGAAAACGAGTAATTTATGTGCACAAACACACTTCTTTCGTGACTTTTCAAGCTTTGAACCTCCGTAACTTCGGCAAATGAGGTCCAACTACCTTCAAAATTTGACCACAGAATCATCACGGTGAGCTCTTCATCATGACTCATAAGGCTTCATTGTATCTTGGTGAGTTTTCTAGAAAACGAGTAATTTATGTGCACAAACACACTTCTTTCGTGACTTTTCAAGTTTTGAACCTCCGTAACTTCGGCAAATGAGCTCCAACTACCTTCAAAATTTGACCACAGAATCACCTCGACGAGTAATTTAACACGACTAATAAGGCTTCATTGTATCTTGGTGAGTTTTCTAGAAAACGAGTAATTTATGTGCTCAAACACACATCTTTCGTGACTTTTCAAGTTTTGAACCTACGTAACTTCGGCAAATGAGCTCCAACTACCTTCAAAATTTGACCACAGAATCACCTCGACGAGCTCTTTAAAATGACAAATAAGGCTTCATTGTATCTTGGTGAGTTTTCCAGAAAACGAGTAATTTATGTGCACAAACATACTTCTTTCGTGACTTTTCAAGTTTTGAACCTCCGTAACTTCGGCAAATGAGCTCCAACTACCTTCAAAATTTGACCACAGAATCATCACGGTGAGCTCTTCATCATGACTCATAAGGCTTCATTGTATCTTGGTGAGTTTTCCAGAAAACGAGTAATTTATGTGCACAAACACACTTCTTTCGTGACTTTTCAAGCTATGAACCTACGTAACTTCGGCAAATGAGCTCCAACTACCTTCAAAATTTGACCACAGAATCACCTCGACGAGTAATTTAACACGACTAATAAGGCTTCATTGTATCTTGGTGAGTTTTCTAGAAAACGAGTAATTTATGTGCTCAAACACACATCTTTCGTGACTTTTCAAGTTTTGAACCTACGTAACTTCGGCAAATGAGCTCCAACTACCTTCAAAATTTGACCACAGAATCACCTCGACGAGCTCTTTAAAATGACAAATAAGGCTTCATTGTATCTTGGTGAGTTTTCCAGAAAACGAGTAATTTATGTGCACAAACATACTTCTTTCGTGACTTTTCAAGTTTTGAACTTCCGTAACTTCGGCAAATGAGCTCCAAATCGCTTCAACATTTTACCACAGAATCACCTCGACGAACTCTTTAACATGACAAATAAGGCTTCATTGTATCTTGGTGAGTTTTCCAGAAAACGAGTAATTTATGTGCACAAACATACTTCTTTCGTGACTTTTCAAGTTTTGAACCTCCGTAACTTCGGCAAATGAGCTCCAACTACCTTCAAAATTTGACCACAGAATCACCTCGACGAGTAATTTAACACGACTAATAAGGCTTCATTGTATCTTGGTGAGTTTTCTAGAAAACGAGTAATTTATGTGCTCAAACACACATCTTTCGTGACTTTTCAAGTTTTGAACCTACGTAACTTCGGCAAATGAGCTCCAACTACCTTCAAAATTTGACCACAGAATCACCTCGACGAGCTCTTTAAAATGACAAATAAGGCTTCATTGTATCTTGGTGAGTTTTCCAGAAAACGAGTAATTTATGTGCACAAACATACTTCTTTCGTGACTTTTCAAGTTTTGAACCTCCGTAACTTCGGCAAATGAGCTCCAACTACCTTCAAAATTTGACCACAGAATCACCTCGACGAGTAATTTAACACGACTAATAAGGCTTCATTGTATCTTGGTGAGTTTTCTAGAAAACGAGTAATTTATGTGCTCAAACACACATCTTTCGTGACTTTTCAAGTTTTGAACCTACGTAACTTCGGCAAATGAGCTCCAACTACCTTCAAAATTTGACCACAGAATCACCTCGACGAGCTCTTTAAAATGACAAATAAGGCTTCATTGTATCTTGGTGAGTTTTCCAGAAAACGAGTAATTTATGTGCACAAACATACTTCTTTCGTGACTTTTCAAGTTTTGAACCTCCGTAACTTCGGCAAATGAGCTCCAACTACCTTCAAAATTTGACCACAGAATCACCTCGACGAGTAATTTAACACGACTAATAAGGCTTCATTGTATCTTGGTGACTTTTCTAGAAAACGAGTAATTTATGTGCACAAACACACTTCTTTCGTGACTTTTCAAGCTTTGAACCTCCGTAACTTCGGCAAATGAGGTCCAACTACCTTCAAAACTTGACCACAGAATCACCTCGACGAGCTCTTTAAAATGACAAATAAGGCTTCATTGTATCTTGGTGAGTTTTCCAGAAAACGAGTAATTTATGTGCACAAACACACTTCTTTCGTGACTTTTCAAGCTATGAACCTACGTAACTTCGGCAAATGAGCTCCAACTACCTTCAAAATTTGACCACAGAATCACCTCGAACAACTCTTTAACATGACAAATAAGGCTTCATTGTATCTTGGTGAGTTTTCTAGAAAACGAGTAATTTATGTGCTCAAACACACATCTTTCGTGACTTTTCAAGTTTTGAACCTACGTAACTTCGGCAAATGAGCTCCAACTACCTTCAAAATTTGACCACAGAATCACCTCGACGAGCTCTTTAACATGACAAATAAGGCTTCATTGTATCTTGATGAGTTTTCCAGAAAACGAGTAATTTATGTGCACAAACATACTTCTTTCGTGACTTTTCAAGTTTTGAACCTCCGTAACTTCGGCAAATGAGCTCCAACTACCTTCAAAATTTGACCACAGAATCACCTCGACGAGTAATTTAACACGACTAATAAGGCTTCATTGTATCTTGGTGAGTTTTCTAGAAAACGAGTAATTTATGTGCTCAAACACACATCTTTCGTGACTTTTCAAGTTTTGAACCTACGTAACTTCGGCAAATGAGCTCCAACTACCTTCAAAATTTGACCACAGAATCACCTCGACGAGCTCTTTAAAATGACAAATAAGGCTTCATTGTATCTTGGTGAGTTTTCCAGAAAACGAGTAATTTATGTGCACAAACATACTTCTTTCGTGACTTTTCAAGTTTTGAACTTCCGTAACTTCGGCAAATGAGCTCCAAATCGCTTCAACATTTTACCACAGAATCACCTCGACGAGCTCTTGAACAAGACAAATAAGGCTTCATTGTATCTTGGTGAGTTTTCCAGAAACGAGTAATTTATATGCACAAACACACTTCTTTCGTGACTTTTCAAGCTTTGAACCTCCGTAACTTCGGCAAATGTGCTTCAAATTGCTTAAAAAATTGATCATAGAATCACCTCAACGAGCTCTTTCACACGACTAATAAGGCTTCATTGTATCTTGGTGAGTTTTCTAGAAAACGAGTAATTTATGTGCTCAAACACACATCTTTCGTGACTTTTCAAGATTTGAACCTCCGTAACTTCGGCAAATGTGCTTCAAATTCCGTCAAAAATTGATCATAGAATCACCTAGTTGAGCTCTTCATCATGACTCAGAAGGCTTCATTGTATCTTGGTGAGTTTTCCAGAAAACGAGTAATTTATGTGCACAAACATACTTCTTTCGTGACTTTTCAAGTTTTGAACCTCCGTAACTTCGGCAAATGAGCTCCAACTACCTTCAAAATTTGACCACAGAATCATCACGGTGAGCTCTTCATCATGACTCATAAGGCTTCATTGTATCTTGGTGAGTTTTCCAGAAAACGAGTAATTTATGTGCACAAACACACTTCTTTCGTGACTTTTCAAGCTATGAACCTACGTAACTTCGGCAAATGAGCTCCAACTACCTTCAAAATTTGACCACAGAATCACCTCGACGAACTCTTTAACATGACAAATAAGGCTTCATTGTATCTTGGTGAGTTTTCTAGAAAACGAGTAATTTATGTGCTCAAACACACATCTTTCGTGACTTTTCAAGTTTTGAACCTACGTAACTTCGGCAAATGAGCTCCAACTACCTTCAAAATTTGACCACAGAATCACCTCGACGAGCTCTTTAAAATGACAAATAAGGCTTCATTGTATCTTGGTGAGTTTTCCAGAAAACGAGTAATTTATGTGCACAAACATACTTCTTTCGTGACTTTTCAAGTTTTGAACCTCCGTAACTTCGGCAAATGAGCTCCAACTACCTTCAAAATTTGACCACAGAATCACCTCGACGAGTAATTTAACACGACTAATAAGGCTTCATTGTATCTTGGTGAGTTTTCTAGAAAACGAGTAATTTATGTGCACAAACACACTTCTTTCGTGACTTTTCAAGCTTTGAACCTCCGTAACTTCGGCAAATGAGGTCCAACTACCTTCAAAATTTGACCACAGAATCATCACGGTGAGCTCTTCATCATGACTCATAAGGCTTCATTGTATCTTGGTGAGTTTTCCAGAAAACGAGTAATTTATGTGCACAAACACACTTCTTTCGTGACTTTTCAAGCTATGAACCTACGTAACTTCGGCAAATGAGCTCCAACTACCTTCAAAATTTGACCACAGAATCACCTCGACGAACTCTTTAACATGACAAATAAGGCTTCATTGTATCTTGGTGAGTTTTCTAGAAAACGAGTAATTTATGTGCTCAAACACACATCTTTCGTGACTTTTCAAGTTTTGAACCTACGTAACTTCGGCAAATGAGCTCCAACTACCTTCAAAATTTGACGACAGAATCACCTCGACGAGTAATTTAACAAGACAAATAAGGCTTCATTGTATCTTGGTGAGTTTTCTAGAAACGAGTAATTTATATGCACAAACACACATCTTTCGTGACTTTTCAAGTTTTGAACCTACGTAACTTCGGCAAATGAGCTCCAACTACCTTCAAAATTTGACCACAGAATCACCTCGACGAACTCTTTAACATGACAAATAAGGCTTCATTGTATCTTGGTGAGTTTTCCAGAAAACGAGTAATTTATGTGCACAAACATACTTCTTTCGTGACTTTTCAAGTTTTGAACCTCCGTAACTTCGGCAAATGAGCTCCAACTACCTTCAAAATTTGACCACAGAATCACCTCGACGAGTAATTTAACACGACTAATAAGGCTTCATTGTATCTTGGTGAGTTTTCTAGAAAACGAGTAATTTATGTGCTCAAACACACATCTTTCGTGACTTTTCAAGTTTTGAACCTACGTAACTTCGGCAAATGAGCTCCAACTACCTTCAAAATTTGACCACAGAATCACCTCGACGAGCTCTTTAAAATGACAAATAAGGCTTCATTGTATCTTGGTGAGTTTTCCAGAAAACGAGTAATTTATGTGCACAAACATACTTCTTTCGTGACTTTTCAAGTTTTGAACCTCCGTAACTTCGGCAAATGAGCTCCAACTACCTTCAAAATTTGACCACAGAATCACCTCGACGAGTAATTTAACACGACTAATAAGGCTTCATTGTATCTTGGTGAGTTTTCCAGAAAACGAGTAATTTATGTGCTCAAACACACATCTTTCGTGACTTTTCAAGTTTTGAACCTACGTAACTACGGCAAATGAGCTCCAACTACCTTCAAAATTTGACCACAGAATCACCTCGACGAGCTCTTTAACATGACAAATAAGGCTTCATTGTATCTTGGTGAGTTTTCCAGCAAACGAGTAATTTATGTGCACAAACATACTTCATTCGTGACTTTTCAAGTTTTGAACCTCCGTAACTTCGGCAAATGAGCTCCAACTACCTTCAAAATTTGACCACAGAATCACCTCGACGAGTAATTTAACACGACTAATAAGGCTTCATTGTATCTTGGTGAGTTTTCTAGAAAACGAGTAATTTATGTGCTGAAACACACATGTTTCGTGACTTTTCAAGTTTTGAACCTACGTAACTTCGGCAAATGAGCTACAACTACCTTCAAAATTTGACCACAGCATCACCTCGACCAGCTCTTTAACATGACAAATAAGGCTTCATTGTATCTTGGTGAGTTTTCCAGAAAACGAGTAATTTATGTGCACAAACACACTTCTTTCGTGACTTTTCAAGCTATGAACCTACGTAACTTCGGCAAATGAGCTTCAACTACCTTCAAAATTTGACCACAGAATCACCTCGACGAACTCTTTAACATGACAAATAAGGCTTCATTGTATCTTGGTGAGTTTTCTAGAAAACGAGTAATTTATGAGCTCAAACACACATCTTTCGTGACTTTTCAAGTTTTGAACCTACGTAACTTCGGCAAATGAGCCCCAACTACCTTCAAAATTTGACCACAGAATCACCTCGACGAGTAATTTAACAAGACAAATAAGGCTTCATTGTATCTTGGTGAGTTTTCTAGAAACGAGTAATTTATATGCACAAACACACTTCTTTCGTGACTTTTCAAGCTATGAACCTACGTAACTTCGGAAAATGAGCTCCAACTACCTTCAAAATTTGACCACAGAATCACCTCGACGAACTCTTTAACATGACAAATAAGGCTTCATTGTATCTTGGTGAGTTTTCTAGAAAACGAGTAATTTATGTGCTCAAACACACATCTTTCGTGACTTTTCAAGTTTTGAACCTACGTAACTTCGGCAAATGAGCTCCAACTACCTTCAAAATTTGACCACAGAATCACCTCGACGAGCTCTTTAACATGACAAATAAGGCTTCATTGTATCTTGGTGAGTTTTCCAGAAAACGAGTAATTTATGTGCACAAACATACTTCTTTCGTGACTTTTCAAGTTTTGAACCTCCGTAACTTCGGCAAATGAGCTCCAACTACCTTCAAAATTTGACCACAGAATCACCTCGACGAGTAATTTAACACGACTAATAAGGCTTCATTGTATCTTGGTGAGTTTTCTAGAAAACGAGTAATTTATGTGCACAAACACACTTCTTTCGTGACTTTTCAAGCTTTGAACCTCCGTAACTTCGGCAAATGAGGTCCAACTACCTTCAAAATTTGACCACAGAATCATCACGGTGAGCTCTTCATCATGACTCATAAGGCTTCATTGTATCTTGGTGAGTTTTCCAGAAAACGAGTAATTTATGTGCTCAAACACACATCTTTCGTGACTTTTCAAGTTTTGAACCTACGTAACTACGGCAAATGAGCTCCAACTACCTTCAAAATTTGACCACAGAATCACCTCGACGAGTAATTTAACACGACTAATAAGGCTTCATTGTATCTTGGTGAGTTTTCTAGAAAACGAGTAATTTATGTGCTGAAACACACATGTTTCGTGACTTTTCAAGTTTTGAACCTCCGTAACTTCGGCAAATGTGCTTCAAATTGCTTAAAAAATTGATCATAGAATCACCTCAACGAGCTCTTTTAAACGACTAAGAAGGCTTCATTGTATCTTGGTGAGTTTTCTAGAAAACGACTAATTTATGTGCTCAAACACACATCTTTCGTGACTTTTCAAGTTTTGAACCTCCGTAACTTCGGCAAATGAGGACCAACTACCTTCAAAATTTGACCACAGAATCATCACGGTGAGCTCTTCATCATGACTCATAAGGCTTCATTGTATCTTGGTGAGTTTTCCAGAAAACGAGTAATTTATGTGCACAAACACACTTCTTTCGTGACTTTTCAAGCTATGAACCTACGTAACTTCGGCTAATGAGCTCCAACTACCTTCAAAATTTGACCACAGAATCACCTCGACGAGTAATTTAACACGACTAATAAGGCTTCATTGTATCTTGGTGAGTTTTCTAGAAAACGAGTAATTTATGTGCTCAAACACACATCTTTCGTGACTTTTCAAGTTTTGAACCTACGTCACTTCGGCAAATGAGCTCCAACTACCTTCAAAATTTGACCACAGAATCACCTCGACGAGCTCTTTAACATGACAAATAAGGCTTCATTGTATCTTGGTGAGTTTTTTAGAAAACGAGTAATTTATGTGCACAAACACACATCTTTCGTGACTTTTCAAGCTTTGAACCTCCGTAACTTCGGCAAATGAGCTCCAACTACCTTCAAAATTTGACCACAGAATCACCTCGACGAACTCTTCATCATGACTCATAAGGCTTCATTGTATCTTGGTGAGTTTTCTAGAAAACGAGTAATTTATGTGCACAAACACACATCTTTCGTGACTTTTCAAGCTATGAACCTACGTAACTTCGGCAAATGAGCTCCAACTACCTTCAAAATTTGACCACAGAATCACCTCGACGAGTAATTTAACACGACTAATAAGGCTTCATTGTATCTTGGTGAGTTTTCCAGAAAACGAGTAATTTATGTGCACAAACACACTTCTTTCGTGACTTTTCAAGCTATGAACCTACGTAACTTCGGCAAATGAGCTCCAACTACCTTCAAAATTTGACCACAGAATCACCTCGACGAACTCTTTAACATGACAAATAAGGCTTCATTGTATCTTGGTGAGTTTTCTAGAAAACGAGTAATTTATGTGCTCAAACACACATCTTTCGTGACTTTTCAAGTTTTGAACCTACGTAACTTCGGCAAATGAGCTCCAACTACCTTCAAAATTTGACCACAGAATCACCTCGACGAGCTCTTTAAAATGACAAATAAGGCTTCATTGTATCTTGGTGAGTTTTCCAGAAAACGAGTAATTTATGTGCACAAACATACTTCTTTCGTGACTTTTCAAGTTTTGAACCTCCGTAACTTCGGCAAATGAGCTCCAACTACCTTCAAAATTTGACCACAGAATCACCTCGACGAGTAATTTAACACGACTAATAAGGCTTCATTGTATCTTGGTGAGTTTTCTAGAAAACGAGTAATTTATGTGCACAAACACACTTCTTTCGTGACTTTTCAAGCTTTGAACCTCCGTAACTTCGGCAAATGAGGACCAACTACCTTCAAAATTTGACCACAGAATCATCACGGTGAGCTCTTCATCATGACTCATAAGGCTTCATTGTATCTTGGTGAGTTTTCCAGAAAACGAGTAATTTATGTGCTCAAACACACATCTTTCGTGACTTTTCAAGTTTTGAACCTACGTAACTACGGCAAATGAGCTCCAACTACCTTCAAAATTTGACCACAGAATCACCTCGACGAGCTCTTTAACATGACAAATAAGGCTTCATTGTATCTTGGTGAGTTTTCCAGCAAACGAGTAATTTATGTGCACAAACATACTTCATTCGTGACTTTTCAAGTTTTGAACCTCCGTAACTTCGGCAAATGAGCTCCAACTACCTTCAAAATTTGACCACAGAATCACCTCGACGAGTAATTTAACACGACTAATAAGGCTTCATTGTATCTTGGTGAGTTTTCTAGAAAACGAGTATTTTATGTGCACAAACACACTTCTTTCGTGACTTTTCAAGCTATGAACCTACGTAACTTCGGCAAATGAGCTACAACTACCTTCAAAATTTGACCACAGAATCACCTCGACGAGTAATTTAACACGACTAATAAGGCTTCATTGTATCTTGGTGAGTTTTCCAGAAAACGAGTAATTTATGTGCACAAACACACTTCTTTCGTGACTTTTCAAGCTATGAATCTACGTAACTTCGGCTAATGAGCTCCAACTACCTTCAAAATTTGACCACAGAATCACCTCGACGAACTCTTTAACATGACAAATAAGGCTTCATTGTATCTTGGTGAGTTTTCTAGAAAACGAGTAATTTATGTGCTCAAACACACATCTTTCGTGACTTTTCAAGTTTTGAACCTACGTAACTTCGGCAAATGAGCTCCAACTACCTTCAAAATTTGACCACAGAATCACCTCGACGAGTAATTTAACAAGACAAATAAGGCTTCATTGTATCTTGGTGAGTTTTCTAGAAACGAGTAATTTATATGCTCAAACACACTTCTTTCGTGACTTTTCAAGCTATGAACCTACGTAACTTCGGCAAATGAGCTCCAACTACCTTCAAAATTTGACCACAGAATCACCTCGACGAACTCTTTAACATGACAAATAAGGCTTCATTGTATCTTGGTGAGTTTTCCAGAAAACGAGTAATTTATGTGCACAAACACACTTCTTTCGTGACTTTTCAAGTTTTGAACCTCCGTAACTTCGGCAAATGAGCTCCAACTACCTTCAAAATTTGACCACAGAATCACCTCGACGAGCTCTTTAACATGACAAATAAGGCTTCATTGTATCTTGGTGAGTTTTCCAGCAAACGAGTAATTTATGTGCACAAACATACTTCATTCGTGACTTTTCAAGTTTTGAACCTCCGTAACTTCGGCAAATGAGCTCCAACTACCTTCAAAATTTGACCACAGAATCACCTCGACGAGCTCTTTAACATGACAAATAAGGCTTCATTGTATCTTGGTGAGTTTTCCAGCAAACGAGTAATTTATGTGCACAAACATACTTCATTCGTGACTTTTCAAGATTTGAACCTCCGTAACTTCGGCAAATGAGCTCCAACTACCTTCAAAATTTGACCACAGAATCACCTCGACGAGTAATTTAACACGACTAATAAGGCTTCATTGTATCTTGGTGAGTTTTCTAGAAAACGAGTAATTTATGTGCACAAACACACTTCTTTCGTGACTTTTCAAGCTATGAACCTACGTAACTTCGGCTAATGAGCTCCAACTACCTTCAAAATTTGACCACAGAATCACCTCGACGAACTCTTTAACATGACAAATAAGGCTTCATTGTATCTTGGTGAGTTTTCTAGAAAACGAGTAATTTATGTGCTCAAACACACATCTTTCGTGACTTTTCAAGTTTTGAACCTCCGTAACTTCGGCAAATGAGCTCCAACTACCTTCAAAATTTGACCACAGAATCACCTCGACGAGTAATTTAACACGACTAATAAGGCTTCATTGTATCTTGGTGAGTTTTCTAGAAAACGAGTAATTTATGTGCACAAACACACTTCTTTCGTGACTTTTCAAGCTATGAACCTACGTAACTTCGGCTAATGAGCTCCAACTACCTTCAAAATTTGACCACAGAATCACCTCGACGAACTCTTTAACATGACAAATAAGGCTTCATTGTATCTTGGTGAGTTTTCTAGAAAACGAGTAATTTATGTGCTCAAACACACATCTTTCGTGACTTTTCAAGTTTTGAACCTACGTAACTTCGGCAAATGAGCTCCAACTACCTTCAAAATTTGACCACAGAATCACCTCGACGAACTCTTTAACATGACATATAAGGCTTCATTGTATCTTGATGAGTTTTCTAGAAAACGAGTAATTTATGTGCTCAAACACACATCTTTCGTGACTTTTCAAGTTTTGAACCTACGTAACTTCGGCAAATGAGCTCCAACTACCTTCAAAATTTGACCACAGAATCACCTCGACGAGCTCTTTAAAATGACAAATAAGGCTTCATTGTATCTTGGTGAGTTTTCCAGAAAACGAGTAATTTATGTGCACAAACATACTTCTTTCGTGACTTTTCAAGTTTTGAACCTCCGTAACTTCGGCAAATGAGCTCCAACTACCTTCAAAATTTGACCACAGAATCACCTCGACGAACTCTTTAACATGACAAATAAGGCTTCATTGTATCTTGGTGAGTTTTCTAGAAAACGAGTAATTTATGTGCTCAAACACACATCTTTCGTGACTTTTCAAGTTTTGAACCTACGTAACTTCGGCAAATGAGCTCCAACTACCTTCAAAATTTGACCACAGAATCACCTCGACGAGCTCTTTAACATGACAAATAAGGCTTCATTGTATCTTGGTGAGTTTTCCAGAAAACGAGTAATTTATGTGCACAAACATACTTCTTTCGTGACTTTTCAAGTTTTGAACCTCCGTAACTTCGGCAAATGAGCTCCAACTACCTTCAAAATTTGACCACAGAATCACCTCGACGAGTAATTTAACACGACTAATAAGGCTTCATTGTATCTTGGTGAGTTTTCTAGAAAACGAGTAATTTATGTGCACAAACACACTTCTTTCGTGACTTTTCAAGCTTTGAACCTCCGTAACTTCGGCAAATGAGGTCCAACTACCTTCAAAATTTGACCACAGAATCATCACGGTGAGCTCTTCATCATGACTCATAAGACTTCATTGTATCTTGGTGAGTTTTCCAGAAAACGAGTAATTTATGTGCTCAAACACACATCTTTCGTGACTTTTCAAGTTTTGAACCTACGTAACTACGGCAAATGAGCTCCAACTACCTTCAAAATTTGACCACAGAATCACCTCGACGAGTAATTTAACACGACTAATAAGGCTTCATTGTATCTTGGTGAGTTTTCTAGAAAACGAGTAATTTATGTGCTGAAACACACATGTTTCGTGACTTTTCAAGTTTTGAACCTCCGTAACTTCGGCAAATGTGCTTCAAATTGCTTAAAAAATTGATCATAGAATCACCTCAACGAGCTCTTTTAAACGACTAAGAAGGCTTCATTGTATCTTGGTGAGTTTTCTAGAAAACGACTAATTTATGTGCTCAAACACACATCTTTCGTGACTTTTCAAGTTTTGAACCTCCGTAACTTCGGCAAATGTGCTTCAAATTGCTTAAAAAATTGATCATAGAATCACCTCAACGAGCTCTTTTAAACGACTAAGAAGGCTTCATTGTATCTTGGTGAGTTTTCTAGAAAACGAGTAATTTATGTGCTCAAACACACATCTTTCGTGACTTTTCAAGTTTTGAACCTACGTAACTTCGGCAAATGAGCTCCAACTACCTTCAAAATTTGACCACAGAATCACCTCGACGAGCTCTTTAACATGACAAATAAGGCTTCATTGTATCTTGGTGAGTTTTCTAGAAAACGAGTAATTTATGTGCTCAAACACACATCTTTCGTGACTTTTCAAGTTTTGAACCTACGTCACTTCGGCAAATGAGCTCCAACTACCTTCAAAATTTGACCACAGAATCACCTCGACGAGCTCTTTAACATGACAAATAAGGCTTCATTGTATCTTGGTGAGTTTTTTAGAAAACGAGTAATTTATGTGCACAAACACACATCTTTCGTGACTTTTCAAGCTTTGAACCTCCGTAACATCGGCAAATGAGCTCCAACTACCTTCAAAATTTGACCACAGAATCACCTCGACGAACTCTTCATCATGACTCATAAGGCTTCATTGTATCTTGGTGAGTTTTCTAGAAAACGAGTAATTTATGTGCACAAACACACATCTTTCGTGACTTTTCAAGCTATGAACCTACGTAACTTCGGCAAATGAGCTCCAACTACCTTCAAAATTTGACCACAGAATCACCTCGACGAGTAATTTAACACGACTAATAAGGCTTCATTGTATCTTGGTGAGTTTTCCAGAAAACGAGTAATTTATGTGCACAAACACACTTCTTTCGTGACTTTTCAAGCTATGAACCTACGTAACTTCGGCAAATGAGCTCCAACTACCTTCAAAATTTGACCACAGAATCACCTCGACGAGTAATTTAACAAGACAAATAAGGCTTCATTGTATCTTGGTGAGTTTTCTAGAAAACGAGTAATTTATGTGCTCAAACACACATCTTTCGTGACTTTTCAAGTTTTGAACCTACGTAACTTCGGCAAATGAGCTCCAACTACCTTCAAAATTTGACCACAGAATCACCTCGACGAGCTCTTTAAAATGACAAATAAGGCTTCATTGTATCTTGGTGAGTTTTCCAGAAAACGAGTAATTTATGTGCACAAACATACTTCTTTCGTGACTTTTCAAGTTTTGAACCTCCGTAACTTCGGCAAATGAGCTCCAACTACCTTCAAAATTTGACCACAGAATCACCTCGACGAGTAATTTAACACGACTAATAAGGCTTCATTGTATCTTGGTGAGTTTTCCAGAAAACGAGTAATTTATGTGCACAAACACACTTCTTTCGTGACTTTTCAAGCTATGAACCTACGTAACTTCGGCTAATGAGCTCCAACTACCTTCAAAATTTGACCACAGAATCACCTCGACGAACTCTTTAACATGACAAATAAGGCTTCATTGTATCTTGGTGAGTTTTCTAGAAAACGAGTAATTTATGTGCTCAAACACACATCTTTCGTGACTTTTCAAGTTTTGAACCTACGTAACTTCGGCAAATGAGCTCCAACTACCTTCAAAATTTGACCACAGAATCACCTCGACGAGTAATTTAACAAGACAAATAAGGCTTCATTGTATCTTGGTGAGTTTTCTAGAAAACGAGTAATTTATGTGCACAAACACACTTCTTTCGTGACTTTTCAAGCTTTGAACCTCCGTAACTTCGGCAAATGAGGACCAACTACCTTCAAAATTTGACCACAGAATCATCACGGTGAGCTCTTCATCATGACTCATAAGGCTTCATTGTATCTTGGTGAGTTTTCCAGAAAACGAGTAATTTATGTGCTCAAACACACATCTTTCGTGACTTTTCAAGTTTTGAACCTACGTAACTACGGCAAATGAGCTCCAACTACCTTCAAAATTTGACCACAGAATCACCTCGACGAGCTCTTTAACATGACAAATAAGGCTTCATTGTATCTTGGTGAGTTTTCCAGCAAACGAGTAATTTATGTGCACAAACATACTTCATTCGTGACTTTTCAAGTTTTGAACCTCCGTAACTTCGGCAAATGAGCTCCAACTACCTTCAAAATTTGACCACAGAATCACCTCGACGAGTAATTTAACACGACTAATAAGGCTTCATTGTATCTTGGTGAGTTTTCCAGAAAACGAGTAATTTATGTGCACAAACACACTTCTTTCGTGACTTTTCAAGCTATGAACCTACGTAACTTCGGCTAATGAGCTCCAACTACCTTCAAAATTTGACCACAGAATCACCTCGACGAACTCTTTAACATGACAAATAAGGCTTCATTGTATCTTGGTGAGTTTTCTAGAAAACGAGTAATTTATGTGCTCAAACACACATCTTTCGTGACTTTTCAAGTTTTGAACCTACGTAACTTCGGCAAATGAGCTCCAACTACCTTCAAAATTTGACCACAGAATCACCTCGACGAGTAATTTAACAAGACAAATAAGGCTTCATTGTATCTTGGTGAGTTTTCTAGAAACGAGTAATTTATATGCTCAAACACACTTCTTTCGTGACTTTTCAAGCTATGAACCTACGTAACTTCGGCAAATGAGCTCCAACTACCTTCAAAATTTGACCACAGAATCACCTCGACGAACTCTTTAACATGACAAATAAGGCTTCATTGTATCTTGGTGAGTTTTCCAGCAAACGAGTAATTTATGTGCACAAACATACTTCATTCGTGACTTTTCAAGTTTTGAACCTCCGTAACTTCGGCAAATGAGCTCCAACTACCTTCAAAATTTGACCACAGAATCACCTCGACGAGCTCTTTAACATGACAAATAAGGCTTCATTGTATCTTGGTGAGTTTTCCAGCAAACGAGTAATTTATGTGCACAAACATACTTCATTCGTGACTTTTCAAGTTTTGAACCTCCGTAACTTCGGCAAATGAGCTCCAACTACCTTCAAAATTTGACCACAGAATCACCTCGACGAGTAATTTAACACGACTAATAAGGCTTCATTGTATCTTGGTGAGTTTTCTAGAAAACGAGTAATTTATGTGCACAAACACACTTCTTTCGTGACTTTTCAAGCTATGAACCTACGTAACTTCGGCTAATGAGCTCCAACTACCTTCAAAATTTGACCACAGAATCACCTCGACGAACTCTTTAACATGACAAATAAGGCTTCATTGTATCTTGGTGAGTTTTCTAGAAAACGAGTAATTTATGTGCTCAAACACACATCTTTCGTGACTTTTCAAGTTTTGAACCTACGTAACTTCGGCAAATGAGCTCCAACTACCTTCAAAATTTGACCACAGAATCACCTCGACGAACTCTTTAACATGACAAATAAGGCTTCATTGTATCTTGATGAGTTTTCTAGAAAACGAGTAATTTATGTGCTCAAACACACATCTTTCGTGACTTTTCAAGTTTTGAACCTACGTAACTTCGGCAAATGAGCTCCAACTACCTTCAAAATTTGACCACAGAATCACCTCGACGAGCTCTTTAAAATGACAAATAAGGCTTCATTGTATCTTGGTGAGTTTTCCAGAAAACGAGTAATTTATGTGCACAAACATACTTCTTTCGTGACTTTTCAAGTTTTGAACCTCCGTAACTTCGGCAAATGAGCTCCAACTACCTTCAAAATTTGACCACACAATCACCTCGACGAGCTCTTTAACATGACAAATAAGGCTTCATTGTATCTTGGTGAGTTTTCCAGCAAACGAGTAATTTATGTGCACAAACATACTTCATTCGTGACTTTTCAAGTTTTGAACCTCCGTAACTTCGGCAAATGAGCTCCAACTACCTTCAAAATTTGACCACAGAATCACCTCGACGAGTAATTTAACACGACTAATAAGGCTTCATTGTATCTTGGTGAGTTTTCTAGAAAACGAGTAATTTATGTGCTGAAACACACATGTTTCGTGACTTTTCAAGTTTTGAACCTACGTAACTTCGGCAAATGAGCTACAACTACCTTCAAAATTTGACCACAGAATCACCTCGACGAGCTCTTTAACATGACAAATAAGTCTTCATTGTATCTTGGTGAGTTTTCCAGAAAACGAGTAATTTATGTGCACAAACACACTTCTTTCGTGACTTTTCAAGCTATGAACCTACGTAACTTCGGCAAATGAGCTCCAACTACCTTCAAAATTTGACCACAGAATCACCTCGACGAGTAATTTAACACGACTAATAAGGCTTCATTGTATCTTGGTGAGTTTTCCAGAAAACGAGTAATTTATGTGCACAAACACACTTCTTTCGTGACTTTTCAAGCTATGAACCTACGTAACTTCGGCAAATGAGCTACAACTACCTTCAAAATTTGACCACAGAATCACCTCGACGAGTAATTTAACACGACTAATAAGGCTTCATTGTATCTTGGTGAGTTTTCCAAAAAACGAGTAATTTATATGCACAAACACACTTCTTTCGTGACTTTTCAAGCTTTGAACCTCCGTAACTTCGGCAAATGAGCTCCAACTACCTTCAAAATTTGACCACAGAATCATCACGGTGAGCTCTTCATCATGACTCATAAGGCTTCATTGTATCTTGGTGAGTTTTCCAGAAAACGAGTAATTTATGTGCACAAACACACTTCTTTCGTGACTTTTCAAGCTATGAACCTACGTAACTTCGGCTAATGAGCTCCAACTACCTTCAAAATTTGACCACAGAATCACCTCGACGAACTCTTTAACATGACAAATAAGGCTTCATTGTATCTTGGTGAGTTTTCTAGAAACGAGTAATTTATATGCACAAACACACTTCTTTCGTGACTTTTCAAGCTATGAACCTACGTAACTTCGGCAAATGAGCTCCAACTACCTTCAAAATTTGACCACAGAATCACCTCGACGAACTCTTTAACATGACAAATAAGGCTTCATTGTATCTTGGTGAGTTTTCCAGAAAACGAGTAATTTATGTGCACAAACACACTTCTTTCGTGACTTTTCAAGCTTTGAACCTCCGTAACTTCGGCAAATGAGCTTCAAATACCTTCAAAATTTTACCACAGAATCACCTCGACGAGCTCGTGAATATGACAAATAAGGCTTCATTGTATCTTGGTGAGTTTTCCAAAAAACGAGTAATTTATATGCACAAACACACTTCTTTCGTGACTTTTCAAGCTATGAACCTACGTAACTTCGGCAAATGAGCTCCAACTACCTTCAAAATTTGACCACAGAATCACCTCGACGAGTAATTTAACACGACTAATAAGGCTTCATTGTATCTTGGTGAGTTTTCCAGCAAACGAGTAATTTATGTGCACAAACATACTTCATTCGTGACTTTTCAAGTTTTGAACCTCCGTAACTTCGGCAAATGAGCTCCAACTACCTTCAAAATTTGACCACAGAATCACCTCGACGAGTAATTTAACACGACTAATAAGGCTTCATTGTATCTTGGTGAGTTTTCTAGAAAACGAGTAATTTATGTGCTGAAACACACATGTTTCGTGACTTTTCAAGTTTTGAACCTACGTAACTACGGCAAATGAGCTCCAACTACCTTCAAAATTTGACCACAGAATCACCTCGACGAGTAATTTAACAAGACAAATAAGGCTTCATTGTATCTTGGTGAGTTTTCTAGAAACGAGTAATTTATATGCTCAAACACACTTCTTTCGTGACTTTTCAAGCTATGAACCTACGTAACTTCGGCAAATGAGCTCCAACTACCTTCAAAATTTGACCACAGAATCACCTCGACGAGTAATTTAACAAGACAAATAAGGCTTCATTGTATCTTGGTGAGTTTTCTAGAAACGAGTAATTTATATGCACAAACACACTTCTTTCGTGACTTTTCAAGCTATGAACCTACGTAACTTCGGCAAATGAGCTCCAACTACCTTCAAAATTTGACCACAGAATCACCTCGACGAACTCTTTAACATGACAAATAAGGCTTCATTGTATCTTGGTGAGTTTTCCAGAAAACGAGTAATTTATGTGCACAAACACACTTCTTTCGTGACTTTTCAAGCTTTGAACCTCCGTAACTTCGGCAAATGAGCTTCAAATACCTTCAAAATTTTACCACAGAATCACCTCGACGAGCTCGTGAATATGACAAATAAGGCTTCATTGTATCTTGGTGAGTTTTCCAAAAAACGAGTAATTTATATGCACAAACACACTTCTTTCGTGACTTTTCAAGCTATGAACCTACGTAACTTCGGCAAATGAGCTCCAACTACCTTCAAAATTTGACCACAGAATCACCTCGACGAGTAATTTAACACGACTAATAAGGCTTCATTGTATCTTGGTGAGTTTTCCAGCAAACGAGTAATTTATGTGCACAAACATACTTCATTCGTGACTTTTCAAGTTTTGAACCTCCGTAACTTCGGCAAATGAGCTCCAACTACCTTCAAAATTTGACCACAGAATCACCTCGACGAGTAATTTAACACGACTAATAAGGCTTCATTGTATCTTGGTGAGTTTTCCAGAAAACGAGTAATTTATGTGCACAAACACACTTCTTTCGTGACTTTTCAAGCTATGAACCTACGTAACTTCGGCAAATGAGCTACAACTACCTTCAAAATTTGACCACAGAATCACCTCGACGAGTAATTTAACACGACTAATAAGGCTTCATTGTATCTTGGTGAGTTTTCCAAAAAACGAGTAATTTATATGCACAAACACACTTCTTTCGTGACTTTTCAAGCTTTGAACCTCCGTAACTTCGGCAAATGAGCTCCAACTACCTTCAAAATTTGACCACAGAATCATCACGGTGAGCTCTTCATCATGACTCATAAGGCTTCATTGTATCTTGGTGAGTTTTCCAGAAAACGAGTAATTTATGTGCACAAACACACTTCTTTCGTGACTTTTCAAGCTATGAACCTACGTAACTTCGGCTAATGAGCTCCAACTACCTTCAAAATTTGACCACAGAATCACCTCGACGAACTCTTTAACATGACAAATAAGGCTTCATTGTATCTTGGTGAGTTTTCTAGAAACGAGTAATTTATATGCACAAACACACTTCTTTCGTGACTTTTCAAGCTATGAACCTACGTAACTTCGGCAAATGAGCTCCAACTACCTTCAAAATTTGACCACAGAATCACCTCGACGAACTCTTTAACATGACAAATAAGGCTTCATTGTATCTTGGTGAGTTTTCCAGAAAACGAGTAATTTATGTGCACAAACATACTTCTTTCGTGACTTTTCAAGTTTTGAACCTCCGTAACTTCGGCAAATGAGCTCCAACTACCTTCAAAATTTGACCACAGAATCACCTCGACGAGTAATTTAACACGACTAATAAGGCTTCATTGTATCTTGGTGAGTTTTCTAGAAAACGAGTAATTTATGTGCACAAACACACTTCTTTCGTGACTTTTCAAGCTTTGAACCTCCGTAACTTCGGCAAATGAGGTCCAACTACCTTCAAAATTTGACCACAGAATCATCACGGTGAGCTCTTCATCATGACTCATAAGACTTCATTGTATCTTGGTGAGTTTTCCAGAAAACGAGTAATTTATGTGCTCAAACACACATCTTTCGTGACTTTTCAAGTTTTGAACCTACGTAACTACGGCAAATGAGCTCCAACTACCTTCAAAATTTGACCACAGAATCACCTCGACGAGTAATTTAACACGACTAATAAGGCTTCATTGTATCTTGGTGAGTTTTCTAGAAAACGAGTAATTTATGTGCTGAAACACACATGTTTCGTGACTTTTCAAGTTTTGAACCTCCGTAACTTCGGCAAATGTGCTTCAAATTGCTTAAAAAATTGATCATAGAATCACCTCAACGAGCTCTTTTAAACGACTAAGAAGGCTTCATTGTATCTTGGTGAGTTTTCTAGAAAACGACTAATTTATGTGCTCAAACACACATCTTTCGTGACTTTTCAAGTTTTGAACCTCCGTAACTTCGGCAAATGTGCTTCAAATTGCTTAAAAAATTGATCATAGAATCACCTCAACGAGCTCTTTTAAACGACTAAGAAGGCTTCATTGTATCTTGGTGAGTTTTCTAGAAAACGAGTAATTTATGTGCTCAAACACACATCTTTCGTGACTTTTCAAGTTTTGAACCTACGTCACTTCGGCAAATGAGCTCCAACTACCTTCAAAATTTGACCACAGAATCACCTCGACGAGCTCTTTAACATGACAAATAAGGCTTCATTGTATCTTGGTGAGTTTTTTAGAAAACGAGTAATTTATGTGCACAAACACACATCTTTCGTGACTTTTCAAGCTTTGAACCTCCGTAACATCGGCAAATGAGCTCCAACTACCTTCAAAATTTGACCACAGAATCACCTCGACGAACTCTTCATCATGACTCATAAGGCTTCATTGTATCTTGGTGAGTTTTCTAGAAAACGAGTAATTTATGTGCACAAACACACATCTTTCGTGACTTTTCAAGCTATGAACCTACGTAACTTCGGCAAATGAGCTCCAACTACCTTCAAAATTTGACCACAGAATCACCTCGACGAGTAATTTAACACGACTAATAAGGCTTCATTGTATCTTGGTGAGTTTTCCAGAAAACGAGTAATTTATGTGCACAAACACACTTCTTTCGTGACTTTTCAAGCTATGAACCTACGTAACTTCGGCAAATGAGCTCCAACTACCTTCAAAATTTGACCACAGAATCACCTCGACGAGTAATTTAACAAGACAAATAAGGCTTCATTGTATCTTGGTGAGTTTTCTAGAAAACGAGTAATTTATGTGCTCAAACACACATCTTTCGTGACTTTTCAAGTTTTGAACCTACGTAACTTCGGCAAATGAGCTCCAACTACCTTCAAAATTTGACCACAGAATCACCTCGACGAGCTCTTTAAAATGACAAATAAGGCTTCATTGTATCTTGGTGAGTTTTCCAGAAAACGAGTAATTTATGTGCACAAACATACTTCTTTCGTGACTTTTCAAGTTTTGAACCTCCGTAACTTCGGCAAATGAGCTCCAACTACCTTCAAAATTTGACCACAGAATCACCTCGACGAGTAATTTAACACGACTAATAAGGCTTCATTGTATCTTGGTGAGTTTTCCAGAAAACGAGTAATTTATGTGCACAAACACACTTCTTTCGTGACTTTTCAAGCTATGAACCTACGTAACTTCGGCTAATGAGCTCCAACTACCTTCAAAATTTGACCACAGAATCACCTCGACGAACTCTTTAACATGACAAATAAGGCTTCATTGTATCTTGGTGAGTTTTCTAGAAAACGAGTAATTTATGTGCTCAAACACACATCTTTCGTGACTTTTCAAGTTTTGAACCTACGTAACTTCGGCAAATGAGCTCCAACTACCTTCAAAATTTGACCACAGAATCACCTCGACGAGTAATTTAACAAGACAAATAAGGCTTCATTGTATCTTGGTGAGTTTTCTAGAAAACGAGTAATTTATGTGCACAAACACACTTCTTTCGTGACTTTTCAAGCTTTGAACCTCCGTAACTTCGGCAAATGAGGACCAACTACCTTCAAAATTTGACCACAGAATCATCACGGTGAGCTCTTCATCATGACTCATAAGGCTTCATTGTATCTTGGTGAGTTTTCCAGAAAACGAGTAATTTATGTGCTCAAACACACATCTTTCGTGACTTTTCAAGTTTTGAACCTACGTAACTACGGCAAATGAGCTCCAACTACCTTCAAAATTTGACCACAGAATCACCTCGACGAGCTCTTTAACATGACAAATAAGGCTTCATTGTATCTTGGTGAGTTTTCCAGCAAACGAGTAATTTATGTGCACAAACATACTTCATTCGTGACTTTTCAAGTTTTGAACCTCCGTAACTTCGGCAAATGAGCTCCAACTACCTTCAAAATTTGACCACAGAATCACCTCGACGAGTAATTTAACACGACTAATAAGGCTTCATTGTATCTTGGTGAGTTTTCCAGAAAACGAGTAATTTATGTGCACAAACACACTTCTTTCGTGACTTTTCAAGCTATGAACCTACGTAACTTCGGCTAATGAGCTCCAACTACCTTCAAAATTTGACCACAGAATCACCTCGACGAACTCTTTAACATGACAAATAAGGCTTCATTGTATCTTGGTGAGTTTTCTAGAAAACGAGTAATTTATGTGCTCAAACACACATCTTTCGTGACTTTTCAAGTTTTGAACCTACGTAACTTCGGCAAATGAGCTCCAACTACCTTCAAAATTTGACCACAGAATCACCTCGACGAGTAATTTAACAAGACAAATAAGGCTTCATTGTATCTTGGTGAGTTTTCTAGAAACGAGTAATTTATATGCTCAAACACACTTCTTTCGTGACTTTTCAAGCTATGAACCTACGTAACTTCGGCAAATGAGCTCCAACTACCTTCAAAATTTGACCACAGAATCACCTCGACGAACTCTTTAACATGACAAATAAGGCTTCATTGTATCTTGGTGAGTTTTCCAGCAAACGAGTAATTTATGTGCACAAACATACTTCATTCGTGACTTTTCAAGTTTTGAACCTCCGTAACTTCGGCAAATGAGCTCCAACTACCTTCAAAATTTGACCACAGAATCACCTCGACGAGTAATTTAACACGACTAATAAGGCTTCATTGTATCTTGGTGAGTTTTTTAGAAAACGAGTAATTTATGTGCACAAACACACATCTTTCGTGACTTTTCAAGCTTTGAACCTCCGTAACATCGGCAAATGAGCTCCAACTACCTTCAAAATTTGACCACAGAATCACCTCGACGAACTCTTCATCATGACTCATAAGGCTTCATTGTATCTTGGTGAGTTTTCTAGAAAACGAGTAATTTATGTGCACAAACACACATCTTTCGTGACTTTTCAAGCTATGAACCTACGTAACTTCGGCAAATGAGCTCCAACTACCTTCAAAATTTGACCACAGAATCACCTCGACGAGTAATTTAACACGACTAATAAGGCTTCATTGTATCTTGGTGAGTTTTCCAGAAAACGAGTAATTTATGTGCACAAACACACTTCTTTCGTGACTTTTCAAGCTATGAACCTACGTAACTTCGGCAAATGAGCTCCAACTACCTTCAAAATTTGACCACAGAATCACCTCGACGAGTAATTTAACAAGACAAATAAGGCTTCATTGTATCTTGGTGAGTTTTCTAGAAAACGAGTAATTTATGTGCTCAAACACACATCTTTCGTGACTTTTCAAGTTTTGAACCTACGTAACTTCGGCAAATGAGCTCCAACTACCTTCAAAATTTGACCACAGAATCACCTCGACGAGCTCTTTAAAATGACAAATAAGGCTTCATTGTATCTTGGTGAGTTTTCCAGAAAACGAGTAATTTATGTGCACAAACATACTTCTTTCGTGACTTTTCAAGTTTTGAACCTCCGTAACTTCGGCAAATGAGCTCCAACTACCTTCAAAATTTGACCACAGAATCACCTCGACGAGTAATTTAACACGACTAATAAGGCTTCATTGTATCTTGGTGAGTTTTCCAGAAAACGAGTAATTTATGTGCACAAACACACTTCTTTCGTGACTTTTCAAGCTATGAACCTACGTAACTTCGGCTAATGAGCTCCAACTACCTTCAAAATTTGACCACAGAATCACCTCGACGAACTCTTTAACATGACAAATAAGGCTTCATTGTATCTTGGTGAGTTTTCTAGAAAACGAGTAATTTATGTGCTCAAACACACATCTTTCGTGACTTTTCAAGTTTTGAACCTACGTAACTTCGGCAAATGAGCTCCAACTACCTTCAAAATTTGACCACAGAATCACCTCGACGAGTAATTTAACAAGACAAATAAGGCTTCATTGTATCTTGGTGAGTTTTCTAGAAAACGAGTAATTTATGTGCACAAACACACTTCTTTCGTGACTTTTCAAGCTTTGAACCTCCGTAACTTCGGCAAATGAGGACCAACTACCTTCAAAATTTGACCACAGAATCATCACGGTGAGCTCTTCATCATGACTCATAAGGCTTCATTGTATCTTGGTGAGTTTTCCAGAAAACGAGTAATTTATGTGCTCAAACACACATCTTTCGTGACTTTTCAAGTTTTGAACCTACGTAACTACGGCAAATGAGCTCCAACTACCTTCAAAATTTGACCACAGAATCACCTCGACGAGCTCTTTAACATGACAAATAAGGCTTCATTGTATCTTGGTGAGTTTTCCAGCAAACGAGTAATTTATGTGCACAAACATACTTCATTCGTGACTTTTCAAGTTTTGAACCTCCGTAACTTCGGCAAATGAGCTCCAACTACCTTCAAAATTTGACCACAGAATCACCTCGACGAGTAATTTAACACGACTAATAAGGCTTCATTGTATCTTGGTGAGTTTTCCAGAAAACGAGTAATTTATGTGCACAAACACACTTCTTTCGTGACTTTTCAAGCTATGAACCTACGTAACTTCGGCTAATGAGCTCCAACTACCTTCAAAATTTGACCACAGAATCACCTCGACGAACTCTTTAACATGACAAATAAGGCTTCATTGTATCTTGGTGAGTTTTCTAGAAAACGAGTAATTTATGTGCTCAAACACACATCTTTCGTGACTTTTCAAGTTTTGAACCTACGTAACTTCGGCAAATGAGCTCCAACTACCTTCAAAATTTGACCACAGAATCACCTCGACGAGTAATTTAACAAGACAAATAAGGCTTCATTGTATCTTGGTGAGTTTTCTAGAAACGAGTAATTTATATGCTCAAACACACTTCTTTCGTGACTTTTCAAGCTATGAACCTACGTAACTTCGGCAAATGAGCTCCAACTACCTTCAAAATTTGACCACAGAATCACCTCGACGAACTCTTTAACATGACAAATAAGGCTTCATTGTATCTTGGTGAGTTTTCCAGCAAACGAGTAATTTATGTGCACAAACATACTTCATTCGTGACTTTTCAAGTTTTGAACCTCCGTAACTTCGGCAAATGAGCTCCAACTACCTTCAAAATTTGACCACAGAATCACCTCGACGAGCTCTTTAACATGACAAATAAGGCTTCATTGTATCTTGGTGAGTTTTCCAGCAAACGAGTAATTTATGTGCACAAACATACTTCATTCGTGACTTTTCAAGTTTTGAACCTCCGTAACTTCGGCAAATGAGCTCCAACTACCTTCAAAATTTGACCACAGAATCACCTCGACGAGTAATTTAACACGACTAATAAGGCTTCATTGTATCTTGGTGAGTTTTCTAGAAAACGAGTAATTTATGTGCACAAACACACTTCTTTCGTGACTTTTCAAGCTATGAACCTACGTAACTTCGGCTAATGAGCTCCAACTACCTTCAAAATTTGACCACAGAATCACCTCGACGAACTCTTTAACATGACAAATAAGGCTTCATTGTATCTTGGTGAGTTTTCTAGAAAACGAGTAATTTATGTGCTCAAACACACATCTTTCGTGACTTTTCAAGTTTTGAACCTACGTAACTTCGGCAAATGAGCTCCAACTACCTTCAAAATTTGACCACAGAATCACCTCGACGAACTCTTTAACATGACAAATAAGGCTTCATTGTATCTTGATGAGTTTTCTAGAAAACGAGTAATTTATGTGCTCAAACACACATCTTTCGTGACTTTTCAAGTTTTGAACCTACGTAACTTCGGCAAATGAGCTCCAACTACCTTCAAAATTTGACCACAGAATCACCTCGACGAGCTCTTTAAAATGACAAATAAGGCTTCATTGTATCTTGGTGAGTTTTCCAGAAAACGAGTAATTTATGTGCACAAACATACTTCTTTCGTGACTTTTCAAGTTTTGAACCTCCGTAACTTCGGCAAATGAGCTCCAACTACCTTCAAAATTTGACCACACAATCACCTCGACGAGCTCTTTAACATGACAAATAAGGCTTCATTGTATCTTGGTGAGTTTTCCAGCAAACGAGTAATTTATGTGCACAAACATACTTCATTCGTGACTTTTCAAGTTTTGAACCTCCGTAACTTCGGCAAATGAGCTCCAACTACCTTCAAAATTTGACCACAGAATCACCTCGACGAGTAATTTAACACGACTAATAAGGCTTCATTGTATCTTGGTGAGTTTTCTAGAAAACGAGTAATTTATGTGCTGAAACACACATGTTTCGTGACTTTTCAAGTTTTGAACCTACGTAACTTCGGCAAATGAGCTACAACTACCTTCAAAATTTGACCACAGAATCACCTCGACGAGCTCTTTAACATGACAAATAAGGCTTCATTGTATCTTGGTGAGTTTTCCAGCAAACGAGTAATTTATGTGCACAAACATACTTCATTCGTGACTTTTCAAGTTTTGAACCTCCGTAACTTCGGCAAATGAGCTCCAACTACCTTCAAAATTTGACCACAGAATCACCTCGACGAGTAATTTAACACGACTAATAAGGCTTCATTGTATCTTGGTGAGTTTTCTAGAAAACGAGTAATTTATGTGCTGAAACACACATGTTTCGTGACTTTTCAAGTTTTGAACCTACGTAACTTCGGCAAATGAGCTACAACTACCTTCAAAATTTGACCACAGAATCACCTCGACGAGCTCTTTAACATGACAAATAAGTCTTCATTGTATCTTGGTGAGTTTTCTAGAAAACGAGTGATTTATGTGCACAAACACACTTCTTTCGTGACTTTTCAAGCTTTGGACCTCCGTAACTTCGGCAAATGTGCTTCAAATTGCTTAAAAAATTGATCATAGAATCACCTCGTTGAGCTCTTCATCATGACTCATAAGGCTTCATTGTATCTTGGTGAGTTTTCCAGCAAACGAGTAATTTATGTGCACAAACATACTTCATTCGTGACTTTTCAAGTTTTGAACCTCCGTAACTTCGGCAAATGAGCTCCAACTACCTTCAAAATTTGACCACAGAATCACCTCGACGAGTAATTTAACACGACTAATAAGGCTTCATTGTATCTTGGTGAGTTTTCCAGAAAACGAGTAATTTATGTGCACAAACACACTTCTTTCGTGACTTTTCAAGCTATGAACCTACGTAACTTCGGCAAATGAGCTACAACTACCTTCAAAATTTGACCACAGAATCACCTCGACGAGTAATTTAACACGACTAATAAGGCTTCATTGTATCTTGGTGAGTTTTCCAAAAAACGAGTAATTTATATGCACAAACACACTTCTTTCGTGACTTTTCAAGCTTTGAACCTCCGTAACTTCGGCAAATGAGCTCCAACTACCTTCAAAATTTGACCACAGAATCATCACGGTGAGCTCTTCATCATGACTCATAAGGCTTCATTGTATCTTGGTGAGTTTTCCAGAAAACGAGTAATTTATGTGCACAAACACACTTCTTTCGTGACTTTTCAAGCTATGAACCTACGTAACTTCGGCTAATGAGCTCCAACTACCTTCAAAATTTGACCACAGAATCACCTCGACGAACTCTTTAACATGACAAATAAGGCTTCATTGTATCTTGGTGAGTTTTCTAGAAACGAGTAATTTATATGCACAAACACACTTCTTTCGTGACTTTTCAAGCTATGAACCTACGTAACTTCGGCAAATGAGCTCCAACTACCTTCAAAATTTGACCACAGAATCACCTCGACGAACTCTTTAACATGACAAATAAGGCTTCATTGTATCTTGGTGAGTTTTCCAGAAAACGAGTAATTTATGTGCACAAACACACTTCTTTCGTGACTTTTCAAGCTTTGAACCTCCGTAACTTCGGCAAATGAGCTTCAAATACCTTCAAAATTTTACCACAGAATCACCTCGACGAGCTCGTGAATATGACAAATAAGGCTTCATTGTATCTTGGTGAGTTTTCCAAAAAACGAGTAATTTATATGCACAAACACACTTCTTTCGTGACTTTTCAAGCTATGAACCTACGTAACTTCGGCAAATGAGCTCCAACTACCTTCAAAATTTGACCACAGAATCACCTCGACGAGTAATTTAACACGACTAATAAGGCTTCATTGTATCTTGGTGAGTTTTCCAGCAAACGAGTAATTTATGTGCACAAACATACTTCATTCGTGACTTTTCAAGTTTTGAACCTCCGTAACTTCGGCAAATGAGCTCCAACTACCTTCAAAATTTGACCACAGAATCACCTCGACGAGTAATTTAACACGACTAATAAGGCTTCATTGTATCTTGGTGAGTTTTCTAGAAAACGAGTAATTTATGTGCTGAAACACACATGTTTCGTGACTTTTCAAGTTTTGAACCTACGTAACTACGGCAAATGAGCTCCAACTACCTTCAAAATTTGACCACAGAATCACCTCGACGAGTAATTTAACAAGACAAATAAGGCTTCATTGTATCTTGGTGAGTTTTCTAGAAACGAGTAATTTATATGCTCAAACACACTTCTTTCGTGACTTTTCAAGCTATGAACCTACGTAACTTCGGCAAATGAGCTCCAACTACCTTCAAAATTTGACCACAGAATCACCTCGACGAGTAATTTAACAAGACAAATAAGGCTTCATTGTATCTTGGTGAGTTTTCTAGAAACGAGTAATTTATATGCACAAACACACTTCTTTCGTGACTTTTCAAGCTATGAACCTACGTAACTTCGGCAAATGAGCTCCAACTACCTTCAAAATTTGACCACAGAATCACCTCGACGAACTCTTTAACATGACAAATAAGGCTTCATTGTATCTTGGTGAGTTTTCCAGAAAACGAGTAATTTATGTGCACAAACACACTTCTTTCGTGACTTTTCAAGCTTTGAACCTCCGTAACTTCGGCAAATGAGCTTCAAATACCTTCAAAATTTTACCACAGAATCACCTCGACGAGCTCGTGAATATGACAAATAAGGCTTCATTGTATCTTGGTGAGTTTTCCAAAAAACGAGTAATTTATATGCACAAACACACTTCTTTCGTGACTTTTCAAGCTATGAACCTACGTAACTTCGGCAAATGAGCTCCAACTACCTTCAAAATTTGACCACAGAATCACCTCGACGAGTAATTTAACACGACTAATAAGGCTTCATTGTATCTTGGTGAGTTTTCCAGCAAACGAGTAATTTATGTGCACAAACATACTTCATTCGTGACTTTTCAAGTTTTGAACCTCCGTAACTTCGGCAAATGAGCTCCAACTACCTTCAAAATTTGACCACAGAATCACCTCGACGAGTAATTTAACACGACTAATAAGGCTTCATTGTATCTTGGTGAGTTTTCCAGAAAACGAGTAATTTATGTGCACAAACACACTTCTTTCGTGACTTTTCAAGCTATGAACCTACGTAACTTCGGCAAATGAGCTACAACTACCTTCAAAATTTGACCACAGAATCACCTCGACGAGTAATTTAACACGACTAATAAGGCTTCATTGTATCTTGGTGAGTTTTCCAAAAAACGAGTAATTTATATGCACAAACACACTTCTTTCGTGACTTTTCAAGCTTTGAACCTCCGTAACTTCGGCAAATGAGCTCCAACTACCTTCAAAATTTGACCACAGAATCATCACGGTGAGCTCTTCATCATGACTCATAAGGCTTCATTGTATCTTGGTGAGTTTTCCAGAAAACGAGTAATTTATGTGCACAAACACACTTCTTTCGTGACTTTTCAAGCTATGAACCTACGTAACTTCGGCTAATGAGCTCCAACTACCTTCAAAATTTGACCACAGAATCACCTCGACGAACTCTTTAACATGACAAATAAGGCTTCATTGTATCTTGGTGAGTTTTCTAGAAACGAGTAATTTATATGCACAAACACACTTCTTTCGTGACTTTTCAAGCTATGAACCTACGTAACTTCGGCAAATGAGCTCCAACTACCTTCAAAATTTGACCACAGAATCACCTCGACGAACTCTTTAACATGACAAATAAGGCTTCATTGTATCTTGGTGAGTTTTCCAGAAAACGAGTAATTTATGTGCACAAACACACTTCTTTCGTGACTTTTCAAGCTTTGAACCTCCGTAACTTCGGCAAATGAGCTTCAAATACCTTCAAAATTTTACCACAGAATCACCTCGACGAGCTCGTGAATATGACAAATAAGGCTTCATTGTATCTTGGTGAGTTTTCCAAAAAACGAGTAATTTATATGCACAAACACACTTCTTTCGTGACTTTTCAAGCTATGAACCTACGTAACTTCGGCAAATGAGCTCCAACTACCTTCAAAATTTGACCACAGAATCACCTCGACGAGTAATTTAACACGACTAATAAGGCTTCATTGTATCTTGGTGAGTTTTCCAGCAAACGAGTAATTTATGTGCACAAACATACTTCATTCGTGACTTTTCAAGTTTTGAACCTCCGTAACTTCGGCAAATGAGCTCCAACTACCTTCAAAATTTGACCACAGAATCACCTCGACGAGTAATTTAACACGACTAATAAGGCTTCATTGTATCTTGGTGAGTTTTCTAGAAAACGAGTAATTTATGTGCTGAAACACACATGTTTCGTGACTTTTCAAGTTTTGAACCTACGTAACTACGGCAAATGAGCTCCAACTACCTTCAAAATTTGACCACAGAATCACCTCGACGAGTAATTTAACAAGACAAATAAGGCTTCATTGTATCTTGGTGAGTTTTCTAGAAACGAGTAATTTATATGCTCAAACACACTTCTTTCGTGACTTTTCAAGCTATGAACCTACGTAACTTCGGCAAATGAGCTCCAACTACCTTCAAAATTTGACCACAGAATCACCTCGACGAGTAATTTAACAAGACAAATAAGGCTTCATTGTATCTTGGTGAGTTTTCTAGAAACGAGTAATTTATATGCACAAACACACTTCTTTCGTGACTTTTCAAGCTATGAACCTACGTAACTTCGGCAAATGAGCTCCAACTACCTTCAAAATTTGACCACAGAATCACCTCGACGAACTCTTTAACATGACAAATAAGGCTTCATTGTATCTTGGTGAGTTTTCCAGAAAACGAGTAATTTATGTGCACAAACACACTTCTTTCGTGACTTTTCAAGCTTTGAACCTCCGTAACTTCGGCAAATGAGCTTCAAATACCTTCAAAATTTTACCACAGAATCACCTCGACGAGCTCGTGAATATGACAAATAAGGCTTCATTGTATCTTGGTGAGTTTTCCAAAAAACGAGTAATTTATATGCACAAACACACTTCTTTCGTGACTTTTCAAGCTATGAACCTACGTAACTTCGGCAAATGAGCTCCAACTACCTTCAAAATTTGACCACAGAATCACCTCGACGAGTAATTTAACACGACTAATAAGGCTTCATTGTATCTTGGTGAGTTTTCCAGCAAACGAGTAATTTATGTGCACAAACATACTTCATTCGTGACTTTTCAAGTTTTGAACCTCCGTAACTTCGGCAAATGAGCTCCAACTACCTTCAAAATTTGACCACAGAATCACCTCGACGAGTAATTTAACACGACTAATAAGGCTTCATTGTATCTTGGTGAGTTTTCTAGAAAACGAGTAATTTATGTGCTGAAACACACATGTTTCGTGACTTTTCAAGTTTTGAACCTACGTAACTTCGGCAAATGAGCTACAACTACCTTCAAAATTTGACCACAGAATCACCTCGACGAGCTCTTTAACATGACAAATAAGTCTTCATTGTATCTTGGTGAGTTTTCCAGAAAACGAGTAATTTATGTGCACAAACACACTTCTTTCGTGACTTTTCAAGCTATGAACCTACGTAACTTCGGCAAATGAGCTCCAACTACCTTCAAAATTTGACCACAGAATCACCTCGACGAGTAATTTAACACGACTAATAAGGCTTCATTGTATCTTGGTGAGTTTTCCAGAAAACGAGTAATTTATGTGCACAAACACACTTCTTTCGTGACTTTTCAAGCTATGAACCTACGTAACTTCGGCAAATGAGCTACAACTACCTTCAAAATTTGACCACAGAATCACCTCGACGAGTAATTTAACACGACTAATAAGGCTTCATTGTATCTTGGTGAGTTTTCCAAAAAACGAGTAATTTATATGCACAAACACACTTCTTTCGTGACTTTTCAAGCTTTGAACCTCCGTAACTTCGGCAAATGAGCTCCAACTACCTTCAAAATTTGACCACAGAATCATCACGGTGAGCTCTTCATCATGACTCATAAGGCTTCATTGTATCTTGGTGAGTTTTCCAGAAAACGAGTAATTTATGTGCACAAACACACTTCTTTCGTGACTTTTCAAGCTATGAACCTACGTAACTTCGGCTAATGAGCTCCAACTACCTTCAAAATTTGACCACAGAATCACCTCGACGAACTCTTTAACATGACAAATAAGGCTTCATTGTATCTTGGTGAGTTTTCTAGAAAACGAGTAATTTATGTGCTCAAACACACATCTTTCGTGACTTTTCAAGTTTTGAACCTACGTAACTTCGGCAAATGAGCTCCAACTACCTTCAAAATTTGACCACAGAATCACCTCGACGAGCTCTTTAAAATGACAAATAAGGCTTCATTGTATCTTGGTGAGTTTTCCAGAAAACGAGTAATTTATGTGCACAAACATACTTCTTTCGTGACTTTTCAAGTTTTGAACCTCCGTAACTTCGGCAAATGAGCTCCAACTACCTTCAAAATTTGACCACAGAATCACCTCGACGAACTCTTTAACATGACAAATAAGGCTTCATTGTATCTTGGTGAGTTTTCCAGAAAACGAGTAATTTATGTGCACAAACACACTTCTTTCGTGACTTTTCAAGCTTTGAACCTCCGTAACTTCGGCAAATGAGCTTCAAATACCTTCAAAATTTTACCACAGAATCACCTCGACGAGCTCGTGAATATGACAAATAAGGCTTCATTGTATCTTGGTGAGTTTTCCAAAAAACGAGTAATTTATGTGCACAAACATACTTCATTCGTGACTTTTCAAGTTTTGAACCTCCGTAACTTCGGCAAATGAGCTCCAACTACCTTCAAAATTTGACCACAGAATCACCTCGACGAGTAATTTAACACGACTAATAAGGCTTCATTGTATCTTGGTGAGTTTTCTAGAAAACGAGTAATTTATGTGCTGAAACACACATGTTTCGTGACTTTTCAAGTTTTGAACCTACGTATCTTCGGCAAATGAGCTACAACTACCTTCAAAATTTGACCACAGAATCACCTCGACGAGCTCTTTAACATGACAAATAAGTCTTCATTGTATCTTGGTGAGTTTTCCAGAAAACGAGTAATTTATGTGCACAAACACACTTCTTTCGTGACTTTTCAAGCTATGAACCTACGTAACTTCGGCAAATGAGCTCCAACTACCTTCAAAATTTGACCACAGAATCACCTCGACGAGTAATTTAACACGACTAATAAGGCTTCATTGTATCTTGGTGAGTTTTCCAGAAAACGAGTAATTTATGTGCACAAACACACTTCTTTCGTGACTTTTCAAGCTATGAACCTACGTAACTTCGGCAAATGAGCTACAACTACCTTCAAAATTTGACCACAGAATCACCTCGACGAGTAATTTAACACGACTAATAAGGCTTCATTGTATCTTGGTGAGTTTTCCAGAAAACGAGTAATTTATGTGCACAAACACACTTCTTTCGTGACTTTTCAAGTTTTGAACCTACGTAACTTCGGCAAATGAGCTACAACTACCTTCAAAATTTGACCACAGAATCACCTCGACGAACTCTTTAACATGACAAATAAGGCTTCATTGTATCTTGGTGAGTTTTCCAAAAAACGAGTAATTTATATGCACAAACACACTTCTTTCGTGACTTTTCAAGCTTTGAACCTCCGTAACTTCGGCAAATGAGCTTCAAATACCTTCAAAAATTGATCATAGAATCACCTCAACGAGCTCTTTCACACGACTAAGAAGGCTTCATTGTATCTTGGTGAGTTTTCCAAAAAACGAGTAATTTATATGCACAAACACACTTCTTTCGTGAATTTTCAAGCTTTGAACCTCCGTAACTTCGGCAAATGAGCTTCAAATACCTTCAAAATTTGACCACAGAATCACCTCGACGAGTAATTTAACACGACTAATAAGGCTTCATTGTACCTTGGTGAGTTTTCTAGAAAACGGGTAATTTATGTGCACAAACACACTTCTTTCGTGACTTTTCAAGCTTTGAACCTCCGTAACTTCGGCAAATGAGGTCCAACTACCTTCAAAATTTGACCACAGAATCATCACGGTGAGCTCTTCATCATGACTCATAAGGCTTCATTGTATCTTGGTGAGTTTTCCAGAAAACGAGTAATTTATGTGCACAAACACACATCTTTCGTGACTTTTCAAGTTTTGAACCTACGTAACTACGGCAAATGAGCTCCAACTACCTTCAAAATTTGACCACAGAATCACCTCGACGAGCTCTTTAACATGACAAATAAGGCTTCATTGTATCTTGGTGAGTTTTCCAGCAAACGAGTAATTTATGTGCACAAACATACTTCATTCGTGACTTTTCAAGTTTTGAACCTCCGTAACTTCGGCAAATGTGCTTCAAATTGCTTAAAAAATTGATCATAGAATCACCTCAACGAGCTCTTTTAAACGACTAAGAAGGCTTCATTGTATCTTGGTGAGTTTTCTAGAAAACGAGTAATTTATGTGCTCAAACACACATCTTTCGTGACTTTTCAAGTTTTGAACCTCCGTAACTTCGGCAAATGTGCTTCAAATTGCTTAAAAAATTGATCATAGAATCACCTCAACGAGCTCTTTTAAACGACTAAGAAGGCTTCATTGTATCTTGGTGAGTTTTCTAGAAAACGAGTAATTTATGTGCACAAACATACTTCTTTCGTGACTTTTCAAGTTTTGAACCTCCGTAATTTCGGCAAATGAGCTCCAACTACCTTCAAAATTTGACCACAGAATCACCTCAACGAGCTCTTTTAAACGACTAAGAAGGCTTCATTGTATCTTGGTGAGTTTTCTAGAAAACGAGTAATTTATGTGCTCAAACACACATCTTTCGTGACTTTTCAAGTTTTGAACCTCCGTAACTTCGGCAAATGTGCTTCAAATTGCTTAAAAAATTGATCATAGAATCACCTCAACGAGCTCTTTTAAACGACTAAGAAGGCTTCATTGTATCTTGGTGAGTTTTCTAGAAAACGAGTAATTTATGTGCTCAAACACACATCTTTCGTGACTTTTCAAGTTTTGAACCTACGTCACTTCGGCAAATGAGCTCCAACTACCTTCAAAATTTGACCACAGAATCACCTCGACGAGCTCTTTAACATGACAAATAAGGCTTCATTGTATCTTGGTGAGTTTTTTAGAAAACGAGTAATTTATGTGCACAAACACACATCTTTCGTGACTTTTCAAGATTTGAACCTCCGTAACTTCGGCAAATGAGCTCCAACTACCTTCAAAATTTGACCACAGAATCACCTCGACGAACTCTTCATCATGACTCATAAGGCTTCATTGTATCTTGGTGAGTTTTCTAGAAAACGAGTAATTTATGTTCTCAAACACACATCTTTCGTGACTTTTCAAGTTTTGAACCTACGTAACTTCGGCAAATGAGCTCCAACTACCTTCAAAATTTGACCACAGAATCACCTCGACGAGCTCTTTAAAATGACAAATAAGGCTTCATTGTATCTTGGTGAGTTTTCCAGAAAACGAGTAATTTATGTGCACAAACATACTTCTTTCGTGACTTTTCAAGTTTTGAACCTCCGTAACTTCGGCAAATGAGCTCCAACTACCTTCAAAATTTGACCACAGAATCACCTCGACGAGTAATTTAACACGACTAATAAGGCTTCATTGTATCTTGGTGAGTTTTCTAGAAAACGACTAATTTATGTGCACAAACACACTTCTTTCGTGACTTTTCAAGCTTTGAACCTCCGTAACTTCGGCAAATGAGGTCCAACTACCTTCAAAATTTGACCACAGAATCACCTCGACGAGCTCTTTAACATGACAAATAAGGCTTCATTGTATCTTGGTGAGTTTTCCAGCAAACGAGTAATTTATGTGCTCAAACACACATCTTTCGTGACTTTTCAAGTTTTGAACCTACGTAACTACGGCAAATGAGCTCCAACTACCTTCAAAATTTGACCACAGAATCACCTCGACGAGCTCTTTAACATGACAAATAAGGCTTCATTGTATCTTGGTGAGTTTTCCAGCAAACGAGTAATTTATGTGCACAAACATACTTCATTCGTGACTTTTCAAGTTTTGAACCTCCGTAACTTCGGCAAATGAGCTCCAACTACCTTCAAAATTTGACCACAGAATCACCTCGACGAGTAATTTAACACGACTAATAAGGCTTCATTGTATCTTGGTGAGTTTTCTAGAAAACGAGTAATTTATGTGCTGAAACACACATGTTTCGTGACTTTTCAAGTTTGAACCTACGTAACTTCGGCAAATGAGCTACAACTACCTTCAAAATTTGACCACAGAATCACCTCGACGAGCTCTTTAACATGACAAATAAGTCTTCATTGTATCTTGGTGAGTTTTCCAGAAAACGAGTAATTTATGTGCACAAACACACTTCTTTCGTGACTTTTCAAGCTATGAACCTACGTAACTTCGGCAAATGAGCTCCAACTACCTTCAAAATTTGACCACAGAATCACCTCGACGAGTAATTTAACACGACTAATAAGGCTTCATTGTATCTTGGTGAGTTTTCCAGAAAACGAGTAATTTATGTGCACAAACACACTTCTTTCGTGACTTTTCAAGCTATGAACCTACGTAACTTCGGCAAATGAGCTACAACTACCTTCAAAATTTGACCACAGAATCACCTCGACGAGTAATTTAACACGACTAATAAGGCTTCATTGTATCTTGGTGAGTTTTCCAAAAAACGAGTAATTTATATGCACAAACACACTTCTTTCGTGACTTTTCAAGCTTTGAACCTCCGTAACTTCGGCAAATGAGCTCCAACTACCTTCAAAATTTGACCACAGAATCATCACGGTGAGCTCTTCATCATGACTCATAAGGCTTCATTGTATCTTGGTGAGTTTTCCAGAAAACGATTAATTTATGTGCACAAACACACTTCTTTCGTGACTTTTCAAGCTATGAACCTACGTAACTTCGGCTAATGAGCTCCAACTACCTTCAAAATTTGACCACAGAATCACCTCGACGAACTCTTTAACATGACAAATAAGGCTTCATTGTATCTTGGTGAGTTTTCTAGAAAACGAGTAATTTATGTGCTCAAACACACATCTTTCGTGACTTTTCAAGTTTTGAACCTACGTAACTTCGGCAAATGAGCTCCAACTACCTTCAAAATTTGACCACAGAATCACCTCGACGAGTAATTTAACAAGACAAATAAGGCTTCATTGTATCTTGGTGAGTTTTCTAGAAACGAGTAATTTATATGCACAAACACACTTCTTTCGTGACTTTTCAAGCTATGAACCTACGTAACTTCGGCAAATGAGCTCCAACTACCTTCAAAATTTGACCACAGAATCACCTCGACGAACTCTTTAACATGACAAATAAGGCTTCATTGTATCTTGGTGAGTTTTCCAGAAAACGAGTAATTTATGTGCACAAACACACTTCTTTCGTGACTTTTCAAGCTTTGAACCTCCGTAACTTCGGCAAATGAGCTTCAAATACCTTCAAAATTTTACCACAGAATCACCTCGACGAGCTCGTGAATATGACAAATAAGGCTTCATTGTATCTTGGTGAGTTTTCCAAAAAACGAGTAATTTATATGCACAAACACACTTCTTTCGTGACTTTTCAAGCTATGAACCTACGTAACTTCGGCAAATGAGCTCCAACTACCTTCAAAATTTGACCACAGAATCACCTCGACGAGTAATTTAACACGACTAATAAGGCTTCATTGTATCTTGGTGAGTTTTCCAGAAAACGAGTAATTTATGTGCACAAACACACTTCTTTCGTGACTTTTCAAGCTATGAACCTACGTAACTTCGGCAAATGAGCTACAACTACCTTCAAAATTTGACCACAGAATCACCTCGACGAGTAATTTAACACGACTAATAAGGCTTCATTGTATCTTGGTGAGTTTTCCAGAAAACGAGTAATTTATGTGCACAAACACACTTCTTTCGTGACTTTTCAAGCTATGAACCTACGTAACTTCGGCAAATGAGCTCCAACTACCTTCAAAATTTGACCACAGAATCACCTCGACGAGTAATTTAACACGACTAATAAGGCTTCATTGTATCTTGGTGAGTTTTCTAGAAAACGAGTAATTTATGTGCACAAACACACTTCTTTCGTGACTTTTCAAGCTTTGAACCTCCGTAACTTCGGCAAATGAGGTCCAACTACCTTCAAAATTTGACCACAGAATCATCACGGTGAGCTCTTCATCATGACTCATAAGGCTTCATTGTATCTTGGTGAGTTTTCCAGAAAACGAGTAATTTATGTGCTCAAACACACATCTTTCGTGACTTTTCAAGTTTTGAACCTACGTAACTACGGCAAATGAGCTCCAACTACCTTCAAAATTTGACCACAGAATCACCTCGACGAGCTCTTTAACATGACAAATAAGGCTTCATTGTATCTTGGTGAGTTTTCCAGCAAACGAGTAATTTATGTGCACAAACATACTTCATTCGTGACTTTTCAAGTTTTGAACCTCCGTAACTTCGGCAAATGAGCTCCAACTACCTTCAAAATTTGACCACAGAATCACCTCGACGAGTAATTTAACACGACTAATAAGGCTTCATTGTATCTTGGTGAGTTTTCTAGAAAACGAGTAATTTATGTGCTGAAACACACATGTTTCGTGACTTTTCAAGTTTGAACCTACGTAACTTCGGCAAATGAGCTACAACTACCTTCAAAATTTGACCACAGAATCACCTCGACGAGCTCTTTAACATGACAAATAAGTCTTCATTGTATCTTGGTGAGTTTTCCAGAAAACGAGTAATTTATGTGCACAAACACACTTCTTTCGTGACTTTTCAAGCTATGAACCTACGTAACTTCGGCAAATGAGCTCCAACTACCTTCAAAATTTGACCACAGAATCACCTCGACGAGTAATTTAACACGACTAATAAGGCTTCATTGTATCTTGGTGAGTTTTCCAGAAAACGAGTAATTTATGTGCACAAACACACTTCTTTCGTGACTTTTCAAGCTATGAACCTACGTAACTTCGGCAAATGAGCTACAACTACCTTCAAAATTTGACCACAGAATCACCTCGACGAGTAATTTAACACGACTAATAAGGCTTCATTGTATCTTGGTGAGTTTTCCAAAAAACGAGTAATTTATATGCACAAACACACTTCTTTCGTGACTTTTCAAGCTTTGAACCTCCGTAACTTCGGCAAATGAGCTCCAACTACCTTCAAAATTTGACCACAGAATCATCACGGTGAGCTCTTCATCATGACTCATAAGGCTTCATTGTATCTTGGTGAGTTTTCCAGAAAACGATTAATTTATGTGCACAAATACACTTCTTTCGTGACTTTTCAAGCTATGAACCTACGTAACTTCGGCAAATGAGCTCCAACTACCTTCAAAATTTGACCACAGAATCACCTCGACGAACTCTTTAACATGACAAATAAGGCTTCATTGTATCTTGGTGAGTTTTCCAGAAAACGAGTAATTTATGTGCACAAACACACTTCTTTCGTGACTTTTCAAGCTTTGAACCTCCGTAACTTCGGCAAATGAGCTTCAAATACCTTCAAAATTTTACCACAGAATCACCTCGACGAGCTCGTGAATATGACAAATAAGGCTTCATTGTATCTTGGTGAGTTTTCCAAAAAACGAGTAATTTATATGCACAAACACACTTCTTTCGTGACTTTTCAAGCTATGAACCTACGTAACTTCGGCAAATGAGCTCCAACTACCTTCAAAATTTGACCACAGAATCACCTCGACGAGTAATTTAACACGACTAATAAGGCTTCATTGTATCTTGGTGAGTTTTCTAGAAAACGAGTAATTTATGTGCACAAACACACTTCTTTCGTGACTTTTCAAGCTTTGAACCTCCGTAACTTCGGCAAATGAGGTCCAACTACCTTCAAAATTTGACCACAGAATCATCACGGTGAGCTCTTCATCATGACTCATAAGGCTTCATTGTATCTTGGTGAGTTTTCCAGAAAACGAGTAATTTATGTGCTCAAACACACATCTTTCGTGACTTTTCAAGTTTTGAACCTACGTAACTACGGCAAATGAGCTCCAACTACCTTCAAAATTTGACCACAGAATCACCTCGACGAGCTCTTTAACATGACAAATAAGGCTTCATTGTATCTTGGTGAGTTTTCTAGAAAACGTGTGATTTATGTGCACAAACACACTTCGTTCGTGACTTTTCAAGCTTTGAACCTCCGTAACTTCGGCAAATGAGCTCCAAATCGCTTCAAAATTTTACCACAGAATCACCTCAACGAGCTCTTTCACACGACTAAGAAGGCTTCATTGTATCTTGGTGAGTTTTCCAGCAAACGAGTAATTTATGTGCACAAACATACTTCATTCGTGACTTTTCAAGTTTTGAACCTCCGTAACTTCGGCAAATGAGCTCCAACTACCTTCAAAATTTGACCACAGAATCACCTCGACGAGTAATTTAACACGACTAATAAGGCTTCATTGTATCTTGGTGAGTTTTCTAGAAAACGAGTAATTTATGTGCTGAAACACACATGTTTCGTGACTTTTCAAGTTTTGAACCTACGTAACTTCGGCAAATGAGCTACAACTACCTTCAAAATTTGACCACAGAATCACCTCGACGAGCTCTTTAACATGACAAATAAGTCTTCATTGTATCTTGGTGAGTTTTCCAGAAAACGAGTAATTTATGTGCACAAACACACTTCTTTCGTGACTTTTCAAGCTATGAACCTACGTAACTTCGGCAAATGAGCTACAACTACCTTCAAAATTTGACCACAGAATCACCTCGACGAGTAATTTAACACGACTAATAAGGCTTCATTGTATCTTGGTGAGTTTTCCAGAAAACGAGTAATTTATGTGCAGAAACACACTTCTTTCGTGACTTTTCAAGCTATGAACCTACGTAACTTCGGCAAATGAGCTCCAACTACCATCAAAATTTGACCACAGAATCACCTCGACGAACTCTTTAACATGACAAATAAGGCTTCATTGTATCTTGGTGAGTTTTCCAGCAAACGAGTAATTTATGTGCACAAACATACTTCATTCGTGACTTTTCAAGTTTTGAACCTCCGTAACTTCGGCAAATGAGCTCCAACTACCTTCAAAATTTGACCACAGAATCACCTCGACGAGTAATTTAACACGACTAATAAGGCTTCATTGTATCTTGGTGAGTTTTCTAGAAAACGAGTAATTTATGTGCTGAAACACACATGTTTCGTGACTTTTCAAGCTTTGAACCTCCGTAACTTCGGCAAATGAGCTTCAAATACCTTCAAAATTTTACCACAGAATCACCTCGACGAGCTCGTGAATATGACAAATAAGGCTTCATTGTATCTTGGTGAGTTTTCCAAAAAACGAGTAATTTATATGCACAAACACACTTCTTTCGTGACTTTTCAAGCTATGAACCTACGTAACTTCGGCAAATGAGCTCCAACTACCTTCAAAATTTGACCACAGAATCACCTCGACGAGTAATTTAACACGACTAATAAGGCTTCATTGTATCTTGGTGAGTTTTCCAAAAAACGAGTAATTTATATGCACAAACACACTTCTTTCGTGACTTTTCAAGCTTTGAACCTCCGTAACTTCGGCAAATGAGCTCCAACTACCTTCAAAATTTGACCACACAATCATCACGGTGAGCTCTTCATCATGACTCATAAGGCTTCATTGTATCTTGGTGAGTTTTCCAGAAAACGAGTAATTTATGTGCACAAACACACTTCTTTCGTGACTTTTCAAACTATGAACCTACGTAACTTCGGCAAATGAGCTCCAACTACCATCAAAATTTGACCACAGAATCACCTCGACGAACTCTTTAACATGACAAATAAGGCTTCATTGTATCTTGGTGAGTTTTCTAGAAAACGAGTAATTTATGTGCTCAAACACACATCTTTCGTGACTTTTCAAGTTTTGAACCTACGTAACTTCGGCAAATGAGCTCCAACTACCTTCAAAATTTGACCACAGAATCACCTCGACGAGTAATTTAACAAGACAAATAAGGCTTCATTGTATCTTGGTGAGTTTTCTAGAAACGAGTAATTTATATGCACAAACACACTTCTTTCGTGACTTTTCAAGCTATGAACCTACGTAACTTCGGCAAATGAGCTCCAACTACCTTCAAAATTTGACCACAGATTCACCTCGACGAACTCTTTAACATGACAAATAAGGCTTCATTGTATCTTGGTGAGTTTTCCAAAAAACGAGTAATTTATATGCACAAACACACTTCTTTCGTGACTTTTCAAGCTATGAACCTACGTAACTTCGGCAAATGAGCTCCAACTACCTTCAAAATTTGACCACAGAATCACCTCGACGAGTAATTTAACACGACTAATAAGGCTTCATTGTATCTTGGTGAGTTTTCCAAAAAACGAGTAATTTATATGCACAAACACACTTCTTTCGTGACTTTTCAAGCTTTGAACCTCCGTAACTTCGGCAAATGTGCTTCAAATTCCGTCAAAAATTGATCATAGAATCACCTCAACGAGCTCTTTCACACGACTAAGAAGGCTTCATTGTATCTTGGTGAGTTTTCTAGAAAACGAGTAATTTATGTGCACAAACACACATCTTTCGTGACTTTTCAAGCTTTGAACCTCCGTAACTTCGGCAAATGAGCTCCAAATCGCTTCAACATTTTACCACAGAATCACCTCGACGAGCTCTTGAACAAGACAAATAAGGCTTCATTGTATCTTGGTGAGTTTTCTAGAAACGAGTAATTTATATGCACAAACACACTTCTTTCGTGACTTTTCAAGCTTTGAACCTCCGTAACTTCGGCAAATGTGCTTCAAATTGCTTAAAAAATTGATCATAGAATCACCTCAACGAGCTCTTTCACACGACTAATAAGGCTTCATTGTATCTTGGTGAGTTTTCTAGAAAACGAGTAATTTATGTGCTCAAACACACATCTGTCGTGACTTTTCAAGATTTGAACCTCCGTAACTTCGGCAAATGTGCTTCAAATTCCGTCAAAAATTGATCATAGAATCACCTAGTTGAGCTCTTCATCATGACTCAGAAGGCTTCATTGTATCTTGGTGAGTTTTCCAGAAAACGAGTAATTTATGTGCACAAACATACTTCTTTCGTGACTTTTCAAGTTTTGAACCTCCGTAACTTCGGCAAATGAGCTCCAACTACCTTCAAAATTTGACCACAGAATCACCTCGACGAGTAATTTAACACGACTAATAAGGCTTCATTGTATCTTGGTGAGTTTTCTAGAAAACGAGTAATTTATGTGCACAAACACACTTCTTTCGTGACTTTTCAAGCTTTGAACCTCCGTAACTTCGGCAAATGAGGTCCAACTACCTTCAAAATTTGACCACAGAATCATCACGGTGAGCTCTTCATCATGACTCATAAGGCTTCATTGTATCTTGGTGAGTTTTCCAGAAAACGAGTAATTTATGTGCTCAAACACACATCTTTCGTGACTTTTCAAGTTTTGAACCTACGTAACTACGGCAAATGAGCTCCAACTACCTTCAAAATTTGACCACAGAATCACCTCGACGAGCTCTTTAACATGACAAATAAGGCTTCATTGTATCTTGGTGAGTTTTCTAGAAAACGTGTGATTTATGTGCACAAACACACTTCGTTCGTGACTTTTCAAGCTTTGAACCTCCGTAACTTCGGCAAATGAGCTCCAAATCGCTTCAAAATTTTACCACAGAATCACCTCAACGAGCTCTTTCACACGACTAAGAAGGCTTCATTGTATCTTGGTGAGTTTTCCAGCAAACGAGTAATTTATGTGCACAAACACACTTCTTTCGTGACTTTTCAAGCTATGAACCTACGTAACTTCGGCAAATGAGCTCCAACTACCATCAAAATTTGACCACAGAATCACCTCGACGAACTCTTTAACATGACAAATAAGGCTTCATTGTATCTTGGTGAGTTTTCCAGCAAACGAGTAATTTATGTGCACAAACATACTTCATTCGTGACTTTTCAAGTTTTGAACCTCCGTAACTTCGGCAAATGAGCTCCAACTACCTTCAAAATTTGACCACAGAATCACCTCGACGAGTAATTTAACACGACTAATAAGGCTTCATTGTATCTTGGTGAGTTTTCTAGAAAACGAGTAATTTATGTGCTGAAACACACATGTTTCGTGACTTTTCAAGCTTTGAACCTCCGTAACTTCGGCAAATGAGCTTCAAATACCTTCAAAATTTTACCACAGAATCACCTCGACGAGCTCGTGAATATGACAAATAAGGCTTCATTGTATCTTGGTGAGTTTTCCAAAAAACGAGTAATTTATATGCACAAACACACTTCTTTCGTGACTTTTCAAGCTATGAACCTACGTAACTTCGGCAAATGAGCTCCAACTACCTTCAAAATTTGACCACAGAATCACCTCGACGAGTAATTTAACACGACTAATAAGGCTTCATTGTATCTTGGTGAGTTTTCCAAAAAACGAGTAATTTATATGCACAAACACACTTCTTTCGTGACTTTTCAAGCTTTGAACCTCCGTAACTTCGGCAAATGAGCTCCAACTACCTTCAAAATTTGACCACACAATCATCACGGTGAGCTCTTCATCATGACTCATAAGGCTTCATTGTATCTTGGTGAGTTTTCCAGAAAACGAGTAATTTATGTGCACAAACACACTTCTTTCGTGACTTTTCAAACTATGAACCTACGTAACTTCGGCAAATGAGCTCCAACTACCATCAAAATTTGACCACAGAATCACCTCGACGAACTCTTTAACATGACAAATAAGGCTTCATTGTATCTTGGTGAGTTTTCTAGAAAACGAGTAATTTATGTGCTCAAACACACATCTTTCGTGACTTTTCAAGTTTTGAACCTACGTAACTTCGGCAAATGAGCTCCAACTACCTTCAAAATTTGACCACAGAATCACCTCGACGAGTAATTTAACAAGACAAATAAGGCTTCATTGTATCTTGGTGAGTTTTCTAGAAACGAGTAATTTATATGCACAAACACACTTCTTTCGTGACTTTTCAAGCTATGAACCTACGTAACTTCGGCAAATGAGCTCCAACTACCTTCAAAATTTGACCACAGATTCACCTCGACGAACTCTTTAACATGACAAATAAGGCTTCATTGTATCTTGGTGAGTTTTCCAAAAAACGAGTAATTTATATGCACAAACACACTTCTTTCGTGACTTTTCAAGCTATGAACCTACGTAACTTCGGCAAATGAGCTCCAACTACCTTCAAAATTTGACCACAGAATCACCTCGACGAGTAATTTAACACGACTAATAAGGCTTCATTGTATCTTGGTGAGTTTTCCAAAAAACGAGTAATTTATATGCACAAACACACTTCTTTCGTGACTTTTCAAGCTTTGAACCTCCGTAACTTCGGCAAATGTGCTTCAAATTCCGTCAAAAATTGATCATAGAATCACCTCAACGAGCTCTTTCACACGACTAAGAAGGCTTCATTGTATCTTGGTGAGTTTTCTAGAAAACGAGTAATTTATGTGCACAAACACACATCTTTCGTGACTTTTCAAGCTTTGAACCTCCGTAACTTCGGCAAATGAGCTCCAAATCGCTTCAACATTTTACCACAGAATCACCTCGACGAGCTCTTGAACAAGACAAATAAGGCTTCATTGTATCTTGGTGAGTTTTCTAGAAACGAGTAATTTATATGCACAAACACACTTCTTTCGTGACTTTTCAAGCTTTGAACCTCCGTAACTTCGGCAAATGTGCTTCAAATTGCTTAAAAAATTGATCATAGAATCACCTCAACGAGCTCTTTCACACGACTAATAAGGCTTCATTGTATCTTGGTGAGTTTTCTAGAAAACGAGTAATTTATGTGCTCAAACACACATCTGTCGTGACTTTTCAAGATTTGAACCTCCGTAACTTCGGCAAATGTGCTTCAAATTCCGTCAAAAATTGATCATAGAATCACCTAGTTGAGCTCTTCATCATGACTCAGAAGGCTTCATTGTATCTTGGTGAGTTTTCCAGAAAACGAGTAATTTATGTGCACAAACATACTTCTTTCGTGACTTTTCAAGTTTTGAACCTCCGTAACTTCGGCAAATGAGCTCCAACTACCTTCAAAATTTGACCACAGAATCACCTCGACGAGTAATTTAACACGACTAATAAGGCTTCATTGTATCTTGGTGAGTTTTCTAGAAAACGAGTAATTTATGTGCACAAACACACTTCTTTCGTGACTTTTCAAGCTTTGAACCTCCGTAACTTCGGCAAATGAGGTCCAACTACCTTCAAAATTTGACCACAGAATCATCACGGTGAGCTCTTCATCATGACTCATAAGGCTTCATTGTATCTTGGTGAGTTTTCCAGAAAACGAGTAATTTATGTGCTCAAACACACATCTTTCGTGACTTTTCAAGTTTTGAACCTACGTAACTACGGCAAATGAGCTCCAACTACCTTCAAAATTTGACCACAGAATCACCTCGACGAGCTCTTTAACATGACAAATAAGGCTTCATTGTATCTTGGTGAGTTTTCTAGAAAACGTGTGATTTATGTGCACAAACACACTTCGTTCGTGACTTTTCAAGCTTTGAACCTCCGTAACTTCGGCAAATGAGCTCCAAATCGCTTCAAAATTTTACCACAGAATCACCTCAACGAGCTCTTTCACACGACTAAGAAGGCTTCATTGTATCTTGGTGAGTTTTCCAGCAAACGAGTAATTTATGTGCACAAACATACTTCATTCGTGACTTTTCAAGTTTTGAACCTCCGTAACTTCGGCAAATGAGCTCCAACTACCTTCAAAATTTGACCACAGAATCACCTCGACGAGTAATTTAACACGACTAATAAGGCTTCATTGTATCTTGGTGAGTTTTCTAGAAAACGAGTAATTTATGTGCTGAAACACACATGTTTCGTGACTTTTCAAGTTTTGAACCTACGTAACTTCGGCAAATGAGCTACAACTACCTTCAAAATTTGACCACAGAATCACCTCGACGAGCTCTTTAACATGACAAATAAGTCTTCATTGTATCTTGGTGAGTTTTCCAGAAAACGAGTAATTTATGTGCACAAACACACTTCTTTCGTGACTTTTCAAGCTATGAACCTACGTAACTTCGGCAAATGAGCTACAACTACCTTCAAAATTTGACCACAGAATCACCTCGACGAGTAATTTAACACGACTAATAAGGCTTCATTGTATCTTGGTGAGTTTTCCAGAAAACGAGTAATTTATGTGCACAAACACACTTCTTTCGTGACTTTTCAAGCTATGAACCTACGTAACTTCGGCAAATGAGCTCCAACTACCATCAAAATTTGACCACAGAATCACCTCGACGAACTCTTTAACATGACAAATAAGGCTTCATTGTATCTTGGTGAGTTTTCCAGCAAACGAGTAATTTATGTGCACAAACATACTTCATTCGTGACTTTTCAAGTTTTGAACCTCCGTAACTTCGGCAAATGAGCTCCAACTACCTTCAAAATTTGACCACAGAATCACCTCGACGAGTAATTTAACACGACTAATAAGGCTTCATTGTATCTTGGTGAGTTTTCTAGAAAACGAGTAATTTATGTGCTGAAACACACATGTTTCGTGACTTTTCAAGCTTTGAACCTCCGTAACTTCGGCAAATGAGCTTCAAATACCTTCAAAATTTTACCACAGAATCACCTCGACGAGCTCGTGAATATGACAAATAAGGCTTCATTGTATCTTGGTGAGTTTTCCAAAAAACGAGTAATTTATATGCACAAACACACTTCTTTCGTGACTTTTCAAGCTATGAACCTACGTAACTTCGGCAAATGAGCTCCAACTACCTTCAAAATTTGACCACAGAATCACCTCGACGAGTAATTTAACACGACTAATAAGGCTTCATTGTATCTTGGTGAGTTTTCCAAAAAACGAGTAATTTATATGCACAAACACACTTCTTTCGTGACTTTTCAAGCTTTGAACCTCCGTAACTTCGGCAAATGAGCTCCAACTACCTTCAAAATTTGACCACACAATCATCACGGTGAGCTCTTCATCATGACTCATAAGGCTTCATTGTATCTTGGTGAGTTTTCCAGAAAACGAGTAATTTATGTGCACAAACACACTTCTTTCGTGACTTTTCAAACTATGAACCTACGTAACTTCGGCAAATGAGCTCCAACTACCATCAAAATTTGACCACAGAATCACCTCGACGAACTCTTTAACATGACAAATAAGGCTTCATTGTATCTTGGTGAGTTTTCTAGAAAACGAGTAATTTATGTGCTCAAACACACATCTTTCGTGACTTTTCAAGTTTTGAACCTACGTAACTTCGGCAAATGAGCTCCAACTACCTTCAAAATTTGACCACAGAATCACCTCGACGAGTAATTTAACAAGACAAATAAGGCTTCATTGTATCTTGGTGAGTTTTCTAGAAACGAGTAATTTATATGCACAAACACACTTCTTTCGTGACTTTTCAAGCTATGAACCTACGTAACTTCGGCAAATGAGCTCCAACTACCTTCAAAATTTGACCACAGATTCACCTCGACGAACTCTTTAACATGACAAATAAGGCTTCATTGTATCTTGGTGAGTTTTCCAGAAAACGAGTAATTTATGTGCACAAACACACTTCTTTCGTGACTTTTCAAGCTTTGAACCTCCGTAACTTCGGCAAATGAGCTTCAAATACCTTCAAAATTTTACCACAGAATCACCTCGACGAGCTCGTGAATATGACAAATAAGGCTTCATTGTATCTTGGTGAGTTTTCCAAAAAACGAGTAATTTATATGCACAAACACACTTCTTTCGTGACTTTTCAAGCTATGAACCTACGTAACTTCGGCAAATGAGCTCCAACTACCTTCAAAATTTGACCACAGAATCACCTCGACGAGTAATTTAACACGACTAATAAGGCTTCATTGTATCTTGGTGAGTTTTCCAAAAAACGAGTAATTTATATGCACAAACACACTTCTTTCGTGACTTTTCAAGCTTTGAACCTCCGTAACTTCGGCAAATGTGCTTCAAATTCCGTCAAAAATTGATCATAGAATCACCTCAACGAGCTCTTTCACACGACTAAGAAGGCTTCATTGTATCTTGGTGAGTTTTCTAGAAAACGAGTAATTTATGTGTACAAACACACATCTTTCGTGACTTTTCAAGCTTTGAACCTCCGTAACTTCGGCAAATGAGCTCCAAATCGCTTCAACATTTTACCACAGAATCACCTCGACGAGCTCTTGAACAAGACAAATAAGGCTTCATTGTATCTTGGTGAGTTTTCTAGAAACGAGTAATTTATATGCACAAACACACTTCTTTCGTGACTTTTCAAGCTTTGAACCTCCGTAACTTCGGCAAATGTGCTTCAAATTGCTTAAAAAATTGATCATAGAATCACCTCAACGAGCTCTTTCACACGACTAATAAGGCTTCATTGTATCTTGGTGAGTTTTCTAGAAAACGAGTAATTTATGTGCTCAAACACACATCTGTCGTGACTTTTCAAGATTTGAACCTCCGTAACTTCGGCAAATGTGCTTCAAATTCCGTCAAAAATTGATCATAGAATCACCTAGTTGAGCTCTTCATCATGACTCAGAAGGCTTCATTGTATCTTGGTGAGTTTTCCAGAAAACGAGTAATTTATGTGCACAAACATACTTCTTTCGTGACTTTTCAAGTTTTGAACCTCCGTAACTTCGGCAAATGAGCTCCAACTACCTTCAAAATTTGACCACAGAATCACCTCGACGAGTAATTTAACACGACTAATAAGGCTTCATTGTATCTTGGTGAGTTTTCTAGAAAACGAGTAATTTATGTGCACAAACACACTTCTTTCGTGACTTTTCAAGCTTTGAACCTCCGTAACTTCGGCAAATGAGGTCCAACTACCTTCAAAATTTGACCACAGAATCATCACGGTGAGCTCTTCATCATGACTCATAAGGCTTCATTGTATCTTGGTGAGTTTTCCAGAAAACGAGTAATTTATGTGCTCAAACACACATCTTTCGTGACTTTTCAAGTTTTGAACCTACGTAACTACGGCAAATGAGCTCCAACTACCTTCAAAATTTGACCACAGAATCACCTCGACGAGCTCTTTAACATGACAAATAAGGCTTCATTGTATCTTGGTGAGTTTTCTAGAAAACGTGTGATTTATGTGCACAAACACACTTCGTTCGTGACTTTTCAAGCTTTGAACCTCCGTAACTTCGGCAAATGAGCTCCAAATCGCTTCAAAATTTTACCACAGAATCACCTCAACGAGCTCTTTCACACGACTAAGAAGGCTTCATTGTATCTTGGTGAGTTTTCCAGCAAACGAGTAATTTATGTGCACAAACATACTTCATTCGTGACTTTTCAAGTTTTGAACCTCCGTAACTTCGGCAAATGAGCTCCAACTACCTTCAAAATTTGACCACAGAATCACCTCGACGAGTAATTTAACACGACTAATAAGGCTTCATTGTATCTTGGTGAGTTTTCTAGAAAACGAGTAATTTATGTGCTGAAACACACATGTTTCGTGACTTTTCAAGTTTTGAACCTACGTAACTTCGGCAAATGAGCTACAACTACCTTCAAAATTTGACCACAGAATCACCTCGACGAGCTCTTTAACATGACAAATAAGTCTTCATTGTATCTTGGTGAGTTTTCCAGAAAACGAGTAATTTATGTGCACAAACACACTTCTTTCGTGACTTTTCAAGCTATGAACCTACGTAACTTCGGCAAATGAGCTCCAACTACCTTCAAAATTTGACCACAGAATCACCTCGACGAGTAATTTAACACGACTAATAAGGCTTCATTGTATCTTGGTGAGTTTTCCAGAAAACGAGTAATTTATGTGCACAAACACACTTCTTTCGTGACTTTTCAAGCTATGAACCTACGTAACTTCGGCAAATGAGCTACAACTACCTTCAAAATTTGACCACAGAATCACCTCGACGAGTAATTTAACACGACTAATAAGGCTTCATTGTATCTTGGTGAGTTTTCCAAAAAACGAGTAATTTATATGCACAAACACACTTCTTTCGTGACTTTTCAAGCTTTGAACCTCCGTAACTTCGGCAAATGAGCTCCAACTACCTTCAAAATTTGACCACAGAATCATCACGGTGAGCTCTTCATCATGACTCATAAGGCTTCATTGTATCTTGGTGAGTTTTCCAGAAAACGAGTAATTTATGTGCACAAACACACTTCTTTCGTGACTTTTCAAGCTATGAACCTACGTAACTTCGGCAAATGAGCTCCAACTACCTTCAAAATTTGACCACAGAATCACCTCGACGAGTAATTTAACACGACTAATAAGGCTTCATTGTATCTTGGTGAGTTTTCCAAAAAACGAGTAATTTATATGCACAAACACACTTCTTTCGTGACTTTTCAAGCTTTGAACCTCCGTAACTTCGGCAAATGTGCTTCAAATTCCGTCAAAAATTGATCATAGAATCACCTCAACGAGCTCTTTCACACGACTAAGAAGGCTTCATTGTATCTTGGTGAGTTTTCTAGAAAACGAGTAATTTATGTGCACAAACACACATCTTTCGTGACTTTTCAAGCTTTGAACCTCCGTAACTTCGGCAAATGAGCTCCAAATCGCTTCAACATTTTACCACAGAATCACCTCGACGAGCTCTTGAACAAGACAAATAAGGCTTCATTGTATCTTGGTGAGTTTTCTAGAAACGAGTAATTTATATGCACAAACACACTTCTTTCGTGACTTTTCAAGCTTTGAACCTCCGTAACTTCGGCAAATGAGCTCCAACTACCTTCAAAATTTGACCACAGAATCACCTCGACGAGTAATTTAACACGACTAATAAGGCTTCATTGTATCTTGGTGAGTTTTCCAGAAAACGAGTAATTTATGTGCACAAACACACTTCTTTCGTGACTTTTCAAGCTATGAACCTACGTAACTTCGGCAAATGAGCTACAACTACCTTCAAAATTTGACCACAGAATCACCTCGACGAGTAATTTAACACGACTAATAAGGCTTCATTGTATCTTGGTGAGTTTTCCAAAAAACGAGTAATTTATATGCACAAACACACTTCTTTCGTGACTTTTCAAGCTTTGAACCTCCGTAACTTCGGCAAATGAGCTCCAACTACCTTCAAAATTTGACCACAGAATCATCACGGTGAGCTCTTCATCATGACTCATAAGGCTTCATTGTATCTTGGTGAGTTTTCCAGAAAACGAGTAATTTATGTGCACAAACACACTTCTTTCGTGACTTTTCAAGCTATGAACCTACGTAACTTCGGCAAATGAGCTCCAACTACCTTCAAAATTTGACCACAGAATCACCTCGACGAACTCTTTAACATGACAAATAAGGCTTCATTGTATCTTGGTGAGTTTTCTAGAAAACGAGTAATTTATGTGCTCAAACACACATCTTTCGTGACTTTTCAAGTTTTGAACCTACGTAACTTCGGCAAATGAGCTCCAACTACCTTCAAAATTTGACCACAGAATCACCTCGACGAGTAATTTAACAAGACAAATAAGGCTTCATTGTATCTTGGTGAGTTTTCTAGAAACGAGTAATTTATATGCACAAACACACTTCTTTCGTGACTTTTCAAGCTATGAACCTACGTAACTTCGGCAAATGAGCTCCAACTACCTTCAAAATTTGACCACAGAATCACCTCGACGAACTCTTTAACATGACAAATAAGGCTTCATTGTATCTTGGTGAGTTTTCCAGAAAACGAGTAATTTATGTGCACAAGCACACTTCTTTCGTGACTTTTCAAGCTTTGAACCTCCGTAACTTCGGCAAATGAGCTTCAAATACCTTCAAAATTTTACCACAGAATCACCTCGACGAGCTCGTGAATATGACAAATAAGGCTTCATTGTATCTTGGTGAGTTTTCCAAAAAACGAGTAATTTATATGCACAAACACACTTCTTTCGTGACTTTTCAAGCTATGAACCTACGTAACTTCGGCAAATGAGCTCCAACTACCTTCAAAATTTGACCACAGAATCACCTCGACGAGTAATTTAACACGACTAATAAGGCTTCATTGTATCTTGGTGAGTTTTCCAGAAAACGAGTAATTTATGTGCACAAACACACTTCTTTCGTGACTTTTCAAGCTATGAACCTACGTAACTTCGGCAAATGAGCTACAACTACCTTCAAAATTTGACCACAGAATCACCTCGACGAGTAATTTAACACGACTAATAAGGCTTCATTGTATCTTGGTGAGTTTTCCAGCAAACGAGTAATTTATGTGCACAAACATACTTCATTCGTGACTTTTCAAGTTTTGAACCTCCGTAACTTCGGCAAATGAGCTCCAACTACCTTCAAAATTTGACCACAGAATCACCTCGACGAGTAATTTAACACGACTAATAAGGCTTCATTGTATCTTGGTGAGTTTTCTAGAAAACGAGTAATTTATGTGCTGAAACACACATGTTTCGTGACTTTTCAAGTTTTGAACCTACGTAACTTCGGCAAATGAGCTACAACTACCTTCAAAATTTGACCACAGAATCACCTCGACGAGCTCTTTAACATGACAAATAAGTCTTCATTGTATCTTGGTGAGTTTTCCAGAAAACGAGTAATTTATGTGCACAAACACACTTCTTTCGTGACTTTTCAAGCTATGAACCTACGTAACTTCGGCAAATGAGCTCCAACTACCTTCAAAATTTGACCACAGAATCACCTCGACGAGTAATTTAACACGACTAATAAGGCTTCATTGTATCTTGGTGAGTTTTCCAGAAAACGAGTAATTTATGTGCACAAACACACTTCTTTCGTGACTTTTCAAGCTATGAACCTACGTAACTTCGGCAAATGAGCTACAACTACCTTCAAAATTTGACCACAGAATCACCTCGACGAGTAATTTAACACGACTAATAAGGCTTCATTGTATCTTGGTGAGTTTTCCAAAAAACGAGTAATTTATATGCACAAACACACTTCTTTCGTGACTTTTCAAGCTTTGAACCTACGTAACTTCGGCAAATGAGCTCCAACTACCTTCAAAATTTGACCACAGAATCACCTCGACGAACTCTTTAACATGACAAATAAGGCTTCATTGTATCTTGGTGAGTTTTCCAAAAAACGAGTAATTTATATGCACAAACACACTTCTTTCGTGACTTTTCAAGCTATGAACCTACGTAACTTCGGCAAATGAGCTCCAACTACCTTCAAAATTTGACCACAGAATCACCTCGACGAGTAATTTAACACGACTAATAAGGCTTCATTGTATCTTGGTGAGTTTTCCAAAAAACGAGTAATTTATATGCACAAACACACTTCTTTCGTGACTTTTCAAGCTTTGAACCTCCGTAACTTCGGCAAATGTGCTTCAAATTCCGTCAAAAATTGATCATAGAATCACCTCAACGAGCTCTTTCACACGACTAAGAAGGCTTCATTGTATCTTGGTGAGTTTTCTAGAAAACGAGTAATTTATGTGCACAAACACACATCTTTCGTGACTTTTCAAGCTTTGAACCTCCGTAACTTCGGCAAATGAGCTCCAAATCGCTTCAACATTTTACCACAGAATCACCTCGACGAGCTCTTGAACAAGACAAATAAGGCTTCATTGTATCTTGGTGAGTTTTCTAGAAACGAGTAATTTATATGCACAAACACACTTCTTTCGTGACTTTTCAAGCTTTGAACCTCCGTAACTTCGGCAAATGTGCTTCAAATTGCTTAAAAAATTGATCATAGAATCACCTCAACGAGCTCTTTCACACGACTAATAAGGCTTCATTGTATCTTGGTGAGTTTTCTAGAAAACGAGTAATTTATGTGCTCAAACACACATCTGTCGTGACTTTTCAAGATTTGAACCTCCGTAACTTCGGCAAATGTGCTTCAAATTCCGTCAAAAATTGATCATAGAATCACCTAGTTGAGCTCTTCATCATGACTCAGAAGGCTTCATTGTATCTTGGTGAGTTTTCCAGAAAACGAGTAATTTATGTGCACAAACATACTTCTTTCGTGACTTTTCAAGTTTTGAACCTCCGTAACTTCGGCAAATGAGCTCCAACTACCTTCAAAATTTGACCACAGAATCACCTCGACGAGTAATTTAACACGACTAATAAGGCTTCATTGTATCTTGGTGAGTTTTCTAGAAAACGAGTAATTTATGTGCACAAACACACTTCTTTCGTGACTTTTCAAGCTTTGAACCTCCGTAACTTCGGCAAATGAGGTCCAACTACCTTCAAAATTTGACCACAGAATCATCACGGTGAGCTCTTCATCATGACTCATAAGGCTTCATTGTATCTTGGTGAGTTTTCCAGAAAACGAGTAATTTATGTGCTCAAACACACATCTTTCGTGACTTTTCAAGTTTTGAACCTACGTAACTACGGCAAATGAGCTCCAACTACCTTCAAAATTTGACCACAGAATCACCTCGACGAGCTCTTTAACATGACAAATAAGGCTTCATTGTATCTTGGTGAGTTTTCCAGCAAACGAGTAATTTATGTGCACAAACATACTTCATTCGTGACTTTTCAAGTTTTGAACCTCCGTAACTTCGGCAAATGAGCTCCAACTACCTTCAAAATTTGACCACAGAATCACCTCGACGAGTAATTTAACACGACTAATAAGGCTTCATTGTATCTTGGTGAGTTTTCTAGAAAACGAGTAATTTATGTGCTGAAACACACATGTTTCGTGACTTTTCAAGTTTTGAACCTACGTAACTTCGGCAAATGAGCTACAACTACCTTCAAAATTTGACCACAGAATCACCTCGACGAGCTCTTTAACATGACAAATAAGTCTTCATTGTATCTTGGTGAGTTTTCCAGAAAACGAGTAATTTATGTGCACAAACACACTTCTTTCGTGACTTTTCAAGCTATGAACCTACGTAACTTCGGCAAATGAGCTCCAACTACCTTCAAAATTTGACCACAGAATCACCTCGACGAGTAATTTAACACGACTAATAAGGCTTCATTGTATCTTGGTGAGTTTTCCAGAAAACGAGTAATTTATGTGCACAAACACACTTCTTTCGTGACTTTTCAAGCTATGAACCTACGTAACTTCGGCAAATGAGCTACAACTACCTTCAAAATTTGACCACAGAATCACCTCGACGAGTAATTTAACACGACTAATAAGGCTTCATTGTATCTTGGTGAGTTTTCCAAAAAACGAGTAATTTATATGCACAAACACACTTCTTTCGTGACTTTTCAAGCTTTGAACCTCCGTAACTTCGGCAAATGAGCTCCAACTACCTTCAAAATTTGACCACAGAATCATCACGGTGAGCTCTTCATCATGACTCATAAGGCTTCATTGTATCTTGGTGAGTTTTCCAGAAAACGAGTAATTTATGTGCACAAACACACTTCTTTCGTGACTTTTCAAGCTATGAACCTACGTAACTTCGGCAAATGAGCTCCAACTACCTTCAAAATTTGACCACAGAATCACCTCGACGAACTCTTTAACATGACAAATAAGGCTTCATTGTATCTTGGTGAGTTTTCTAGAAAACGAGTAATTTATGTGCTCAAACACACATCTTTCGTGACTTTTCAAGTTTTGAACCTACGTAACTTCGGCAAATGAGCTCCAACTACCTTCAAAATTTGACCACAGAATCACCTCGACGAGTAATTTAACAAGACAAATAAGGCTTCATTGTATCTTGGTGAGTTTTCTAGAAACGAGTAATTTATATGCACAAACACACTTCTTTCGTGACTTTTCAAGCTATGAACCTACGTAACTTCGGCAAATGAGCTCCAACTACCTTCAAAATTTGACCACAGAATCACCTCGACGAACTCTTTAACATGACAAATAAGGCTTCATTGTATCTTGGTGAGTTTTCCAGAAAACGAGTAATTTATGTGCACAAACACACTTCTTTCGTGACTTTTCAAGCTTTGAACCTCCGTAACTTCGGCAAATGAGCTTCAAATACCTTCAAAATTTTACCACAGAATCACCTCGACGAGCTCGTGAATATGACAAATAAGGCTTCATTGTATCTTGGTGAGTTTTCCAGAAAACGAGTAATTTATGTGCACAAACATACTTCTTTCGTGACTTTTCAAGTTTTGAACCTCCGTAACTTCGGCAAATGAGCTCCAACTACCTTCAAAATTTGACCACAGAATCACCTCGACGAGTAATTTAACACGACTAATAAGGCTTCATTGTATCTTGGTGAGTTTTCTAGAAAACGAGTAATTTATGTGCTCAAACACACATCTTTCGTGACTTTTCAAGTTTTGAACCTACGTAACTTCGGCAAATGAGCTCCAACTACCTTCAAAATTTGACCACAGAATCACCTCGACGAGCTCTTTAAAATGACAAATAAGGCTTCATTGTATCTTGGTGAGTTTTCCAGCAAAACGAGTAATTTATGTGCACAAACATACTTCTTTCGTGACTTTTCAAGTTTTGAACCTCCGTAACTTCGGCAAATGAGCTCCAACTACCTTCAAAATTTGACCACAGAATCACCTCGACGAGTAATTTAACACGACTAATAAGGCTTCATTGTATCTTGGTGAGTTTTCTAGAAAACGAGTAATTTATGTGCACAAACACACTTCTTTCGTGACTTTTCAAGCTTTGAACCTCCGTAACTTCGGCAAATGAGGTCCAACTACCTTCAAAATTTGACCACAGAATCATCCCGGTGAGCTCTTCATCATGACTCATAAGGCTTCATTGTATCTTGGTGAGTTTTCCAGAAAACGAGTAATTTATGTGCTCAAACACACATCTTTCGTGACTTTTCAAGTTTTGAACCTACGTAACTACGGCAAATGAGCTCCAACTACCTTCAAAATTTGACCACAGAATCACCTCGACGAGCTCTTTAACATGACAAATAAGGCTTCATTGTATCTTGGTGAGTTTTCCAGCAAACGAGTAATTTATGTGCACAAACATACTTCATTCGTGACTTTTCAAGTTTTGAACCTCCGTAACTTCGGCAAATGAGCTCCAACTACCTTCAAAATTTGACCACAGAATCACCTCGACGAGTAATTTAACACGACTAATAAGGCTTCATTGTATCTTGGTGAGTTTTCTAGAAAACGAGTAATTTATGTGCTGAAACACACATGTTTCGTGACTTTTCAAGTTTTGAACCTACGTAACTTCGGCAAATGAGCTACAACTACCTTCAAAATTTGACCACAGAATCACCTCGACGAGCTCTTTAACATGACAAATAAGTCTTCATTGTATCTTGGTGAGTTTTCCAGAAAACGAGTAATTTATGTGCACAAACACACTTCTTTCGTGACTTTTCAAGCTATGAACCTACGTAACTTCGGCAAATGAGCTCCAACTACCTTCAAAATTTGACCACAGAATCACCTCGACGAGTAATTTAACACGACTAATAAGGCTTCATTGTATCTTGGTGAGTTTTCCAGAAAACGAGTAATTTATGTGCACAAACACACTTCTTTCGTGACTTTTCAAGCTATGAACCTACGTAACTTCGGCAAATGAGCTACAACTACCTTCAAAATTTGACCACAGAATCACCTCGACGAGTAATTTAACACGACTAATAAGGCTTCATTGTATCTTGGTGAGTTTTCCAAAAAACGAGTAATTTATATGCACAAACACACTTCTTTCGTGACTTTTCAAGCTTTGAACCTCCGTAACTTCGGCAAATGAGCTCCAACTACCTTCAAAATTTGACCACAGAATCATCACGGTGAGCTCTTCATCATGACTCATAAGGCTTCATTGTATCTTGGTGAGTTTTCCAGAAAACGAGTAATTTATGTGCACAAACACACTTCTTTCGTGACTTTTCAAGCTATGAACCTACGTAACTTCGGCAAATGAGCTCCAACTACCTTCAAAATTTGACCACAGAATCACCTCGACGAACTCTTTAACATGACAAATAAGGCTTCATTGTATCTTGGTGAGTTTTCTAGAAAACGAGTAATTTATGTGCACAAACACACTTCTTTCGTGACTTTTCAAGCTTTGAACCTCCGTAACTTCGGCAAATGAGCTCCAACTACCTTCAAAATTTGACCACAGAATCACCTCGACGAGTAATTTAACAAGACAAATAAGGCTTCATTGTATCTTGGTGAGTTTTCTAGAAACGAGTAATTTATATGCACAAACACACTTCTTTCGTGACTTTTCAAGCTATGAACCTACGTAACTTCGGCAAATGAGCTCCAACTACCTTCAAAATTTGACCACAGAATCACCTCGACGAACTCTTTAACATGACAAATAAGGCTTCATTGTATCTTGGTGAGTTTTCCAGAAAACGAGTAATTTATGTGCACAAACACACTTCTTTCGTGACTTTTCAAGCTTTGAACCTCCGTAACTTCGGCAAATGAGCTTCAAATACCTTCAAAATTTTACCACAGAATCACCTCGACGAGCTCGTGAATATGACAAATAAGGCTTCATTGTATCTTGGTGAGTTTTCCAAAAAACGAGTAATTTATATGCACAAACACACTTCTTTCGTGACTTTTCAAGCTATGAACCTACGTAACTTCGGCAAATGAGCTCCAACTACCTTCAAAATTTGACCACAGAATCACCTCGACGAGTAATTTAACACGACTAATAAGGCTTCATTGTATCTTGGTGAGTTTTCCAGAAAACGAGTAATTTATGTGCACAAACACACTTCTTTCGTGACTTTTCAAGCTATGAACCTACGTAACTTCGGCAAATGAGCTACAACTACCTTCAAAATTTGACCACAGAATCACCTCGACGAGTAATTTAACACGACTAATAAGGCTTCATTGTATCTTGGTGAGTTTTCCAGCAAACGAGTAATTTATGTGCACAAACATACTTCATTCGTGACTTTTCAAGTTTTGAACCTCCGTAACTTCGGCAAATGAGCTCCAACTACCTTCAAAATTTGACCACAGAATCACCTCGACGAGTAATTTAACACGACTAATAAGGCTTCATTGTATCTTGGTGAGTTTTCTAGAAAACGAGTAATTTATGTGCTGAAACACACATGTTTCGTGACTTTTCAAGTTTTGAACCTACGTAACTTCGGCAAATGAGCTACAACTACCTTCAAAATTTGACCACAGAATCACCTCGACGAGCTCTTTAACATGACAAATAAGTCTTCATTGTATCTTGGTGAGTTTTCCAGAAAACGAGTAATTTATGTGCACAAACACACTTCTTTCGTGACTTTTCAAGCTATGAACCTACGTAACTTCGGCAAATGAGCTCCAACTACCTTCAAAATTTGACCACAGAATCACCTCGACGAGTAATTTAACACGACTAATAAGGCTTCATTGTATCTTGGTGAGTTTTCCAGAAAACGAGTAATTTATGTGCACAAACACACTTCTTTCGTGACTTTTCAAGCTATGAACCTACGTAACTTCGGCAAATGAGCTACAACTACCTTCAAAATTTGACCACAGAATCACCTCGACGAGTAATTTAACACGACTAATAAGGCTTCATTGTATCTTGGTGAGTTTTCCAAAAAACGAGTAATTTATATGCACAAACACACTTCTTTCGTGACTTTTCAAGCTTTGAACCTACGTAACTTCGGCAAATGAGCTCCAACTACCTTCAAAATTTGACCACAGAATCACCTCGACGAACTCTTTAACATGACAAATAAGGCTTCATTGTATCTTGGTGAGTTTTCCAAAAAACGAGTAATTTATATGCACAAACACACTTCTTTCGTGACTTTTCAAGCTATGAACCTACGTAACTTCGGCAAATGAGCTCCAACTACCTTCAAAATTTGACCACAGAATCACCTCGACGAGTAATTTAACACGACTAATAAGGCTTCATTGTATCTTGGTGAGTTTTCCAAAAAACGAGTAATTTATATGCACAAACACACTTCTTTCGTGACTTTTCAAGCTTTGAACCTCCGTAACTTCGGCAAATGTGCTTCAAATTCCGTCAAAAATTGATCATAGAATCACCTCAACGAGCTCTTTCACACGACTAAGAAGGCTTCATTGTATCTTGGTGAGTTTTCTAGAAAACGAGTAATTTATGTGCACAAACACACATCTTTCGTGACTTTTCAAGCTTTGAACCTCCGTAACTTCGGCAAATGAGCTCCAAATCGCTTCAACATTTTACCACAGAATCACCTCGACGAGCTCTTGAACAAGACAAATAAGGCTTCATTGTATCTTGGTGAGTTTTCTAGAAACGAGTAATTTATATGCACAAACACACTTCTTTCGTGACTTTTCAAGCTTTGAACCTCCGTAACTTCGGCAAATGTGCTTCAAATTGCTTAAAAAATTGATCATAGAATCACCTCAACGAGCTCTTTCACACGACTAATAAGGCTTCATTGTATCTTGGTGAGTTTTCTAGAAAACGAGTAATTTATGTGCTCAAACACACATCTGTCGTGACTTTTCAAGATTTGAACCTCCGTAACTTCGGCAAATGTGCTTCAAATTCCGTCAAAAATTGATCATAGAATCACCTAGTTGAGCTCTTCATCATGACTCAGAAGGCTTCATTGTATCTTGGTGAGTTTTCCAGAAAACGAGTAATTTATGTGCACAAACATACTTCTTTCGTGACTTTTCAAGTTTTGAACCTCCGTAACTTCGGCAAATGAGCTCCAACTACCTTCAAAATTTGACCACAGAATCACCTCGACGAGTAATTTAACACGACTAATAAGGCTTCATTGTATCTTGGTGAGTTTTCTAGAAAACGAGTAATTTATGTGCACAAACACACTTCTTTCGTGACTTTTCAAGCTTTGAACCTCCGTAACTTCGGCAAATGAGGTCCAACTACCTTCAAAATTTGACCACAGAATCATCACGGTGAGCTCTTCATCATGACTCATAAGGCTTCATTGTATCTTGGTGAGTTTTCCAGAAAACGAGTAATTTATGTGCTCAAACACACATCTTTCGTGACTTTTCAAGTTTTGAACCTACGTAACTACGGCAAATGAGCTCCAACTACCTTCAAAATTTGACCACAGAATCACCTCGACGAGCTCTTTAACATGACAAATAAGGCTTCATTGTATCTTGGTGAGTTTTCCAGCAAACGAGTAATTTATGTGCACAAACATACTTCATTCGTGACTTTTCAAGTTTTGAACCTCCGTAACTTCGGCAAATGAGCTCCAACTACCTTCAAAATTTGACCACAGAATCACCTCGACGAGTAATTTAACACGACTAATAAGGCTTCATTGTATCTTGGTGAGTTTTCTAGAAAACGAGTAATTTATGTGCTGAAACACACATGTTTCGTGACTTTTCAAGTTTTGAACCTACGTAACTTCGGCAAATGAGCTACAACTACCTTCAAAATTTGACCACAGAATCACCTCGACGAGCTCTTTAACATGACAAATAAGTCTTCATTGTATCTTGGTGAGTTTTCCAGAAAACGAGTAATTTATGTGCACAAACACACTTCTTTCGTGACTTTTCAAGCTATGAACCTACGTAACTTCGGCAAATGAGCTCCAACTACCTTCAAAATTTGACCACAGAATCACCTCGACGAGTAATTTAACACGACTAATAAGGCTTCATTGTATCTTGGTGAGTTTTCCAGAAAACGAGTAATTTATGTGCACAAACACACTTCTTTCGTGACTTTTCAAGCTATGAACCTACGTAACTTCGGCAAATGAGCTACAACTACCTTCAAAATTTGACCACAGAATCACCTCGACGAGTAATTTAACACGACTAATAAGGCTTCATTGTATCTTGGTGAGTTTTCCAAAAAACGAGTAATTTATATGCACAAACACACTTCTTTCGTGACTTTTCAAGCTTTGAACCTCCGTAACTTCGGCAAATGAGCTCCAACTACCTTCAAAATTTGACCACAGAATCATCACGGTGAGCTCTTCATCATGACTCATAAGGCTTCATTGTATCTTGGTGAGTTTTCCAGAAAACGAGTAATTTATGTGCACAAACACACTTCTTTCGTGACTTTTCAAGCTATGAACCTACGTAACTTCGGCAAATGAGCTCCAACTACCTTCAAAATTTGACCACAGAATCACCTCGACGAACTCTTTAACATGACAAATAAGGCTTCATTGTATCTTGGTGAGTTTTCTAGAAAACGAGTAATTTATGTGCTCAAACACACATCTTTCGTGACTTTTCAAGTTTTGAACCTACGTAACTTCGGCAAATGAGCTCCAACTACCTTCAAAATTTGACCACAGAATCACCTCGACGAGTAATTTAACAAGACAAATAAGGCTTCATTGTATCTTGGTGAGTTTTCTAGAAACGAGTAATTTATGTGCACAAACACACTTCTTTCGTGACTTTTCAAGCTATGAACCTACGTAACTTCGGCAAATGAGCTCCAACTACCTTCAAAATTTGACCACAGAATCACCTCGACGAACTCTTTAACATGACAAATAAGGCTTCATTGTATCTTGGTGAGTTTTCTAGAAAACGAGTAATTTATGTGCACAAACACACTTCTTTCGTGACTTTTCAAGCTTTGAACCTCCGTAACTTCGGCAAATGAGGTCCAACTACCTTCAAAATTTGACCACAGAATCATCACGGTGAGCTCTTCATCATGACTCATAAGGCTTCATTGTATCTTGGTGAGTTTTCCAGAAAACGAGTAATTTATGTGCTCAAACACACATCTTTCGTGACTTTTCAAGTTTTGAACCTACGTAACTACGGCAAATGAGCTCCAACTACCTTCAAAATTTGACCACAGAATCACCTCGACGAGCTCTTTAACATGACAAATAAGGCTTCATTGTATCTTGGTGAGTTTTCCAGCAAACGAGTAATTTATGTGCACAAACATACTTCATTCGTGACTTTTCAAGTTTTGAACCTCCGTAACTTCGGCAAATGAGCTCCAACTACCTTCAAAATTTGACCACAGAATCACCTCGACGAGTAATTTAACACGACTAATAAGGCTTCATTGTATCTTGGTGAGTTTTCTAGAAAACGAGTAATTTATGTGCTGAAACACACATGTTTCGTGACTTTTCAAGTTTTGAACCTACGTAACTTCGGCAAATGAGCTACAACTACCTTCAAAATTTGACCACAGAATCACCTCGACGAGCTCTTTAACATGACAAATAAGTCTTCATTGTATCTTGGTGAGTTTTCCAGAAAACGAGTAATTTATGTGCACAAACACACTTCTTTCGTGACTTTTCAAGCTATGAACCTACGTAACTTCGGCAAATGAGCTCCAACTACCTTCAAAATTTGACCACAGAATCACCTCGACGAGTAATTTAACACGACTAATAAGGCTTCATTGTATCTTGGTGAGTTTTCCAGAAAACGAGTAATTTATGTGCACAAACACACTTCTTTCGTGACTTTTCAAGCTATGAACCTACGTAACTTCGGCAAATGAGCTACAACTACCTTCAAAATTTGACCACAGAATCACCTCGACGAGTAATTTAACACGACTAATAAGGCTTCATTGTATCTTGGTGAGTTTTCCAGAAAACGAGTAATTTATGTGCACAAACACACTTCTTTCGTGACTTTTCAAGCTATGAACCTACGTAACTTCGGCAAATGAGCTCCAACTACCTTCAAAATTTGACCACAGAATCACCTCGACGAACTCTTTAACATGACAAATAAGGCTTCATTGTATCTTGGTGAGTTTTCCAGAAAACGAGTAATTTATGTGCACAAACACACTTCTTTCGTGACTTTTCAAGCTTTGAACCTCCGTAACTTCGGCAAATGAGCTTCAAATACCTTCAAAATTTTACCACAGAATCACCTCGACGAGCTCGTGAATATGACAAATAAGGCTTCATTGTATCTTGGTGAGTTTTCCAGAAAACGAGTAATTTATGTGCACAAACATACTTCTTTCGTGACTTTTCAAGTTTTGAACCTCCGTAACTTCGGCAAATGAGCTCCAACTACCTTCAAAATTTGACCACAGAATCACCTCGACGAGTAATTTAACACGACTAATAAGGCTTCATTGTATCTTGGTGAGTTTTCTAGAAAACGAGTAATTTATGTGCTCAAACACACATCTTTCGTGACTTTTCAAGTTTTGAACCTACGTAACTTCGGCAAATGAGCTCCAACTACCTTCAAAATTTGACCACAGAATCACCTCGACGAGCTCTTTAAAATGACAAATAAGGCTTCATTGTATCTTGGTGAGTTTTCCAGCAAAACGAGTAATTTATGTGCACAAACATACTTCTTTCGTGACTTTTCAAGTTTTGAACCTCCGTAACTTCGGCAAATGAGCTCCAACTACCTTCAAAATTTGACCACAGAATCACCTCGACGAGTAATTTAACACGACTAATAAGGCTTCATTGTATCTTGGTGAGTTTTCTAGAAAACGAGTAATTTATGTGCACAAACACACTTCTTTCGTGACTTTTCAAGCTTTGAACCTCCGTAACTTCGGCAAATGAGGTCCAACTACCTTCAAAATTTGACCACAGAATCATCACGGTGAGCTCTTCATCATGACTCATAAGGCTTCATTGTATCTTGGTGAGTTTTCCAGAAAACGAGTAATTTATGTGCTCAAACACACATCTTTCGTGACTTTTCAAGTTTTGAACCTACGTAACTACGGCAAATGAGCTCCAACTACCTTCAAAATTTGACCACAGAATCACCTCGACGAGCTCTTTAACATGACAAATAAGGCTTCATTGTATCTTGGTGAGTTTTCCAGCAAACGAGTAATTTATGTGCACAAACATACTTCATTCGTGACTTTTCAAGTTTTGAACCTCCGTAACTTCGGCAAATGAGCTCCAACTACCTTCAAAATTTGACCACAGAATCACCTCGACGAGTAATTTAACACGACTAATAAGGCTTCATTGTATCTTGGTGAGTTTTCTAGAAAACGAGTAATTTATGTGCTGAAACACACATGTTTCGTGACTTTTCAAGTTTTGAACCTACGTAACTTCGGCAAATGAGCTACAACTACCTTCAAAATTTGACCACAGAATCACCTCGACGAGCTCTTTAACATGACAAATAAGTCTTCATTGTATCTTGGTGAGTTTTCCAGAAAACGAGTAATTTATGTGCACAAACACACTTCTTTCGTGACTTTTCAAGCTATGAACCTACGTAACTTCGGCAAATGAGCTCCAACTACCTTCAAAATTTGACCACAGAATCACCTCGACGAGTAATTTAACACGACTAATAAGGCTTCATTGTATCTTGGTGAGTTTTCCAGAAAACGAGTAATTTATGTGCACAAACACACTTCTTTCGTGACTTTTCAAGCTATGAACCTACGTAACTTCGGCAAATGAGCTACAACTACCTTCAAAATTTGACCACAGAATCACCTCGACGAGTAATTTAACACGACTAATAAGGCTTCATTGTATCTTGGTGAGTTTTCCAAAAAACGAGTAATTTATATGCACAAACACACTTCTTTCGTGACTTTTCAAGCTTTGAACCTCCGTAACTTCGGCAAATGAGCTCCAACTACCTTCAAAATTTGACCACAGAATCATCACGGTGAGCTCTTCATCATGACTCATAAGGCTTCATTGTATCTTGGTGAGTTTTCCAGAAAACGAGTAATTTATGTGCACAAACACACTTCTTTCGTGACTTTTCAAGCTATGAACCTACGTAACTTCGGCAAATGAGCTCCAACTACCTTCAAAATTTGACCACAGAATCACCTCGACGAACTCTTTAACATGACAAATAAGGCTTCATTGTATCTTGGTGAGTTTTCTAGAAAACGAGTAATTTATGTGCTCAAACACACATCTTTCGTGACTTTTCAAGTTTTGAACCTACGTAACTTCGGCAAATGAGCTCCAACTACCTTCAAAATTTGACCACAGAATCACCTCGACGAGTAATTTAACAAGACAAATAAGGCTTCATTGTATCTTGGTGAGTTTTCTAGAAACGAGTAATTTATATGCACAAACACACTTCTTTCGTGACTTTTCAAGCTATGAACCTACGTAACTTCGGCAAATGAGCTCCAACTACCTTCAAAATTTGACCACAGAATCACCTCGACGAACTCTTTAACATGACAAATAAGGCTTCATTGTATCTTGGTGAGTTTTCCAGAAAACGAGTAATTTATGTGCACAAACACACTTCTTTCGTGACTTTTCAAGCTTTGAACCTCCGTAACTTCGGCAAATGAGCTTCAAATACCTTCAAAATTTTACCACAGAATCACCTCGACGAGCTCGTGAATATGACAAATAAGGCTTCATTGTATCTTGGTGAGTTTTCCAAAAAACGAGTAATTTATATGCACAAACACACTTCTTTCGTGACTTTTCAAGCTATGAACCTACGTAACTTCGGCAAATGAGCTCCAACTACCTTCAAAATTTGACCACAGAATCACCTCGACGAGTAATTTAACACGACTAATAAGGCTTCATTGTATATTGGTGAGTTTTCCAGAAAACGAGTAATTTATGTGCACAAACACACTTCTTTCGTGACTTTTCAAGCTATGAACCTACGTAACTTCGGCAAATGAGCTACAACTACCTTCAAAATTTGACCACAGAATCACCTCGACGAGTAATTTAACACGACTAATAAGGCTTCATTGTATCTTGGTGAGTTTTCCAAAAAACGAGTAATTTATATGCACAAACACACTTCTTTCGTGACTTTTCAAGCTTTGAACCTCCGTAACTTCGGCAAATGAGGTCCAACTACCTTCAAAATTTGACCACAGAATCATCACGGTGAGCTCTTCATCATGACTCATAAGGCTTCATTGTATCTTGGTGAGTTTTCCAGCAAACGAGTAATTTATGTGCACAAACATACTTCATTCGTGACTTTTCAAGTTTTGAACCTCCGTAACTTCGGCAAATGAGCTCCAACTACCTTCAAAATTTGACCACAGAATCACCTCGACGAGTAATTTAACACGACTAATAAGGCTTCATTGTATCTTGGTGAGTTTTCTAGAAAACGAGTAATTTATGTGCTCAAACACACATCTTTCGTGACTTTTCAAGTTTTGAACCTACGTAACTTCGGCAAATGAGCTCCAACTACCTTCAAAATTTGACCACAGAATCACCTCGACGAGTAATTTAACAAGACAAATAAGGCTTCATTGTATCTTGGTGAGTTTTCCAGAAAACGAGTAATTTATGTGCTCAAACACACATCTTTCGTGACTTTTCAAGTTTTGAACCTACGTAACTTCGGCAAATGAGCTACAACTACCTTCAAAATTTGACCACAGAATCACCTCGACGAGCTCTTTAACATGACAAATAAGTCTTCATTGTATCTTGGTGAGTTTTCCAGAAAACGAGTAATTTATGTGCACAAACACACTTCTTTCGTGACTTTTCAAGCTATGAACCTACGTAACTTCGGCAAATGAGCTCCAACTACCTTCAAAATTTGACCACAGAATCACCTCGACGAGTAATTTAACACGACTAATAAGGCTTCATTGTATCTTGGTGAGTTTTCCAGAAAACGAGTAATTTATGTGCACAAACACACTTCTTTCGTGACTTTTCAAGCTATGAACCTACGTAACTTCGGCAAATGAGCTACAACTACCTTCAAAATTTGACCACAGAATCACCTCGACGAGTAATTTAACACGACTAATAAGGCTTCATTGTATCTTGGTGAGTTTTCCAGAAAACGAGTAATTTATGTGCACAAACACACTTCTTTCGTGACTTTTCAAGCTATGAACCTACGTAACTTCGGCAAATGAGCTCCAACTACCTTCAAAATTTGACCACAGAATCACCTCGACGAACTCTTTAACATGACAAATAAGGCTTCATTGTATCTTGGTGAGTTTTCCAGAAAACGAGTAATTTATGTGCACAAACACACTTCTTTCGTGACTTTTCAAGCTTTGAACCTCCGTAACTTCGGCAAATGAGCTTCAAATACCTTCAAAATTTTACCACAGAATCACCTCGACGAGCTCGTGAATATGACAAATAAGGCTTCATTGTATCTTGGTGAGTTTTCCAGAAAACGAGTAATTTATGTGCACAAACATACTTCTTTCGTGACTTTTCAAGTTTTGAACCTCCGTAACTTCGGCAAATGAGCTCCAACTACCTTCAAAATTTGACCACAGAATCACCTCGACGAGTAATTTAACACGACTAATAAGGCTTCATTGTATCTTGGTGAGTTTTCTAGAAAACGAGTAATTTATGTGCTCAAACACACATCTTTCGTGACTTTTCAAGTTTTGAACCTACGTAACTTCGGCAAATGAGCTCCAACTACCTTCAAAATTTGACCACAGAATCACCTCGACGAGCTCTTTAAAATGACAAATAAGGCTTCATTGTATCTTGGTGAGTTTTCCAGCAAAACGAGTAATTTATGTGCACAAACATACTTCTTTCGTGACTTTTCAAGTTTTGAACCTCCGTAACTTCGGCAAATGAGCTCCAACTACCTTCAAAATTTGACCACAGAATCACCTCGACGAGTAATTTAACACGACTAATAAGGCTTCATTGTATCTTGGTGAGTTTTCTAGAAAACGAGTAATTTATGTGCACAAACACACTTCTTTCGTGACTTTTCAAGCTTTGAACCTCCGTAACTTCGGCAAATGAGGTCCAACTACCTTCAAAATTTGACCACAGAATCATCACGGTGAGCTCTTCATCATGACTCATAAGGCTTCATTGTATCTTGGTGAGTTTTCCAGAAAACGAGTAATTTATGTGCTCAAACACACATCTTTCGTGACTTTTCAAGTTTTGAACCTACGTAACTACGGCAAATGAGCTCCAACTACCTTCAAAATTTGACCACAGAATCACCTCGACGAGCTCTTTAACATGACAAATAAGGCTTCATTGTATCTTGGTGAGTTTTCCAGCAAACGAGTAATTTATGTGCACAAACATACTTCATTCGTGACTTTTCAAGTTTTGAACCTCCGTAACTTCGGCAAATGAGCTCCAACTACCTTCAAAATTTGACCACAGAATCACCTCGACGAGTAATTTAACACGACTAATAAGGCTTCATTGTATCTTGGTGAGTTTTCTAGAAAACGAGTAATTTATGTGCTGAAACACACATGTTTCGTGACTTTTCAAGTTTTGAACCTACGTAACTTCGGCAAATGAGCTACAACTACCTTCAAAATTTGACCACAGAATCACCTCGACGAGCTCTTTAACATGACAAATAAGTCTTCATTGTATCTTGGTGAGTTTTCCAGAAAACGAGTAATTTATGTGCACAAACACACTTCTTTCGTGACTTTTCAAGCTATGAACCTACGTAACTTCGGCAAATGAGCTCCAACTACCTTCAAAATTTGACCACAGAATCACCTCGACGAGTAATTTAACACGACTAATAAGGCTTCATTGTATCTTGGTGAGTTTTCCAGAAAACGAGTAATTTATGTGCACAAACACACTTCTTTCGTGACTTTTCAAGCTATGAACCTACGTAACTTCGGCAAATGAGCTACAACTACCTTCAAAATTTGACCACAGAATCACCTCGACGAGTAATTTAACACGACTAATAAGGCTTCATTGTATCTTGGTGAGTTTTCCAAAAAACGAGTAATTTATATGCACAAACACACTTCTTTCGTGACTTTTCAAGCTTTGAACCTCCGTAACTTCGGCAAATGAGCTCCAACTACCTTCAAAATTTGACCACAGAATCATCACGGTGAGCTCTTCATCATGACTCATAAGGCTTCATTGTATCTTGGTGAGTTTTCCAGAAAACGAGTAATTTATGTGCACAAACACACTTCTTTCGTGACTTTTCAAGCTATGAACCTACGTAACTTCGGCAAATGAGCTCCAACTACCTTCAAAATTTGACCACAGAATCACCTCGACGAACTCTTTAACATGACAAATAAGGCTTCATTGTATCTTGGTGAGTTTTCTAGAAAACGAGTAATTTATGTGCTCAAACACACATCTTTCGTGACTTTTCAAGTTTTGAACCTACGTAACTTCGGCAAATGAGCTCCAACTACCTTCAAAATTTGACCACAGAATCACCTCGACGAGTAATTTAACAAGACAAATAAGGCTTCATTGTATCTTGGTGAGTTTTCTAGAAACGAGTAATTTATATGCACAAACACACTTCTTTCGTGACTTTTCAAGCTATGAACCTACGTAACTTCGGCAAATGAGCTCCAACTACCTTCAAAATTTGACCACAGAATCACCTCGACGAACTCTTTAACATGACAAATAAGGCTTCATTGTATCTTGGTGAGTTTTCCAGAAAACGAGTAATTTATGTGCACAAACACACTTCTTTCGTGACTTTTCAAGCTTTGAACCTCCGTAACTTCGGCAAATGAGCTTCAAATACCTTCAAAATTTTACCACAGAATCACCTCGACGAGCTCGTGAATATGACAAATAAGGCTTCATTGTATCTTGGTGAGTTTTCCAAAAAACGAGTAATTTATATGCACAAACACACTTCTTTCGTGACTTTTCAAGCTATGAACCTACGTAACTTCGGCAAATGAGCTCCAACTACCTTCAAAATTTGACCACAGAATCACCTCGACGAGTAATTTAACACGACTAATAAGGCTTCATTGTATATTGGTGAGTTTTCCAAAAAACGAGTAATTTATGTGCACAAACACACTTCTTTCGTGACTTTTCAAGCTTTGAACCTCCGTAACTTCGGCAAATGTGCTTCAAATTCCGTCAAAAATTGATCATAGAATCACCTCAACGAGCTCTTTCACACGACTAAGAAGGCTTCATTGTATCTTGGTGAGTTTTCTAGAAAACGAGTAATTTATGTGCACAAACACACATCTTTCGTGACTTTTCAAGCTTTGAACCTCCGTAACTTCGGCAAATGAGCTCCAAATCGCTTCAACATTTTACCACAGAATCACCTCGACGAGCTCTTGAACAAGACAAATAAGGCTTCATTGTATCTTGGTGAGTTTTCTAGAAACGAGTAATTTATATGCACAAACACACTTCTTTCGTGACTTTTCAAGCTTTGAACCTCCGTAACTTCGGCAAATGAGCTTCAAATACCTTCAAAATTTTACTACAGAATCACCTCGACGAGCTCGTGAATATGACAAATAAGGCTTCATTGTATCTTGGTGAGTTGTCCAAAAAACGAGTAATTTATATGCACAAACACACTTCTTTCGTGACTTTTCAAGCTATGAACCTACGTAACTTCGGCAAATGAGCTCCAACTACCTTCAAAATTTGACCACAGAATCACCTCGACGAGTAATTTAACACGACTAATAAGGCTTCATTGTATCTTGGTGAGTTTTCCAGAAAACGAGTAATTTATGTGCACAAACACACTTCTTTCGTGACTTTTCAAGCTATGAACCTACGTAACTTCGGCAAATGAGCTACAACTACCTTCAAAATTTGACCACAGAATCACCTCGACGAGTAATTTAACACGACTAATAAGGCTTCATTGTATCTTGGTGAGTTTTCCAGCAAACGAGTAATTTATGTGCACAAACATACTTCATTCGTGACTTTTCAAGTTTTGAACCTCCGTAACTTCGGCAAATGAGCTCCAACTACCTTCAAAATTTGACCACAGAATCACCTCGACGAGTAATTTAACACGACTAATAAGGCTTCATTGTATCTTGGTGAGTTTTCTAGAAAACGAGTAATTTATGTGCTGAAACACACATGTTTCGTGACTTTTCAAGTTTTGAACCTACGTAACTTCGGCAAATGAGCTACAACTACCTTCAAAATTTGACCACAGAATCACCTCGACGAGCTCTTTAACATGACAAATAAGTCTTCATTGTATCTTGGTGAGTTTTCCAGAAAACGAGTAATTTATGTGCACAAACACACTTCTTTCGTGACTTTTCAAGCTATGAACCTACGTAACTTCGGCAAATGAGCTCCAACTACCTTCAAAATTTGACCACAGAATCACCTCGACGAGTAATTTAACACGACTAATAAGGCTTCATTGTATCTTGGTGAGTTTTCCAGAAAACGAGTAATTTATGTGCACAAACACACTTCTTTCGTGACTTTTCAAGCTATGAACCTACGTAACTTCGGCAAATGAGCTACAACTACCTTCAAAATTTGACCACAGAATCACCTCGACGAGTAATTTAACACGACTAATAAGGCTTCATTGTATCTTGGTGAGTTTTCCAAAAAACGAGTAATTTATATGCACAAACACACTTCTTTCGTGACTTTTCAAGCTTTGAACCTACGTAACTTCGGCAAATGAGCTCCAACTACCTTCAAAATTTGACCACAGAATCACCTCGACGAACTCTTTAACATGACAAATAAGGCTTCATTGTATCTTGGTGAGTTTTCCAGAAAACGAGTAATTTATGTGCACAAACACACTTCTTTCGTGACTTTTCAAGCTATGAACCTACGTAACTTCGGCAAATGAGCTCCAACTACCTTCAAAATTTGACCACAGAATCACCTCGACGAACTCTTTAACATGACAAATAAGGCTTCATTGTATCTTGGTGAGTTTTCCAGAAAACGAGTAATTTATGTGCACAAACACACTTCTTTCGTGACTTTTCAAGCTTTGAACCTCCGTAACTTCGGCAAATGAGCTTCAAATACCTTCAAAATTTTACCACAGAATCACCTCGACGAGCTCGTGAATATGACAAATAAGGCTTCATTGTATCTTGGTGAGTTTTCCAAAAAACGAGTAATTTATATGCACAAACACACTTCTTTCGTGACTTTTCAAGCTATGAACCTACGTAACTTCGGCAAATGAGCTCCAACTACCTTCAAAATTTGACCACAGAATCACCTCGACGAGTAATTTAACACGACTAATAAGGCTTCATTGTATATTGGTGAGTTTTCCAAAAAACGAGTAATTTATGTGCACAAACACACTTCTTTCGTGACTTTTCAAGCTTTGAACCTCCGTAACTTCGGCAAATGTGCTTCAAATTCCGTCAAAAATTGATCATAGAATCACCTCAACGAGCTCTTTCACACGACTAAGAAGGCTTCATTGTATCTTGGTGAGTTTTCTAGAAAACGAGTAATTTATGTGCACAAACACACATCTTTCGTGACTTTTCAAGCTTTGAACCTCCGTAACTTCGGCAAATGAGCTCCAAATCGCTTCAACATTTTACCACAGAATCACCTCGACGAGCTCTTGAACAAGACAAATAAGGCTTCATTGTATCTTGGTGAGTTTTCTAGAAACGAGTAATTTATATGCACAAACACACTTCTTTCGTGACTTTTCAAGCTTTGAACCTCCGTAACTTCGGCAAATGAGCTTCAAATACCTTCAAAATTTTACCACAGAATCACCTCGACGAGCTCGTGAATATGACAAATAAGGCTTCATTGTATCTTGGTGAGTTTTCCAAAAAACGAGTAATTTATATGCACAAACACACTTCTTTCGTGACTTTTCAAGCTATGAACCTACGTAACTTCGGCAAATGAGCTCCAACTACCTTCAAAATTTGACCACAGAATCACCTCGACGAGTAATTTAACACGACTAATAAGGCTTCATTGTATCTTGGTGAGTTTTCCAGAAAACGAGTAATTTATGTGCACAAACACACTTCTTTCGTGACTTTTCAAGCTATGAACCTACGTAACTTCGGCAAATGAGCTACAACTACCTTCAAAATTTGACCACAGAATCACCTCGACGAGTAATTTAACACGACTAATAAGGCTTCATTGTATCTTGGTGAGTTTTCCAAAAAACGAGTATTTTATATGCACAAACACACTTCTTTCGTGACTTTTCAAGCTTTGAACCTCCGTAACTTCGGCAAATGAGCTCCAACTACCTTCAAAATTTGACCACAGAATCATCACGGTGAGCTCTTCATCATGACTCATAAGGCTTCATTGTATCTTGGTGAGTTTTCCAGAAAACGAGTAATTTATGTGCACAAACACACTTCTTTCGTGACTTTTCAAGCTATGAACCTACGTAACTTCGGCAAATGAGCTCCAACTACCTTCAAAATTTGACCACAGAATCACCTCGACGAACTCTTTAACATGACAAATAAGGCTTCATTGTATCTTGGTGAGTTTTCTAGAAAACGAGTAATTTATGTGCTCAAACACACATCTTTCGTGACTTTTCAAGTTTTGAACCTACGTAACTTCGGCAAATGAGCTCCAACTACCTTCAAAATTTGACCACAGAATCACCTCGACGAGTAATTTAACAAGACAAATAAGGCTTCATTGTATCTTGGTGAGTTTTCTAGAAACGAGTAATTTATATGCACAAACACACTTCTTTCGTGACTTTTCAAGCTATGAACCTACGTAACTTCGGCAAATGAGCTCCAACTACCTTCAAAATTTGACCACAGAATCACCTCGACGAACTCTTTAACATGACAAATAAGGCTTCATTGTATCTTGGTGAGTTTTCCAGAAAACGAGTAATTTATGTGCACAAACACACTTCTTTCGTGACTTTTCAAGCTTTGAACCTCCGTAACTTCGGCAAATGAGCTTCAAATACCTTCAAAATTTTACCACAGAATCACCTCGACGAGCTCGTGAATATGACAAATAAGGCTTCATTGTATCTTGGTGAGTTTTCTAGAAACGAGTAATTTATATGCACAAACACACTTCTTTCGTGACTTTTCAAGCTTTGAACCTCCGTAACTTCGGCAAATGAGCTTCAAATACCTTCAAAATTTTACCACAGAATCACCTCGACGAGCTCGTGAATATGACAAATAAGGCTTCATTGTATCTTGGTGAGTTTTCCAAAAAACGAGTAATTTATATGCACAAACACACTTCTTTCGTGACTTTTCAAGCTATGAACCTACGTAACTTCGGCAAATGAGCTCCAACTACCTTCAAAATTTGACCACAGAATCACCTCGACGAGTAATTTAACACGACTAATAAGGCTTCATTGTATCTTGGTGAGTTTTCCAGAAAACGAGTAATTTATGTGCACAAACACACTTCTTTCGTGACTTTTCAAGCTATGAACCTACGTAACTTCGGCAAATGAGCTACAACTACCTTCAAAATTTGACCACAGAATCACCTCGACGAGTAATTTAACACGACTAATAAGGCTTCATTGTATCTTGGTGAGTTTTCCAAAAAACGAGTATTTTATATGCACAAACACACTTCTTTCGTGACTTTTCAAGCTTTGAACCTCCGTAACTTCGGCAAATGAGCTCCAACTACCTTCAAAATTTGACCACAGAATCATCACGGTGAGCTCTTCATCATGACTCATAAGGCTTCATTGTATCTTGGTGAGTTTTCCAGAAAACGAGTAATTTATGTGCACAAACACACTTCTTTCGTGACTTTTCAAGCTATGAACCTACGTAACTTCGGCAAATGAGCTCCAACTACCTTCAAAATTTGACCACAGAATCACCTCGACGAACTCTTTAACAAGACAAATAAGGCTTCATTGTATCTTGGTGAGTTTTCTAGAAAACGAGTAATTTATGTGCTCAAACACACATCTTTCGTGACTTTTCAAGTTTTGAACCTACGTAACTTCGGCAAATGAGGTCCAACTACCTTCAAAATTTGACCACAGAATCATCACGGTGAGCTCTTCATCATGAATCATAAGGCTTCATTGTATCTTGGTGAGTTTTCCAGAAAACGAGTAATTTATGTGCACAAACAAACTTCTTTCGTGACTTTTCAAGCTATGAACCTACGTAACTTCGGCAAATGAGCTCCAACTACCTTCAAAATTTGACCACAGAATCACCTCGACGAACTCTTTAACATGACAAATAAGGCTTCATTGTATCTTGGTGAGTTTTCCAGAAAACGAGTAATTTATGTGCACAAACACACTTCTTTCGTGACTTTTCAAGTTTTGAACCTCCGTAACTTCGGCAAATGAGCTTCAAATACCTTCAAAATTTTACCACAGAATCACCTCGACGAGCTCGTGAATATGACAAATAAGGCTTCATTGTATCTTGGTGAGTTTTCCAAAAAACGAGTAATTTATATGCACAAACACACTTCTTTCGTGACTTTTCAAGCTATGAACCTACGTAACTTCGGCAAATGAGCTCCAACTACCTTCAAAATTTGACCACAGAATCACCTCGACGAGTAATTTAACACGACTAATAAGGCTTCATTGTATCTTGGTGAGTTTTCCAAAAAACGAGTAATTTATATGCACAAACACACTTCTTTCGTGACTTTTCAAGCTTTGAACCTCCGTAACTTCGGCAAATGTGCTTCAAATTCCGTCAAAAATTGATCATAGAATCACCTCAACGAGCTCTTTCACACGACTAAGAAGGCTTCATTGTATCTTGGTGAGTTTTCTAGAAAACGAGTAATTTATGTGCACAAACACACATCTTTCGTGACTTTTCAAGCTTTGAACCTCCGTAACTTCGGCAAATGAGCTCCAAATCGCTTCAACATTTTACCACAGAATCACCTCGACGAGCTCTTGAACAAGACAAATAAGGCTTCATTGTATCTTGGTGAGTTTTCTAGAAACGAGTAATTTATATGCACAAACACACTTCTTTCGTGACTTTTCAAGCTTTGAACCTCCGTAACTTCGGCAAATGTGCTTCAAATTGCTTAAAAAATTGATCATAGAATCACCTCAACGAGCTCTTTCACACGACTAATAAGGCTTCATTGTATCTTGGTGAGTTTTCTAGAAAACGAGTAATTTATGTGCTCAAACACACATCTGTCGTGACTTTTCAAGATTTGAACCTCCGTAACTTCGGCAAATGTGCTTCAAATTCCGTCAAAAATTGATCATAGAATCACCTAGTTGAGCTCTTCATCATGACTCAGAAGGCTTCATTGTATCTTGGTGAGTTTTCCAGAAAACGAGTAATTTATGTGCACAAACATACTTCTTTCGTGACTTTTCAAGTTTTGAACCTCCGTAACTTCGGCAAATGAGCTCCAACTACCTTCAAAATTTGACCACAGAATCATCACGGTGAGCTCTTCATCATGACTCATAAGGCTTCATTGTATCTTGGTGAGTTTTCCAGAAAACGAGTAATTTATGTGCACAAACACACTTCTTTCGTGACTTTACAAGCTATGAACCTACGTAACTTCGGCAAATGAGCTCCAACTACCTTCAAAATTTGACCACAGAATCACCTCGATGAGTAATTTAACACGACTAATAAGGCTTCATTGTATCTTGGTGAGTTTTCCAGAAAACGAGTAATTTATGTGCACAAACACACTTCTTTCGTGACTTTTCAAGCTATGAACCTACGTAACTTCGGCAAATGAGCTACAACTACCTTCAAAATTTGACCACAGAATCACCTCGACGAGTAATTTAACACGACTAATAAGGCTTCATTGTATCTTGGTGAGTTTTCCAAAAAACGAGTAATTTATATGCACAAACACACTTCTTTCGTGACTTTTCAAGCTTTGAACCTCCGTAACTTCGGCAAATGAGCTCCAACTACCTTCAAAATTTGACCACAGAATCATCACGGTGAGCTCTTCATCATGACTCATAAGGCTTCATTGTATCTTGGTGAGTTTTCCAGAAAACGAGTAATTTATGTGCACAAACACACTTCTTTCGTGACTTTTCAAGCTATGAACCTCCGTAACTTCGGCAAATGAGCTCCAACTACCTTCAAAATTTGACCACAGAATCACCTCGACGAGTAATTTAACACGACTAATAAGGCTTCATTGTATCTTGGTGAGTTTTCCAGAAAACGAGTAATTTATGTGCACAAACATACTTCTTTCGTGACTTTTCAAGTTTTGAACCTCCGTAACTTCGGCAAATGAGCTCCAACTACCTTCAAAATTTGACCACAGAATCACCTCGACGAGTAATTTAACACGACTAATAAGGCTTCATTGTATCTTGGTGAGTTTTCTAGAAAACGAGTAATTTATGTGCTCAAACACACATCTTTCGTGACTTTTCAAGTATTGAACCTACGTAACTTCGGCAAATGAGCTCCAACTACCTTCAAAATTTGACCACAGAATCACCTCGACGAGCTCTTTAAAATGACAAATAAGGCTTCATTGTATCTTGGTGAGTTTTCTAGAAACGAGTAATTTATATGCACAAACACACATCTTTCGTGACTTTTCAAGTTTTGAACCTACGTAACTTCGGCAAATGAGCTCCAACTACCTTCAAAATTTGACCACAGAATCACCTCGACGAGTAATTTAACACGACTAATAAGGCTTCATTGTATCTTGGTGAGTTTTCCAGAAAACGAGTAATTTATGTGCACAAACACACTTCTTTCGTGACTTTTCAAGCTATGAACCTACGTAACTTCGGCAAATGAGCTACAACTACCTTCAAAATTTGACCACAGAATCACCTCGACGAGTAATTTAACACGACTAATAAGGCTTCATTGTATCTTGGTGAGTTTTCCAGCAAACGAGTAATTTATGTGCACAAACATACTTCATTCGTGACTTTTCAAGTTTTGAACCTCCGTAACTTCGGCAAATGAGCTCCAACTACCTTCAAAATTTGACAACAGAATCACCTCGACGAGTAATTTAACACGACTAATAAGGCTTCATTGTATCTTGGTGAGTTTTCCAGAAAACGAGTAATTTATGTGCACAAACATACTTCTTTCGTGACTTTTCAAGTTTTGAACCTCCGTAACTTCGGCAAATGAGCTCCAACTACCTTCAAAATTTGACCACAGAATCATCACGGTGAGCTCTTCATCATGACTCATAAGGCTTCATTGTATCTTGGTGAGTTTTCCAGAAAACGAGTAATTTATGTGCACAAACACACTTCTTTCGTGACTTTTCAAGCTATGAACCTACGTAACTTCGGCAAATGAGCTCCAACTACCTTCAAAATTTGACCACAGAATCACCTCGAACAACTCTTTAACATGACAAATAAGGCTTCATTGTATCTTGGTGAGTTTTCTAGAAAACGAGTAATTTATGTGCTCAAACACACATCTTTCGTGACTTTTCAAGTTTTGAACCTACGTAACTTCGGCAAATGAGCTCCAACTACCTTCAAAATTTGACCACAGAATCACCTCGACGAGCTCTTTAACATGACAAATAAGGCTTCATTGTATCTTGGTGAGTTTTCCAGAAAACGAGTAATTTATGTGCACAAACATACATCTTTCGTGACTTTTCAAGTTTTGAACCTACGTAACTTCGGCAAATGAGCTCCAACTACCTTCAAAATTTGACCACAGAATCACCTCGACGAGCTCTTTAAAATGACAAATAAGGCTTCATTGTATCTTGGTGAGTTTTCCAGAAAACGAGTAATTTATGTGCACAAACATACTTCTTTCGTGACTTTTCAAGTTTTGAACCTCCGTAACTTCGGCAAATGAGCTCCAACTACCTTCAAAATTTGACCACAGAATCACCTCGACGAGCTCTTTAAAATGACAAATAAGGCTTCATTGTATCTTGGTGAGTTTTCTAGAAAACGAGTAATTTATGTGCACAAACACACATCTTTCGTGACTTTTCAAGCTTTGAACCTCCGTAACTTCGGCAAATGAGCTCCAAATCGCTTCAACATTTTACCACAGAATCACCTCGACGAGCTCTTGAACAAGACAAATAAGGCTTCATTGTATCTTGGTGAGTTTTCTAGAAACGAGTAATTTATATGCACAAACACACTTCTTTCGTGACTTTTCAAGCTTTGAACCTCCGTAACTTCGGCAAATGAGCTTCAAATACCTTCAAAATTTTACCACAGAATCACCTCGACGAGCTCGTGAATATGACAAATAAGGCTTCATTGTATCTTGGTGAGTTTTCCAAAAAACGAGTAATTTATATGCACAAACACACTTCTTTCGTGACTTTTCAAGCTTTGAACCTCCGTAACTTCGGCAAATGAGCTTCAACTACCTTCAAAATTTGACCACAGAATCACCTCGACGAGTAATTTAACACGACTAATAAGGCTTCATTGTATCTTGGTGAGTTTTCCAGCAAACGAGTAATTTATGTGCACAAACATACTTCATTCGTGACTTTTCAAGTTTTGAACCTCCGTAACTTCGGCAAATGAGCTCCAACTACCTTCAAAATTTGACCACAGAATCACCTCGACGAGTAATTTAACACGACTAATAAGGCTTCATTGTATCTTGGTGAGTTTTCTAGAAAACGAGTAATTTATGTGCTGAAACACACATGTTTCGTGACTTTTCAAGTTTTGAACCTACGTAACTTCGGCAAATGAGCTACAACTACCTTCAAAATTTGACCACAGAATCACCTCGACGAGCTCTTTAACATGACAAATAAGTCTTCATTGTATCTTGGTGAGTTTTCCAGAAAACGAGTAATTTATGTGCACAAACACACTTCTTTCGTGACTTTTCAAGCTATGAACCTACGTAACTTCGGCAAATGAGCTCCAACTACCTTCAAAATTTGACCACAGAATCACCTCGACGAGTAATTTAACACGACTAATAAGGCTTCATTGTATCTTGGTGAGTTTTCCAGAAAACGAGTAATTTATGTGCACACACTTCTTTCGTGACTTTTCAAGCTATGAACCTACGTAACTTCGGCAAATGAGCTACAACTACCTTCAAAATTTGACCACAGAATCACCTCGACGAGTAATTTAACACGACTAATAAGGCTTCATTGTATCTTGGTGAGTTTTCCAAAAAACGAGTAATTTATATGCACAAACACACTTCTTTCGTGACTTTTCAAGCTTTGAACCTACGTAACTTCGGCAAATGAGCTTCAAATACCTTCAAAATTTTACCACAGAATCACCTCGACGAGCTCGTGAATATGACAAATAAGGCTTCATTGTATCTTGGTGAGTTTTCCAAAAAACGAGTAATTTATATGCACAAACACACTTCTTTCGTGACTTTTCAAGCTTTGAACCTCCGTAACTTCGGCAAATGAGCTTCAAATACCTTCAAAATTTTACCACAGAATCACCTCGACGAGCTCGTGAATATGACAAATAAGGCTTCATTGTATCTTGGTGAGTTTTCCAAAAAACGAGTAATTTATATGCACAAACACACTTCTTTCGTGACTTTTCAAGCTATGAACCTACGTAACTTCGGCAAATGAGCTCCAACTACCTTCAAAATTTGACCACAGAATCACCTCGACGAGTAATTTAACACGACTAATAAGGCTTCATTGTATCTTGGTGAGTTTTCCAGAAAACGAGTAATTTATGTGCACAAACACACTTCTTTCGTGACTTTTCAAGCTATGAACCTACGTAACTTCGGCAAATGAGCTCCAACTACCTTCAAAATTTGACCACAGAATCACCTCGACGAGTAATTTAACACGACTAATAAGGCTTCATTGTATATTGGTGAGTTTTCCAAAAAACGAGTAATTTATGTGCACAAACACACTTCTTTCGTGACTTTTCAAGCTTTGAACCTCCGTAACTTCGGCAAATGTGCTTCAAATTCCGTCAAAAATTGATCATAGAATCACCTCAACGAGCTCTTTCACACGACTAAGAAGGCTTCATTGTATCTTGGTGAGTTTTCTAGAAAACGAGTAATTTATGTGCACAAACACACATCTTTCGTGACTTTTCAAGCTTTGAACCTCCGTAACTTCGGCAAATGAGCTCCAAATCGCTTCAACATTTTACCACAGAATCACCTCGACGAGCTCTTGAACAAGACAAATAAGGCTTCATTGTATCTTGGTGAGTTTTCTAGAAACGAGTAATTTATATGCACAAACACACTTCTTTCGTGACTTTTCAAGTTTTGAACCTACGTAACTTCGGCAAATGAGCTCCAACTACCTTCAAAATTTGACCACAGAATCACCTCGACGAGCTCTTTAAAATGACAAATAAGGCTTCATTGTATCTTGGTGAGTTTTCTAGAAAACGAGTAATTTATGTGCACAAACACACATCTTTCGTGACTTTTCAAGCTTTGAACCTACGTAACTTCGGCAAATGAGCTCCAACTACCTTCAAAATTTGACCACAGAATCACCTCGACGAGCTCTTTAAAATGACAAATAAGGCTTCATTGTATCTTGGTGAGTTTTCCAGAAAACGAGTAATTTATGTGCACAAACATACTTCTTTCGTGACTTTTCAAGTTTTGAACCTACGTAACTTCGGCAAATGAGCTCCAACTACCTTCAAAATTTGACCACAGAATCACCTCGACGAGCTCTTTAACATGACAAATAAGGCTTCATTGTATCTTGGTGAGTTTTCCAGAAAACGAGTAATTTATGTGCACAAACATACATCTTTCGTGACTTTTCAAGTTTTGAACCTACGTAACTTCGGCAAATGAGCTCCAACTACCTTCAAAATTTGACCACAGAATCACCTCGACGAGCTCTTTAAAATGACAAATAAGGCTTCATTGTATCTTGGTGAGTTTTCCAGAAAACGAGTAATTTATGTGCACAAACATACTTCTTTCGTGACTTTTCAAGTTTTGAACCTCCGTAACTTCGGCAAATGAGCTCCAACTACCTTCAAAATTTGACCACAGAATCACCTCGACGAGCTCTTTAAAATGACAAATAAGGCTTCATTGTATCTTGGTGAGTTTTCCAGAAAACGAGTAATTTATGTGCACAAACACACTTCTTTCGTGACTTTTCAAGCTATGAACCTCCGTAACTTCGGCAAATGAGCTCCAACTACCTTCAAAATTTGACCACAGAATCACCTCGACGAGTAATTTAACACGACTAATAAGGCTTCATTGTATCTTGGTGAGTTTTCCAGAAAACGAGTAATTTATGTGCACAAACATACTTCTTTCGTGACTTTTCAAGTTTTGAACCTCCGTAACTTCGGCAAATGAGCTCCAACTACCTTCAAAATTTGACCACAGAATCACCTCGACGAGTAATTTAACACGACTAATAAGGCTTCATTGTATCTTGGTGAGTTTTCTAGAAAACGAGTAATTTATGTGCTCAAACACACATCTTTCGTGACTTTTCAAGTATTGAACCTACGTAACTTCGGCAAATGAGCTCCAACTACCTTCAAAATTTGACCACAGAATCACCTCGACGAGCTCTTTAAAATGACAAATAAGGCTTCATTGTATCTTGGTGAGTTTTCTAGAAACGAGTAATTTATATGCACAAACACACATCTTTCGTGACTTTTCAAGTTTTGAACCTACGTAACTTCGGCAAATGAGCTCCAACTACCTTCAAAATTTGACCACAGAATCACCTCGACGAGTAATTTAACACGACTAATAAGGCTTCATTGTATCTTGGTGAGTTTTCCAGAAAACGAGTAATTTATGTGCACAAACACACTTCTTTCGTGACTTTTCAAGCTATGAACCTACGTAACTTCGGCAAATGAGCTACAACTACCTTCAAAATTTGACCACAGAATCACCTCGACGAGTAATTTAACACGACTAATAAGGCTTCATTGTATCTTGGTGAGTTTTCCAGCAAACGAGTAATTTATGTGCACAAACATACTTCATTCGTGACTTTTCAAGTTTTGAACCTCCGTAACTTCGGCAAATGAGCTCCAACTACCTTCAAAATTTGACCACAGAATCACCTCGACGAGTAATTTAACACGACTAATAAGGCTTCATTGTATCTTGGTGAGTTTTCCAGAAAACGAGTAATTTATGTGCACAAACATACTTCTTTCGTGACTTTTCAAGTTTTGAACCTCCGTAACTTCGGCAAATGAGCTCCAACTACCTTCAAAATTTGACCACAGAATCATCACGGTGAGCTCTTCATCATGACTCATAAGGCTTCATTGTATCTTGGTGAGTTTTCCAGAAAACGAGTAATTTATGTGCACAAACACACTTCTTTCGTGACTTTTCAAGCTATGAACCTACGTAACTTCGGCAAATGAGCTCCAACTACCTTCAAAATTTGACCACAGAATCACCTCGAACAACTCTTTAACATGACAAATAAGGCTTCATTGTATCTTGGTGAGTTTTCTAGAAAACGAGTAATTTATGTGCTCAAACACACATCTTTCGTGACTTTTCAAGTTTTGAACCTACGTAACTTCGGCAAATGAGCTCCAACTACCTTCAAAATTTGACCACAGAATCACCTCGACGAGCTCTTTAACATGACAAATAAGGCTTCATTGTATCTTGGTGAGTTTTCCAGAAAACGAGTAATTTATGTGCACAAACATACATCTTTCGTGACTTTTCAAGTTTTGAACCTACGTAACTTCGGCAAATGAGCTCCAACTACCTTCAAAATTTGACCACAGAATCACCTCGACGAGCTCTTTAAAATGACAAATAAGGCTTCATTGTATCTTGGTGAGTTTTCCAGAAAACGAGTAATTTATGTGCACAAACATACTTCTTTCGTGACTTTTCAAGTTTTGAACCTCCGTAACTTCGGCAAATGAGCTCCAACTACCTTCAAAATTTGACCACAGAATCACCTCGACGAGCTCTTTAAAATGACAAATAAGGCTTCATTGTATCTTGGTGAGTTTTCTAGAAAACGAGTAATTTATGTGCACAAACACACATCTTTCGTGACTTTTCAAGCTTTGAACCTCCGTAACTTCGGCAAATGAGCTCCAAATCGCTTCAACATTTTACCACAGAATCACCTCGACGAGCTCTTGAACAAGACAAATAAGGCTTCATTGTATCTTGGTGAGTTTTCTAGAAACGAGTAATTTATATGCACAAACACACTTCTTTCGTGACTTTTCAAGCTTTGAACCTCCGTAACTTCGGCAAATGAGCTTCAAATACCTTCAAAATTTTACCACAGAATCACCTCGACGAGCTCGTGAATATGACAAATAAGGCTTCATTGTATCTTGGTGAGTTTTCCAAAAAACGAGTAATTTATATGCACAAACACACTTCTTTCGTGACTTTTCAAGCTTTGAACCTCCGTAACTTCGGCAAATGAGCTTCAACTACCTTCAAAATTTGACCACAGAATCACCTCGACGAGTAATTTAACACGACTAATAAGGCTTCATTGTATCTTGGTGAGTTTTCCAGCAAACGAGTAATTTATGTGCACAAACATACTTCATTCGTGACTTTTCAAGTTTTGAACCTCCGTAACTTCGGCAAATGAGCTCCAACTACCTTCAAAATTTGACCACAGAATCACCTCGACGAGTAATTTAACACGACTAATAAGGCTTCATTGTATCTTGGTGAGTTTTCTAGAAAACGAGTAATTTATGTGCTGAAACACACATGTTTCGTGACTTTTCAAGTTTTGAACCTACGTAACTTCGGCAAATGAGCTACAACTACCTTCAAAATTTGACCACAGAATCACCTCGACGAGCTCTTTAACATGACAAATAAGTCTTCATTGTATCTTGGTGAGTTTTCCAGAAAACGAGTAATTTATGTGCACAAACACACTTCTTTCGTGACTTTTCAAGCTATGAACCTACGTAACTTCGGCAAATGAGCTCCAACTACCTTCAAAATTTGACCACAGAATCACCTCGACGAGTAATTTAACACGACTAATAAGGCTTCATTGTATCTTGGTGAGTTTTCCAGAAAACGAGTAATTTATGTGCACACACTTCTTTCGTGACTTTTCAAGCTATGAACCTACGTAACTTCGGCAAATGAGCTACAACTACCTTCAAAATTTGACCACAGAATCACCTCGACGAGTAATTTAACACGACTAATAAGGCTTCATTGTATCTTGGTGAGTTTTCCAAAAAACGAGTAATTTATATGCACAAACACACTTCTTTCGTGACTTTTCAAGCTTTGAACCTACGTAACTTCGGCAAATGAGCTTCAAATACCTTCAAAATTTTACCACAGAATCACCTCGACGAGCTCGTGAATATGACAAATAAGGCTTCATTGTATCTTGGTGAGTTTTCCAAAAAACGAGTAATTTATATGCACAAACACACTTCTTTCGTGACTTTTCAAGCTTTGAACCTCCGTAACTTCGGCAAATGAGCTTCAAATACCTTCAAAATTTTACCACAGAATCACCTCGACGAGCTCGTGAATATGACAAATAAGGCTTCATTGTATCTTGGTGAGTTTTCCAAAAAACGAGTAATTTATATGCACAAACACACTTCTTTCGTGACTTTTCAAGCTATGAACCTACGTAACTTCGGCAAATGAGCTCCAACTACCTTCAAAATTTGACCACAGAATCACCTCGACGAGTAATTTAACACGACTAATAAGGCTTCATTGTATCTTGGTGAGTTTTCCAGAAAACGAGTAATTTATGTGCACAAACACACTTCTTTCGTGACTTTTCAAGCTATGAACCTACGTAACTTCGGCAAATGAGCTCCAACTACCTTCAAAATTTGACCACAGAATCACCTCGACGAGTAATTTAACACGACTAATAAGGCTTCATTGTATATTGGTGAGTTTTCCAAAAAACGAGTAATTTATGTGCACAAACACACTTCTTTCGTGACTTTTCAAGCTTTGAACCTCCGTAACTTCGGCAAATGTGCTTCAAATTCCGTCAAAAATTGATCATAGAATCACCTCAACGAGCTCTTTCACACGACTAAGAAGGCTTCATTGTATCTTGGTGAGTTTTCTAGAAAACGAGTAATTTATGTGCACAAACACACATCTTTCGTGACTTTTCAAGCTTTGAACCTCCGTAACTTCGGCAAATGAGCTCCAAATCGCTTCAACATTTTACCACAGAATCACCTCGACGAGCTCTTGAACAAGACAAATAAGGCTTCATTGTATCTTGGTGAGTTTTCTAGAAACGAGTAATTTATATGCACAAACACACTTCTTTCGTGACTTTTCAAGTTTTGAACCTACGTAACTTCGGCAAATGAGCTCCAACTACCTTCAAAATTTGACCACAGAATCACCTCGACGAGCTCTTTAAAATGACAAATAAGGCTTCATTGTATCTTGGTGAGTTTTCCAGAAAACGAGTAATTTATGTGCACAAACATACTTCTTTCGTGACTTTTCAAGTTTTGAACCTACGTAACTTCGGCAAATGAGCTCCAACTACCTTCAAAATTTGACCACAGAATCACCTCGACGAGCTCTTTAACATGACAAATAAGGCTTCATTGTATCTTGGTGAGTTTTCCAGAAAACGAGTAATTTATGTGCACAAACATACATCTTTCGTGACTTTTCAAGTTTTGAACCTACGTAACTTCGGCAAATGAGCTCCAACTACCTTCAAAATTTGACCACAGAATCACCTCGACGAGCTCTTTAAAATGACAAATAAGGCTTCATTGTATCTTGGTGAGTTTTCCAGAAAACGAGTAATTTATGTGCACAAACATACTTCTTTCGTGACTTTTCAAGTTTTGAACCTCCGTAACTTCGGCAAATGAGCTCCAACTACCTTCAAAATTTGACCACAGAATCACCTCGACGAGCTCTTTAAAATGACAAATAAGGCTTCATTGTATCTTGGTGAGTTTTCTAGAAAACGAGTAATTTATGTGCACAAACACACATCTTTCGTGACTTTTCAAGCTTTGAACCTCCGTAACTTCGGCAAATGAGCTCCAAATCGCTTCAACATTTTACCACAGAATCACCTCGACGAGCTCTTGAACAAGACAAATAAGGCTTCATTGTATCTTGGTGAGTTTTCTAGAAACGAGTAATTTATATGCACAAACACACTTCTTTCGTGACTTTTCAAGCTTTGAACCTCCGTAACTTCGGCAAATGAGCTTCAAATACCTTCAAAATTTTACCACAGAATCACCTCGACGAGCTCGTGAATATGACAAATAAGGCTTCATTGTATCTTGGTGAGTTTTCCAAAAAACGAATAATTTATATGCACAAACACACTTCTTTCGTGACTTTTCAAGCTATGAACCTACGTAACTTCGGCAAATGAGCTCCAACTACCTTCAAAATTTGACCACAGAATCACCTCGACGAGTAATTTAACACGACTAATAAGGCTTCATTGTATCTTGGTGAGTTTTCCAGAAAACGAGTAATTTATGTGCACAAACACACTTCTTTCGTGACTTTTCAAGCTATGAACCTACGTAACTTCGGCAAATGAGCTTCAAATACCTTCAAAATTTTACCACAGAATCACCTCGACGAGCTCGTGAATATGACAAATAAGGCTTCATTGTATCTTGGTGAGTTTTCCAAAAAACGAGTAATTTATATGCACAAACACACTTCTTTCGTGACTTTTCAAGCTATGAACCTACGTAACTTCGGCAAATGAGCTCCAACTACCTTCAAAATTTGACCACAGAATCACCTCGACGAGTAATTTAACACGACTAATAAGGCTTCATTGTATCTTGGTGAGTTTTCCAGAAAACGAGTAATTTATGTGCACAAACACACTTCTTTCGTGACTTTTCAAGCTATGAACCTACGTAACTTCGGCAAATGAGCTCCAACTACCTTCAAAATTTGACCACAGAATCACCTCGACGAGTAATTTAACACGACTAATAAGGCTTCATTGTATATTGGTGAGTTTTCCAAAAAACGAGTAATTTATGTGCACAAACACACTTCTTTCGTGACTTTTCAAGCTTTGAACCTCCGTAACTTCGGCAAATGTGCTTCAAATTCCGTCAAAAATTGATCATAGAATCACCTCAACGAGCTCTTTCACACGACTAAGAAGGCTTCATTGTATCTTGGTGAGTTTTCTAGAAAACGAGTAATTTATGTGCACAAACACACATCTTTCGTGACTTTTCAAGCTTTGAACCTCCGTAACTTCGGCAAATGAGCTCCAAATCGCTTCAACATTTTACCACAGAATCACCTCGACGAGCTCTTGAACAAGACAAATAAGGCTTCATTGTATCTTGGTGAGTTTTCTAGAAACGAGTAATTTATATGCACAAACACACTTCTTTCGTGACTTTTCAAGTTTTGAACCTACGTAACTTCGGCAAATGAGCTCCAACTACCTTCAAAATTTGACCACAGAATCACCTCGACGAGCTCTTTAAAATGACAAATAAGGCTTCATTGTATCTTGGTGAGTTTTCTAGAAAACGAGTAATTTATGTGCACAAACACACATCTTTCGTGACTTTTCAAGCTTTGAACCTACGTAACTTCGGCAAATGAGCTCCAACAACCTTCAAAATTTGACCACAGAATCACCTCGACGAGCTCTTTAAAATGACAAATAAGGCTTCATTGTATCTTGGTGAGTTTTCCAGAAAACGAGTAATTTATGTGCACAAACATACTTCTTTCGTGACTTTTCAAGTTTTGAACCTACGTAACTTCGGCAAATGAGCTCCAACTACCTTCAAAATTTGACCACAGAATCACCTCGACGAGCTCTTTAACATGACAAATAAGGCTTCATTGTATCTTGGTGAGTTTTCCAGAAAACGAGTAATTTATGTGCACAAACATACATCTTTCGTGACTTTTCAAGTTTTGAACCTACGTAACTTCGGCAAATGAGCTCCAACTACCTTCAAAATTTGACCACAGAATCACCTCGACGAGCTCTTTAAAATGACAAATAAGGCTTCATTGTATCTTGGTGAGTTTTCCAGAAAACGAGTAATTTATGTGCACAAACATACTTCTTTCGTGACTTTTCAAGTTTTGAACCTCCGTAACTTCGGCAAATGAGCTCCAACTACCTTCAAAATTTGACCACAGAATCACCTCGACGAGCTCTTTAAAATGACAAATAAGGCTTCATTGTATCTTGGTGAGTTTTCCAGAAAACGAGTAATTTATGTGCACAAACACACTTCTTTCGTGACTTTTCAAGCTATGAACCTCCGTAACTTCGGCAAATGAGCTCCAACTACCTTCAAAATTTGACCACAGAATCACCTCGACGAGTAATTTAACACGACTAATAAGGCTTCATTGTATCTTGGTGAGTTTTCCAGAAAACGAGTAATTTATGTGCACAAACATACTTCTTTCGTGACTTTTCAAGTTTTGAACCTCCGTAACTTCGGCAAATGAGCTCCAACTACCTTCAAAATTTGACCACAGAATCACCTCGACGAGTAATTTAACACGACTAATAAGGCTTCATTGTATCTTGGTGAGTTTTCTAGAAAACGAGTAATTTATGTGCTCAAACACACATCTTTCGTGACTTTTCAAGTATTGAACCTACGTAACTTCGGCAAATGAGCTCCAACTACCTTCAAAATTTGACCACAGAATCACCTCGACGAGCTCTTTAAAATGACAAATAAGGCTTCATTGTATCTTGGTGAGTTTTCTAGAAACGAGTAATTTATATGCACAAACACACATCTTTCGTGACTTTTCAAGTTTTGAACCTACGTAACTTCGGCAAATGAGCTCCAACTACCTTCAAAATTTGACCACAGAATCACCTCGACGAGTAATTTAACACGACTAATAAGGCTTCATTGTATCTTGGTGAGTTTTCCAGAAAACGAGTAATTTATGTGCACAAACACACTTCTTTCGTGACTTTTCAAGCTATGAACCTACGTAACTTCGGCAAATGAGCTACAACTACCTTCAAAATTTGACCACAGAATCACCTCGACGAGTAATTTAACACGACTAATAAGGCTTCATTGTATCTTGGTGAGTTTTCCAGCAAACGAGTAATTTATGTGCACAAACATACTTCATTCGTGACTTTTCAAGTTTTGAACCTCCGTAACTTCGGCAAATGAGCTCCAACTACCTTCAAAATTTGACCACAGAATCACCTCGACGAGTAATTTAACACGACTAATAAGGCTTCATTGTATCTTGGTGAGTTTTCCAGAAAACGAGTAATTTATGTGCACAAACATACTTCTTTCGTGACTTTTCAAGTTTTGAACCTCCGTAACTTCGGCAAATGAGCTCCAACTACCTTCAAAATTTGACCACAGAATCATCACGGTGAGCTCTTCATCATGACTCATAAGGCTTCATTGTATCTTGGTGAGTTTTCCAGAAAACGAGTAATTTATGTGCACAAACACACTTCTTTCGTGACTTTTCAAGCTATGAACCTACGTAACTTCGGCAAATGAGCTCCAACTACCTTCAAAATTTGACCACAGAATCACCTCGAACAACTCTTTAACATGACAAATAAGGCTTCATTGTATCTTGGTGAGTTTTCTAGAAAACGAGTAATTTATGTGCTCAAACACACATCTTTCGTGACTTTTCAAGTTTTGAACCTACGTAACTTCGGCAAATGAGCTCCAACTACCTTCAAAATTTGACCACAGAATCACCTCGACGAGCTCTTTAACATGACAAATAAGGCTTCATTGTATCTTGGTGAGTTTTCCAGAAAACGAGTAATTTATGTGCACAAACATACATCTTTCGTGACTTTTCAAGTTTTGAACCTACGTAACTTCGGCAAATGAGCTCCAACTACCTTCAAAATTTGACCACAGAATCACCTCGACGAGCTCTTTAAAATGACAAATAAGGCTTCATTGTATCTTGGTGAGTTTTCCAGAAAACGAGTAATTTATGTGCACAAACATACTTCTTTCGTGACTTTTCAAGTTTTGAACCTCCGTAACTTCGGCAAATGAGCTCCAACTACCTTCAAAATTTGACCACAGAATCACCTCGACGAGCTCTTTAAAATGACAAATAAGGCTTCATTGTATCTTGGTGAGTTTTCTAGAAAACGAGTAATTTATGTGCACAAACACACATCTTTCGTGACTTTTCAAGCTTTGAACCTCCGTAACTTCGGCAAATGAGCTCCAAATCGCTTCAACATTTTACCACAGAATCACCTCGACGAGCTCTTGAACAAGACAAATAAGGCTTCATTGTATCTTGGTGAGTTTTCTAGAAACGAGTAATTTATATGCACAAACACACTTCTTTCGTGACTTTTCAAGCTTTGAACCTCCGTAACTTCGGCAAATGAGCTTCAAATACCTTCAAAATTTTACCACAGAATCACCTCGACGAGCTCGTGAATATGACAAATAAGGCTTCATTGTATCTTGGTGAGTTTTCCAAAAAACGAGTAATTTATATGCACAAACACACTTCTTTCGTGACTTTTCAAGCTTTGAACCTCCGTAACTTCGGCAAATGAGCTTCAACTACCTTCAAAATTTGACCACAGAATCACCTCGACGAGTAATTTAACACGACTAATAAGGCTTCATTGTATCTTGGTGAGTTTTCCAGCAAACGAGTAATTTATGTGCACAAACATACTTCATTCGTGACTTTTCAAGTTTTGAACCTCCGTAACTTCGGCAAATGAGCTCCAACTACCTTCAAAATTTGACCACAGAATCACCTCGACGAGTAATTTAACACGACTAATAAGGCTTCATTGTATCTTGGTGAGTTTTCTAGAAAACGAGTAATTTATGTGCTGAAACACACATGTTTCGTGACTTTTCAAGTTTTGAACCTACGTAACTTCGGCAAATGAGCTACAACTACCTTCAAAATTTGACCACAGAATCACCTCGACGAGCTCTTTAACATGACAAATAAGTCTTCATTGTATCTTGGTGAGTTTTCCAGAAAACGAGTAATTTATGTGCACAAACACACTTCTTTCGTGACTTTTCAAGCTATGAACCTACGTAACTTCGGCAAATGAGCTCCAACTACCTTCAAAATTTGACCACAGAATCACCTCGACGAGTAATTTAACACGACTAATAAGGCTTCATTGTATCTTGGTGAGTTTTCCAGAAAACGAGTAATTTATGTGCACACACTTCTTTCGTGACTTTTCAAGCTATGAACCTACGTAACTTCGGCAAATGAGCTACAACTACCTTCAAAATTTGACCACAGAATCACCTCGACGAGTAATTTAACACGACTAATAAGGCTTCATTGTATCTTGGTGAGTTTTCCAAAAAACGAGTAATTTATATGCACAAACACACTTCTTTCGTGACTTTTCAAGCTTTGAACCTACGTAACTTCGGCAAATGAGCTTCAAATACCTTCAAAATTTTACCACAGAATCACCTCGACGAGCTCGTGAATATGACAAATAAGGCTTCATTGTATCTTGGTGAGTTTTCCAAAAAACGAGTAATTTATATGCACAAACACACTTCTTTCGTGACTTTTCAAGCTTTGAACCTCCGTAACTTCGGCAAATGAGCTTCAAATACCTTCAAAATTTTACCACAGAATCACCTCGACGAGCTCGTGAATATGACAAATAAGGCTTCATTGTATCTTGGTGAGTTTTCCAAAAAACGAGTAATTTATATGCACAAACACACTTCTTTCGTGACTTTTCAAGCTATGAACCTACGTAACTTCGGCAAATGAGCTCCAACTACCTTCAAAATTTGACCACAGAATCACCTCGACGAGTAATTTAACACGACTAATAAGGCTTCATTGTATCTTGGTGAGTTTTCCAGAAAACGAGTAATTTATGTGCACAAACACACTTCTTTCGTGACTTTTCAAGCTATGAACCTACGTAACTTCGGCAAATGAGCTCCAACTACCTTCAAAATTTGACCACAGAATCACCTCGACGAGTAATTTAACACGACTAATAAAGCTTCATTGTATATTGGTGAGTTTTCCAAAAAACGAGTAATTTATGTGCACAAACACACTTCTTTCGTGACTTTTCAAGCTTTGAACCTCCGTAACTTCGGCAAATGTGCTTCAAATTCCGTCAAAAATTGATCATAGAATCACCTCAACGAGCTCTTTCACACGACTAAGAAGGCTTCATTGTATCTTGGTGAGTTTTCTAGAAAACGAGTAATTTATGTGCACAAACACACATCTTTCGTGACTTTTCAAGCTTTGAACCTCCGTAACTTCGGCAAATGAGCTCCAAATCGCTTCAACATTTTACCACAGAATCACCTCGACGAGCTCTTGAACAAGACAAATAAGGCTTCATTGTATCTTGGTGAGTTTTCTAGAAACGAGTAATTTATATGCACAAACACACTTCTTTCGTGACTTTTCAAGCTTTGAACCTCCGTAACTTCGGCAAATGTGCTTCAAATTGCTTAAAAAATTGATCATAGAATCACCTCAACGAGCTCTTTCACACGACTAATAAGGCTTCATTGTATCTTGGTGAGTTTTCTAGAAAACGAGTAATTTATGTGCTCAAACACACATCTGTCGTGACTTTTCAAGATTTGAACCTCCGTAACTTCGGCAAATGTGCTTCAAATTCCGTCAAAAATTGATCATAGAATCATCTAGTTGAGCTCTTCATCATGACTCAGAAGGCTTCATTGTATCTTGGTGAGTTTTCCAGAAAACGAGTAATTTATGTGCACAAACATACTTCTTTCGTGACTTTTCAAGTTTTGAACCTCCGTAACTTCGGCAAATGAGCTCCAACTACCTTCAAAATTTGACCACAGAATCACCTCGACGAACTCTTTAACATGACAAATAAGGCTTCATTGTATCTTGGTGAGTTTTCTAGAAAACGAGTAATTTATGTGCTCAAACACACATCTTTCGTGACTTTTCAAGTTTTGAACCTACGTAACTTCGGCAAATGAGCTCCAACTACCTTCAAAATTTGACCACAGAATCACCTCGACGAGTAATTTAACAAGACAAATAAGGCTTCATTGTATCTTGGTGAGTTTTCTAGAAAACGAGTAATTTATGTGCTCAAACACACATCTTTCGTGACTTTTCAAGTTTTGAACCTACGTAACTTCGGCAAATGAGGTCCAACTACCTTCAAAATTTGACCACAGAATCATCACGGTGAGCTCTTCATCATGACTCATAAGGCTTCATTGTATCTTGGTGAGTTTTCCAGAAAACGAGTAATTTATGTGCACAAACAAACTTCTTTCGTGACTTTTCAAGCTATGAACCTACGTAACTTCGGCAAATGAGCTCCAACTACCTTCAAAATTTGACCACAGAATCACCTCGACGAACTCTTTAACATGACAAATAAGGCTTCATTGTATCTTGGTGAGTTTTCCAGAAAACGAGTAATTTATGTGCACAAACACACTTCTTTCGTGACTTTTCACGTTTTGAACCTCCGTAACTTCGGCAAATGAGCTCCAACTACCTTCAAAATTTGACCACAGAATCACCTCGACGAGCTCGTGAATATGACAAATAAGGCTTCATTGTATCTTGGTGAGTTTTCCAGAAAACGAGTAATTTATGTGCACAAACACACTTCTTTCGTGACTTTTCAAGCTTTGAACCTCCGTAACTTCGGCAAATGAGCTTCAAATACCTTCAAAATTTTACCACAGAATCACCTCGACGAGCTCGTGAATATGACAAATAAGGCTTCATTGTATCTTGGTGAGTTTTCCAAAAAACGAGTAATTTATATGCACAAACACACTTCTTTCGTGACTTTTCAAGCTATGAACCTACGTAACTTCGGCAAATGAGCTCCAACTACCTTCAAAATTTGACCACAGAATCACCTCGACGAGTAATTTAACACGACTAATAAGGCTTCATTGTATATTGGTGAGTTTTCCAAAAAACGAGTAATTTATGTGCACAAACACACTTCTTTCGTGACTTTTCAAGCTTTGAACCTCCGTAACTTCGGCAAATGTGCTTCAAATTCCGTCAAAAATTGATCATAGAATCACCTCAACGAGCTCTTTCACACGACTAAGAAGGCTTCATTGTATCTTGGTGAGTTTTCTAGAAAACGAGTAATTTATGTGCACAAACACACATCTTTCGTGACTTTTCAAGCTTTGAACCTCCGTAACTTCGGCAAATGAGCTCCAAATCGCTTCAACATTTTACCACAGAATCACCTCGACGAGCTCTTGAACAAGACAAATAAGGCTTCATTGTATCTTGGTGAGTTTTCTAGAAACGAGTAATTTATATGCACAAACACACTTCTTTCGTGACTTTTCAAGCTTTGAACCTCCGTAACTTCGGCAAATGTGCTTCAAATTGCTTAAAAAATTGATCATAGAATCACCTCAACGAGCTCTTTCACACGACTAATAAGGCTTCATTGTATCTTGGTGAGTTTTCTAGAAAACGAGTAATTTATGTGCTCAAACACACATCTGTCGTGACTTTTCAAGATTTGAACCTCCGTAACTTCGGCAAATGTGCTTCAAATTCCGTCAAAAATTGATCATAGAATCATCTAGTTGAGCTCTTCATCATGACTCAGAAGGCTTCATTGTATCTTGGTGAGTTTTCCAGAAAACGAGTAATTTATGTGCACAAACATACTTCTTTCGTGACTTTTCAAGTTTTGAACCTCCGTAACTTCGGCAAATGAGCTCCAACTACCTTCAAAATTTGACCACAGAATCACCTCGACGAGTAATTTAACACGACTAATAAGGCTTCATTGTATCTTGGTGAGTTTTCCAGAAAACGAGTAATTTATGTGCACAAACACACTTCTTTCGTGACTTTTCAAGCTATGAACCTACGTAACTTCGGCAAATGAGCTCCAACTACCTTCAAAATTTGACCACAGAATCACCTCGACGAGTAATTTAACACGACTAATAAGGCTTCATTGTATCTTGGTGAGTTTTCCAGAAAACGAGTAATTTATGTGCACAAACACACTTCTTTCGTGACTTTTCAAGCTATGAACCTACGTAACTTCGGCAAATGAGCTACAACTACCTTCAAAATTTGACCACAGAATCACCTCGACGAGTAATTTAACACGACTAATAAGGCTTCATTGTATCTTGGTGAGTTTTCCAGCAAACGAGTAATTTATGTGCACAAACATACTTCATTCGTGACTTTTCAAGTTTTGAACCTCCGTAACTTCGGCAAATGAGCTCCAACTACCTTCAAAATTTGACCACAGAATCACCTCGACGAGTAATTTAACACGACTAATAAGGCTTCATTGTATCTTGGTGAGTTTTCTAGAAACGAGTAATTTATATGCACAAACACACATCTTTCGTGACTTTTCAAGTTTTGAACCTACGTAACTTCGGCAAATGAGCTCCAACTACCTTCAAAATTTGACCACAGAATCACCTCGACGAACTCTTTAACATGACAAATAAGGCTTCATTGTATCTTGGTGAGTTTTCTAGAAAACGAGTAATTTATGTGCTCAAACACACATCTTTCGTGACTTTTCAAGTTTTGAACCTACGTAACTTCGGCAAATGAGCTCCAACTACCTTCAAAATTTGACCACAGAATCACCTCGACGAGCTCTTTAACATGACAAATAAGGCTTCATTGTATCTTGGTGAGTTTTCCAGAAAACGAGTAATTTATGTGCACAAACATACTTCTTTCGTGACTTTTCAAGTTTTGAACCTCCGTAACTTCGGCAAATGAGCTCCAACTACCTTCAAAATTTGACCACAGAATCACCTCGACGAGTAATTTAACACGACTAATAAGGCTTCATTGTATCTTGGTGAGTTTTCTAGAAAACGAGTAATTTATGTGCTCAAACACACATCTTTCGTGACTTTTCAAGTTTTGAACCTACGTAACTTCGGCAAATGAGCTCCAACTACCTTCAAAATTTGACCACAGAATCATCACGGTGAGCTCTTCATCATGACTCATAAGGCTTCATTGTATCTTGGTGAGTTTTCCAGAAAACGAGTAATTTATGTGCACAAACACACTTCTTTCGTGACTTTACAAGCTATGAACCTACGTAACTTCGGCAAATGAGCTCCAACTACCTTCAAAATTTGACCACAGAATCACCTCGACGAACTCTTTAACATGACAAATAAGGCTTCATTGTATCTTGGTGAGTTTTCTAGAAAACGAGTAATTTATGTGCTCAAACACACATCTTTCGTGACTTTCCAAGTTTTGAACCTACGTAACTTCGGCAAATGAGCTCCAACTACCTTCAAAATTTGACCACAGAATCACCTCGACGAGCTCTTTAACATGACAAATAAGGCTTCATTGTATCTTGGTGAGTTTTCCAGAAAACGAGTAATTTATGTGCACAAACATACTTCTTTCGTGACTTTTCAAGTTTTGAACCTCCGTAACTTCGGCAAATGAGCTCCAACTACCTTCAAAATTTGACCACAGAATCACCTCGACGAGTAATTTAACACGACTAATAAGGCTTCATTGTATCTTGGTGAGTTTTCCAGAAAACGAGTAATTTATGTGCACAAACACACTTCTTTCGTGACTTTTCAAGCTATGAACCTACGTAACTTCGGCAAATGAGCTCCAACTACCTTCAAAATTTGACCACAGAATCACCTCGACGAGTAATTTAACACGACTAATAAGGCTTCATTGTATCTTGGTGAGTTTTCCAGAAAACGAGTAATTTATGTGCACAAACACACTTCTTTCGTGACTTTTCAAGCTATGAACCTACGTAACTTCGGCAAATGAGCTACAACTACCTTCAAAATTTGACCACAGAATCACCTCGACGAGTAATTTAACACGACTAATAAGGCTTCATTGTATCTTGGTGAGTTTTCTAGAAAACGAGTAATTTATGTGCTCAAACACACATCTTTCGTGACTTTTCAAGTTTTGAACCTACGTAACTTCGGCAAATGAGCTCCAACTACCTTCAAAATTTGACCACAGAATCATCTCGACGAGTAATTTAACAAGACAAATAAGGCTTCATTGTATCTTGGTGAGTTTTCTAGAAACGAGTAATTTATATGCACAAACACACATCTTTCGTGACTTTTCAAGTTTTGAACCTACGTAACTTCGGCAAATGAGCTCCAACTACCTTCAAAATTTGACCACAGAATCACCTCGACGAGCTCTTTAACATGACAAATAAGGCTTCATTGTATCTTGGTGAGTTTTCCAGCAAACGAGTAATTTATGTGCACAAACATACTTCATTCGTGACTTTTCAAGTTTTGAACCTCCGTAACTTCGGCAAATGAGCTCCAACTACCTTCAAAATTTGACCACAGAATCACCTCGACGAGTAATTTAACACGACTAATAAGGCTTCATTGTATCTTGGTGAGTTTTCTAGAAAACGAGTAATTTATGTGCTGAAACACACATGTTTCGTGACTTTTCAAGTTTTGAACCTACGTAACTTCGGCAAATGAGCTACAACTACCTTCAAAATTTGACCACAGAATCACCTCGACGAGCTCTTTAACATGACAAATAAGGCTTCATTGTATCTTGGTGAGTTTTCCAGAAAACGAGTAATTTATGTGCACAAACACAATTCTTTCGTGACTTTTCAAGCTATGAACCTACGTAACTTCGGCAAATGAGCTCCAACTACCTTCAAAATTTGACCACAGAATCACCTCGACGAGTAATTTAACACGACTAATAAGGCTTCATTGTATCTTGGTGAGTTTTCCAGAAAACGAGTAATTTATGTGCACAAACACACTTCTTTCGTGACTTTTCAAGCTATGAACCTACGTAACTTCGGCAAATGAGCTACAACTACCTTCAAAATTTGACCACAGAATCACCTCGACGAGTAATTTAACACGACTAATAAGGCTTCATTGTATCTTGGTGAGTTTTCCAAAAAACGAGTAATTTATGTGCACAAACACACTTCTTTCGTGACTTTTCAAGCTATGAACCTACGTAACTTCGGCAAATGAGCTCCAACTACCTTCAAAATTTGACCACAGAATCACCTCGACGAACTCTTTAACATGACAAATAAGGCTTCATTGTATCTTGGTGAGTTTTCTAGAAAACGAGTAATTTATGTGCTCAAACACACATCTTTCGTGACTTTTCAAGTTTTGAACCTACGTAACTTCGGCAAATGAGCTCCAACTACCTTCAAAATTTGACCACAGAATCACCTCGACGAATAATTTAACAAGACAAATAAGGCTTCATTGTATCTTGGTGAGTTTTCTAGAAACGAGTAATTTATATGCACAAACACACATCTTTCGTGACTTTTCAAGTTTTGAACCTACGTAACTTCGGCAAATGAGCTCCAACTACCTTCAAAATTTGACCACAGAATCACCTCGACGAACTCTTTAACATGACAAATAAGGCTTCATTGTATCTTGGTGAGTTTTCTAGAAAACGAGTAATTTATGTGCTCAAACACACATCTTTCGTGACTTTTCAAGTTTTGAACCTACGTAACTTCGGCAAATGAGCTCCAACTACCTTCAAAATTTGACCACAGAATCACCTCGACGAGCTCTTTAACATGACAAATAAGGCTTCATTGTATCTTGGTGAGTTTTCCAGAAAACGAGTAATTTATGTGCACAAACATACTTCTTTCGTGACTTTTCAAGTTTTGAACCTCCGTAACTTCGGCAAATGAGCTCCAACTACCTTCAAAATTTGACCACAGAATCACCTCGACGAGTAATTTAACACGACTAATAAGGCTTCATTGTATCTTGGTGAGTTTTCTAGAAAACGAGTAATTTATGTGCTCAAACACACATCTTTCGTGACTTTTCAAGTTTTGAACCTACGTAACTTCGGCAAATGAGCTCCAACTACCTTCAAAATTTGACCACAGAATCACCTCGACGAGCTCTTTAAAATGACAAATAAGGCTTCATTGTATCTTGGTGAGTTTTCCAGCAAAACGAGTAATTTATGTGCACAAACATACTTCTTTCGTGACTTTTCAAGTTTTGAACCTCCGTAACTTCGGCAAATGAGCTCCAACTACCTTCAAAATTTGACCACAGAATCACCTCGACGAGTAATTTAACACGACTAATAAGGCTTCATTGTATCTTGGTGAGTTTTCTAGAAAACGAGTAATTTATGTGCTGAAACACACATGTTTCGTGACTTTTCAAGTTTTGAACCTACGTAACTTCGGCAAATGAGCTACAACTACCTTCAAAATTTGACCACAGAATCACCTCGACGAGCTCTTGAACATGACAAATAAGGCTTCATTGTATCTTGGTGAGTTTTCCAGAAAACGAGTAATTTATGTGCACAAACACACTTCTTTCGTGACTTTTCAAGCTATGAACCTACGTAACTTCGGCAAATGAGCTCCAACTACCTTCAAAATTTGACCACAGAATCACCTCGACGAGTAATTTAACACGACTAATAAGGCTTCATTGTATCTTGGTGAGTTTTCCAGAAAACGAGTAATTTATGTGCACAAACACACTTCTTTCGTGACTTTTCAAGCTATGAACCTACGTAACTTCGGCAAATGAGCTACAACTATCTTCAAAATTTGGCCACAGAATCACCTCGACGAGTAATTTAACACGACTAATAAGGCTTCATTGTATCTTGGTGAGTTTTCCAAAAAACGAGTAATTTATATGCACAAACACACTTCTTTCGTGACTTTTCAAGCTTTGAACCTCCGTAACTTCGGCAAATGAGCTCCAACTACCTTCAAAATTTGACCACAGAATCATCACGGTGAGCTCTTCATCATGACTCATAAGGCTTCATTGTATCTTGGTGAGTTTTCCAGAAAACGAGTAATTTATATGCACAAACACACTTCTTTCGTGACTTTTCAAGCTATGAACCTACGTAACTTCGGCAAATGAGCTCCAACTACCTTCAAAATTTGACCACAGAATCACCTCGACGAACTCTTTAACATGACAAATAAGGCTTCATTGTATCTTGGTGAGTTTTCTAGAAAACGAGTAATTTATGTGCTCAAACACACATCTTTCGTGACTTTTCAAGTTTTGAACCTACGTAACTTCGGCAAATGAGCTCCAACTACCTTCAAAATTTGACCACAGAATCACCTCGACGAGCTCTTTAACATGACAAATAAGGCTTCATTGTATCTTGGTGAGTTTTCCAGCAAACGAGTAATTTATGTGCACAAACATACTTCATTCGTGACTTTTCAAGTTTTGAACCTACGTAACTTCGGCAAATGAGCTCCAACTACCTTCAAAATTTGACCACAGAATCACCTCGACGAGCTCTTTAACATGACAAATAAGGCTTCATTGTATCTTGGTGAGTTTTCCAGCAAACGAGTAATTTATGTGCTCAAACACACATCTTTCGTGACTTTTCAAGTTTTGAACCTACGTAACTTCGGCAAATGAGCTCCAACTACCTTCAAAATTTGACCACAGAATCACCTCGACGAGTAATTTAACAAGACAAATAAGGCTTCATTGTATCTTGGTGAGTTTTCTAGAAAACGAGTAATTTATGTGCTCAAACACACATCTTTCGTGACTTTTCAAGTTTTGAACCTACGTAACTTCGGCAAATGAGGTCCAACTACCTTCAAAATTTGACCACAGAATCATCACGGTGAGCTCTTCATCATGACTCATAAGGCTTCATTGTATCTTGGTGAGTTTTCCAGAAAACGAGTAATTTATGTGCACAAACACACTTCTTTCGTGACTTTTCAAGCTATGAACCTACGTAACTTCGGCAAATGAGCTCCAACTACCTTCAAAATTTGACCACAGAATCACCTCGACGAACTCTTTAACATGACAAATAAGGCTTCATTGTATCTTGGTGAGTTTTCTAGAAAACGAGTAATTTATGTGCTCAAACACACATCTTTCGTGACTTTTCAAGTTTTGAACCTACGTAACTTCGGCAAATGAGGTCCAACTACCTTCAAAATTTGACCACAGAATCATCACGGTGAGCTCTTCATCATGACTCATAAGGCTTCATTGTATCTTGGTGAGTTTTCCAGAAAACGAGTAATTTATGTGCACAAACAAACTTCTTTCGTGACTTTTCAAGCTATGAACCTACGTAACTTCGGCAAATGAGCTCCAACTACCTTCAAAATTTGACCACAGAATCACCTCGACGAACTCTTTAACATGACAAATAAGGCTTCATTGTATCTTGGTGAGTTTTCCAGAAAACGAGTAATTTATGTGCACAAACACACTTCTTTCGTGACTTTTCAAGTTTTGAACCTCCGTAACTTCGGCAAATGAGCTTCAAATACCTTCAAAATTTTACCACAGAATCACCTCGACGAGCTCGTGAATATGACAAATAAGGCTTCATTGTATCTTGGTGAGTTTTCCAAAAAACGAGTAATTTATATGCAGAAACACACTTCTTTCGTGACTTTTCAAGCTATGAACCTACGTAACTTCGGCAAATGAGCTCCAACTACCTTCAAAATTTGACCACAGAATCACCTCGACGAGTAATTTAACACGACTAATAAGGCTTCATTGTATCTTGGTGAGTTTTCCAAAAAACGAGTAATTTATATGCACAAACACACTTCTTTCGTGACTTTTCAAGCTTTGAACCTCCGTAACTTCGGCAAATGTGCTTCAAATTCCGTCAAAAATTGATCATAGAATCACCTCAACGAGCTCTTTCACACGACTAAGAAGGCTTCATTGTATCTTGGTGAGTTTTCTAGAAAACGAGTAATTTATGTGCACAAACACACATCTTTCGTGACTTTTCAAGCTTTGAACCTCCGTAACTTCGGCAAATGAGCTCCAAATCGCTTCAACATTTTACCACAGAATCACCTCGACGAGCTCTTGAACAAGACAAATAAGGCTTCATTGTATCTTGGTGAGTTTTCTAGAAACGAGTAATTTATATGCACAAACACACTTCTTTCGTGACTTTTCAAGCTTTGAACCTCCGTAACTTCGGCAAATGTGCTTCAAATTGCTTAAAAAATTGATCATAGAATCACCTCAACGAGCTCTTTCACACGACTAATAAGGCTTCATTGTATCTTGGTGAGTTTTCTAGAAAACGAGTAATTTATGTGCTCAAACACACATCTGTCGTGACTTTTCAAGATTTGAACCTCCGTAACTTCGGCAAATGTGCTTCAAATTCCGTCAAAAATTGATCATAGAATCACCTAGTTGAGCTCTTCATCATGACTCAGAAGGCTTCATTGTATCTTGGTGAGTTTTCCAGAAAACGAGTAATTTATGTGCACAAACATACTTCTTTCGTGACTTTTCAAGTTTTGAACCTCCGTAACTTCGGCAAATGAGCTCCAACTACCTTCAAAATTTGACCACAGAATCATCACGGTGAGCTCTTCATCATGACTCATAAGGCTTCATTGTATCTTGGTGAGTTTTCCAGAAAACGAGTAATTTATGTGCACAAACACACTTCTTTCGTGACTTTACAAGCTATGAACCTACGTAACTTCGGCAAATGAGCTCCAACTACCTTCAAAATTTGACCACAGAATCACCTCGACGAACTCTTTAACATGACAAATAAGGCTTCATTGTATCTTGGTGAGTTTTCTAGAAAACGAGTAATTTATGTGCTCAAACACACATCTTTCGTGACTTTCCAAGTTTTGAACCTACGTAACTTCGGCAAATGAGCTCCAACTACCTTCAAAATTTGACCACAGAATCACCTCGACGAGCTCTTTAACATGACAAATAAGGCTTCATTGTATCTTGGTGAGTTTTCCAGAAAACGAGTAATTTATGTGCACAAACATACTTCTTTCGTGACTTTTCAAGTTTTGAACCTCCGTAACTTCGGCAAATGAGCTCCAACTACCTTCAAAATTTGACCACAGAATCACCTCGACGAGTAATTTAACACGACTAATAAGGCTTCATTGTATCTTGGTGAGTTTTCCAGAAAACGAGTAATTTATGTGCACAAACACACTTCTTTCGTGACTTTTCAAGCTATGAACCTACGTAACTTCGGCAAATGAGCTCCAACTACCTTCAAAATTTGACCACAGAATCACCTCGACGAGTAATTTAACACGACTAATAAGGCTTCATTGTATCTTGGTGAGTTTTCCAGAAAACGAGTAATTTATGTGCACAAACACACTTCTTTCGTGACTTTTCAAGCTATGAACCTACGTAACTTCGGCAAATGAGCTACAACTACCTTCAAAATTTGACCACAGAATCACCTCGACGAGTAATTTAACACGACTAATAAGGCTTCATTGTATCTTGGTGAGTTTTCCAAAAAACGAGTAATTTATGTGCACAAACACACTTCTTTCGTGACTTTTCAAGCTATGAACCTACGTAACTTCGGCAAATGAGCTCCAACTACCTTCAAAATTTGACCACAGAATCACCTCGACGAACTCTTTAACATGACAAATAAGGCTTCATTGTATCTTGGTGAGTTTTCTAGAAAACGAGTAATTTATGTGCTCAAACACACATCTTTCGTGACTTTTCAAGTTTTGAACCTACGTAACTTCGGCAAATGAGCTCCAACTACCTTCAAAATTTGACCACAGAATCACCTCGACGAATAATTTAACAAGACAAATAAGGCTTCATTGTATCTTGGTGAGTTTTCTAGAAACGAGTAATTTATATGCACAAACACACATCTTTCGTGACTTTTCAAGTTTTGAACCTACGTAACTTCGGCAAATGAGCTCCAACTACCTTCAAAATTTGACCACAGAATCACCTCGACGAACTCTTTAACATGACATATAAGGCTTCATTGTATCTTGGTGAGTTTTCCAGAAAACGAGTAATTTATGTGCACAAACATACTTCTTTCGTGACTTTTCAAGTTTTGAACCTCCGTAACTTCGGCAAATGAGCTCCAACTACCTTCAAAATTTGACCACAGAATCACCTCGACGAGTAATTTAACACGACTAATAAGGCTTCATTGTATCTTGGTGAGTTTTCTAGAAAACGAGTAATTTATGTGCTCAAACACACATCTTTCGTGACTTTTCAAGTTTTGAACCTACGTAACTTCGGCAAATGAGCTCCAACTACCTTCAAAATTTGACCACAGAATCACCTCGACGAGCTCTTTAAAATGACAAATAAGGCTTCATTGTATCTTGGTGAGTTTTCCAGAAAACGAGTAATTTATGTGCACAAACACACATCTTTCGTGACTTTTCAAGTTTTGAACCTCCGTAACTTCGGCAAATGAGCTCCAACTACCTTCAAAATTTGACCACAGAATCATCACGGTGAGCTCTTCATCATGACTCATAAGGCTTCATTGTATCTTGGTGAGTTTTCCAGAAAACGAGTAATTTATGTGCACAAACACACTTCTTTCGTGACTTTTCAAGCTATGAACCTACGTAACTTCGGCAAATGAGCTCCAACTACCTTCAAAATTTGACCACAGAATCACCTCGAACAACTCTTTAACATGACAAATAAGGCTTCATTGTATCTTGGTGAGTTTTCTAGAAAACGAGTAATTTATGTGCTCAAACACACATCTTTCGTGACTTTTCAAGTTTTGAACCTACGTAACTTCGGCAAATGAGCTCCAACTACCTTCAAAATTTGACCACAGAATCATCACGGTGAGCTCTTCATCATGACTCATAAGGCTTCATTGTATCTTGGTGAGTTTTCCAGAAAACGAGTAATTTATGTGCACAAACACACTTCTTTCGTGACTTTTCAAGCTATGAACCTACGTAACTTCGGCAAATGAGCTCCAACTACCTTCAAAATTTGACCACAGAATCACCTCGATGAGTAATTTAACACGACTTATAAGGCTTCATTGTATCTTGGTGAGTTTTCCAGAAAACGAGTAATTTATGTGCACAAACACACTTCTTTCGTGACTTTTCAAGCTATGAACCTACGTAACTTCGGCAAATGAGCTACAACTACCTTCAAAATTTGACCACAGAATCACCTCGACGAGTAATTTAACACGACTAATAAGGCTTCATTGTATCTTGGTGAGTTTTCCAAAAAACGAGTAATTTATATGCACAAACACACTTCTTTCGTGACTTTTCAAGTTTTGAACCTACGTAACTTCGGCAAATGAGCTCCAACTACCTTCAAAATTTGACCACAGAATCACCTCGACGAGCTCTTTAAAATGACAAATAAGGCTTCATTGTATCTTGGTGAGTTTTCCAGAAAACGAGTAATTTATGTGCACAAACATACTTCTTTCGTGACTTTTCAAGTTTTGAACCTCCGTAACTTCGGCAAATGAGCTCCAACTACCTTCAAAATTTGACCACAGAATCACCTCGACGAGTAATTTAACACGACTAATAAGGCTTCATTGTATCTTGGTGAGTTTTCTAGAAAACGAGTAATTTATGTGCACAAACACACTTCTTTCGTGACTTTTCAAGCTTTGAACCTCCGTAACTTCGGCAAATGAGGTCCAACTACCTTCAAAATTTGACCACAGAATCATCACGGTGAGCTCTTCATCATGACTCATAAGGCTTCATTGTATCTTGGTGAGTTTTCCAGAAAACGAGTAATTTATGTGCACAAACACACTTCTTTCGTGACTTTTCAAGCTATGAACCTACGTAACTTCGGCAAATGAGCTCCAACTACCTTCAAAATTTGACCACAGAATCACCTCGAACAACTCTTTAACATGACAAATAAGGCTTCATTGTATCTTGGTGAGTTTTCTAGAAAACGAGTAATTTATGTGCTCAAACACACATCTTTCGTGACTTTTCAAGTTTTGAACCTACGTAACTTCGGCAAATGAGCTCCAACTACCTTCAAAATTTGACCACAGAATCACCTCGACGAGCTCTTTAACATGACAAATAAGGCTTCATTGTATCTTGGTGAGTTTTCCAGAAAACGAGTAATTTATGTGCACAAACATACTTCTTTCGTGACTTTTCAAGTTTTGAACCTCCGTAACTTCGGCAAATGAGCTCCAACTACCTTCAAAATTTGACCACAGAATCACCTCGACGAGTAATTTAACACGACTAATAAGGCTTCATTGTATCTTGGTGAGTTTTCTAGAAAACGAGTAATTTATGTGCTCAAACACACATCTTTCGTGACTTTTCAAGTTTTGAACCTACGTAACTTCGGCAAATGAGCTCCAACTACCTTCAAAATTTGACCACAGAATCACCTCGACGAGTAATTTAACACGACTAATAAGGCTTCATTGTATCTTGGTGAGTTTTCTAGAAAACGAGTAATTTATGTGCACAAACACACTTCTTTCGTGACTTTTCAAGCTTTGAACCTCCGTAACTTCGGCAAATGAGGTCCAACTACCTTCAAAATTTGACCACAGAATCATCACGGTGAGCTCTTCATCATGACTCATAAGGCTTCATTGTATCTTGGTGAGTTTTCCAGAAAACGAGTAATTTATGTGCACAAACATACTTCTTTCGAGACTTTTCAAGTTTTGAACCTACGTAACTTCGGCAAATGAGCTCCAACTACCTTCAAAATTTGACCACAGAATCACCTCGACGAGTAATTTAACACGACTAATAAGGCTTCATTGTATCTTGGTGAGTTTTCTAGAAAACGAGTAATTTATGTGCTCAAACACACATCTTTCGTGACTTTTCAAGTTTTGAACCTACGTAACTTCGGCAAATGAGCTCCAACTACCTTCAAAATTTGACCACAGAATCACCTCGACGAGTAATTTAACACGACTAATAAGGCTTCATTGTATCTTGGTGAGTTTTCTAGAAAACGAGTAATTTATGTGCTCAAACACACATCTTTCGTGACTTTTCAAGTTTTGAACCTACGTAACTTCGGCAAATGAGCTCCAACTACCTTCAAAATTTGACCACAGAATCACCTCGATGAGTAATTTAACACGACTAATAAGGCTTCATTGTATCTTGGTGAGTTTTCCAGAAAACGAGTAATTTATGTGCACAAACACACTTCTTTCGTGACTTTTCAAGCTATGAACCTACGTAACTTCGGCAAATGAGCTACAACTACCTTCAAAATTTGACCACAGAATCACCTCGACGAGTAATTTAACACGACTAATAAGGCTTCATTGTATCTTGGTGAGTTTTCCAAAAAACGAGTAATTTATATGCACAAACACACTTCTTTCGTGACTTTTCAAGCTTTGAACCTCCGTAACTTCGGCAAATGAGCTCCAACTACCTTCAAAATTTGACCACAGAATCATCACGGTGAGCTCTTCATCATGACTCATAAGGCTTCATTGTATCTTGGTGAGTTTTCCAGAAAACGAGTAATTTATGTGCACAAACACACTTCTTTCGTGACTTTTCAAGCTATGAACCTCCGTAACTTCGGCAAATGAGCTCCAACTACCTTCAAAATTTGACCACAGAATCACCTCGACGAGTAATTTAACACGACTAATAAGGCTTCATTGTATCTTGGTGAGTTTTCCAGAAAACGAGTAATTTATGTGCTCAAACACACATCTTTCGTGACTTTTCAAGTTTTGAACCTACGTAACTTCGGCAAATGAGCTCCAACTACCTTCAAAATTTGACCACAGAATCACCTCGACGAGCTCTTTAAAATGACAAATAAGGCTTCATTGTATCTTGGTGAGTTTTCTAGAAACGAGTAATTTATATGCACAAACACACATCTTTCGTGACTTTTCAAGTTTTGAACCTACGTAACTTCGGCAAATGAGCTCCAACTACCTTCAAAATTTGACCACAGAATCACCTCGACGAGTAATTTAACACGACTAATAAGGCTTCATTGTATCTTGGTGAGTTTTCCAGAAAACGAGTAATTTATGTGCACAAACATACTTCTTTCGTGACTTTTCAAGTTTTGAACCTCCGTAACTTCGGCAAATGAGCTCCAACTACCTTCAAAATTTGACCACAGAATCACCTCGACGAGTAATTTAACACGACTAATAAGGCTTCATTGTATCTTGGTGAGTTTTCTAGAAAACGAGTAATTTATGTGCTCAAACACACATCTTTCGTGACTTTTCAAGTTTTGAACCTACGTAACTTCGGCAAATGAGCTCCAACTACCTTCAAAATTTGACCACAGAATCACCTCGACGAGCTCTTTAAAATGACAAATAAGGCTTCATTGTATCTTGGTGAGTTTTCCAGAAAACGAGTAATTTATGTGCACAAACATACTTCTTTCGTGACTTTTCAAGTTTTGAACCTCCGTAACTTCGGCAAATGAGCTCCAACTACCTTCAAAATTTGACCACAGAATCATCACGGTGAGCTCTTCATCATGACTCATAAGGCTTCATTGTATCTTGGTGAGTTTTCCAGAAAACGAGTAATTTATGTGCACAAACACACTTCTTTCGTGACTTTTCAAGCTATGAACCTACGTAACTTCGGCAAATGAGCTCCAACTACCTTCAAAATTTGACCACAGAATCACCTCGAACAACTCTTTAACATGACAAATAAGGCTTCATTGTATCTTGGTGAGTTTTCTAGAAAACGAGTAATTTATGTGCTCAAACACACATCTTTCGTGACTTTTCAAGTTTTGAACCTACGTAACTTCGGCAAATGAGCTCCAACTACCTTCAAAATTTGACCACAGAATCACCTCGACGAGCTCTTTAACATGACAAATAAGGCTTCATTGTATCTTGGTGAGTTTTCCAGAAAACGAGTAATTTATGTGCACAAACATACTTCTTTCGTGACTTTTCAAGTTTTGAACCTCCGTAACTTCGGCAAATGAGCTCCAACTACCTTCAAAATTTGACCACAGAATCACCTCGACGAGTAATTTAACACGACTAATAAGGCTTCATTGTATCTTGGTGAGTTTTCTAGAAAACGAGTAATTTATGTGCACAAACACACTTCTTTCGTGACTTTTCAAGCTTTGAACCTCCGTAACTTCGGCAAATGAGGTCCAACTACCTTCAAAATTTGACCACAGAATCATCACGGTGAGCTCTTCATCATGACTCATAAGGCTTCATTGTATCTTGGTGAGTTTTCCAGAAAACGAGTAATTTATGTGCACAAACACACTTCTTTCGTGACTTTTCAAGCTATGAACCTACGTAACTTCGGCAAATGAGCTCCAACTACCTTCAAAATTTGACCACAGAATCACCTCGAACAACTCTTTAACATGACAAATAAGGCTTCATTGTATCTTGGTGAGTTTTCTAGAAAACGAGTAATTTATGTGCTCAAACACACATCTTTCGTGACTTTTCAAGCTATGAACCTACGTAACTTCGGCAAATGAGCTCCAACTACCTTCAAAATTTGACCACAGAATCACCTCGACGAGCTCTTTAACATGACAAATAAGGCTTCATTGTATCTTGGTGAGTTTTCCAGAAAACGAGTAATTTATGTGCACAAACATACTTCTTTCGTGACTTTTCAAGTTTTGAACCTCCGTAACTTCGGCAAATGAGCTCCAACTACCTTCAAAATTTGACCACAGAATCACCTCGACGAGTAATTTAACACGACTAATAAGGCTTCATTGTATCTTGGTGAGTTTTCTAGAAAACGAGTAATTTATGTGCTCAAACACACATCTTTCGTGACTTTTCAAGTTTTGAACCTACGTAACTTCGGCAAATGAGCTCCAACTACCTTCAAAATTTGACCACAGAATCACCTCGACGAGCTCTTTAAAATGACAAATAAGGCTTCATTGTATCTTGGTGAGTTTTCCAGAAAACGAGTAATTTATGTGCACAAACATACTTCTTTCGTGACTTTTCAAGTTTTGAACTTCCGTAACTTCGGCAAATGAGCTCCAAATCGCTTCAACATTTTACCACAGAATCACCTCGACGAGCTCTTGAACAAGACAAATAAGGCTTCATTGTATCTTGGTGAGTTTTCTAGAAACGAGTAATTTATATGCACAAACACACTTCTTTCGTGACTTTTCAAGCTTTGAACCTCCGTAACTTCGGCAAATGTGCTTCAAATTGCTTAAAAAATTGATCATAGAATCACCTCAACGAGCTCTTTCACACGACTAATAAGGCTTCATTGTATCTTGGTGAGTTTTCTAGAAAACGAGTAATTTATGTGCTCAAACACACATCTTTCGTGACTTTTCAAGATTTGAACCTCCGTAACTTCGGCAAATGTGCTTCAAATTCCGTCAAAAATTGATCATAGAATCACCTAGTTGAGCTCTTCATCATGACTCAGAAGGCTTCATTGTATCTTGGTGAGTTTTCCAGAAAACGAGTAATTTATGTGCACAAACATACTTCTTTCGTGACTTTTCAAGTTTTGAACCTCCGTAACTTCGGCAAATGAGCTCCAACTACCTTCAAAATTTGACCACAGAATCATCACGGTGAGCTCTTCATCATGACTCATAAGGCTTCATTGTATCTTGGTGAGTTTTCCAGAAAACGAGTAATTTATGTGCACAAACACACTTCTTTCGTGACTTTTCAAGCTATGAACCTACGTAACTTCGGCAAATGAGCTCCAACTACCTTCAAAATTTGACCACAGAATCACCTCGACGAACTCTTTAACATGACAAATAAGGCTTCATTGTATCTTGGTGAGTTTTCTAGAAAACGAGTAATTTATGTGCTCAAACACACATCTTTCGTGACTTTTCAAGTTTTGAACCTACGTAACTTCGGCAAATGAGCTCCAACTACCTTCAAAATTTGACCACAGAATCACCTCGACGAGCTCTTTAAAATGACAAATAAGGCTTCATTGTATCTTGGTGAGTTTTCCAGAAAACGAGTAATTTATGTGCACAAACATACTTCTTTCGTGACTTTTCAAGTTTTGAACCTCCGTAACTTCGGCAAATGAGCTCCAACTACCTTCAAAATTTGACCACAGAATCACCTCGACGAGTAATTTAACACGACTAATAAGGCTTCATTGTATCTTGGTGAGTTTTCTAGAAAACGAGTAATTTATGTGCACAAACACACTTCTTTCGTGACTTTTCAAGCTTTGAACCTCCGTAACTTCGGCAAATGAGGTCCAACTACCTTCAAAATTTGACCACAGAATCATCACGGTGAGCTCTTCATCATGACTCATAAGGCTTCATTGTATCTTGGTGAGTTTTCCAGAAAACGAGTAATTTATGTGCACAAACACACTTCTTTCGTGACTTTTCAAGCTATGAACCTACGTAACTTCGGCAAATGAGCTCCAACTACCTTCAAAATTTGACCACAGAATCACCTCGACGAACTCTTTAACATGACAAATAAGGCTTCATTGTATCTTGGTGAGTTTTCTAGAAAACGAGTAATTTATGTGCTCAAACACACATCTTTCGTGACTTTTCAAGTTTTGAACCTACGTAACTTCGGCAAATGAGCTCCAACTACCTTCAAAATTTGACGACAGAATCACCTCGACGAGTAATTTAACAAGACAAATAAGGCTTCATTGTATCTTGGTGAGTTTTCTAGAAACGAGTAATTTATATGCACAAACACACATCTTTCGTGACTTTTCAAGTTTTGAACCTACGTAACTTCGGCAAATGAGCTCCAACTACCTTCAAAATTTGACCACAGAATCACCTCGACGAACTCTTTAACATGACAAATAAGGCTTCATTGTATCTTGGTGAGTTTTCCAGAAAACGAGTAATTTATGTGCACAAACATACTTCTTTCGTGACTTTTCAAGTTTTGAACCTCCGTAACTTCGGCAAATGAGCTCCAACTACCTTCAAAATTTGACCACAGAATCACCTCGACGAGTAATTTAACACGACTAATAAGGCTTCATTGTATCTTGGTGAGTTTTCTAGAAAACGAGTAATTTATGTGCTCAAACACACATCTTTCGTGACTTTTCAAGTTTTGAACCTACGTAACTTCGGCAAATGAGCTCCAACTACCTTCAAAATTTGACCACAGAATCACCTCGACGAGCTCTTTAAAATGACAAATAAGGCTTCATTGTATCTTGGTGAGTTTTCTAGAAACGAGTAATTTATATGCACAAACACACATCTTTCGTGACTTTTCAAGTTTTGAACCTACGTAACTTCGGCAAATGAGCTCCAACTACCTTCAAAATTTGACCACAGAATCACCTCGACGAACTCTTTAACATGACAAATAAGGCTTCATTGTATCTTGGTGAGTTTTCCAGAAAACGAGTAATTTATGTGCACAAACATACTTCTTTCGTGACTTTTCAAGTTTTGAACCTCCGTAACTTCGGCAAATGAGCTCCAACTACCTTCAAAATTTGACCACAGAATCACCTCGACGAGTAATTTAACACGACTAATAAGGCTTCATTGTATCTTGGTGAGTTTTCTAGAAAACGAGTAATTTATGTGCTCAAACACACATCTTTCGTGACTTTTCAAGTTTTGAACCTACGTAACTTCGGCAAATGAGCTCCAACTACCTTCAAAATTTGACCACAGAATCACCTCGACGAGCTCTTTAAAATGACAAATAAGGCTTCATTGTATCTTGGTGAGTTTTCCAGAAAACGAGTAATTTATGTGCACAAACATACTTCTTTCGTGACTTTTCAAGTTTTGAACCTCCGTAACTTCGGCAAATGAGCTCCAACTACCTTCAAAATTTGACCACAGAATCATCACGGTGAGCTCTTCATCATGACTCATAAGGCTTCATTGTATCTTGGTGAGTTTTCCAGAAAACGAGTAATTTATGTGCACAAACACACTTCTTTCGTGACTTTTCAAGCTATGAACCTACGTAACTTCGGCAAATGAGCTCCAACTACCTTCAAAATTTGACCACAGAATCACCTCGAACAACTCTTTAACATGACAAATAAGGCTTCATTGTATCTTGGTGAGTTTTCTAGAAAACGAGTAATTTATGTGCTCAAACACACATCTTTCGTGACTTTTCAAGTTTTGAACCTACGTAACTTCGGCAAATGAGCTCCAACTACCTTCAAAATTTGACCACAGAATCACCTCGACGAGCTCTTTAACATGACAAATAAGGCTTCATTGTATCTTGGTGAGTTTTCCAGAAAACGAGTAATTTATGTGCACAAACATACTTCTTTCGTGACTTTTCAAGTTTTGAACCTCCGTAACTTCGGCAAATGAGCTCCAACTACCTTCAAAATTTGACCACAGAATCACCTCGACGAGTAATTTAACACGACTAATAAGGCTTCATTGTATCTTGGTGAGTTTTCTAGAAAACGAGTAATTTATGTGCTCAAACACACATCTTTCGTGACTTTTCAAGTTTTGAACCTACGTAACTTCGGCAAATGAGCTCCAACTACCTTCAAAATTTGACCACAGAATCACCTCGACGAGCTCTTTAAAATGACAAATAAGGCTTCATTGTATCTTGGTGAGTTTTCCAGAAAACGAGTAATTTATGTGCACAAACATACTTCTTTCGTGACTTTTCAAGTTTTGAACTTCCGTAACTTCGGCAAATGAGCTCCAAATCGCTTCAACATTTTACCACAGAATCACCTCGACGAGCTCTTGAACAAGACAAATAAGGCTTCATTGTATCTTGGTGAGTTTTCTAGAAACGAGTAATTTATATGCACAAACACACTTCTTTCGTGAATTTTCAAGCTTTGAACCTCCGTAACTTCGGCAAATGTGCTTCAAATTGCTTAAAAAATTGATCATAGAATCACCTCAACGAGCTCTTTCACACGACTAATAAGGCTTCATTGTATCTTGGTGAGTTTTCTAGAAAACGAGTAATTTATGTGCTCAAACACACATCTTTCGTGACTTTTCAAGATTTGAACCTCCGTAACTTCGGCAAATGTGCTTCAAATTCCGTCAAAAATTGATCATAGAATCACCTAGTTGAGCTCTTCATCATGACTCAGAAGGCTTCATTGTATCTTGGTGAGTTTTCCAGAAAACGAGTAATTTATGTGCACAAACATACTTCTTTCGTGACTTTTCAAGTTTTGAACCTCCGTAACTTCGGCAAATGAGCTCCAACTACCTTCAAAATTTGACCACAGAATCATCACGGTGAGCTCTTCATCATGACTCATAAGGCTTCATTGTATCTTGGTGAGTTTTCCAGAAAACGAGTAATTTATGTGCACAAACACACTTCTTTCGTGACTTTTCAAGCTATGAACCTACGTAACATCGGCAAATGAGCTCCAACTACCTTCAAAATTTGACCACAGAATCACCTCGACGAACTCTTTAACATGACAAATAAGGCTTCATTGTATCTTGGTGAGTTTTCTAGAAAACGAGTAATTTATGTGCTCAAACACACATCTTTCGTGACTTTTCAAGTTTTGAACCTACGTAACTTCGGCAAATGAGCTCCAACTACCTTCAAAATTTGACCACAGAATCACCTCGACGAGCTCTTTAAAATGACAAATAAGGCTTCATTGTATCTTGGTGAGTTTTCCAGAAAACGAGTAATTTATGTGCACAAACATACTTCTTTCGTGACTTTTCAAGTTTTGAACCTCCGTAACTTCGGCAAATGAGCTCCAACTACCTTCAAAATTTGACCACAGAATCACCTCGACGAGTAATTTAACACGACTAATAAGGCTTCATTGTATCTTGGTGAGTTTTCTAGAAAACGAGTAATTTATGTGCACAAACACACTTCTTTCGTGACTTTTCAAGCTTTGAACCTCCGTAACTTCGGCAAATGAGGTCCAACTACCTTCAAAATTTGACCACAGAATCATCACGGTGAGCTCTTCATCATGACTCATAAGGCTTCATTGTATCTTGGTGAGTTTTCCAGAAAACGAGTAATTTATGTGCACAAACACACTTCTTTCGTGACTTTTCAAGCTATGAACCTACGTAACTTCGGCAAATGAGCTCTAACTACCTTCAAAATTTGACCACAGAATCACCTCGACGAACTCTTTAACATGACAAATAAGGCTTCATTGTATCTTGGTGAGTTTTCTAGAAAACGAGTAATTTATGTGCTCAAACACACATCTTTCGTGACTTTTCAAGTTTTGAACCTACGTAACTTCGGCAAATGAGCTCCAACTACCTTCAAAATTTGACGACAGAATCACCTCGACGAGTAATTTAACAAGACAAATAAGGCTTCATTGTATCTTGGTGAGTTTTCTAGAAACGAGTAATTTATATGCACAAACACACATCTTTCGTGACTTTTCAAGTTTTGAACCTACGTAACTTCGGCAAATGAGCTCCAACTACCTTCAAAATTTGACCACAGAATCACCTCGACGAACTCTTTAACATGACAAATAAGGCTTCATTGTATCTTGGTGAGTTTTCCAGAAAACGAGTAATTTATGTGCACAAACATACTTCTTTCGTGACTTTTCAAGTTTTGAACCTCCGTAACTTCGGCAAATGAGCTCCAACTACCTTCAAAATTTGACCACAGAATCACCTCGACGAGTAATTTAACACGACTAATAAGGCTTCATTGTATCTTGGTGAGTTTTCTAGAAAACGAGTAATTTATGTGCTCAAACACACATCTTTCGTGACTTTTCAAGTTTTGAACCTACGTAACTTCGGCAAATGAGCTCCAACTACCTTCAAAATTTGACCACAGAATCACCTCGACGAGCTCTTTAAAATGACAAATAAGGCTTCATTGTATCTTGGTGAGTTTTCTAGAAACGAGTAATTTATATGCACAAACACACATCTTTCGTGACTTTTCAAGTTTTGAACCTACGTAACTTCGGCAAATGAGCTCCAACTACCTTCAAAATTTGACCACAGAATCACCTCGACGAACTCTTTAACATGACACATAAGGCTTCATTGTATCTTGGTGAGTTTTCCAGAAAACGAGTAATTTATGTGCACAAACATACTTCTTTCGTGACTTTTCAAGTTTTGAACCTCCGTAACTTCGGCAAATGAGCTCCAACTACCTTCAAAATTTGACCACAGAATCACCTCGACGAGTAATTTAACACGACTAATAAGGCTTCAATGTATCTTGGTGAGTTTTCTAGAAAACGAGTAATTTATGTGCTCAAACACACATCTTTCGTGACTTTTCAAGTTTTGAACCTACGTAACTTCGGCAAATGAGCTCCAACTACCTTCAAAATTTGACCACAGAATCACCTCGACGAGCTCTTTAAAATGACAAATAAGGCTTCATTGTATCTTGGTGAGTTTTCCAGAAAACGAGTAATTTATGTGCACAAACATACTTCTTTCGTGACTTTTCAAGTTTTGAACCTCCGTAACTTCGGCAAATGAGCTCCAACTACCTTCAAAATTTGACCACAGAATCACCTCGACGAGTAATTTAACACGACTAATAAGGCTTCATTGTATCTTGGTGAGTTTTCTAGAAAACGAGTAATTTATGTGCACAAACACACTTCTTTCGTGACTTTTCAAGCTTTGAACCTCCGTAACTTCGGCAAATGAGGTCCAACTACCTTCAAAATTTGACCACAGAATCATCACGGTGAGCTCTTCATCATGACTCATAAGGCTTCATTGTATCTTGGTGAGTTTTCCAGAAAACGAGTAATTTATGTGCACAAACACACTTCTTTCGGGACTTTTCAAGCTATGAACCTACGTAACTTCGGCAAATGAGCTCCAACTACCTTCAAAATTTGACCACAGAATCACCTCGAACAACTCTTTAACATGACAAATAAGGCTTCATTGTATCTTGGTGAGTTTTCTAGAAAACGAGTAATTTATGTGCTCAAACACACATCTTTCGTGACTTTTCAAGATTTGAACCTACGTAACTTCGGCAAATGAGCTCCAACTACCTTCAAAATTTGACCACAGAATCACCTCGACGAGCTCTTTAACATGACAAATAAGGCTTCATTGTATCTTGGTGAGTTTTCCAGAAAACGAGTAATTTATGTGCACAAACATACTTCTTTCGTGACTTTTCAAGTTTTGAACCTCCGTAACTTCGGCAAATGAGCTCCAACTACCTTCAAAATTTGACCACAGAATCACCTCGACGAGTAATTTAACACGACTAATAAGGCTTCATTGTATCTTGGTGAGTTTTCTAGAAAACGAGTAATTTATGTGCTCAAACACACATCTTTCGTGACTTTTCAAGTTTTGAACCTACGTAACTTCGGCAAATGAGCTCCAACTACCTTCAAAATTTGACCACAGAATCACCTCGACGAGTAATTTAACACGACTAATAAGGCTTCATTGTATCTTGGTGAGTTTTCTAGAAAACGAGTAATTTATGTGCACAAACACACTTCTTTCGTGACTTTTCAAGCTTTGAACCTCCGTAACTTCGGCAAATGAGGTCCAACTACCTTCAAAATTTGACCACAGAATCATCACGGTGAGCTCTTCATCATGACTCATAAGGCTTCATTGTATCTTGGTGAGTTTTCCAGAAAACGAGTAATTTATGTGCTCAAACACACATCATTCGTGACTTTTCAAGTTTTGAACCTACGTAACTACGGCAAATGAGCTCCAACTACCTTCAAAATTTGACCACAGAATCACCTCGACGAGCTCTTTAACATGACAAATAAGGCTTCATTGTACCTTGGTGAGTTTTCCAGCAAACGAGTAATTTATGTGCACAAACATACTTCATTCGTGACTTTTCAAGTTTTGAACCTCCGTAACTTCGGCAAATGAGCTCCAACTACCTTCAAAATTTGACCACAGAATCACCTCGACGAGTAATTTAACACGACTAATAAGGCTTCATTGTATCTTGGTGAGTTTTCTAGAAAACGAGTAATTTATGTGCTGAAACACACATGTTTCGTGACTTTTCAAGTTTTGAACCTACGTAACTTCGGCAAATGAGCTACAACTACCTCCAAATTTGACCACAGCATCACCTCGAACAGCTCTTTAACATGACAAATAAGGCTTCATTGTATCTTGGTGAGTTTTCCAGAAAACGAGTAATTTATGTGCACAAACACACTTCTTTCGTGACTTTTCAAGCTATGAACCTACGTAACTTCGGCAAATGAGCTCCAACTACCTTCAAAATTTGACCACAGAATCACCTCGACGAGTAATTTAACACGACTAATAAGGCTTCATTGTATCTTGGTGAATTTTCCAGAAAACGAGTAATTTATGTGCACAAACACACTTCTTTCGTGACTTTTCAAGCTATGAACCTACGTAACTTCGGCAAATGAGCTACAACTACCTTCAAAATTTGACCACAGAATCACCTCGACGAGTAATTTAACACGACTAATAAGGCTTCATTGTATCTTGGTGAGTTTTCCAGAAAACGAGTAATTTATGTGCACAAACACACTTCTTTCGTGACTTTTCAAGCTATGAACCTACGTAACTTCGGCAAATGAGCTCCAACTACCTTCAAAATTTGACCACAGAATCACCTCGACGAACTCTTTAACATGACAAATAAGGCTTCATTGTATCTTGGTGAGTTTTCTAGAAAACGAGTAATTTATGTGCTCAAACACACATCTTTCGTGACTTTTCAAGTTTTGAACCTACGTAACTTCGGCAAATGAGCTCCAACTACCTTCAAAATTTGACCACAGAATCACCTCGACGAGTAATTTAACAAGACAAATAAGGCTTCATTGTATCTTGGTGAGTTTTCTAGAAACGAGTAATTTATATGCACAAACACACTTCTTTCGTGACTTTTCAAGCTATGAACCTACGTAACTTCGGAAAATGAGCTCCAACTACCTTCAAAATTTGACCACAGAATCACCTCGACGAACTCTTTAACATGACAAATAAGGCTTCATTGTATCTTGGTGAGTTTTCTAGAAAACGAGCAATTTATGTGCTCAAACACACATCTTTCGTGACTTTTCAAGTTTTGAACCTACGTAACTTCGGCAAATGAGCTCCAACTACCTTCAAAATTTGACCACAGAATCACCTCGACGAGCTCTTTAACATGACAAATAAGGCTTCATTGTATCTTGGTGAGTTTTCCAGAAAACGAGTAATTTATGTGCACAAACATACTTCTTTCGTGACTTTTCAAGTTTTGAACCTCCGTAACTTCGGCAAATGAGCTCCAACTACCTTCAAAATTTGACCACAGAATCACCTCGACGAGTAATTTAACACGACTAATAAGGCTTCATTGTATCTTGGTGAGTTTTCTAGAAAACGAGTAATTTATGTGCACAAACACACTTCTTTCGTGACTTTTCAAGCTTTGAACCTCCGTAACTTCGGCAAATGAGGTCCAACTACCTTCAAAATTTGACCACAGAATCATCACGGTGAGCTCTTCATCATGACTCATAAGGCTTCATTGTGTCTTGGTGAGTTTTCCAGAAAACGAGTAATTTATGTGCACAAACATACTTCTTTCGTGACTTTTCAAGTTTTGAACCTCCGTAACTTCGGCAAATGAGCTCCAACTACCTTCAAAATTTGACCACAGAATCACCTCGACGAGTAATTTAACACGACTAATAAGGCTTCATTGTATCTTGGTGAGTTTTCTAGAAAACGAGTAATTTATGTGCTCAAACACACATCTTTCGTGACTTTTCAAGTTTTGAACCTACGTAACTTCGGCAAATGAGCTCCAACTACCTTCAAAATTTGACCACAGAATCACCTCGACGAGCTCTTTAAAATGACAAATAAGGCTTCATTGTATCTTGGTGAGTTTTCCAGAAAACGAGTAATTTATGTGCACAAACATACTTCTTTCGTGACTTTTCAAGTTTTGAACTTCCGTAACTTCGGCAAATGAGCTCCAACTACCTTCAAAATTTGACCACAGAATCACCTCGACGAGTAATTTAACACGACTAATAAGGCTTCATTGTATCTTGGTGAGTTTTCTAGAAAACGAGTAATTTATGTGCACAAACACACTTCTTTCGTGACTTTTCAAGCTTTGAACCTCCGTAACTTCGGCAAATGAGGTCCAACTACCTTCAAAATTTGACCACAGAATCATCACGGTGAGCTCTTCATCATGACTCATAAGGCTTCATTGTATCTTGGTGAGTTTTCCAGAAAACGAGTAATTTATGTGCTCAAACACACATCTTTCGTGACTTTTCAAGTTTTGAACCTACGTAACTACGGCAAATGAGCTCCAACTACCTTCAAAATTTGACCACAGAATCACCTCGACGAGCTCTTTAACATGACAAATAAGGCTTCATTGTATCTTGGTGAGTTTTCCAGCAAACGAGTAATTTATGTGCACAAACATACTTCATTCGTGACTTTTCAAGTTTTGAACCTCCGTAACTTCGGCAAATGAGCTCCAACTACCTTCAAAATTTGACCACAGAATCACCTCGACGAGTAATTTAACACGACTAATAAGGCTTCATTGTATCTTGGTGAGTTTTCTAGAAAACGAGTAATTTATGTTCTGAAACACACATGTTTCGTGACTTTTCAAGTTTTGAACCTACGTAACTTCGGCAAATGAGCTACAACTACCTTCAAAATTTGACCACAGCATCACCTCGACCAGCTCTTTAACATGACAAATAAGGCTTCATTGTATCTTGGTGAGTTTTCCAGAAAACGAGTAATTTATGTGCACAAACACACTTCTTTCGTGACTTTTCAAGCTATGAACCTACGTAACTTCGGCAAATGAGCTCCAACTACCTTCAAAATTTGACCACAGAATCACCTCGACGAGTAATTTAACACGACTAATAAGGCTTCATTGTATCTTGGTGAATTTTCCAGAAAACGAGTAATTTATGTGCACAAACACACTTCTTTCGTGACTTTTCAAGCTATGAACCTACGTAACTTCGGCAAATGAGCTACAACTACCTTCAAAATTTGACCACAGAATCACCTCGACGAGTAATTTAACACGACTAATAAGGCTTCATTGTATCTTGGTGAGTTTTCCAAAAAACGAGTAATTTATATGCACAAACACACTTCTTTCGTGACTTTTCAAGCTTTGAACCTCCGTAACTTCGGCAAATGAGCTCCAACTACCTTCAAAAATTGATCATAGAATCATCTAGTTGAGCTCTTCATCATGACTCAGAAGGCTTCATTGTATCTTGGTGAGTTTTCCAGAAAACGAGTAATTTATGTGCACAAACACACTTCTTTCGTGACTTTTCAAGCTATGAACCTACGTAACTTCGGCAAATGAGCTTCAACTACCTTCAAAATTTGACCACAGAATCACCTCGACGAACTCTTTAACATGACAAATAAGGCTTCATTGTATCTTGGTGAGTTTTCTAGAAAACGAGTAATTTATGTGCTCAAACACACATCTTTCGTGACTTTTCAAGTTTTGAACCTACGTAACTTCGGCAAATGAGCTCCAACTACCTTCAAAATTTGACCACAGAATCACCTCGACGAGTAATTTAACAAGACAAATAAGGCTTCATTGTATCTTGGTGAGTTTTCTAGAAACGATTAATTTATATGCACAAACACACTTCTTTCGTGACTTTTCAAGCTATGAACCTACGTAACTTCGGAAAATGAGCTCCAACTACCTTCAAAATTTGACCACAGAATCACCTCGACGAACTCTTTAACATGACAAATAAGGCTTCATTGTATCTTGGTGAGTTTTCTAGAAAACGAGTAATTTATGTGCTCAAACACACATCTTTCGTGACTTTTCAAGTTTTGAACCTACGTAACTTCGGCAAATGAGCTCCAACTACCTTCAAAATTTGACCACAGAATCACCTCGACGAGCTCTTTAACATGACAAATAAGGCTTCATTGTATCTTGGTGAGTTTTCCAGAAAACGAGTAATTTATGTGCACAAACATACTTCTTTCGTGACTTTTCAAGTTTTGAACCTCCGTAACTTCGGCAAATGAGCTCCAACTACCTTCAAAATTTGACCACAGAATCACCTCGACGAGTAATTTAACACGACTAATAAGGCTTCATTGTATCTTGGTGAGTTTTCTAGAAAACGAGTAATTTATGTGCACAAACACACTTCTTTCGTGACTTTTCAAGCTTTGAACCTCCGTAACTTCGGCAAATGAGGTCCAACTACCTTCAAAATTTGACCACAGAATCATCACGGTGAGCTCTTCATCATGACTCATAAGGCTTCATTGTATCTTGGTGAGTTTTCCAGAAAACGAGTAATTTATGTGCTCAAACACACATCTTTCGTGACTTTTCAAGTTTTGAACCTACGTAACTACGGCAAATGAGCTCCAACTACCTTCAAAATTTGACCACAGAATCACCTCGACGAGTAATTTAACACGACTAATAAGGCTTCATTGTATCTTGGTGAGTTTTCTAGAAAACGAGTAATTTATGTGCTGAAACACACATGTTTCGTGACTTTTCAAGTTTTGAACCTCCGTAACTTCGGCAAATGTGCTTCAAATTGCTTAAAAAATTGATCATAGAATCACCTCAACGAGCTCTTTTAAACGACTAAGAAGGCTTCATTGTATCTTGGTGAGTTTTCTAGAAAACGACTAATTTATGTGCTCAAACACACATCTTTCGTGACTTTTCAAGTTTTGAACCTCCGTAACTTCGGCAAATGTGCTTCAAATTGCTTAAAAAATTGATCATAGAATCACCTCAACGAGCTCTTTTAAACGACTAAGAAGGCTTCATTGTATCTTGGTGAGTTTTCTAGAAAACGAGTAATTTATGTGCACAAACATACTTCTTTCGTGACTTTTCAAGTTTTGAACCTCCGTAACTTCGGCAAATGAGCTCCAACTACCTTCAAAATTTGACCACAGAATCACCTCGACGAGCTCTTTAACATGACAAATAAGGCTTCATTGTATCTTGGTGAGTTTTCTAGAAAACGAGTAATTTATGTGCACAAACATACTTCTTTCGTGACTTTTCAAGTTTTGAACCTACGTAACTTCGGCAAATGAGCTCCAACTACCTTCAAAATTTGACCACAGAATCACCTCGACGAGCTCTTTAACATGACAAATAAGGCTTCATTGTATCTTGGTGAGTTTTCCAGAAAACGAGTAATTTATGTGCACAAACATACTTCTTTCGTGACTTTTCAAGTTTTGAACCTCCGTAACTTCGGCAAATGAGCTCCAACTACCTTCAAAATTTGACCACAGAATCACCTCGACGAGTAATTTAACACGACTAATAAGGCTTCATTGTATCTTGGTGAGTTTTCTAGAAAACGAGTAATTTATGTGCACAAACACACTTCTTTCGTGACTTTTCAAGCTTTGAACCTCCGTAACTTCGGCAAATGAGGTCCAACTACCTTCAAAATTTGACCACAGAATCATCACGGTGAGCTCTTCATCATGACTCATAAGGCTTCATTGTATCTTGGTGAGTTTTCCAGAAAACGAGTAATTTATGTGCTCAAACACACATCTTTCGTGACTTTTCAAGTTTTGAACCTACGTAACTTCGGCAAATGAGCTCCAACTACCTTCAAAATTTGACCACAGAATCACCTCGACGAGCTCTTTAACATGACAAATAAGGCTTCATTGTATCTTGGTGAGTTTTCCAGAAAACGAGTAATTTATGTGCACAAACATACTTCTTTCGTGACTTTTCAAGTTTTGAACCTCCGTAACTTCGGCAAATGAGCTCCAACTACCTTCAAAATTTGACCACAGAATCACCTCGACGAGTAATTTAACACGACTAATAAGGCTTCATTGTATCTTGGTGAGTTTTCTAGAAAACGAGTAATTTATGTGCTCAAACACACTTCTTTCGTGACTTTTCAAGCTATGAACCTACGTAACTTCGGCAAATGAGCTACAACTACCTTCAAAATTTGACCACAGAATCACCTCGACGAGTAATTTAACACGACTAATAAGGCTTCATTGTATCTTGGTGAGTTTTCCAGAAAACGAGTAATTTATGTGCACAAACACACTTCTTTCGTGACTTTTCAAGCTATGAACCTACGTAACTTCGGCTAATGAGCTCCAACTACCTTCAAAATTTGACCACAGAATCACCTCGACGAACTCTTTAACATGACAAATAAGGCTTCATTGTATCTTGGTGAGTTTTCTAGAAAACGAGTAATTTATGTGCTCAAACACACATCTTTCGTGACTTTTCAAGTTTTGAACCTACGTAACTTCGGCAAATGAGCTCCAACTACCTTCAAAATTTGACCACAGAATCACCTCGACGAGTAATTTAACAAGACAAATAAGGCTTCATTGTATCTTGGTGAGTTTTCTAGAAACGAGTAATTTATATGCTCAAACACACTTCTTTCGTGACTTTTCAAGCTATGAACCTACGTAACTTCGGCAAATGAGCTCCAACTACCTTCAAAATTTGACCACAGAATCACCTCGACGAACTCTTTAACATGACAAATAAGGCTTCATTGTATCTTGGTGAGTTTTCCAGAAAACGAGTAATTTATGTGCACAAACACACTTCTTTCGTGACTTTTCAAGCTTTGAACCTCCGTAACTTCGGCAAATGAGCTCCAACTACCTTCAAAATTTGACCACAGAATCACCTCGACGAGCTCTTTAACATGACAAATAAGGCTTCATTGTATCTTGGTGAGTTTTCCAAAAAACGAGTAATTTATATGCACAAACACACTTCTTTCGTGACTTTTCAAGCTTTGAACCTCCGTAACTTCGGCAAATGAGCTCCAACTACCTTCAAAATTTGACCACAGAATCATCACGGTGAGCTCTTCATCATGACTCTTAAGGCTTCATTGTATCTTGGTGAGTTTTCCAGAAAACGAGTAATTTATGTGCACAAACACACTTCTTTCGTGACTTTTCAAGCTATGAACCTACGTAACTTCGGCTAATGAGCTCCAACTACCTTCAAAATTTGACCACAGAATCACCTCGACGAACTCTTTAACATGACAAATAAGGCTTCATTGTATCTTGGTGAGTTTTCTAGAAAACGAGTAATTTATGTGCTCAAACACACATCTTTCGTGACTTTTCAAGTTTTGAACCTACGTAACTTCGGCAAATGAGCTCCAACTACCTTCAAAATTTGACCACAGAATCACCTCGACGAGTAATTTAACAAGACAAATAAGGCTTCATTGTATCTTGGTGAGTTTTCTAGAAACGAGTAATTTATATGCACAAACACACTTCTTTCGTGACTTTTCAAGCTATGAACCTACGTAACTTCGGCAAATGAGCTCCAACTACCTTCAAAATTTGACCACAGAATCACCTCGACGAACTCTTTAACATGACAAATAAGGCTTCATTGTATCTTGGTGAGTTTTCCAGAAAACGAGTAATTTATGTGCACAAACACACTTCTTTCGTGACTTTTCAAGCTTTGAACCTCCGTAACTTCGGCAAATGAGCTTCAAATACCTTCAAAATTTTACCACAGAATCACCTCGACGAGCTCGTGAATATGACAAATAAGGCTTCATTGTATCTTGGTGAGTTTTCCAAAAAACGAGTAATTTATATGCACAAACACACTTCTTTCGTGACTTTTCAAGCTATGAACCTACGTAACTTCGGCAAATGAGCTCCAACTACCTTCAAAATTTGACCACAGAATCACCTCGACGAGTAATTTAACACGACTAATAAGGCTTCATTGTATCTTGGTGAGTTTTCCAGCAAACGAGTAATTTATGTGCACAAACATACTTCATTCGTGACTTTTCAAGTTTTGAACCTCCGTAACTTCGGCAAATGAGCTCCAACTACCTTCAAAATTTGACCACAGAATCACCTCGACGAGTAATTTAACACGACTAATAAGGCTTCATTGTATCTTGGTGAGTTTTCTAGAAAACGAGTAATTTATGTGCTGAAACACACATGTTTCGTGACTTTTCAAGTTTTGAACCTACGTATCTTCGGCAAATGAGCTACAACTACCTTCAAAATTTGACCACAGAATCACCTCGACGAGCTCTTTAACATGACAAATAAGTCTTCATTGTATCTTGGTGAGTTTTCCAGAAAACGAGTAATTTATGTGCACAAACACACTTCTTTCGTGACTTTTCAAGCTATGAACCTACGTAACTTCGGCAAATGAGCTCCAACTACCTTCAAAATTTGACCACAGAATCACCTCGACGAGTAATTTAACACGACTAATAAGGCTTCATTGTATCTTGGTGAGTTTTCCAGAAAACGAGTAATTTATGTGCACAAACACACTTCTTTCGTGACTTTTCAAGCTATGAACCTACGTAACTTCGGCAAATGAGCTACAACTACCTTCAAAATTTGACCACAGAATCACCTCGACGAGTAATTTAACACGACTAATAAGGCTTCATTGTATCTTGGTGAGTTTTCCAGAAAACGAGTAATTTATGTGCACAAACACACTTCTTTCGTGACTTTTCAAGTTTTGAACCTACGTAACTTCGGCAAATGAGCTACAACTACCTTCAAAATTTGACCACAGAATCACCTCGACGAACTCTTTAACATGACAAATAAGGCTTCATTGTATCTTGGTGAGTTTTCCAAAAAACGAGTAATTTATATGCACAAACACACTTCTTTCGTGACTTTTCAAGCTTTGAACCTCCGTAACTTCGGCAAATGAGCTTCAAATACCTTCAAAAATTGATCATAGAATCACCTCAACGAGCTCTTTCACACGACTAAGAAGGCTTCATTGTATCTTGGTGAGTTTTCCAAAAAACGAGTAATTTATATGCACAAACACACTTCTTTCGTGACTTTTCAAGCTTTGAACCTCCGTAACTTCGGCAAATGAGCTTCAAATACCTTCAAAATTTGACCACAGAATCACCTCGACGAGTAATTTAACACGACTAATAAGGCTTCATTGTATCTTGGTGAGTTTTCTAGAAAACGAGTAATTTATGTGCACAAACACACTTCTTTCGTGACTTTTCAAGCTTTGAACCTCCGTAACTTCGGCAAATGAGGTCCAACTACCTTCAAAATTTGACCACAGAATCATCACGGTGAGCTCTTCATCATGACTCATAAGGCTTCATTGTATCTTGGTGAGTTTTCCAGAAAACGAGTAATTTATGTGCTCAAACACACATCTTTCGTGACTTTTCAAGTTTTGAACCTACGTAACTACGGCAAATGAGCTCCAACTACCTTCAAAATTTGACCACAGAATCACCTCGACGAGCTCTTTAACATGACAAATAAGGCTTCATTGTATCTTGGTGAGTTTTCCAGCAAACGAGTAATTTATGTGCACAAACATACTTCATTCGTGACTTTTCAAGTTTTGAACCTCCGTAACTTCGGCAAATGTGCTTCAAATTGCTTAAAAAATTGATCATAGAATCACCTCAACGAGCTCTTTTAAACGACTAAGAAGGCTTCATTGTATCTTGGTGAGTTTTCTAGAAAACGAGTAATTTATGTGCACAAACATACTTCTTTCGTGACTTTTCAAGTTTTGAACCTCCGTAATTTCGGCAAATGAGCTCCAACTACCTTCAAAATTTGACCACAGAATCACCTCGACGAGTAATTTAACACGACTAATAAGGCTTCATTGTATCTTGGTGAGTTTTCTAGAAAACGAGTAATTTATGTGCTCAAACACACATCTTTCGTGACTTTTCAAGTTTTGAACCTACGTAACTTCGGCAAATGAGCTCCAACTACCTTCAAAATTTGACCACAGAATCACCTCGACGAGCTCTTTAACATGACAAATAAGGCTTCATTGTATCTTGGTGAGTTTTCTAGAAAACGAGTAATTTATGTGCTCAAACACACATCTTTCGTGACTTTTCAAGTTTTGAACCTACGTCACTTCGGCAAATGAGCTCCAACTACCTTCAAAATTTGACCACAGAATCACCTCGACGAGCTCTTTAACATGACAAATAAGGCTTCATTGTATCTTGGTGAGTTTTTTAGAAAACGAGTAATTTATGTGCACAAACACACATCTTTCGTGACTTTTCAAGATTTGAACCTCCGTAACTTCGGCAAATGAGCTCCAACTACCTTCAAAATTTGACCACAGAATCACCTCGACGAACTCTTCATCATGACTCATAAGGCTTCATTGTATCTTGGTGAGTTTTCTAGAAAACGAGTAATTTATGTGCTCAAACACACATCTTTCGTGACTTTTCAAGTTTTGAACCTACGTAACTTCGGCAAATGAGCTCCAACTACCTTCAAAATTTGACCACAGAATCACCTCGACGAACTCTTCATCATGACTCATAAGGCTTCATTGTATCTTGGTGAGTTTTCCAGAAAACGAGTAATTTATGTGCACAAACACACTTCTTTCGTGACTTTTCAAGCTATGAACCTACGTAACTTCGGCAAATGAGCTCCAACTACCTTCAAAATTTGACCACAGAATCACCTCGACGAACTCTTTAACATGACAAATAAGGCTTCATTGTATCTTGGTGAGTTTTCTAGAAAACGAGTAATTTATGTGCTCAAACACACATCTTTCGTGACTTTTCAAGTTTTGAACCTACGTAACTTCGGCAAATGAGCTCCAACTACCTTCAAAATTTGACCACAGAATCACCTCGACGAGCTCTTGAAAATGACAAATAAGGCTTCATTGTATCTTGGTGAGTTTTCCAGAAAACGAGTAATTTATGTGCACAAACATACTTCTTTCGTGACTTTTCAAGTTTTGAACCTCCGTAACTTCGGCAAATGAGCTCCAACTACCTTCAAAATTTGACCACAGAATCACCTCGACGAGTAATTTAACACGACTAATAAGGCTTCATTGTATCTTGGTGAGTTTTCTAGAAAACGAGTAATTTATGTGCACAAACACACTTCTTTCGTGACTTTTCAAGCTTTGAACCTCCGTAACTTCGGCAAATGAGGTCCAACTACCTTCAAAATTTGACCACAGAATCATCACGGTGAGCTCTTCATCATGACTCATAAGGCTTCATTGTATCTTGGTGAGTTTTCCAGAAAACGAGTAATTTATGTGCTCAAACACACATCTTTCGTGACTTTTCAAGTTTTGAACCTACGTAACTACGGCAAATGAGCTCCAACTACCTTCAAAATTTGACCACAGAATCACCTCGACGAGCTCTTTAACATGACAAATAAGGCTTCATTGTATCTTGGTGAGTTTTCCAGCAAACGAGTAATTTATGTGCACAAACATACTTCATTCGTGACTTTTCAAGTTTTGAACCTCCGTAACTTCGGCAAATGAGCTCCAACTACCTTCAAAATTTGACCACAGAATCACCTCGACGAGTAATTTAACACGACTAATAAGGCTTCATTGTATCTTGGTGAGTTTTCTAGAAAACGAGTAATTTATGTGCTGAAACACACATGTTTCGTGACTTTTCAAGTTTGAACCTACGTAACTTCGGCAAATGAGCTACAACTACCTTCAAAATTTGACCACAGAATCACCTCGACGAGCTCTTTAACATGACAAATAAGTCTTCATTGTATCTTGGTGAGTTTTCCAGAAAACGAGTAATTTATGTGCACAAACACACTTCTTTCGTGACTTTTCAAGCTTTGAACCTCCGTAACTTCGGCAAATGAGCTTCAAATACCTTCAAAATTTTACCACAGAATCACCTCGACGAGCTCGTGAATATGACAAATAAGGCTTCATTGTATCTTGGTGAGTTTTCCAAAAAACGAGTAATTTATATGCACAAACACACTTCTTTCGTGACTTTTCAAGCTATGAACCTACGTAACTTCGGCAAATGAGCTCCAACTACCTTCAAAATTTGACCACAGAATCACCTCGACGAGTAATTTAACACGACTAATAAGGCTTCATTGTATCTTGGTGAGTTTTCCAGAAAACGAGTAATTTATGTGCACAAACACACTTCTTTCGTGACTTTTCAAGCTATGAACCTACGTAACTTCGGCAAATGAGCTACAACTACCTTCAAAATTTGACCACAGAATCACCTCGACGAGTAATTTAACACGACTAATAAGGCTTCATTGTATCTTGGTGAGTTTTCCAGAAAACGAGTAATTTATGTGCACAAACACACTTCTTTCGTGACTTTTCAAGCTATGAACCTACGTAACTTCGGCAAATGAGCTCCAACTACCATCAAAATTTGACCACAGAATCACCTCGACGAACTCTTTAACATGACAAATAAGGCTTCATTGTATCTTGGTGAGTTTTCCAGCAAACGAGTAATTTATGTGCACAAACATACTTCATTCGTGACTTTTCAAGTTTTGAACCTCCGTAACTTCGGCAAATGAGCTCCAACTACCTTCAAAATTTGACCACAGAATCACCTCGACGAGTAATTTAACACGACTAATAAGGCTTCATTGTATCTTGGTGAGTTTTCTAGAAAACGAGTAATTTATGTGCTGAAACACACATGTTTCGTGACTTTTCAAGCTTTGAACCTCCGTAACTTCGGCAAATGAGCTTCAAATACCTTCAAAATTTTACCACAGAATCACCTCGACGAGCTCGTGAATATGACAAATAAGGCTTCATTGTATCTTGGTGAGTTTTCCAAAAAACGAGTAATTTATATGCACAAACACACTTCTTTCGTGACTTTTCAAGCTATGAACCTACGTAACTTCGGCAAATGAGCTCCAACTACCTTCAAAATTTGACCACAGAATCATCACGGTGAGCTCTTCATCATGACTCATAAGGCTTCATTGTATCTTGGTGAGTTTTCCAGAAAACGAGTAATTTATGTGCTCAAACACACATCTTTCGTGACTTTTCAAGTTTTGAACCTACGTAACTACGGCAAATGAGCTCCAACTACCTTCAAAATTTGACCACAGAATCACCTCGACGAGCTCTTTAACATGACAAATAAGGCTTCATTGTATCTTGGTGAGTTTTCCAGCAAACGAGTAATTTATGTGCACAAACATACTTCATTCGTGACTTTTCAAGTTTTGAACCTCCGTAACTTCGGCAAATGAGCTCCAACTACCTTCAAAATTTGACCACAGAATCACCTCGACGAGTAATTTAACACGACTAATAAGGCTTCATTGTATCTTGGTGAGTTTTCTAGAAAACGAGTAATTTATGTGCTGAAACACACATGTTTCGTGACTTTTCAAGTTTTGAACCTACGTAACTTCGGCAAATGAGCTACAACTACCTTCAAAATTTGACCACAGAATCACCTCGACGAGCTCTTTAACATGACAAATAAGTCTTCATTGTATCTTGGTGAGTTTTCCAGAAAACGAGTAATTTATGTGCACAAACACACTTCTTTCGTGACTTTTCAAGCTATGAACCTACGTAACTTCGGCAAATGAGCTCCAACTACCTTCAAAATTTGACCACAGAATCACCTCGACGAGTAATTTAACACGACTAATAAGGCTTCATTGTATCTTGGTGAGTTTTCCAGAAAACGAGTAATTTATGTGCACAAACACACTTCTTTCGTGACTTTTCAAGCTATGAACCTACGTAACTTCGGCAAATGAGCTACAACTACCTTCAAAATTTGACCACAGAATCACCTCGACGAGTAATTTAACACGACTAATAAGGCTTCATTGTATCTTGGTGAGTTTTCCAAAAAACGAGTAATTTATATGCACAAACACACTTCTTTCGTGACTTTTCAAGCTTTGAACCTCCGTAACTTCGGCAAATGAGCTCCAACTACCTTCAAAATTTGACCACAGAATCATCACGGTGAGCTCTTCATCATGACTCATAAGGCTTCATTGTATCTTGGTGAGTTTTCCAGAAAACGAGTAATTTATGTGCACAAACACACTTCTTTCGTGACTTTTCAAGCTATGAACCTACGTAACTTCGGCAAATGAGCTCCAACTACCTTCAAAATTTGACCACAGAATCACCTCGACGAACTCTTTAACATGACAAATAAGGCTTCATTGTATCTTGGTGAGTTTTCTAGAAAACGAGTAATTTATGTGCTCAAACACACATCTTTCGTGACTTTTCAAGTTTTGAACCTACGTAACTTCGGCAAATGAGCTCCAACTACCTTCAAAATTTGACCACAGAATCACCTCGACGAGTAATTTAACAAGACAAATAAGGCTTCATTGTATCTTGGTGAGTTTTCTAGAAACGAGTAATTTATATGCACAAACACACTTCTTTCGTGACTTTTCAAGCTATGAACCTACGTAACTTCGGCAAATGAGCTCCAACTACCTTCAAAATTTGACCACAGAATCACCTCGACGAACTCTTTAACATGACAAATAAGGCTTCATTGTATCTTGGTGAGTTTTCCAGAAAACGAGTAATTTATGTGCACAAACACACTTCTTTCGTGACTTTTCAAGCTTTGAACCTCCGTAACTTCGGCAAATGAGCTTCAAATACCTTCAAAATTTTACCACAGAATCACCTCGACGAGCTCGTGAATATGACAAATAAGGCTTCATTGTATCTTGGTGAGTTTTCCAAAAAACGAGTAATTTATATGCACAAACACACTTCTTTCGTGACTTTTCAAGCTATGAACCTACGTAACTTCGGCAAATGAGCTCCAACTACCTTCAAAATTTGACCACAGAATCACCTCGACGAGTAATTTAACACGACTAATAAGGCTTCATTGTATATTGGTGAGTTTTCCAAAAAACGAGTAATTTATGTGCACAAACACACTTCTTTCGTGACTTTTCAAGCTTTGAACCTCCGTAACTTCGGCAAATGTGCTTCAAATTCCGTCAAAAATTGATCATAGAATCACCTCAACGAGCTCTTTCACACGACTAAGAAGGCTTCATTGTATCTTGGTGAGTTTTCTAGAAAACGAGTAATTTATGTGCACAAACACACATCTTTCGTGACTTTTCAAGCTTTGAACCTCCGTAACTTCGGCAAATGAGCTTCAAATACCTTCAAAATTTTACCACAGAATCACCTCGACGAGCTCGTGAATATGACAGATAAGGCTTCATTGTATCTTGGTGAGTTTTCCAAAAAACGAGTAATTTATATGCACAAACACACTTCTTTCGTGACTTTTCAAGCTATGAACCTACGTAACTTCGGCAAATGAGCTCCAACTACCTTCAAAATTTGACCACAGAATCACCTCGACGAGTAATTTAACACGACTAATAAGGCTTCATTGTATCTTGGTGAGTTTTCCAGAAAACGAGTAATTTATGTGCACAAACACACTTCTTTCGTGACTTTTCAAGCTATGAACCTACGTAACTTCGGCAAATGAGCTACAACTACCTTCAAAATTTGACCACAGAATCACCTCGACGAGTAATTTAACACGACTAATAAGGCTTCATTGTATCTTGGTGAGTTTTCCAAAAAACGAGTAATTTATATGCACAAACACACTTCTTTCGTGACTTTTCAAGCTTTGAACCTCCGTAACTTCGGCAAATGAGCTCCAACTACCTTCAAAATTTGACCACAGAATCATCACGGTGAGCTCTTCATCATGACTCATAAGGCTTCATTGTATCTTGGTGAGTTTTCCAGAAAACGAGTAATTTATGTGCACAAACACACTTCTTTCGTGACTTTTCAAGCTATGAACCTACGTAACTTCGGCAAATGAGCTCCAACTACCTTCAAAATTTGACCACAGAATCACCTCGACGAGTAATTTAACAAGACAAATAAGGCTTCATTGTATCTTGGTGAGTTTTCTAGAAACGAGTAATTTATATGCACAAACACACTTCTTTCGTGACTTTTCAAGCTATGAACCTACGTAACTTCGGCAAATGAGCTCCAACTACCTTCAAAATTTGACCACAGAATCACCTCGACGAACTCTTTAACATGACAAATAAGGCTTCATTGTATCTTGGTGAGTTTTCCAGAAAACGAGTAATTTATGTGCACAAACACACTTCTTTCGTGACTTTTCAAGCTTTGAACCTCCGTAACTTCGGCAAATGAGCTTCAAATACCTTCAAAATTTTACCACAGAATCACCTCGACGAGCTCGTGAATATGACAAATAAGGCTTCATTGTATCTTGGTGAGTTTTCCAAAAAACGAGTAATTTATATGCACAAACACACTTCTTTCGTGACTTTTCAAGCTATGAACCTACGTAACTTCGGCAAATGAGCTCCAACTACCTTCAAAATTTGACCACAGAATCACCTCGACGAGTAATTTAACACGACTAATAAGGCTTCATTGTATATTGGTGAGTTTTCCAAAAAACGAGTAATTTATGTGCACAAACACACTTCTTTCGTGACTTTTCAAGCTTTGAACCTCCGTAACTTCGGCAAATGTGCTTCAAATTCCGTCAAAAATTGATCATAGAATCACCTCAACGAGCTCTTTCACACGACTAAGAAGGCTTCATTGTATCTTGGTGAGTTTTCTAGAAAACGAGTAATTTATGTGCACAAACACACATCTTTCGTGACTTTTCAAGCTTTGAACCTCCGTAACTTCGGCAAATGAGCTCCAAATCGCTTCAACATTTTACCACAGAATCACCTCGACGAGCTCTTGAACAAGACAAATAAGGCTTCATTGTATCTTGGTGAGTTTTCTAGAAACGAGTAATTTATATGCACAAACACACTTCTTTCGTGACTTTTCAAGCTTTGAACCTCCGTAACTTCGGCAAATGTGCTTCAAATTGCTTAAAAAATTGATCATAGAATCACCTCAACGAGCTCTTTCACACGACTAATAAGGCTTCATTGTATCTTGGTGAGTTTTCTAGAAAACGAGTAATTTATGTGCTCAAACACACATCTGTCGTGACTTTTCAAGATTTGAACCTCCGTAACTTCGGCAAATGTGCTTCAAATTCCGTCAAAAATTGATCATAGAATCATCTAGTTGAGCTCTTCATCATGACTCAGAAGGCTTCATTGTATCTTGGTGAGTTTTCCAGAAAACGAGTAATTTATGTGCACAAACATACTTCTTTCGTGACTTTTCAAGTTTTGAACCTCCGTAACTTCGGCAAATGAGCTCCAACTACCTACAAAATTTGACCACAGAATCATCACGGTGAGCTCTTCATCATGACTCATAAGGCTTCATTGTATCTTGGTGAGTTTTCCAGAAAACGAGTAATTTATGTGCACAAACACACTTCTTTCGTGACTTTACAAGCTATGAACCTACGTAACTTCGGCAAATGAGCTCCAACTACCTTCAAAATTTGACCACAGAATCACCTCGACGAACTCTTTAACATGACAAATAAGACTTCATTGTATCTTGGTGAGTTTTCTAGAAAACGAGTAATTTATGTGCTCAAACACACATCTTTCGTGACTTTCCAAGTTTTGAACCTACGTAACTTCGGCAAATGAGCTCCAACTACCTTCAAAATTTGACCACAGAATCACCTCGACGAGCTCTTTAACATGACAAATAAGGCTTCATTGTATCTTGGTGAGTTTTCCAGAAAACGAGTAATTTATGTGCACAAACATACTTCTTTCGTGACTTTTCAAGTTTTGAACCTCCGTAACTTCGGCAAATGAGCTCCAACTACCTTCAAAATTTGACCACAGAATCACCTCGACGAGTAATTTAACACGACTAATAAGGCTTCATTGTATCTTGGTGAGTTTTCTAGAAAACGAGTAATTTATGTGCTCAAACACACATCTTTCGTGACTTTTCAAGTTTTGAACCTACGTAACTTCGGCAAATGAGCTCCAACTACCTTCAAAATTTGACCACAGAATCACCTCGACGAGCTCTTTAAAATGACAAATAAGGCTTCATTGTATCTTGGTGAGTTTTCCAGCAAAACGAGTAATTTATGTGCACAAACATACTTCTTTCGTGACTTTTCAAGTTTTGAACCTCCGTAACTTCGGCAAATGAGCTCCAACTACCTTCAAAATTTGACCACAGAATCACCTCGACGAGTAATTTAACACGACTAATAAGGCTTCATTGTATCTTGGTGAGTTTTCTAGAAAACGAGTAATTTATGTGCTGAAACACACATGTTTCGTGACTTTTCAAGTTTTGAACCTACGTAACTTCGGCAAATGAGCTCCAACTACCTTCAAAATTTGACCACAGAATCACCTCGACGAGTAATTTAACACGACTAATAAGGCTTCATTGTATCTTGGTGAGTTTTCCAGAAAACGAGTAATTTATGTGCACAAACACACTTCTTTCGTGACTTTTCAAGCTATGAACCTACGTAACTTCGGCAAATGAGCTACAACTACCTTCAAAATTTGGCCACAGAATCACCTCGACGAGTAATTTAACACGATTAATAAGGCTTCATTGTATCTTGGTGAGTTTTCCAAAAAACGAGTAATTTATATGCACAAACACACTTCTTTCGTGACTTTTCAAGCTTTGAACCTCCGTAACTTCGGCAAATGAGCTCCAACTACCTTCAAAATTTGACCACAGAATCATCACGGTGAGCTCTTCATCATGACTCATAAGGCTTCATTGTATCTTGGTGAGTTTTCCAGAAAACTAGTAATTTATGTGCACAAACACACTTCTTTCGTGACTTTTCAAGCTATGAACCTACGTAACTTCGGCAAATGAGCTCCAACTACCTTCAAAATTTGACCACAGAATCACCTCGACGAACTCTTTAACATGACAAATAAGGCTTCATTGTATCTTGGTGAGTTTTCTAGAAAACGAGTAATTTATGTGCACAAACATACTTCTTTCGTGACTTTTCAAGTTTTGAACCTCCGTAACTTCGGCAAATGAGCTCCAACTACCTTCAAAATTTGACCACAGAATCACCTCGACGAGTAATTTAACACGACTAATAAGGCTTCATTGTATCTTGGTGAGTTTTCTAGAAAACGAGTAATTTATGTGCTGAAACACACATGTTTCGTGACTTTTCAAGTTTTGAACCTACGTAACTTCGGCAAATGAGCTTCAAATACCTTCAAAATTTTACCACAGAATCACCTCGACGAGCTCGTGAATATGACAAATAAGGCTTCATTGTATCTTGGTGAGTTTTCCAAAAAACGAGTAATTTATATGCAGAAACACACTTCTTTCGTGACTTTTCAAGCTATGAACCTACGTAACTTCGGCAAATGAGCTCCAACTACCTTCAAAATTTGACCACAGAATCACCTCGACGAGTAATTTAACACGACTAATAAGGCTTCATTGTATCTTGGTGAGTTTTCCAAAAAACGAGTAATTTATATGCACAAACACACTTCTTTCGTGACTTTTCAAGCTTTGAACCTCCGTAACTTCGGCAAATGTGCTTCAAATTCCGTCAAAAATTGATCATAGAATCACCTCAACGAGCTCTTTCACACGACTAAGAAGGCTTCATTGTATCTTGGTGAGTTTTCTAGAAAACGAGTAATTTATGTGCACAAACACACATCTTTCGTGACTTTTCAAGCTTTGAACCTCCGTAACTTCGGCAAATGAGCTCCAAATCGCTTCAACATTTTACCACAGAATCACCTCGACGAGCTCTTGAACAAGACAAATAAGGCTTCATTGTATCTTGGTGAGTTTTCTAGAAACGAGTAATTTATATGCACAAACACACTTCTTTCGTGACTTTTCAAGCTTTGAACCTCCGTAACTTCGGCAAATGTGCTTCAAATTGCTTAAAAAATTGATCATAGAATCACCTCAACGAGCTCTTTCACACGACTAATAAGGCTTCATTGTATCTTGGTGAGTTTTCTAGAAAACGAGTAATTTATGTGCTCAAACACACATCTGTCGTGACTTTTCAAGATTTGAACCTCCGTAACTTCGGCAAATGTGCTTCAAATTCCGTCAAAAATTGATCATAGAATCACCTAGTTGAGCTCTTCATCATGACTCAGAAGGCTTCATTGTATCTTGGTGAGTTTTCCAGAAAACGAGTAATTTATGTGCACAAACATACTTCTTTCGTGACTTTTCAAGTTTTGAACCTCCGTAACTTCGGCAAATGAGCTCCAACTACCTTCAAAATTTGACCACAGAATCATCACGGTGAGCTCTTCATCATGACTCATAAGGCTTCATTGTATCTTGGTGAGTTTTCCAGAAAACGAGTAATTTATGTGCACAAACACACTTCTTTCGTGACTTTACAAGCTATGAACCTACGTAACTTCGGCAAATGAGCTCCAACTACCTTCAAAATTTGACCACAGAATCACCTCGACGAACTCTTTAACATGACAAATAAGGCTTCATTGTATCTTGGTGAGTTTTCTAGAAAACGAGTAATTTATGTGCTCAAACACACATCTTTCGTGACTTTCCAAGTTTTGAACCTACGTAACTTCGGCAAATGAGCTCCAACTACCTTCAAAATTTGACCACAGAATCACCTCGACGAGCTCTTTAACATGACAAATAAGGCTTCATTGTATCTTGGTGAGTTTTCCAGAAAACGAGTAATTTATGTGCACAAACATACTTCTTTCGTGACTTTTCAAGTTTTGAACCTCCGTAACTTCGGCAAATGAGCTCCAACTACCTTCAAAATTTGACCACAGAATCACCTCGACGAGTAATTTAACACGACTAATAAGGCTTCATTGTATCTTGGTGAGTTTTCCAGAAAACGAGTAATTTATGTGCACAAACACACTTCTTTCGTGACTTTTCAAGCTATGAACCTACGTAACTTCGGCAAATGAGCTCCAACTACCTTCAAAATTTGACCACAGAATCACCTCGACGAGTAATTTAACACGACTAATAAGGCTTCATTGTATCTTGGTGAGTTTTCTAGAAAACGAGTAATTTATGTGCTGAAACACACATGTTTCGTGACTTTTCAAGTTTTGAACCTACGTAACTTCGGCAAATGAGCTACAACTACCTTCAAAATTTGACCACAGAATCACCTCGACGAGTAATTTAACACGACTAATAAGGCTTCATTGTATCTTGGTGAGTTTTCCAGAAAACGAGTAATTTATGTGCACAAACACACTTCTTTCGTGACTTTTCAAGCTATGAACCTACGTAACTTCGGCAAATGAGCTCCAACTACCTTCAAAATTTGACCACAGAATCACCTCGACGAGTAATTTAACACGACTAATAAGGCTTCATTGTATCTTGGTGAGTTTTCCAGAAAACGAGTAATTTATGTGCACAAACACACTTCTTTCGTGACTTTTCAAGCTATGAACCTACGTAACTTCGGCAAATGAGCTACAACTACCTTCAAAATTTGACCACAGAATCACCTCGACGAGTAATTTAACACGACTAATAAGGCTTCATTGTATCTTGGTGAGTTTTCCAAAAAACGAGTAATTTATGTGCACAAACACACTTCTTTCGTGACTTTTCAAGCTATGAACCTACGTAACTTCGGCAAATGAGCTACAACTACCTTCAAAATTTGACCACAGAATCACCTCGACGAGTAATTTAACACGACTAATAAGGCTTCATTGTATCTTGGTGAGTTTTCCAAAAAACGAGTAATTTATGTGCACAAACACACTTCTTTCGTGACTTTTCAAGCTATGAACCTACGTAACTTCGGCAAATGAGCTCCAACTACCTTCAAAATTTGACCACAGAATCACCTCGACGAACTCTTTAACATGACAAATAAGGCTTCATTGTATCTTGGTGAGTTTTCTAGAAAACGAGTAATTTATGTGCTCAAACACACATCTTTCGTGACTTTTCAAGTTTTGAACCTACGTAACTTCGGCAAATGAGCTCCAACTACCTTCAAAATTTGACCACAGAATCACCTCGACGAATAATTTAACAAGACAAATAAGGCTTCATTGTATCTTGGTGAGTTTTCTAGAAACGAGTAATTTATATGCACAAACACACATCTTTCGTGACTTTTCAAGTTTTGAACCTACGTAACTTCGGCAAATGAGCTCCAACTACCTTCAAAATTTGACCACAGAATCACCTCGACGAACTCTTTAACATGACAAATAAGGCTTCATTGTATCTTGGTGAGTTTTCCAGAAAACGAGTAATTTATGTGCACAAACATACTTCTTTCGTGACTTTTCAAGTTTTGAACCTCCGTAACTTCGGCAAATGAGCTCGAACTACCTTCAAAATTTGACCACAGAATCACCTCGACGAGTAATTTAACACGACTAATAAGGCTTCATTGTATCTTGGTGAGTTTTCTAGAAAACGAGTAATTTATGTGCTCAAACACACATCTTTCGTGACTTTTCAAGTTTTGAACCTACGTAACTTCGGCAAATGAGCTCCAACTACCTTCAAAATTTGACCACAGAATCACCTCGACGAGCTCTTTAAAATGACAAATAAGGCTTCATTGTATCTTGGTGAGTTTTCCAGAAAACGAGTAATTTATGTGCACAAACATACTTCTTTCGTGACTTTTCAAGTTTTGAACCTCCGTAACTTCGGCAAATGAGCTCCAACTACCTTCAAAATTTGACCACAGAATCATCACGGTGAGCTCTTCATCATGACTCATAAGGCTTCATTGTATCTTGGTGAGTTTTCCAGAAAACGAGTAATTTATGTGCACAAACACACTTCTTTCGTGACTTTTCAAGCTATGAACCTACGTAACTTCGGCAAATGAGCTCCAACTACCTTCAAAATTTGACCACAGAATCACCTCGACGAGCTCTTTAACATGACAAATAAGGCTTCATTGTATCTTGGTGAGTTTTCCAGAAAACGAGTAATTTATGTGCACAAACATACTTCTTTCGTGACTTTTCAAGTTTTGAACCTCCGTAACTTCGGCAAATGAGCTCCAACTACCTTCAAAATTTGACCACAGAATCACCTCGACGAGTAATTTAACACGACTAATAAGGCTTCATTGTATCTTGGTGAGTTTTCTAGAAAACGAGTAATTTATGTGCTCAAACACACATCTTTCGTGACTTTTCAAGTTTTGAACCTACGTAACTTCGGCAAATGAGCTCCAACTACCTTCAAAATTTGACCACAGAATCACCTCGACGAGCTCTTTAAAATGACAAATAAGGCTTCATTGTATCTTGGTGAGTTTTCCAGAAAACGAGTAATTTATGTGCACAAACATACTTCTTTCGTGACTTTTCAAGTTTTGAACCTCCGTAACTTCGGCAAATGAGCTCCAACTACCTTCAAAATTTGACCACAGAATCACCTCGACGAGCTCTTTAAAATGACAAATAAGGCTTCATTGTATCTTGGTGAGTTTTCCAGAAAACGAGTAATTTATGTGCACAAACATACTTCTTTCGTGACTTTTCAAGTTTTGAACCTCCGTAACTTCGGCAAATGAGCTCCAACTACCTTCAAAATTTGACCACAGAATCACCTCGACGAGTAATTTAACACGACTAATAAGGCTTCATTGTATCTTGGTGAGTTTTCTAGAAAACGAGTAATTTATGTGCACAAACACACTTCTTTCGTGACTTTTCAAGTTTTGAACCTACGTAACTTCGGCAAATGAGCTCCAACTACCTTCAAAATTTGACCACAGAATCACCTCGACGAGCTCTTTAAAATGACAAATAAGGCTTCATTGTATCTTGGTGAGTTTTCCAGAAAACGAGTAATTTATGTGCACAAACACACATCTTTCGTGACTTTTCAAGTTTTGAACCTCCGTAACTTCGGCAAATGAGCTCCAACTACCTTCAAAATTTGACCACAGAATCATCACGGTGAGCTCTTCATCATGACTCATAAGGCTTCATTGTATCTTGGTGAGTTTTCCAGAAAACGAGTAATTTATGTGCACAAACACACTTCTTTCGTGACTTTTCAAGCTATGAACCTACGTAACTTCGGCAAATGAGCTCCAACTACCTTCAAAATTTGACCACAGAATCACCTCGAACAACTCTTTAACATGACAAATAAGGCTTCATTGTATCTTGGTGAGTTTTCTAGAAAACGAGTAATTTATGTGCTCAAACACACATCTTTCGTGACTTTTCAAGTTTTGAACCTACGTAACTTCGGCAAATGAGCTCCAACTACCTTCAAAATTTGACCACAGAATCACCTCGACGAGCTCTTTAAAATGACAAATAAGGCTTCATTGTATCTTGGTGAGTTTTCCAGAAAACGAGTAATTTATGTGCACAAACATACTTCTTTCGTGACTTTTCAAGTTTTGAACCTCCGTAACTTCGGCAAATGAGCTCCAACTACCTTCAAAATTTGACCACAGAATCACCTCGACGAGCTCTTTAAAATGACAAATAAGGCTTCATTGTATCTTGGTGAGTTTTCCAGAAAACGAGTAATTTATGTGCACAAACATACTTCTTTCGTGACTTTTCAAGTTTTGAACCTCCGTAACTTCGGCAAATGAGCTCCAACTACCTTCAAAATTTGACCACAGAATCACCTCGACGAGCTCTTTAAAATGACAAATAAGGCTTCATTGTATCTTGGTGAGTTTTCTAGAAAACGAGTAATTTATGTGCTCAAACACACATCTTTCGTGACTTTTCAAGTTTTGAACCTACGTAACTTCGGCAAATGAGCTCCAACTACCTTCAAAATTTGACCACAGAATCACCTCGACGAGCTCTTTAAAATGACAAATAAGGCTTCATTGTGTCTTGGTGAGTTTTCCAGAAAACGAGTAATTTATGTGCACAAACACACATCTTTCGTGACTTTTCAAGTTTTGAACCTCCGTAACTTCGGCAAATGAGCTCCAACTACCTTCAAAATTTGACCACAGAATCATCACGGTGAGCTCTTCATCATGACTCATAAGGCTTCATTGTATCTTAGTGAGTTTTCCAGAAAACGAGTAATTTATGTGCACAAACACACTTCTTTCGTGACTTTTCAAGCTATGAACCTACGTAACTTCGGCAAATGAGCTCCAACTACCTTCAAAATTTGACCACAGAATCACCTCGAACAACTCTTTAACATGACAAATAAGGCTTCATTGTATCTTGGTGAGTTTTCTAGAAAACGAGTAATTTATGTGCACAAACACACTTCTTTCGTGACTTTTCAAGCTTTGAACCTCCGTAACTTCGGCAAATGAGGTCCAACTACCTTCAAAATTTGACCACAGAATCATCACGGTGAGCTCTTCATCATGACTCATAAGGCTTCATTGTATCTTGGTGAGTTTTCCAGAAAACGAGTAATTTATGTGCACAAACACACTTCTTTCGTGACTTTTCAAGCTATGAACCTACGTAACTTCGGCAAATGAGCTCCAACTACCTTCAAAATTTGACCACAGAATCACCTCGAACAACTCTTTAACATGACAAATAAGGCTTCATTGTATCTTGGTGAGTTTTCTAGAAAACGAGTAATTTATGTGCTCAAACACACATCTTTCGTGACTTTTCAAGTTTTGAACCTACGTAACTTCGGCAAATGAGCTCCAACTACCTTCAAAATTTGACCACAGAATCACCTCGACGAGCTCTTTAACATGACAAATAAGGCTTCATTGTATCTTGGTGAGTTTTCCAGAAAACGAGTAATTTATGTGCACAAACATACTTCTTTCGTGACTTTTCAAGTTTTGAACCTCCGTAACTTCGGCAAATGAGCTCCAACTACCTTCAAAATTTGACCACAGAATCACCTCGACGAGTAATTTAACACGACTAATAAGGCTTCATTGTATCTTGGTGAGTTTTCTAGAAAACGAGTAATTTATGTGCTCAAACACACATCTTTCGTGACTTTTCAAGTTTTGAACCTACGTAACTTCGGCAAATGAGCTCCAACTACCTTCAAAATTTGACCACAGAATCACCTCGACGAGCTCTTTAAAATGACAAATAAGGCTTCATTGTATCTTGGTGAGTTTTCCAGAAAACGAGTAATTTATGTGCACAAACATACTTCTTTCGAGACTTTTCAAGTTTTGAACCTCCGTAACTTCGGCAAATGAGCTCCAACTACCTTCAAAATTTGACCACAGAATCACCTCGACGAGTAATTTAACACGACTAATAAGGCTTCATTGTATCTTGGTGAGTTTTCTAGAAAACGAGTAATTTATGTGCTCAAACACACATCTTTCGTGACTTTTCAAGTTTTGAACCTACGTAACTTCGGCAAATGAGCTCCAACTACCTTCAAAATTTGACCACAGAATCACCTCGACGAGTAATTTAACACGACTAATAAGGCTTCATTGTATCTTGGTGAGTTTTCTAGAAAACGAGTAATTTATGTGCTCAAACACACATCTTTCGTGACTTTTCAAGTTTTGAACCTACGTAACTTCGGCAAATGAGCTCCAACTACCTTCAAAATTTGACCACAGAATCATCACGGTGAGCTCTTCATCATGACTCATAAGGCTTCATTGTATCTTGGTGAGTTTTCCAGAAAACGAGTAATTTATGTGCACAAACACACTTCTTTCGTGACTTTTCAAGCTATGAACCTACGTAACTTCGGCAAATGAGCTCCAACTACCTTCAAAATTTGACCACAGAATCACCTCGATGAGTAATTTAACACGACTAATAAGGCTTCATTGTATCTTGGTGAGTTTTCCAGAAAACGAGTAATTTATGTGCACAAACACACTTCTTTCGTGACTTTTCAAGCTATGAACCTACGTAACTTCGGCAAATGAGCTACAACTACCTTCAAAATTTGACCACAGAATCACCTCGACGAGTAATTTAACACGACTAATAAGGCTTCATTGTATCTTGGTGAGTTTTCCAAAAAACGAGTAATTTATATGCACAAACACACTTCTTTCGTGACTTTTCAAGCTTTGAACCTCCGTAACTTCGGCAAATGAGCTCCAACTACCTTCAAAATTTGACCACAGAATCATCACGGTGAGCTCTTCATCATGACTCATAAGGCTTCATTGTATCTTGGTGAGTTTTCCAGAAAACGAGTAATTTATGTGCACAAACACACTTCTTTCGTGACTTTTCAAGCTATGAACCTACGTAACTTCGGCAAATGAGCTCCAACTACCTTCAAAATTTGACCACAGAATCACCTCGACGAGTAATTTAACAAGACAAATAAGGCTTCATTGTATCTTGGTGAGTTTTCTAGAAACGAGTAATTTATATGCACAAACACACATCTTTCGTGACTTTTCAAGTTTTGAACCTACGTAACTTCGGCAAATGAGCTCCAACTACCTTCAAAATTTGACCACAGAATCACCTCGACGAGCTCTTTAAAATGACAAATAAGGCTTCATTGTATCTTGGTGAGTTTTCCAGAAAACGAGTAATTTATGTGCACAAACATACTTCTTTCGTGACTTTTCAAGTTTTGAACCTCCGTAACTTCGGCAAATGAGCTCCAACTACCTTCAAAATTTGACCACAGAATCATCACGGTGAGCTCTTCATCATGACTCATAAGGCTTCATTGTATCTTGGTGAGTTTTCCAGAAAACGAGTAATTTATGTGCACAAACACACTTCTTTCGTGACTTTTCAAGCTATGAACCTACGTAACTTCGGCAAATGAGCTCCAACTACCTTCAAAATTTGACCACAGAATCACCTCGACGAGCTCTTTAACATGACAAATAAGGCTTCATTGTATCTTGGTGAGTTTTCCAGAAAACGAGTAATTTATGTGCACAAACATACTTCTTTCGTGACTTTTCAAGTTTTGAACCTCCGTAACTTCGGCAAATGAGCTCCAACTACCTTCAAAATTTGACCACAGAATCACCTCGACGAGTAATTTAACACGACTAATAAGGCTTCATTGTATCTTGGTGAGTTTTCTAGAAAACGAGTAATTTATGTGCTCAAACACACATCTTTCGTGACTTTTCAAGTTTTGAACCTACGTAACTTCGGCAAATGAGCTCCAACTACCTTCAAAATTTGACCACAGAATCACCTCGACGAGCTCTTTAAAATGACAAATAAGGCTTCATTGTATCTTGGTGAGTTTTCCAGAAAACGAGTAATTTATGTGCACAAACATACTTCTTTCGTGACTTTTCAAGTTTTGAACCTCCGTAACTTCGGCAAATGAGCTCCAACTACCTTCAAAATTTGACCACAGAATCACCTCGACGAGCTCTTTAAAATGACAAATAAGGCTTCATTGTATCTTGGTGAGTTTTCCAGAAAACGAGTAATTTATGTGCACAAACATACTTCTTTCGTGACTTTTCAAGTTTTGAACCTCCGTAACTTCGGCAAATGAGCTCCAACTACCTTCAAAATTTGACCACAGAATCACCTCGACGAGTAATTTAACACGACTAATAAGGCTTCATTGTATCTTGGTGAGTTTTCTAGAAAACGAGTAATTTATGTGCACAAACACACTTCTTTCGTGACTTTTCAAGTTTTGAACCTACGTAACTTCGGCAAATGAGCTCCAACTACCTTCAAAATTTGACCACAGAATCACCTCGACGAGCTCTTTAAAATGACAAATAAGGCTTCATTGTATCTTGGTGAGTTTTCCAGAAAACGAGTAATTTATGTGCACAAACACACATCTTTCGTGACTTTTCAAGTTTTGAACCTCCGTAACTTCGGCAAATGAGCTCCAACTACCTTCAAAATTTGACCACAGAATCATCACGGTGAGCTCTTCATCATGACTCATAAGGCTTCATTGTATCTTGGTGAGTTTTCCAGAAAACGAGTAATTTATGTGCACAAACACACTTCTTTCGTGACTTTTCAAGCTATGAACCTACGTAACTTCGGCAAATGAGCTCCAACTACTTCAAAATTTGACCACAGAATCACCTCGAACAACTCTTTAACATGACAAATAAGGCTTCATTGTATCTTGGTGAGTTTTCTAGAAAACGAGTAATTTATGTGCTCAAACACACATCTTTCGTGACTTTTCAAGTTTTGAACCTACGTAACTTCGGCAAATGAGCTCCAACTACCTTCAAAATTTGACCACAGAATCACCTCGACGAGCTCTTTAAAATGACAAATAAGGCTTCATTGTATCTTGGTGAGTTTTCCAGAAAACGAGTAATTTATGTGCACAAACATACTTCTTTCGTGACTTTTCAAGTTTTGAACCTCCGTAACTTCGGCAAATGAGCTCCAACTACCTTCAAAATTTGACCACAGAATCACCTCGACGAGCTCTTTAAAATGACAAATAAGGCTTCATTGTATCTTGGTGAGTTTTCCAGAAAACGAGTAATTTATGTGCACAAACATACTTCTTTCGTGACTTTTCAAGTTTTGAACCTCCGTAACTA